>NC_089722.1:36323369-37001496 GCF_035083965.1 Branchiostoma lanceolatum
CAATCAAAAACCCAAATAGCAGGGATCATTCCCGATTTGAGCTGAACAAACCTTTTTGTACAAAGCTGACGGAAAAAAAATCAAACATATTAAGAACATTTTCAAGTTCCTTTAGGATTGAATTTTTAACATTCCCTTTCTTTTACCACCATTAAAACCCCGGGACTAGTACGTCACGTGGAAAGTCGTGTCTTCAAAGTCACCTCCAGGGTCGATACGGCGCTAACGTTTTACTACATATTAGATTAGCGCAAGACCTTCGTTCTCTTTCAAAGTATCTAATCCCCTCACGGCCACATTATTCCTTTCCTCCTGTGACAGTTTAAACCCCCGGGCGACAACGTCAGGTTATCAGATAGCCTTTTAAGCCCTCGTGTGGCGAGTCTATCTCGTGCCTGGATGAATGGGTTCCCGTATTCAAGAAGGGTTTAAATCTTCAAACACTGAAAATGTGGCTGCTGAGCCGTGAAAATAGGATGAAAGGCAGCCGCTGTGTTATCTTGTCTGAACCAAATCTACAAATAGCCCTGCCGGAGCCCTATAATGGGACATGTCTAACACCACAGACGACACTAGAAAAAAAACACAGCTCCAGCGGCGTTTGAAGTATCCCCTCATGACACTTCCCGGCCTCCGTTTTGGTGCTTTTGCTGACCCATAGAAAACTAGAGAGGTAATTAAAACTTTCACAGATGTCCACGGCTTAACGGATAAAGCAATGTTGACAACTTTTGCACAAGTTTTTGAGGAATGAAATATTGTAGTGTATGAGATAATGCGTGGATGGATGTTAGACATCCAAGAAATAACCTATAAGATTCGCAAGGTAAAAGTCACTCAAGCCACTGGATGGATGTTGAACACGGTCTGACGGTTTTAGTAAAATCCATTACCCTTTTTTCAGTCACTGACTGACGAAAGTAGTAAATGCTACCTGAAACATCTGACAGTTTTCAAAATCTATTTAGTTGTTTGAGGAATTGTTACTTTGCGTACGAGTTTATAGCGTTTAGAAATAACATGTTTTTTTATTCCTCCAGAATTGAATTCTTCAAAATCGTTTGTTTTACTCTAGTCTGTTTGTCTCACATATAAAGCCTGATTCCTAAAATTAACTCCAGGGTAGATACTAATGTGTATTTGTAAGTATAGCCATGATTAGTAACTAGATGCCGTAAAAGTAGCCTTGTTCGCGGTGCGCAATTATAGTTACGGCTGTGCAGAGAATCCTTTGCTCAAACAAAAACAGGACTGCATGAGAACGTACATGGCACTCTCATCTTCGACAACCGGAAATGTAAGCATCTCGGCGCTATGCAAACAAGGTCACAAAAATAACCAAAACAAGCTGAAATACAGACTATTTCCTCAGTCTTGAAATATATAATTTGGGTTGTTCATACTGCAGAGACCATGTAACTTAAGCTATATAATATTAGGTTTTACCATGAATATCAACCTTTTTATTCAATTTAATTTCGTTTGATTTGTTCCTTATTACATTTCACACATATTTCAGTATGGATGATTATATTTCACCCATACTATATTGTGGATGAAATTTATTGTTTTCTCTCATGTTTCTTCTTTTTCTTCTCCTGTCAAATCTTCAAATCGATTCTTCTCTGTCGTTTTTTTGCCAAATGGCCTGAAATTTGGCACAAAGGTAGAGTGGGCAAATAACACAAGAAGGATTTTTTTCATTTATTTGAAATGGGGCTTTAAAATGATTTCATTGTTTTATTTTCTTCAATTTTCAGACAAAAACTTTATTTTGGCCTCCTGTGCCCTGTAATTACTGCCGAATGACCTGAAATTTGCTATTGGGGTACATAGAACTTTGTTCGCATTTTCGGCATACACCTCTTAAAAATACGATTTTTTTGGGGGATTTGGGAGAGATAATTATCTGTTTTCCCTTTATGACCATCTATGCTCACATCTTTATTTCTATGGCCCGGCGGACTTATTCGGTCAGCCAATGAGAGAGCGCTTTTCAAATCACCCACGCATTTTCAAAACTGGAGCTGATTGGTTGAACTAGTCAATGGGCAGGACGTGGTTAAAATAGCTCCACTGCCCCCTGACTCCCATCCTTGTCTTGTTAATGTTGTGCCATAATGAAGTTATGACCAGTTGAGAAGGTTCAAAATTTCCCCTTCATTTAAGAAAACTTCTCTTGCGGGGTTTCTATCATCAATGTAACGCTCCATATTCCTCTCTGTATATCATATCATGTATCATATCTCTATTGTTTCTTGATCAATTTCAATGATTTACATATCATTGAAAAGCTTGTGTGATTTTCTTTCCCCTGATATCAAACTTATTATGGTTGAAAATTAATGAAACGAGCACCAGACCTGCTTATGCGAGCGGGTCACATAAAAAAGCGCCCAGATTTTCCTACTTAAGTCAAACGCTCAATTCAGTATTTTTTCTACTGAAACTTGAATCAACAAAACACATTAATATGAAAGCCATGGTTATTTTTTGTAGTATTCATCCAAACTACAAATTGCGTAAAGGAGCCTCGGTTATGATGAAGGTGGCTTAATATAGAGTACACAAGCCATGTGCTGTCACCACAGCCCGGCACATCCTCCTCATGCTTGTCACCAGTTTTGTTACACGGTCCCTGGCCATTTTTCCACAAGGAGTCGTCGCAGGTCGTATTGTTCTGTTGATCATTTTTGCTTGCACAGCTCGGCCAAGCTGATAAGTGATCACAGAGTCTGAGACTGTGTTCAATTGTGTTGAGATCTGGGCTGCAGAGAGGCCATTCTATCCTTTGTATTCCTGCGTCCAGGAGGTGGTCTGAAATGGCTCTCATTCTGTATGGACGTGCACTATCATCTTGCAGAATGGCACACAGTCGCATATTGCAGAGGTAAGGATCTAGGAAATGTGACTGGATGGAGAATGGTGTCTCTATATCTTGAGACATCGAGGTTGCTTAGGATGATTAGCCTGTTTTTTCCTCTGGCACTTGCCCCACACCATGACGCTGACTCCACAAACACTGTCAGTCTATCTGTGCAGCAGTCAGCATAGGTTTCTCCTTGCTGCCCCAACACGTTCATTTACCCATCCAACAGTCAAAATAAATCTACTCTTATCTGTAGCTGTGAACATAACATTCCTCCACACACTGTTTCATTCACAATGCGGACGACACAACAGCAAATGGGTTTGGCGCTGGGCTGAGTATTTAACACTAGCAGGGAAGTTTGGGCATTTTTTTTTCTACAACCCACTCGCATAAGTAAGCCTGGTGCTCGCTCCCTGAGATTGCAATTATAATGAGTTGGGTATCATAGGAAAGGAAATTACACAAGCTTTCCACCGATATATAATGCATTGACATTGATCAAGAAACAACGGAAATATGATCAACCAAAGTAAAGTTTCCAAACTTTTGGTGCCTAGTATATATAGCGATGGCTTGTTTACCTGTTTTCGCTTACGCCAAGACTACAGAAAGGCTCATCTCCCTACAAGTGGTTGTGGTATGTGTTAGTGTTACAGTACGAAATACGCAGCGGAACTTTTCAGTATGTCCAGCAGAAATTTGTGAAACTTTTGCACAGCTTGAGTTGGTTCCGATGAACTGTCCGCTGCGTTATGACTTATGTAAAATTTTCTGGACTCTCGGACTGCGGAAATTCTTCCGCAGAAATAAATCTTCGCCTAGGTTGTAACTGTTAGTTGTTTACCTTCTGAAAGTTGCGTGATACTTGTTGGTCCATTCGCTCCTAGAAGTGTCCATTCTTGTATGCGGGGGGCACTTCATTAATTCAATTTTGGACTTGAGTGATTATGCGTTTTGACCATACAATATGAAACAAGTCCATCTCAACTTAATATCTTTCTAACACCACAAAGAGACGTCGAGAAGATGCCGAACCTATGAATAAGAGTAGTTTTAGAATCATTATTACTCCGGGAAGAAGGATGACCTCCTGACATATGAAACAATGCTTTTGTTTGCACGTTCGCAGCTAGAACTCACGATCCCGTCGTCGCATTGGTGTGTAACTTAGCATATCGTTTGCCAGGTTGGGCGTGGTGATGCACGATATCTTTGGTGCACCGTAACTGCTTTTATCGTCAATGAAATATCGTAATTGCACCCCTATTTTGACGCGCATGTGGTACTACCCTCCCATAGAGACCTTTATCAAATCCGGTCAGCTGTCGCCCAAGTGTCGTAAGCAGATATAGGGTAGATTCTTTCGCTACTTGCTGTGTTCGTTTAGTCACTGTTACATTGTAAAATACACAACGTGCATCACCACATGCAACCTAGCAAACGATATGCCAAGTTACATACCAATGCAGTTGGGGGGTTAGTGAGTTCTAGCTGCGAACATGTACGGGGTGACATCCTGTTTGTGTTTAAGTATGGCGTCCAGTCGAAAAGCGCATATGTGCGCACGGGACGGGACGGTGCACTTTTACGCACAGCGTGAAAATAGGAAATCTCTGGACCTTCAAACTTACCATATTTGTAGTTTGTAATACGGAGGATGTGACAATGTAAAAAGTTTACGTAGGGGATGAAAGATAGTTGAGATATGTCTCTCAGAAAAGTGCCCGTGGGCCGCGGCCAGTGTCACTTCTGGGTAGGTTCACCGGATTGAGGGGTCCGATGACCTTTGACCTTCGAGAAATGTTTTGATTGCAAATAGTCTGATAGCTATAGATAAGTCATGCCTCCAAAAAGTTATGCAATAGATAATGTACTACATATCTGTGATGTCTGAAACATCTTAGTTTCTCTTCAAAAGGGGCCATCTAGTTTTAGATTAGTATTAGCAATCCTGTCAATGCCATTATATGAATGTTACCATGTATTTTGTATCTATATGTCTGTACTTAGCCTATGATAGGGCATGGATGCACAATAAAAGTTATCATTATTATGAAAAGGTACATTTTGTTGTGGATGTGAGGCGGGAAATACGTGAAATATGTTGTATTTTGCTCTCGCAAATATTGCCTTTTTAGTTCTAATCCAATCATTTGTTCACGTCAGTCACAGAAAAAAACTACTATTGTAGTGAAACTTGTACGGCTCAATAAAAGCTTTCGGCGCGGCCATTCAAAAGTCCCGCTAAATAAAACTCCCAGCTAGCTGTAGTTTTGTGGGGCATTCCTTACGGTTTAGAACGTCTCTGTAAGCCCTTCACTATCAATGTGGCTTGCGACAGCTATGAAACCCGCCGACAATGAGCAGATGAAGCCTTGCATGTGAGCGATAGCACTCTCTACCGCTATTTTATTTCTCTTTTTATTGTTTTATACTTAAATTGAGCACTGGATAGGTTAAACATGTCAAACCCGCTATGACATCGTCTGTGACGTGCATATACTGTAAATGCATTTAATTTCGCGTGACGGTTTTAATTTCATGCTAAGGGGAAAATAGAGTGTTTGCGGTAGTTTTAACGTTCACGTCAGCGCTATAGTCACATACTGCTACACTATTGGACAAAAGCGTTTGCGATAGTTTTAAATTTGCGGTGAAACGGTCGCCGCGAAAAACGCGAACATAAAACCACCGTGAACATTTCTGTATTGACAGTATTCTAGTTTCTCTCTTGCGTTCGGCATTCGTTCTCGCATAAGCCCCTCTTACACATTTAGGACATTTTACCGCCTTCACCCCGACAGCGAGCCAACCAAAGTTAACGGCAAACGGACCAATTAAGACCACGCCTATCATTCTCGACAACCATTTCACAACCTGTACATGGTCTACTCCCAACCGAGACTGAATGCTTTGGAAGCTACTTTCAAGCACTCGCAACGATCCCGTCTTCTAGCCGCAGCCGACTTCCTACTGGCTTATTCCCGACCGATTGTCAATTCTAGTTAATTGATGGATTAAATTGAGGATATCCAATCATTTTTGTTTTTAATAGAAATGATCAATACTATGATGTTTTAAATACCAATGAAGCCCCAAATTTACGTTACACTTAGCTCAATATGACATTTAATGTTCTCTTGTGTTTTGGTTACGTGTTGGTCGTGGGAAGGTCATGTTGGTTGGCACGCGAATTCGACTCCAAACTACGGCCAAATCACTGCTCATTAACCCCCAGCTAGGCAGTACCCGACCCATTCCAGACCTCCCGTCCACTCCCGAATACGTTTCGAAACATTCGGCTGGTGCAGCGGACTAGTAGCCAACCGCACCGCCCAACTGCCAACCACAGCCGAATTTACTACCAATCATGGTTGGCAGAAGGTTGCAAGTGGTCGAGGGGCCATGGTCGGCCAACGTATCTTATGTTTAATCCTGTGAGCCGTCGCACCAGTTCGTAGGCGGCTGCGCACAAGAACGTAAAACTCAAAGCCAGGGTGTTAATCTGCATGTAAAACGATGTTATACACGGTATATACACTGACTAGCTTGAAGTTGAAAACTATTCCGTCCAATGAAACATATATCTTGTGAACATGCAGCAACAACTAAATAAAGGTCCATTATCTCGGTTCCTCCGACTCTCCATGGACGTTCAAAAGGTCAGGATAAAACCGAAGATAGTAAAGACGCTTTCTTGGAGACCATTGACGCAGTATCAGACTAAAAACCCACGTTGAATAAAAAAAAGTTGCATACGGAGGTATTCTTCATGCTTATTTGATTGACCTTGCAGTTAACTGTGTGTTTTACATGTAAACCCTATCTAGACTGGGCTTTAATTTTTTTTGGATTCCTAGGACGGGAGGAGCATTCGCCCCCCCCCTCATAACTTCGGAGCAGTATGGTGCATGATCACAAAAATTTGCAGGGAAAAATGTGCATGTAAACTCTAATCACTCCTGTAATTTTGGTATCTTTATGACTTAAAATGACGTATTGTTGATATCATTGATCTACTGGCTAATTTCGACTAATAGGGGAATTCCCGTAATTCCGAAAGGTATTAAACAAAAAAGGGTGTCTTGTTCATTTCTATCGTCGATGGTAACCACATTAACGTCAATATGTTTAGCCATCCCTTGGGAATCACCATCTTGGATCGGCAATCTTGAAGTTTTTGAAAATATATGTTTCAAATTTATAACCACGAAACACAATGGAAATAGATTAGAAAGGTCAATCTGAATGTTTTAGTTAAGAAAAACCAGGTAGTGACGAATTGGAAGGGAAAAAAGCCTGTTTATACCTAAACTAATATTGTGGTCTGCCATCTTGGATTTTAGCTGATGACGTCATCAAATTGGCATAATTTATGTATACTAAATCATGAAAGTAACATAGGATGACATATTATGTTAGTTATGTAACAAAACAAGAGCGGTTGAGTAAGAAAACCTTGAAAACTCATGGTTTAATCCGAGATTACGGAATTTTATCACAAACCCGTTGCGATGGCAACACAATAAATTGTAAAGTTATACTATCACCATAAACTTGTTGCCAACTAAATTCTAGGAAAAGTCACCAAGTTTGGTAGTCCTAGCACACGTTGTTCATCAGTTGCACGACGTCAAAATTGGCACTTTTAGCCCCCTCTCCGTCCTTATAGGGTTATAGTGGTCTCTGCAGTGCACACATGGTCCTCAGAGGGCGTTAATGCACTCTTGCATTCTATATACCCCATGGCACTTGGATGGCAACCTCGCTGTGTCCGAGCAATTTGATCATTTGACAGAGCACTCAACAAATCTCAAAATAGATTTTTTTAAATCATTGTGTGTTTTGTTGTCTTTTCTTCCATACTTTTACATGTTGCATGGTATTCCAATTATGAAGTCAAGGCTTACACAAATCCAATTTTGAATGGGTCGCGCTGAGGTTGCAGCGCGATCGCCGTCTGAATAGGGACATTACATACTGTTGTGTTACTTTGTCCACAATCACGGTTTATCAATTACCAAACTGAAGTACAGCGAAACTAATGCAGTTTTATTCAGAATTATACAAAATCATTTTGCAGGATCCAAATGGCATTCTAGACAGATATATCAAAGTATTTATGCATCTATAAACATGGATATTTCTGCTTTACTACTTACAGAATTCATATCTGTAGTACACGGATGTTGATTTAGGGTTCTATGTCCACCATTGTTAGCCTAGATGCCTATTGCAATATTTTTTTGACTGTTTTAAAGATACTTGACTTCATAGTGTTCCGGATCTAGCCGCATTTTGCCAATACAGTAGTTATTCGCGAGGACTGACCAAATGCGTCATATGTATTATTTTAAAAGTATATAGAATCTAAGTAATGTTACTGAGTCATTGAATATTTACCATGATATGCTTGATCTTGTTTTTCAGTATATAGAAATAACTTGATATCGATAAAGATATATGTGTGATATTTGGAGAGACAGTTACGTTTTTAGCCATTAAGTAATGTTTAGCGCGCATTTAGATCCGGTTGCATCATAACGTTTTGCAACTAAAGATGATGTTTGTATCCAACTGCCACTGGTGACCAGTTCCGACATGTAAAAGAGTTGAATTGAGCGTAAATTGTTTTACTGTTTCAATCTTAGTACAAATCTAATACCATGTCCCACGATTGATTCCTATCGAATCACTCCCTACCATTGGCAGTAGATGATATTACAAGGTAAAGTTATCCCCATGCGTATCTCTAATGCTACACTGACTAAATCACTAGCACCTACAATGTATTTCAAACAGCCCAGGCGAGATTGCAGCAGGACGAGCGATGCGCTTGAGGGACCAAACGCCAATAAATTAGACGGCGCGTAGAAGATTTTTCTGGCAGCTTTACTAACAAGGGAACATATCAACTAGGCCGTGGCTCCTATTTTTGAGTTGGTGTAGCGCCCGGCTTCTACATTCGGAAATATGACATTCTAAAATTCCCAGATTGTATGATCAATATCTATTTGTTACTATTGTGTTGCAATTCTAAATTAATGTTAATAACATTCATTTAGAATTACAACACAATAGTAACAAATAGATATATTGATCACATTGTCATTTTTCATTATCTATTAATCATCATTGCAACGCTTCAACTAAATCATTTTACCAATAATGGTTTCTAAAATGTATCAATTGAATATGTTAGAAATCAAATTTCGGAATCCTATACTTATTATCGCGACTTTTTATCATTTCTTTTTGAAATCCCATCAGTAACCAATGTGCAAGGGGGCCCTTTAAAAGTCTTAACAAATAAGGATACAGAAGATAACTACTAACATAAGCCTAATAACATGTTCTAATCTGAACTAGTAAACGGAATATGAAAGTAAATGGTCAGTAACGATTGAAAAAATGCGATAAAAATTCGTTTGTGCAAATGAATTATGCAAATCAAAGTATTTAAAAAGACTGATTCTGGTATCATACTTTTTTCAGAAAACTATTTTTGTAAAACATTATGAATTTTTTCAAGCAGTAAATTTTCCAAGAAAAGACCCACATATAATTTCGTCTCCTCTCAGTTCCAACGAATGATTTATAAGTTTGAAGTGTAAAAACGCCCTCTGGGATGAACTCTGTATGATCTAAGGACAGAAAGTAGACAGAACTGTCCTCGAATATAGCTCTGCGGAAGGTTGTGACGAATAACGTACTTTGTCCCGTACGCATGAACCTATAATGCCGGAGACCCTTTTGTGTATCTAATAAGTCATTCACTTCATCGTCTGATCATCTGAAGCTGCATGGAGTGGGTGACATCATTCTTCCGCCTCACACGGCGATATCGAGATTAGTCGACCTCATTGCTCCCCTTGTCCTGCTATCCATTAACCAGCAAAAAGGGAAATACCTTTAGGCGGCCTGTGCGTGCGAAAACTGCCACACGCGAGGTATTAACTGTCCCTGTACAGCTTATTGGCACAGACGTTCAGCTGTAGATCTTACCGACTGGCAGCGCATAACCAGGAACCCTGCCTAGGCCGTGCATCATTTTTATGGTACTTCGTATACGGCAACGGTTGGTGTCACCATACATAAACATCTTCGACTTAACTCGGCTATTCCGGTGAGAACAGCATGCGATATCAGGACATTATCTTCACGGATGGATGCACGATGCGACTCAAGGCAATCTACGTAGAAGCATCGGTGAAACCATTGAAGGTTCGGATTTGACTAGCGGTGATATTTCTTGCAGACAGCGACACGGCGGACGGCTCCCCCTCTTCAGACCTTCTTAGACTTGCTCTTCCAATACGTAGCGGCGTTTGCATCGGTTTTCTCCACCGCATTTGAACCAACCCTGGGCAGTATTGCAGGGATTGAGAAGTAAGTCTTTCGACATGGTGACTGCCAGCCAGAAAAGGACAAGACTCGAGCGCTGTGTGGTTGTCCTTATTTTCGTGCAGAATTTCGTTCTCACGAACAAAGGTAAGATCCATCCACTGTAATACCTTGGAAAGAACAATCACAGTATACGAACGGTTCAAGGCATGGTGAAACTTAAGCCGTGAAAATAAAAGGCCAGAAATTGCAATCGTGGCTGGCTGGACAGTCTAATTCAGCTGTGCCGGGAAAATACAGTTACGTTGACATGATACTAATATGTCGAAAAGTTAAACCATGCACAGCAGGATTAAGGTACAACTGCATTAAAAGAGAGATCGATATTCTTCTCGTACTATGATCTTAATTATTTTTGTATGTTTCCCTAAAATATGTTTTGCATATGATACGCGGCGGCGCGTTCGTGTTCCGCAGAACATATGATATCTTATAATGCGCCTTGGGATTGAAATAGAATACCCAGAGGAGCGCAAGTAATTGAATTTCGATGAATATTGTTTTTTACGATTCTAACGAATACTTTGAAAGTGACCGATAGATTAACTGTTCTATACATGTTGTTGCACTGGGGAAAACAAGGATTAAAAGATGACAGTATTTTAGATTGATTCCTTTCCTTGATTATCACACATGATAAAGTTACCTGGGGTTTCTAGAGATCAAACGACTGAACTTCTTAAATTAAAAAAAAGAAAGCCTCAAAAGTCAATCGTCTAATTCATAAATACAGCGTCAAGCCCATGTCCTAAAAATTCTAAATACCAGTGAATATTTTCAATCGAGTTTATCAGGAAAGTGAATTCTGCAAGGCTATCATTGGAAGTGTGTATATGCAGCGCATACATAGGGCAGTGCTTACAAATAGCTAGGTTCTCGCTGATAACGTTAGGTGCGCCTACGAAGAATTATTTATAAAACGGGATTAACTGTAGAGAAGTATACCTAACATGATATGATGTAAAGCCGTCATGTAATTTTGAAATCACATCGCGCTTGCTACATTTAAAGTTATGATTATAACTCGCATAGCAATTTCCTGTCCGCAATGTTTATAAGTATATAGGCCAGTATCTCGGCCAAAATATGTGATTTGCGTTCAGTCATCGTGGCAGAATGGGCCAACATGGGCTGTTTGCAATCCGTCTTCTGGGTATGAAAGCAATTTTACCGTAACATTATTGCAAATACGGCGAAGAGTCTCGGGACATAAATGGCAATGGAAAAATAAAGTCGGAAAATGTCACTTATGACTCAAGAACAGTCTCTAATATGAATATAACGGTTCAAAGCGTACTACTGTTTATGTTTTAAGTAAAATAAAAACAAGGATGGTGTAAACTGTTAGGTTCTCTAATTGTGACTACAGTGCACCGCCTATCAATCCTGCCTTTGTGAACTGAATTCAATTGATCCTTATTACTGGACTAGCAATTAATCTGGAAACCAGGCTAATGAACATGAAGGTCTGCCAAATCAGGACTATGATGAATTGATTGGGCACGGCACTAACTAATTGGATAGATTTTATTGGTTCATTAATCCTTGACTTTGATTGCAAGACAAAGAATCCAGTCTGTGGATCGATGCAGTCCTGTAGGATACAGTGAATAAGATATGAGATGGTATACATTACGCCTCATGTAATGGAACTGGAAATTTTGCCGCTGATACTTCATCACTCGTAGTCAGTATCGACACATTGACACAGTAGAGCTTGTTGGGGTCGCAGCAGATCAAGGTCTAAAGCTTAAGGGTGTGTGTTGTGTTTCCGGTTACCCCATAGAAAACCTGCCGGCCTTTGTTTCGCCCCACAGATAACAAGGTATATAAAATCGTCGATCTAATATCCGTCCGATGCAAATAAAAACAGACTTTCTGGTTTTCACACTCCCTTAACAGATTAAAGCTGGTTTGAAAAAGATGTAAGAGTACGTAGTAAACCCAGTTCTTCTTAAATATGGTTATTAATGATTTATTTGTACAATGAATATCTGTGAAATTACAACATGATCATTTCGATTTTTCCAAACTGTATTCGTTGGATCACTTCGGTAAAAATTCCCTGACTTTATCAGGACCGTAAACGGGAACACAACATGGATTTTCCAAGGTTCTTTCAGTCTCACTTACTGTTGAGAACGGTTCGTCATCCACCAACCGCCACCGACACAGCCACGCCCTGCCATCAGTCATTAGGCACTGACAAAAGAAAGGGGCAGGCAATATTCCCATGGGTCCAGACAGGGCAAATTACATTGACTACAGAGAACGAGAGGGTAAAAGTGTATCCAGTCATGTGATATGGCATGACTGTCATTCAGCACCTGGGCCTTGGTACCAACTGTCATGACATTTTGTTAAGCATCACCTGTGTGGTTTTATCTCTTACGCAATAGTCTACTTTCAAATTAATTCCGACGACGTTTCAGTGTAACAACGTCACGAGGGAAACTGGTGCTTTGCAAATTTTACAGAGAGATAGATAGATAGAAAGATAGAAAGATAGAGAGAGAGAGAGAGAGAGAGAGAGAGAGAGAGAGAGAGAGAGAGAGAGAGAGAGAGAGAGAGTCGTATCGTCGCCAATGTAAAATCTATGTCATGTCGTGGTTTCCTTGCTCTAAGGACTGCCTGAGTAATCGATTACTGCGCATTTTAGCTTCGTTTCCGTTATTGGTGCTGTCTATTTGCCATTGGTGTTCATTAGTAGTGGAAAGAATTCTACATTTGAAGCTATAGAAACAGCTTAGAAGATTAAGTACATGAACCTTATAACAAGGAGACAAGAGGAAATTCAAAAGCTTTGGATTAGTTGTGCACTCATCATCATACAGAAGACAAGCAACTGCGTTAAGCATTATCGACAAGAGATTGGATTTCACGCCACATATAATTCGGGTAAATTTCATGGTTCACACGGAATGTGCCAACTGAAATTCTCCATCGCCTTCCGTTCCGCTAACAAATAGTAATCAGTACTGCCATATGGCCTGCCAACTCATGGGACACGGCTGGAATCTATCAAAGCATCTGTTCACCTATTTAATGAGATTTTAAACCGACAAAATCCTTACCTTGAATACCCATTGGAAACTATAGCTATAAAATAAAAACTTGTTCCATTTCATTTATGCTATACGCTTCCCTTTGTGTGCGTATAATTAAAGGTGTTTTTTCTACATCAAAATGAACATAAAGGTTACATTCTGCTTGATCCTTCGCACTTCATACTATGCCCAAATCAGTATTTAATAGAATGTTTTGTTATTGCAAAATATGGTAGGTAGCGGGGCAAAATGATAAGTTTCTCCGCATTGGTATCAAAGTTCCATCTCCGTCATCCTAGGTTGAGTATTAAGAATCCTGTTTGATTTGGTTGAGGCTTTACAATATAAGGCAAAAGTACCTAAGGGCAATGGTGACGAATGGTCTTTGGGTTACGCTTTCATGTCGAATCTCAACATGTCATGGAGCATTTTGAAAACAACAAATCATGCGTTATACAAAATGAAGAACGCATGCAACATTTTCCGTGGGGGGTTCATGCAAGTGTTGGAGGAAATTAGTTTCCTTGTATTAATCATCTTGAGCCAGGCACTGTGTCCCTTAAAGATGTATAAAACTATGTCTAAAAGCTTTCTTTGATGAAATTTATCAAACTAAAACAGAAAAAGTCAAGGGACCGACCATGAGGACACATTGTTATCTGTTGGTATTTTAATATTGGCATTCTTAGTAGTTTGTAAAATAAGCAAATTAACCTTTCTTTCTATATTTGTACAGAGTGCAAAATTGCCAACAGTTCTTTATCAGCTTCTAATAGTTACATATAACTAACTATGTGTAAATCTTTGACTTAGCATCTAGACTGAATGGTTCCTTTAACGATTCAACAAACCACATTTTAAGCTATGTTCCACAATACGAGTAGAGTCCATGTGAAGATATCTTTAAATTCATCAGAGAGTATTGCACATGTAAATCCTTAGCAAATTGGCTCTTCAGGGAATAGAATGATTTTACACCCATCATATTTGTTTTTCGCCAAAACAATTGGCAATAAAATTGTCATATCAACATATCATTACAAAATTGTTACATCATACTCTTAAAATCGCACATTCAATATATCTTTAACATCGTTACAATATACCTTTAAAAGGGTTGAGGATGGGCTGCACATTTTACATGCCATAATCCATCCACTTTTCCATTTGCTTTTATCCGCAAAGCTTCTATCACAAACGTCCCAGTAGGATGCAGATCTGTATGATGGGGCCCTGGAGGCACTTATAGTTACTCGGGGATTTTCATGGGCATGCATGGGAATATACTGTAATGATGTAGATATGCATTTAAATTAAGCAAGTGTCTACAAATATGCGAACGTTGTTGCGCTATGGAAAGAAGCTTCTGTGGAATTATCTTCGCAATCACAACGTTTCCATTTAATGAACTTCTGGAAGATTGTCCTGACCTCCTATGATTTTAATCTTAGTAATTTTGACAGACTGGGTCCATTTGTCACATTCTGATATTGGGGTGGTCGCAGTGGCATGAGTACGCAGTAAATCAGTATGAAGAGAATCAGCTCGCATTCTTGCAACCGTGGATTCAATTGAACTCCCAACAGATACAAGGTATATCAAAGAACCAATCAGTAGTCTTAAACATTTTTGGATTTTTACGTTGCCTGTATGTAGACTATGGTAATCAATGCATCCACGTTTGACTCAGAAGTGGAAAATCATTAGGTAGAAAATGAGCTTGTAAAGATGGAAAAAGAAAAGGTCTTAAAATGTAAACTGCTGCTTGTTAAAAATGGTAGGTTTTCGTGTTATCTTATGTGTGGAATGTAAAGATTTTGGCGGCACAAAGTTCTTACAGTTTCAAGTATAAATACAACGGGTATCATTTTTTGCCTTCATGTGGAAATTATATTGGTAGCGATTTCTTCCCCATTTCCAACGCACATATAAGCATATCAGGGACGTCCAGTCATTATTGATTGTTTATATACAGTGATTTAGTTTCTCTCGAATTCTTTTGTAGCACTATAGACGGTCTTACAACGTAGTCAATGAAGCCCGAATACAAAATCCATCTTCTATTTTGCAATTAAAGCCCTTCACTCCTGCTGCTGTTGTCACGTTATCTGCAACACGCTCTGGTGAATGAACAATCGAGGTTCTTTATCAGCAGTATCTAATTGCATTGCGTGCTTTGTCCTTTGCGTTAATGACCTGTCAGAGTCTTCATCCATGTCCAATCAGCTTGCAGCCCAATTGTGCCCTTATTAGAAGTTGTGAGAGGAATACCAATATTGCAATAGGAGCAATCATCAGCCTTACGTTTTAGCATGAAGTTGGTAAATTGCATTATCATGAAGTTAAACTGTTCTCCAATTAAACTGGAAAAAATAAGCGAAATTTTGACTGAATCAAGTATTGTTATGTCTCATGTTTGATGTCATCAATGTGTCAAAGGTTGTTGGAAGTTGATATCGGCCACAGTCCAGGTTGGAGCACATGGAAACCAGTTAAGAACCCTTACATTTATATCTATATTTTAAAAAGTTCAAAACACTACCTACATGATTGGCACCCTCCTATGGTACCAAGTTGTGTCACTTTAGGGAACACGGAGTAATGCAAAAGTAAGTGATCACCTACCATCGTTAAATCAATAAATCCCGTCTAACCTGTCGACTCTATTGCGTTTTATGGATGGTAATTCCAAATGAAATAGTCGATAGACATCTTAAATGTCGACCAATTTTCGTCTCGATTTCTCAATCATGTCATTACAAGGCACACATTTCAAAAGTAACGGTTTTCTCAGCACTGCATAAATGAGTTCTTATTAAGGACACACGTCATCAACGACCTTTTAAACCGGAGCTTCAATAAGGGTACCGACGAGAGGTGGGGATACTATGTCATGTTTCATTACAAATATCATTCTTGATTACGATTTTATAGACTTGCAAGTACTTTGGTCTTATTATGCTCTTGGAATTTTATTACCTACGTTTTATACCTAACACTAAAACAACGCATAATCTAGACGTTTATAACCTATAAAATTATGCAGTTCGAGGCTACAAAGTCCTCATAAGATAAGATTTTGCGACGATAAAATAATTACAATGTCTTTTAATGTAGTGGTGCCTAATGTTTCGTACAACGCCATCGTCTATGTAGTTCATGGTCAGGTCAGCAATAACGAGCAACTGTGGAATTAAACACATTCCAATTGCGATTTTACGGCACATCTAAATGGCTGTACTGTAGATATGTTTCACTTGAAATGGTCACAGTAAAAGCTACAAAACGGGTGGAAACCCCTATTATGTTCTATATTACTTGACTTCTCGTAGGATTTTATGTGGCTTTACCCCCGTGTATTGAGAAAATGTGCATTTTAGATTGGCGTTAATGGACTCATAGACCGGACATTTTCCGGACGTGCACAGAAAACACAAAGAACCTACGACTGGGTTACGGAAATAATTTGCCATATCTGGTAATTAGTGATCGCCATCTTGGTGTCATGTATTTGTCCTAAAATAGACTGTTGCTGAAGCGTGCACAGTGTGTTTTATTTTCTCTATTTTTCATTGGCAATCATAACTATTATTCTGTTATAATTTTTCTAAAATCTTTTTGCACTTGATGGACAGTATTTGAGAGGGTCAGAAGATATATGGATGTCCGGAAATGCTTCAACTACGATTCACTGATATCCAATATATCTATTGATTATATTGTCATGTTTCTATGATGTCATACAAAAGGTCAGGTAATACGAAATTTGACTAGTAATGTGATAGATTAACATTATCAAACGTAAACGCCGTTTACATTAGTGCTGTGAGTATCATACGTAGAGGTTTAGTTTGTAATGATTTTCATGTTTTTTTTCTAAAACGAATTATATCATAGAATATAATTTAATATTGCAAATCGTAAAAGCTGATTGATCTTAATTTTGTAACTACCAAAATGTCTCAAGCAATTTCGAATAATATGAGAAACGGTATTAACAGTAAAACACGGTTAAGAACTATGGTGCGAATACTGCGTTTATGACGTCTTAGTTCTCAGTAAAACCTACCACACAAGACACACATTTATGCTGACATTGCAGTAAAACTCGCACTTTGCTTTTACAGGAGTGTATCAAATTTAGGAGCTACACATAAATCCATACAGGATGATCCATTATCGGTGATAACAATTTGATATTAAAAGTCATATCGGTCTGACATTATGAGCAACTTGTCATGGCTGACAAAGGTTACAAGTTACGTGTGTATTCATAGAAAATCATACGCATGGGATCAGAAGTTCGAACGAATATCTGATACCAGGATATTTTTTACAACGTTAAGGTTAATTGTCTGAGCACTGAATCTGAATTGTGATATATTGATTACTTCATGCGCTGCCGCTTCTGAAAGTTTGACAGCTTAAGGATCTTTGCATTTCTTTGGTTTCTCTTAACCTCTTTTAGAAAAAAAACTTGAGCACTTAAAGCTTTAATGATTTTCCTATGGGATATTCGTCCTATATCAATATCATCATTCAAAAAAGATGTTTTAATGTTCCTTTTATATTACATGTGTTTTTCTAGAAAATGATGTCAAGTTAATCCCCCTGACACATTGGTTTGCTATACGTACCTTGATACACACTATATGGCATCATTTCCGTGTCAAAATTACGTACGTAAAAAACGTCACGTTTTGGGGTTATACGTGACGTATTGAGGGTCAATACGTCACCTATGAAAGGCCTACGTCACGTATGCCGGAACGTACGGATACGTGACATACATATGGTTTTGCAATTTCCGTGTCAAAATTACCTACATAAAAAAACGTACGATTTCTCGTCCAAACGTCACGTATAACAGGTCATACGTCACATAAGGCATATACGTCACGTACTAAACGTGACATACATATGTCGTGGCATTTTTAGATCAAAATATCGTATCTACGTAGACGTCACGTTTTGTGGTTATACGTTACGCACATAAATGGGTTATGTTAACGTACCACGTTAACGTAACGTATGTAGGCCCTTCAAGTTATTATAACAAACAACGTTAACATAACGTAGTCGAAGTTATCATAACGCATTACGTTAACGTAACATAGTCATTTACGTTATCATAACGAAGAGCGCTAACGTAACGTACACTAGAGTGAACCTTTATAATAGGCGTGTTCTGTTTACGTCATTGGTTTATGTTGTGTATAACGTCTACGATAGACGCGTTCTGGTGACGTCATCAGTTTATGTTATGTACAACGTGTATGATAGACTTGTTCTTGTGACGTCATCAGTCTATGTTTTGTAAAAGCCGCAGCACACAATGTATTAGTGTGGGTACAAAGTAGTACGGACACAATTTTTGATGCCTGGCTAGAATATCCTATGTGAGCATTAGCCAGATTTAAACTGTGCCGTGGGATATACTGTCTGAATTGATGAATTGAATTGTGAACCATTCTGCTCGTGTATTTTCGAAAGTGCGCCATACTACGCGTCAACCCGTTCATTGAGTGAACTCAACAGATAGGCGATGCTCTTGTCGACTGTCCGCATCAAATCGTCGTCCAAATGCCCGAAGGTCGCGTACAGTCTTCCTATCCTCTGCCTCGTATTCGCTCAGACTTGACCACAAGCCCTTTGCTAAATCCTTCGAGCGGCTCTTGAAATGTAAATCCTCCAGGGAACGGGGAACGTTCTCGTCCCGGCGCAGAGAATCGTAGTGGACCTCGGAGCGTGCACGTCCGACCCGACACTTGCCAACGCCATGAGGTCCCTTGTGTCCCTTCACGGGTAGAGAACAAGCACGACTGTGAGTACTTGGAACCTGCCATCATGGATCCTAGCGCGATGCCGGAAGCGGTGACCTTGAAGGACGAAGACGAACACGAGCTAGAAAAACTTGAAATTTTAGAGACAACGGACCGCTGTGGCCGGCACGCACCCTTTGATCGCCGAGTGACTGTCGGCGGTAGTGGTCTGAGCGGAGATGCAGACGGGGGGGGGGACACGTGCTCAGGACCCGTATGTCGGGGGCGGAGCTTGACCACGGAGACGCCAGACTACGCGTCAACCCTTCCATGGTGATCAGCCATTGGTTGGAAATCAAGGTGGTCGTGAGCTCGCTGCTTGTGTGGATTACCGCCCAGCGGGCCGGGTGACAGTTTACAGTTCACCATACTTTCTGTAAAGACGCATTGCATTATCAGAATATGAATTTACATGAATGTTATAGCCAACTTGATGGATAAAATATGGGGAAGTATAGTAGAGCATCTGTCATCGATTGTGTAACTATTGTGACATTCGTCCCATTCTCATCCATTTGAAACCTGAAATTGTTGTCTGGCCTTGTTTGGATCTGAAATGTTTAGATTTATGTGGGTGAGGATATGGAGGGATCACTATGTACTTCTGTGGAATACTGCCATACGGAAATAATGTTTTGGTCTGTCTATTACAATGTAAAAGCAGTGATGGGCGATGGTTTTACTAGTCCCATATATGACCGCGGCTACAAGTACCCGCGAGAACTAACAAACACAATAGCTGCCCGTACACATCGATTGTACTCGAAGATTCCCTCTCATGAACTTTCCAAGCCCCTTTGTGTCGATTTTGTAGACACTCGGGCAGATCACACAACAAGGTGGTCTTTATACAACCATCAGAGAATCACACCTTTTTGTCTCCAATTGGCTTATCACAATACAAACTAATGCACCTGGTAGGGAGAGCGGCAAAAAAAAAACCGGGTCACTATCTTCTACTCTCCAAGCAGAGGTTAGTGGGGCAGATCGTCACCGTTTTATCATATGCCCCGTCGTTTTAGTTTGGATTGGGCTAGCGGACAAAAAACGGGGCATATATTATGATAAAACGGTGACGAGCTGCCCCACAAACCTCTGCTTGGAGAGTAGTAAGGGACAATTAGAGAAGCTCGCGGCCGTCGCTCAGAAAAAAAAAGATCTTTCATTGCCTCCATTGCAGACTCCGTCCGGCCAAGGAGGTTGGTGAGGTTGTTTACTTTCAAGTTAAAGCTTTACTATTACATTTTTTTGTTATTGCTGGCCTTCTCGGTCTTCCCGGACAGCAATAAGAAGAAGAAAAATGTAATGGTAAAGCTTTAACTTAACAAAGAAAACAGCCGTAAGAGTCTGAAATGGAGGCTAGATCTTTCAACCAATATCGATCTTCTAGGAGCTCTTCACATCTGCTTTGAAGCCCAAGCATCTGCTTGGATCACAAATACCTGATGGATCCCAAACATCTGCTTGGAGCCACTACCATGTGCTTTTCTAGATAATTTTCCATTGCTCCCAAGCAGATCTATAGGTCCCAACATCTGCTTTGAGTCCCAACATCTGCTTTAAGCCTCTATTATCTGGTCGGAGCTCCAAACACCCAATGGAGCAGAACGAGAAAGGCACAAGCCTCACTCAGAGTGCCAGCCCTTTTTAGCTTTCCACGTCCGCTCGCCACGACCCGCTACCTGGCTGAAAAAAAGAGCTGACACTCAGCAAGCACTCAGGCTAGAAAGGCATATCTATATATAGAAAGCACATGTTAGTGGCTCCAAGTATATGTTTGAGCTCCAAGCAGACCCTATCTCCATAGCCGACCCCCTTCATACAGCTGACTCTATTTGGCCAATTTCTACTATTTTCCCAGCGACCCGCAGAGACTGATAGAGAAACTTTTATTGTGAGAACATTTACAAGGCTCAACCATAAAACCTCCTTGGCTCAACCAAGGCGCGAACCTCCCACTGGGACGTGCGCGGGTGACTGGGTTTGTGCCAGAAATCGGTCATAAAAAGATTAGTAACCCGGACATTCGAACCACGCGCGAGGAGGGGGGGCGACAATACAAAAGGTCACTATTGAATAGAAATATTCCGCCCTGTTTGAGTTATCGCACATCTCATAATTAGGTTGCAAAACATACTTCTTCTTCCAGTTTGATACGGTCTTCGCAACATATAGATCTGCTTGGAGATTATGGCACATCTATGATCTAGAAAAGAACATATTCCAAGCAGATGTTTGGGCTCCAAGCAGATGTTTGGGCTCCAAGCAGATGTTTGGGATCCAAGCAGATAGTTGGGATCAAAGCAGATGTTTGGGATCCAAGCAGATGCAGAGAGCTCCAAGGAGATCGATATTGGGTGAAAGATTTAGCCTCCATTCAAGACTCCTTCCTGCTAGGAGATTATGGCACATCTATGATCTAGAAAAGAACATATTCCAAGCAGATGTTTGGGCTCCAAGCAGATGTTTGGGCTCAAAGCAGATGTTTGGGATCCAAGCAGATGCAGAGAGCTCCATGGAGATCGATATTGGGTGAAAGATTTAGCCTCCATTCAAGACTCCTTCCGGCTATTTTCTTTTTCAAGTTTTACTATTACATTTTTCTTGTTGCTGTCCGGGATTAGGACCGGAAGGCCAACAATAAGAAAGAAAATGTAATGATAAAGCTATAACATGAAAAAGAAAACAGCCGGAAGGAGTCTGCAATGAAGGCTATGAAATATATTTTTTCTGAGTGACGGCCGGGCTTCTTTGACTGTCTCTCACTAATCTCCAAGCAAAAGTTTGTGGGGGAGATTGTGACCTTTTTATGATCTTTTATCAAATGCCCCGTTTTTTGGCCCGCTCTCCCCACCAGATGCAAGTTCGTCCCATTCTCATCTATTTGGAACCTAAAATTATTGTCTGGCCTTGTTTGGATCTGGAATATATAGATTTATGTAGGATATGGAGGGATCACTATGTACCTCTGTGGAATGATATACGGTGCCTGGTATCCCTAGTCTCCAAGCAGACCTACGGGTTGGCAAAGACCGTATCCAACAGGCAGAAGGAGTTTCTATAGCCAACCCAAGTCTCATAGCCAAACTTGGCTATGAGACTTGGGTTGGCTATAGAAACTCCTTCTGCCTGTTGGATACGGTCTTTGCCAACCCGTAGGTCTGCTTGGAGACTATGGTATCCCAGGATATGGAGTTTTGTATACGGGTACAATCTCTGCTGATCTATAAATGCTGGCACACGGAAGTAATGTTTTTGTTCGTAACGGGCGGCGGTATCAACTCCCCTGTACTTTTATAATAGGCTCTACTGGACTCTGCGGGTCGCTGGGAAAAGAGTAGAAATTAAATAGAGTCAATTATATGAAGGGAGTCGGCTACGGCCTATTGGACCCTCTCTCCATAATAGCGGACTCCATTCATACAATTGACTCTATTTGGCCAATTTCTACTATTTTCCCAGCGACCCGCAGAGACTGGTAGAGGCTAATAGACGGGTACACAGTATTCCAGGATAGGTCTAGCCGCAGTACACGGTCACCAAATCTGCCGTCGAAAGACCGAACGTCTTAAGTCTCCGGAGCATAAACATAAATTTGTTGGCCTTCTTGGTAAACTCGCAGACTTGTTTGTCCCATTTCAGATTAGACTGAAACCAGATTCCCAACACTTTAGCAGCGATCACTGCCAGAAGGGATCAGAAGGGGTTTGCCCCCGAGAGTTATGGGTGGAGGGGGAGGTGGGCTCTTCATAAGACATAGTCAGCACCATACATTTCTTAGGGGTTTAAAGTTGCGCAGTGTTGGACCATACTTCAAGTGAATCCACTTGTTCATAAAGGTATGACTGTTTGCGCACATATTTCCATCGATCGGCTAGACACTCTGACAGACCACACATGGTGGTCTTTTTACAATCTTCCTGTCATAAAACATCAGAGAGCCACACCTCTTTGTCTCCAGTAAATATCACAAACTTGCACCTGGTGGGGAGAGCGGGCCAAAAAACGGGGCATTTGATAAAAAGGTCACAAACTCTCCACCAGCCTATGTTTGCAGAGTAGTATGCTAAGAGAAGCCCGGCCGTAACTTTCATAGCCTCCATTGCAGACTCCTTCCGGCTGTTTTCTTTGTCAGGTTATAGCTTTACTATAACATTTTTTCTTTCTTATTGTTGGCCTTCCGGTCCTAATCCCGGACAGCAACAAGAAAAATGTAATAGTAAAACTTGAAAAAGAAAATAGCCGGAAGGAGTCTTGAATGGAGGCTAAATCTTTCACCCAATATCGATCTCCTTGGAGCTCCCTGCATCTGCTTGGATCCCAAACATCTGCTTTGATCCCAACTATCTGCTTGGATCCCAACTATCTGCTTGGATCCCAAACATCTGCTTGGAGCCCAAACATCTGCTTGGAATATGTTCTTTTCTAGATCATAGATGTGCCATAATCTCCAAGCAGATCTATATGTTGCGAAGACCGTATCAAACTGGAAGAAGAAGTATGTTTTGCAACCTAATTATAAGCTACGGCCGCGTGGCGCGTTGGATACACCCGATCCCTCGATCTCGGAAGTTAAGCAACGCGCGGTCCGGACAGTGCTTGGATGGGGGACCAACCAAGGACGTCCGGATTGCTGTAGCCTCACGAAGCTTTCCACGAAATCGTCTTCCGGGAGGGACGTAAAACGGGGGTCCCGTGCTCGAGGAGGTGCCTCAAACACGTTAAACAGCCTCATTACCCTACACATTGGGTACCTGCCTGTGGCACTGGCTGCAAATACACCTGATATTATTATAAGATGTGCGATAACTCAAACAGGGCGGAATATTTCTATTCAATAGTGACCTTTTGTATTGTCGCCCCCCTCCTCGCGCGTGGTTCGAATGTCCGGGTTACTAATCTTTTTATGACCGATTTCTGGCACAAACCCAGTCACCCGCGCACGTCCCAGTGGGAGGTTCGCGCCTTGGTTGAGCCAAGGAGGTTTTATGGTTGAGCCTTGTAAATGTTCTCACAATAAAAGTTTCTCTATCAGTCTCTGCGGGTCGCTAGCGCTGGGAAAATAGTAGAAATTGGCCAAATAGAGTCAGCTGTATGAAGGGGGTCGGCTATGGAGATAGGGCCTGCTTGGAGCTCAAACATATACTTGGAGCCACTAACATGTACTTTCTATATATAGATATGCCTTTCTAGCCTGAGTGCTTGCTGAGTGATCCTGAGTGTCAGCTCTTTTTTTCAGCCAGGTAGCGGGTCGTGGCGAGCGGACGTGGAAAGCTAAAAAGGGCTGGCACTCTGAGTGAGGCTTGTGCCTTTCTCGTTCTGCTCCATTGGGTGTTTGGAGCTCCGACCAGATAATAGAGGCTTAAAGCAGATGTTGGGACTCAAAGCAGATGTTGGGACCTATAGATCTGCTTGGGAGCAATGGAAAATTATCTAGAAAAGCACATGGTAGTGGCTCCAAGCAGATGTTTGGGATCCATCAGGTATTTGTGATCCAAGCAGATGCTTGGGCTTCAAAGCAGATGTGAAGAGCTCCTAGAAGATCGATATTGGTTGAAAGATCTAGCCTCCATTTCAGACTCTTACGGCTGTTTTCTTTGTTAAGTTAAAGCTTTACCATTACATTTTTCTTCTTCTTATTGCTGTCCGGGAAGACCGAGAAGGCCAGCAATAACAAAAAAATGTAATAGTAAAGCTTTAACTTGAAAGTAAACAACCTCACCAACCTCCTTGGCCGGACGGAGTCTGCAATGGAGGCAATGAAAGATCTTTTTTTTTTCTGAGCGACGGCCGCGGGCTTCTCTAATTGTCCCTTACTACTCTCCAAGCAGAGGTTTGTGGGGCAGCTCGTCACCGTTTTATCATAATATATGCCCCGTTTTTTGTCCGCTAGCCCAATCCAAACTAAAACCACGGGGCATATGATAAAACGGTGACGATCTGCCCCACTAACCTCTGCTTGGAGAGTAGAAGATAGTGACCCGGGTTTTTTTTTGCCGCTCTCCCTACCAGGTGCATTAGTTTGTATTGTGATAAGCCAATTGGAGACAAAAAGGTGTGATTCTCTGATGGTTGTATAAAGACCACCTTGTTGTGTGATCTGCCCGAGTGTCTGCAAAATCGACACAAAGGGGCTTGGAAAGTTCATGAGAGGGAATCTTCGAGTACAATCGATGTGTACGGGCAGCTATTGTGTTTGTTAGTTCTCGCGGGTACTTGTAGCCGCGGTCATATATGGGATTAAAACCATCGCCCATCACTGCTTTTACATTGTAATAGACAGACCAAAACATTATTTCCGTATGGCAGTATTCCACAGAAGTACATAGTGATCCCTCCATATCCTCACCCACATAAATCTAAACATTTCAGATCCAAACAAGGCCAGACAACAATTTCAGGTTTCAAATGGATGAGAATGGGACGAATGTCACAATAGTTACACAATCGATGACAAATGCTCTACTATAGGGCGTATTCACGTGACGTCATCACCCCTGCCCTCCGTGGGCGGCCATGTTGGTGCTCACCCTGCAGTGAAGTTTCTCGGTGTCCGACGCTCTCTAAATTTCCAAGGAATGCGAAGTCGTCTGATCGCTGTTTTATTATATGCAAAGAGTCTCCAGCCTCATATCCTTTTCGCTACAAAAATCCAATTTCACCTACTGGAAATGACCCATTATCGACGAGCGAGGTTCCCCAGCAGCAAACCGGCCGCTAAACTGTTTACAGAGTACGCATAAAATCAGTTCACAGCATACAAGTGTTCCAAGGCCTGTAGCCACGTAGTACAGTGTCTTGAGTGTCGTGATAAATTTTGTTGACAGGGAGTACGTTATGATCGGAAAAGTTCGACGTTGAAAGACCCCCAGTTTATGAATGAACGTATCTCAAGCAACGACTACACGGTGCCGCGACTGTGTTACACAACGGGCCTGTAACTTGCTTTTCGACCAGATACAAAAGGTTTCCATACACACACGTTGATTCTCAAACTTCAACTATTTAGATCCGCTGTTCGTATGTCAGAAATCCACTTTTGTTTCAGTCGTTTAGTCCCTTCGTAATCGTATGTTCCCGCACGTAACACGAGAAACGCAAAACCAATCTTACTGTTACCCGACCGGTGTGTGCTTTATCAGTCTCAATCCAACATCTGACCACGAGGCAAAACACCATGATAATGAGACAAAACGTTTTGAAGGGAAATAGTGAATGGCGTAGAAAACATCTGCCATTTATACAGAGAGTTCCATAGGGCTCCACTATCAAGTGAGCACCAACATGGCCGCCAGTGATCGTTGCTAGGGGGAGGGTCACGTGACTGAATACGCCCTATACTTCCCCATATTTTATCCATCAAGTTGGCTATAACATTCATGTAAATTCATATTCTGATAATGCAATGCGTCTTTACAGAAAGTATGGTGAACTGTAAACTGTCACCCGGCCCGCTGGGCGGTAATCCACACAAGCAGCGAGCTCACGACCACCTTGATTTCCAACCAATGGCTGATCACCATGGAAGGGTTGACGCGTAGTCTGGCGTCTCCGTGGTCAAGCTCCGCCCCCGACATACGGGTCCTGAGCACGTGTACCCCCCCCCCCCCCGGTCTGCATCTCCGCTCAGACCACTTCCGCCGACAGTCACTCGGCGATCACAGGGTGCGTGCCGGCCACAGCGGTCCGTTGTCTCTAAAATTTCAAGTTATTCTAGCTCGTGTTCGTCTTCGTCCTTCAAGGTCACCGCTTCCGGCATCGCGCTAGGATCATGGCAGGTTCCAAGTACTCACAGTCGTGCTTGTTCTCTACCCGTGAAGGGACACAAGGGACCTCATGGCGTTGGCAAGTGTCGGGTCGGACGTGCACGCTCCGAGGTCCACTACGATTCTCTGCGCCGGGACGAGAACGTTCCCCGTTCCCTGGAGGATTTACATTTCAAGAGCCGCTCGAAGGATTTCGCAAAGGGCTTGTGGTCAAGTCTGAGCGAATACGAGGCAGAGGATAGGAAGACTGTACGCGACCTTCGGGCATTTGGACGACGATTTGATGCGGACAGTCGACAAGAGCATCGCCTATCTGTTGAGTTCACTCAATGAACGGGTTGACGCGTAGTATGGCGCACTTTCGAATATACACGAACAGAATGGTTCACAATTCAATTCATCAATTCAGATAGTATATCCCACGGCACAGTTTAAATCTGGCTAATGCTCACATAGGATATTCTAGCCAGGCATCAAAAATTGTGTCCGTACTACTTTGTACCCACACTAATACATTGTGTGCTGCGGCTTTTACAAAACATAGACTGATGACGTCACAAGAACAAGTCTATCATACACGTTGTACATAACATAAACTGATGACGTCACCAGAACGCGTCTATCGTAGACGTTATACACAACATAAACCAATGACGTAAACAGAACACGCCTATTATAAAGGTTCACTCTAGTGTACGTTACGTTAGCGCTCTGCGTTATGATAACGTAAATGACTATGTTACGTTAACGTAATGCGTTATGATAACTACGACTACGTTATGTTAACGTTGTTTGTTATAATAACTTGAAGGGCCTACATACGTTACGTTAACGTGGTACGTTAACATAACCCATTTATGTGCGTAACGTATAACCACAAAACGTGACGTCTACGTAGATACGATATTTTGATCTAAAAATGCCACGACATATGTATGTCACGTTTAGTACGTGACGTATATGCCTTATGTGACGTATGACCTGTTATACGTGACGTTTGGACGAGAAATCGTACGTTTTTTTATGTAGGTAATTTTGACACGGAAATTGCAAAACCATATGTATGTCACGTATCCGTACGTTCCGGCATACGTGACGTAGGCCTTTCATAGGTGACGTATTGACCCTCAATACGTCACGTATAAACCCCAAAACGTGACGTTTTTTACGTACGTAATTTTGACACGGAAATGATGCCATACACACTACAAATGTTATTACTCATCTTTGTTACCTTATTCTACTGATACGTGGCATCTTAAAATAACCATTAGACACTCATTAAGAGTCAAGTAGCCTGATTCAAATGAAATTTAATACATGGTGCTCCTGTGTCGTTTAAAAATGTTAGTTTATAGTTTTATTATTATAGCCTCCTTGAATATTCTACCTTAAAGTTCATTACCCACTTACCAATAGAATACGCTTTGCGAAGAATGAAGCTAATATCAAGTGAATGTAGATGTCAACTAATATTCAACTAGAAAGCCCTAACCTAGCTATGTTACGTCTTTACAACCACAATAGCTACTATGTATACATTGTACTATATTAACCAACCAAAATCGTGACCATAACTTTTCTAGAAGATATTATGTAAAAACTGGAAATTTAGCTTTAGTGCCATGGACATCTGTGAGCGGGGCAAAACCTCATTGTTTCGAGGTCACAGCAAGACCTACCCACATACGTCTCGAGTAATGCTATTTTTTCATCCACATACATAGATAGAAACAATAAACGCTACCCAAAACATGTACTTGTCTGAAAGTTAATATGATAAGTAATCTTTGAAAAGTGAGAAGCATTTCTGATCTAAAGCTGTACTGTCTGTACTGTACTGTACAGTCATGTGAGTCACAATCATCTTGGAGAATTACATGACTTTTTTGTGTAACGATGTGCTTATATGCAGACTCGTGCCTCTAAGGCGGCTTTTTTGATAGATATCTTAGCGATTACGAGTACGAAGGATTTCTTACGTATTGTCGGTGCTCTGTCAGGCGTTAGAGAGAATCTAGGAAGACGTAAGTAAAGTACAAATATCAATGCAGACCATAGATATTGTCATTCTGAGAAGCAATTTTTTGTCTTGTTCCGGGTTGGGGTGATTTGATTCCACTGCCTTACAGCGTCTTAATGTGTTCTTCAGCTTTACAAAGATGACATTTCTAGGGCGACGGGGCAATTGCCCTAGAATATATTTGAATCAAGGCAATGCTTGTTAGCAATTGGTACATTATTTGGCAGTGGCTGTTATCATTCTTCACGAGGGAGGACCTCCAGACAATAGGGTGATCTTTTATCCTTAGGCAATTTAGCTGACACTGTGAGGGAGTTATACGTGACACGACCTTCCAAATAAAACCGTAGGAATCAATTTTGAAGTGCAATGATATTCAATATGGTCGGCGGATGATGATCTAGGTTGAATTTGGGTACCTCAACTGTTACATTTGTATGTTTGACTGTGACAGCACCAACATAGGTCTTGAAACTGTTGTCTTCAATAATCAAGAATTTCCGGTTGACCAGGCCTCTTGTTACCTTCGCCGAGAAGGTTATGCAGAGGGTAGCGTTTGTGGGTTTGTGTGTAGAGGACCAGCTTAACTCGAGAATGACTTGATGGATTGTCTTGGTATTGGTATGTTGGTAGCTTTTGATGAGACCTAAAAACGATTAGATTTTGGGCCCCCTAGCGGCTTCTTACGGTACTGCAGTGGAACTTCCTTTTTTTTTGATATCTCGTGTTCCGGACATGCTATGGTCCTGATTTTTGAGTGGTAGATAGCTCTTTGGGCAGAGAGTAAGTGGTGTGGGTTTGGGCCCCCTAGCGGCTTTTTTGGAACTGCAGGAGCAGGTTTTGCGTCTGACTTTGAAAGCGAATAACTCAAGAAGGGCTTGATGGATGGTATAGAGTTTTGGTAAGTTGAGAGCTTGAGTGATGATGTACATGATTAGATACTTATTATGGAAATCAGTATCTAATTTGCATAATTAATGAGGAAAGTTTATACATCCGCCAAATTCCATGATAGGACTCTGAAACATGTGACATATGTAACTGAGGAAGAGAGAAATATCAATTGATATGAACTGTGATAATGAAGACCTCATTTGCATAATTAATGAGAAAATACTATAAGAAGATGGCCTTGATGGATGGTCATAATTTTTGGTATGTGGATAGCTTGTGTGATGCTTAGTATGATTGGACGACAATTATGCAAATCAGTTTCTAATTTGCATAATTAATGAGGCTACTTTAAACATCCGCTCTGTTCCATGACATGACCCTTCAAATTGTAACTGAGGAAGACAGGCATGTTGATAGATAGAACATAAGCAAATGTGGTCCTAATTTGCATACTTAATGAGTAACTTCTATAATTCCGCACTGGCAAATGACGGCAATTTCATACATTTAATCCTTTTTTGTGGCATGTGAATGTGAACATCGTTGAATCAAATTATGCTAAGACTATACTGTCATCATAAACGAAAACATTGTTCTATATCTGCTCTGAGATACGATGTAACAAGCTAACGTGCGTCAAACACAACCTTTTTTAAAAGCACCAAGTCTTGTTCCTTTGGTGTAGCAAGATCCTGGACTGAGTACAAGGGTATTTCTTACAAAAGAAATCAATCTTTGTATGAGAAACTTGAGAAAATGTCAATTAACCTTCTTGATCCCTGCACAGGGCCAGTTGCAGCTGTTTTTTTAACGTCTGTCACCACAGCTGGTTCCTGTCTGTGTATCTGACTGTCACCGCGCGCGGTAAGATAAAATTTCATTTGCCCCTGGAAGCCCAGTCAGGGTAGCAAGCAACACAATAGCAATAGCAGACTTGTGTTGCAGACTTGGTTCACACTGCCAGAACCGTGTTTGGGAAAGAGTACAGTTTATAGATCTACGGGCTGTCTTGTTTCGTCTGGACGCCTTTTGGGGTGATAGAAAAGCAGAATCAACAATTGCAAGGTAGGTCTACTTTGACTTTGACGTCATTCTGTTACCAATGTCTGTGTATGCCTAATTTATGTGTTTAAATACTTTAAGCAACGTGTGTTGTTAGCTAATATAAGTAATAAGAGTACAGATGACTAGTGTGTGCAAATATGGACATGATTTGCATAATCAATGAAAACATGTATCGTGCGTCCCTACAAAACGTTAAAACCATTTGGCGAAGGTATGAGGTCGTGGAACTCTAGTTCTAAAATATACCGCTTAAGACTAAGGTAAAGTAAACCCGATACCCGCACTGTAATTGTGATACGTATCGACAAAGATTGTAACAACGCAATGTCTCTCAATTTGAGAACTGATCACACAGCTACAATACCATACTTGTGTTGGATAGATTGTACTTAAGTTTCCACAGAAGCTGCCTTCTTTAGAAAAGATATCGAGAAAGCAGTAAACATTTGATAGGTGAAGCATTATAGGAGCCGTGCAACGTTTTAATCATATTGCGTATTGAATTCCGTTGGAATAATTGAGAAACCAATCTACCGAGTTCAATTAGGTTAAGAGGTAATTGTTTGTTGTTTCGATATGTTATAATTTAGATAAACAGTTGTTTATTCTTCATCAATCTACATTTCTATGCATACGATTACGCTTCTAAATAATTGCTAAAAGCAATATGTAGCTAGTAGATATGGGCGTTGCTTGATTTTCAGGATGGCTTTAGTTTCCATTTTCCGTTTCAATTTGCTTCACAGTGAGCTGCTTTAAGAAGGAATAAGATATGTTTTTCAGGCAACACCAATATCATCAAATCAAAGGTCATGAAATTAAAACGATTCTTTTCAAGTCTATACTTCCGTACAATGCCAGTGTCAAAATCAATCACAAGAATATCATGCTACCTGTTTTCAATTTTTATACTGACGTATTATAACTACAAAAGCGTACTTATAACTTCAATAAGAAATGAAAGCACTCTTACTAGTCCCTCCCCTTGCAAAAATCCGTATCAGCTTTTTTTTCAGAATCAGACCGTTTGAGGCGTATTCTACCTTACTTGGAATATTCCATCACCCCACATGAAAACTTAATTTTTCTAATTTTACCTGAATGCAACACTTGACTATATTCTATATTCCACTTTCAGGGTAAGCTAGCTGCGGTCCAAACCTACACCGATTCAACACACTCATTACAATATGTATATATGAAAGGAATTTACGTTGGATGTACGAGCGTGGTTCTTGGTTTGTTATAGAGATAATCATGACAATTAGTCTGAGTACGATATCGAAAGCCTAACACAATGCCGAACGCGCCATCCACAACACACGACTATACGATGCTCATTTTGTTGCCTCTACCTACTTTTTATTCAAGAAGACATAATATAACCAGCTGTGGCAATCTCTCGCGGTGAGTTAAACCTTACCTAGATCACCTTTTATGGGGATTGCACAAATGTATAGCCAACATGCTAGGTGGGCACTTTCATTAGCAGTAAATTTCCCACCACTAAATCTTCTGTTCTTGTGGTCAGAGAGTTATCATATATCTCCCCAGCGATAGATAAAGAGATGTATTGTTTTATACAACAGGGTTCTACTATTTGTTACACTTGTTGGTTTGTGCTTTGTATCTGAATATATCCTTTACAGCCTTTTAGAATGCATTGTCATGTATGTTTACACTTCTTTACCCCGGATCTAAAAAGAAGATATGTATTGTCTTGTTTCTGTATCTTGAAATGAATGGTATCATCGTCCCGTATTTGTACAGGTGGGGCCTTATTAACACACAAATGACGCGTCTCTGTTTGAACACGTTAGTTTGTACTGGGATCAACAACTTAAAAAACCCCAAAGAAATACATATAGTTTGTAATTGTGGCTTTTATATTTTCAAATTCTGACATATAAATGTTCTCCTATTTCTATCAAATTATGGAAGGTGATTAACAGAAGAGAAGTCTACATTTTCTCTTTTGTAGCAAACTACGATGAATTCAATATAATTTACCTCTGACAGGATTTAGTTTCACACTTAGGTTTAGCGTTTTAACCTACGAAAAGTAGTTTTGCCGAGAGCCATGGCCCTGGAGATCGCAGCTGTACCTCTGATCTCCAGTCAAATAAACCATTTTAAGATGAGGCCTTTGAGATATGCTGATGCTCAAGTGAAGAGTCGTCCAAATTTCATGCTAGTTAGAGGACATCATGGCCTTGCTGCACTGACCTTTGGATCACAGGCGCGTTGGGGATGTCTCTGACAAATCAGCAGGTTCGCATTGCTGAACAGGACGTGTCAAAGAGAGCAAGGGTCATTTTCCCTTCTATTTCAGTCTGTAAAACTTGTAACGAGACAGATAAGCAGTTAAATTGACTTCTATAAGCAAACGTTTTGAGATGAGGAATGGACGTAAACTTTTCAGGCGAGCTATTCTTTTTTCTTTCTATTTTAGGTACTGCTGAGCTGCTTGAAGCAAATTTTACTTTATTTTAAGTATCATTACATTTTAGTCTATGTTGTTATTGTTATTCATTTAGTAATCAACAATGCTTTAGTATTTTCCATCAAATCAAATGAAAGCAATATGCACTGTTGTATCTAATTCAATTTTTTTTTCGTTTAATGTTTACTTCTCTGCGGTACACATATGCAGTGTAATATGTTACCAATCTTGAAAGAGCTTGTGACCAGAGAACAACAGCTGGTTATGTTGGACTGACACAGCGTTTTAGCGTGGTATAACAGAAAACATAAGATAATAAACATACCATTCATTCAACAAAGTCAAGTCCGTTGTTATATTTTCTTAAATGGAATTTGATAATGAGCAAGCTACTGTCAAGATTGATTTCAGTAGATGTACCTTATGCTTGCATGTCTATGTTTTATTCATTTGAATGAACAAAGAAAGTAAAATATAATGTTTAGAAAAATGGAGTAGTTTAATTGCTATAACTATAAGACTAGTTGTAAGTTGGTCAAATCTGTGCATTTTGCATTTCATATTGAATTTTGGTTCAACTTTGCTGATGTGCGACTGGTTAAAAAACTTGCACATGGATCTAGAAGTGATCTGAATAACGGCGAGTAATAGCTAAAATATGATCTAATTCGTGCTTCAGACAATGCCTTTCTAAGCCGTTTTTTGGTGCGTATCAAATGACAAGGAATGTTTACTATGCGATACATATTGTAGATAAAGATCCTTGCTCTGATGAATATCAAAGATGCGTGTATCATTTGGTATGATATCAGCCGATGAATTGTTCGAGGAAATGTTCTTATAGTGATAAGATTTCGAGTGGTGATTCCAGTCACATGTAAAAGATGATATAAGAATGCGTTGGATGGATAGGGTGGTACCGTATTCAGCAGTTGGTATGTCACATTGCAGGTCATGTTATTTCAATGGATAAGAAGTATGACGCAGTAAAAATATACACGACACATCCCGATAGAAACTGACTAACAAAAGAATGTTGCTCCTTTTTTAAGAACTGAAGTTTAACTGTCTTACAGAAATATGTTAGATTTGATCAGCTGTTTTCCTCCAGCAGTTAAAGCCCCACTATGTAGTTTTAGGCCAATACAGAAAGTAGATTTTCCTACCGTTTCTTTGCATAGCAAGCTTGATCAACTCTATAGAATTGCTTACCGATATTCAGGGAGGGAGGTTACAACATTACTGCACCATACAAACAACTTTAAAAAACTGTTATCCTCCATCCAAAACAACACACAGTGTGAAACCAACACATGGCCACACATTTACTTCTGTACTTCTTATCAGGCTGACTGCCCAGTAGGGTGCCTGTTTACAGTTCAACAGTTTCTGTAAAAAAATCATCCTTACCAGTGTTCTTACAGTTTTGAAGGGAAAATAACCACATTTTATTGATACCCTTCAAAAACAAAGTAGACTCTCTAGAATAAATTAATAGTGGAATTCTACCCTCTTGGAAAAAGATATGAGTTTTTCCAAAGAAGAAGAGCTTCATGACATCTGGCAGTCTAAAGTGTGCCTAAGTGATTAGACCACCATGGGGGTCCTCCAGTGCACTGGGATGCTGTTGTTTATCTACTATTGAGGTGGTGTCCGGGAGTTTTTGTTTTGTTTTTGTGCAGTTCACAAACACCAAAAATAGACGAAATAATGAAGAAAATATGCTGAAAAGGATATGTTACCAATCCTGAAAAGGGGTTGTACATGTCAGTACCTGCCATTCACATTAAGATTTGTTCACAAGAATATTTTGAGTTTTTGCGCCAAAATCTTACATAGTGGGGCTTTAATGCTTTTGAATTTAGCATATAGCTACGTTATTCCTATCGTAAAGAATTGACATTATTACAAGCAATGCCTTTATCACCACGGAGAGATTATCGTAATGATTGTCTATAAAACGATTCATTAACGACATTGCATTTATCAGCCCCACAATCACAAAATGAATCATCCACACCTTCATGAAATACAGCCGTAGGAGAACGTACAGTCGTGTTTTTAGGATTCAGTGGATAGTAGAGCGTACATGACCTGGGGACACGTGAGTGATACTCTTTATGGACATTTTCACTCTACGTGAAGATTTTGAGAACCGAGCTTCATTCAGCATGCAGCAATGCTTAAAAGTGATGGTATTCAACCTTTGTATCGTCAATCATAATCATCATCTACTGGGTTCTACATCAGATGCCGCTATTCACAACATCCGGTTGCAATCGGGCTTTCTAAAAGATGTTTTGTCATGTCGTGCATCTTGCAACCTCACGCGAGTTCTTTTCCTTTGTATATCTATGGGAAAAACAAGGCATGTCTGTCCGAGGTCCTCTTTAGCATGCTGGTTTGTTTAACACAATGTAGTCTGATGGAAACCATCATCAATCAATAGCATATTCAGTGACTACATGCAAAGGTGTCCTGTTACCTGTTACCACCAATCTTGCTGGCTGACATATTCAATCAATACATCATACTACATTTACACAACACTGACATTTTCTCTGCCAAGATCTTGGAAACATTGCGTGTAGCATTTTTCAGTGCTTTATGTATCGCCTCTCCTTGTCACATCACATTGACGCATTTCTGGATATAATTGGAGTATGTTACATCTTGCCACTTCGGGCAATTAGTGTCAAAAAATGTTATGTCTTTTGTTATAGCCTGAGATGTTTAGGATTCATTTGGTAGGTTAGGATTCTCTCTCTGTTTTAGATCTTTTTTTAGATTTCGATCGAAGTGATCCAACAAATACACTGAAATGCATCGGGACACTGGTATTTTCAACATCAGATTATATTCATACCTTACCTTACCTTACCTTACCTTAGACGTATACATACAGTATGAGTATATTAATGCCAAATGAATGAACAAAGAACTAAAATATTTACTGCACATCTCTACATAGATTGTTCAAAGCCTTCCTCTGTTTACAAACTGATAAATAAGGAAGTCTGCAAGAAAATATGCAAGACGTCTTAGATCCTGTTTTGATTGTTCATCACTCAGATGTCAGGTCGCAAATTGTATGTTCCTTGCTAGCGATCGAGTTGTGTTGACGGAAAATCGGCTAGAGTGGGCAGGTTTGTGCTAGAGTCGGTTGGGTAACCTGACACACAACGTGTTTTCCCTATGCCTTATTAGCAGGGATGTGGTGAAAACCATTCTAGTACAATATAGGGGCTAACATTGTTCGTCTGCAATCTTAGTCTTCTCTTTCAGTCATGTACAGACTGATACCCAGTGACGTGAAATAACTGGTTGTGAAGTAAAGGGACTACAAAATGATGTATTGTACAACCAGCCTGATAAACTTTTTACGGGGTATGCACTCACATGACCAATCGCTTGAGCTGAGAGATAGACAGTTGCCCTGCTGTGTTTTAAATGACCTCATAATATCATCTATCCTGATGCATCCCCCATTATATTTTTATGAGATTAGGCATCCATGTAAACAATATATAAAGACAATTTAAACTCTACAACTGGAGATTTACTTCCGAACGTTACGAGTAACATCCGCCACTCTTCCTCAGCGTCACCAGAATGAAGTGGCAAACCGAACACAATCTAACTGGAAAAAACGGCTGAACATGTTATGGACACTAACTCGTAAGAAACGTATGCAGATGTGTGTGTGTGTGTGTGTGTGTGTGTGTGTGTGTGTGTGTGTGTGTGTGTGTGTGCGCGTGTGTGTGTGTGCTTCTGTTTCTTGATATGTGGTCATCATAATTCAAGAACCTCTGGATTTATTGTGATAGTATTTGTAATGTGGGTTGGAATTGGAAACGAAGAAGTCAATGACGATTTTTGGCCCCATGGCCCCAGCTTTTTGTATCTCGTGTACTGGACCAGCTATGGCCAAGATATTAGGGTGGTAGATAGCTCTTGAGCATAGAAAGATGTTTCGACCCCCTAGGAGCTTCTATTGTGTTCTGTGAGTAGTGTTCTATTCTGTCCCTGTGTGTGATAAATGACCGTTCTATTTTGATGTGTCTGTAGTTGATGCGGCGACCTACAGGGCGGCCCCTCAGCCCACGGCAGCTCTGCTGGGTCAGACGGTGAAGCTCAGATGTTCTTTTGACGACTTGCAGATAGAAGACGTTGTAAACTGGTTTGGACCGCCCGACTTTCAACACATCTCTAAAGGAAGAAATGTGCATAAACGCTACACAAGGTGAAGATTATCAAGATAATGTATTTTAACCATATCTAAGCCCTTGACAACAGCATTTTCGAACAAAATGTACATGTTTGTATTTGATAGAATTTGACGCGAATTTTCCCTGTGAATATGCGATTGGAACCTCGCGAATGCATGGCTTAGTTATGATTTGTTTCTACCATGCATGTATGATCAAACTTTATATGCAAAAACTTGGCCACACAATTTAGAAGCTGAGGATCTCCGCTTTTGTATCTTAATCACCATGCGCATTATTAAGTATACTGTTTCTTTTAGAATTAGAGTTAAAGGTCACACACAAATGGAGATCGCAATTGGATGAATAATGAGCACATCTAAAAAAAAGCGATATGTGAATTGAACTTATTGCTACTTCAAAGTAAAATTATAATTTTAATGCATCGAGCTCATGCATAAAGCCAAGGCTAATCCATCAATTTCTAGCATTGTGCTCTATAGAGTACTTGCAATGTGCAGTGCAAATTAAATGTTGGAAATGCCATACTCTAGCTATCTGATTGGTAGGGTCGTGAAAATCGGGTGTAGTGGAATAAACCTCACGTGAACATTTATATCAAGTTTGGCTTAGCCTTTTCAAACATTCATTATTTATTGACATTTAAAAGGTCATCTATAAACGAGACTTATTTGTTGATTTGAAAAGGTCACTTGTCAATTAACGCCATATTAGGCTGTATTTAATCACAATGATAAGAAATCCCGCAGTAACAAGAACACTGTCTATCATCACATTATGGTGTCTCTAAATCAAGCTATTCAAAATACCAAGATAGAACAATTACAAGTCATCATTTACGACAATTTTTACGTTTATCTTTAGATACTCGGTTGTTGATTCTAACGCGGATTTTGGAGAATTTAACCTAGAGATCCGGGATGTACAACTGGAGGATGACGGGGTTTACAGATGTAGCACCTTCTCCGCCGGAGAGGCCGTTGATGCAAGACTGACAGTCATTGGTAAGTGTTTGGGTTTGCAGTGTTGCCTGTGCGAATTCAAATATTCATGTTTTGCGCGGCGTTGCATGACCGAATGACTAGGCTAGGAGACGAGAGATTTAGAGCTCACAGGTTGGCTTTCTGGCGTTCTCTGCTAGTCGTTTCATCTTTGGGAAAAGCACTTATCACGGCTTTCAGCACTCCACCCATGTGTAAATGTGGGTACCTGACTTTAGTTAACGAGGTTAAAGGCGGTGGAAGAAGAGGAATAGGTCTCGTATTCCAATGGGCCCGACTTAACTTCCAATACCGTGCCCTTACGACCTCAAAAGGCTAGATGACTACATTTTACCACCTACATCTATTCTTATCGTGGTTATATAATAAAAACATGAGAATATGTGTATTGTTGTCAAACGTGGTCTGACTTGTTAATTGTAAAGACTATGCTTAGCCTAGATAAAGGATATCCGCTTGTGCTTTCAAATTTGTTTTACCGTTACTTGTATATGTTTGTTATTGTAATGCGCAGTTCAATCAATATGATATTAATCTGGAAGCATTTAAACCTGTTGTTTATTTTTCATCTTTGGACAAAATTATTTTCTTATGTTTTTCATAAAATGACTGTAAAAGAACCCCTTAAAACTCCGACTATGTTAACATATTAGGGCAAACTATAAGTATGATTTCAGTTTGATTCACATTGTTTACATATCAGATTTGGAGAAAGTCTTCTCCTTCAATGTTGTTCTACATTCTGCAGTGCCTCCTGTTGAACCACCAGAGATAATTCCCAACCGCAGATCTGTAGCGGTTGGACAGTCCTTGCACATTAGCTGTCGCTCCAGAGGTGGTCTGCCGCCTCCTAAACTCACCTGGAATAACGGCACAGTTCCTGTAGACGACACATTTGTACAGAGCAGGACATTAGACAATGGAGAGGTCATACAAGACTTAACGATACCTGCTGTTGCTAAGTGGGATAACGGAGTAAATATGTCCTGCAAAGCAGACCAAGGGTTTCAGAATCTGGTGAAACCGCGTGTAGCTTCGTTAATATTAGACGTCAAATGTGAGTATGGAAAAATGAACGTTTCGTAAGATACTGTACGCACAGATGAGGTAGTCTTGCAGATTTTATATGTGTCGAAGCGGAAAACAAAAAGCTAGAGTTAAACACTTTCTTGTATCGTTATTGTCAGCATCGGCGGTTGTATGTAGGTTAAAATATGATTTAATACATAATACATATTTTGAAATTCGATAACCAAAATTCAGTTGAAGTATTTTGCATTCATAATCATGGAAAATCATTTCGCAACGCCCACAGTATATCATATGGTATATAATGGACGTCAGGAAAAATAAAAAAAGCATATCTAAAATACATGGTTTATATGATCGCACGTTCTTTTTTTGATATTCCAGATTCGCCTACAGTTTATGCTGTCCAGACCCTGTGGAGTGTGAAGGAGGGCACATTCACAAACCTTACCTGTTTTGTTGACAGCAATCCTCGTACCATCGTTAGGTGGAAAAAACTAGATGGTCCTTTGCCAATCAAAGGAAGAGAAAGGTATACATTAAACATGATGCATTAATTAAGCTACTTGATATATGAAAATTGATTTTAAACGGACTCGATTGTATGGTTTGGATGACAATCGGTTTTGCCAAGATCAATCATGACATCTTTTAATTGAACAACAGTCCCGATTTTTATGTCGACTTTGAATTTCAGTAATCGAACACCTGATCAATGTGTGGTTTTCAGGAACGCTGTAACTGATTGCAAACAATGTACTTACAATCATATTATGTAGTCAATATTGATGTTTCTAATCGATCGACTCTAATTACTCTTGTGTAGCAGTCTCTGATTTACAGTACAAGCATTTTCCCTCGTCTATCCTTTACTCTTTCATACTACACTAAGATAAACTACATCTGATATACACCACTTCCCTTTCTCTTGAATTGCTTCTAATAATTTCCGTTGGCTCCATTAACAGCAACTGGTCTTTTCTACTGACGAAAGTATCTCGAAGTGACACCGGAATTTACCAGTGCCAAGCAGACAACGGTGTCGGTCCTGCTGACTCAGCCACCATTTCACTGGATGTTTTGTGTAAGAACAATTCAAGTAAAAACTGTTCTACGTATCTGATATGGTTGTTATCATATATCATTTGAAGTCCCCTTCAGCAGAGATAATCTGAACGTCTTATGATTGATCACAAAAAAGTGACATGAAAACGTAGAGATTTATGATTTTCGGAAACTACCAAACTGTCATCATATTTATTGTTATATAGCCGATAAACCGCTATTACAAGCTTCGCACACACGCGTAAGGACAATAGCTTGTTATATTACACTGAGCGACGTCACACATAGACTCTGCACAAATTTATCTGTTGTTTAAACTATGATGATACTGCTACAGTGTTTGGTTTCACTCTACGATTATTTAATGAAAATACGGTTTTGACCACACCACCAGGTTATCATAGACCTATATCGTGTTGTGTGTTTATCTTAGATCCTCCGACCATCCAAAAAACCTTTGACGAAAAAGTGAATGTGCTTTTTGGCAAGTCAGACTTTTCTCTGGAATGCAAAGCAGAAGGGAACCCCAAGCCTCACATTAGATGGCGAAGAACGAACACAAACTTGTACTTCAACAATCCTTTAAGGTATTGTTTGCTACATGTTCTTACTGCCTCAACATACTCAATTGAAGAGTGATATGATATTTTAAGTGCCTTCAAATATATGGAAATCAAGCCAAAAAAAACTGTATCATCAGATGTTTTAAGCATGGTCTCAAATGTAGTATGAATGTACATGTAAATATATGCACGTGTTCAAACACCAGAATTTCGGAACGAACCCACAGTTTTATTTTACTAGTATTTTTTTCACATTCTGTTACGTAGTTTTTCCAGATCAGATTACCAGACAGAAGGAGAATACGAATGTGTGGCAGAGAGTCTGGGGTTTTCAGCTACCGTTAAGCGAACCGTCGTTGATGTCATTGGTAGGTACAGTTCTCAGTTACATTATACCAGTGATATTATGCTATTATATATCATTTGCGCCAAAGAAGCCTCTTCTATCACGAATCAAAAAACAGACACAATATCATCCAATATATCACCTTAGCTCAATGTCTATAATACGAAGTAATGAAACCAGACGGTCTTTCAGAATGGGCCTGTATATAAAATAGGTAAGAACCATTTAACATTGACGTTACATTGTTTTTAATCTTTATTCGTTCTTTTTTCCAATTCATGAATTCTATGTTTAGGATTATTTCCTTTCGTTTGCATTATGTACATTCCCGTCTAAATGATACATTGTTATGATTACGCCTCTGTGAGATACGCCTCTGTGAGATGATCATCATGGCTTATATTATGAGTTGGTTGCCCTCTAAATGCACTGACGACGTCAGACATTGATATATATTTTCTCATGACGTAAAATAGTGATACATTAAAAACGATGGACTAGGAAAGCCGTTGTAGTTGTTCATCATTGATTTAATCCGCTGTCTGTAAAGCGATGTTAACTCTATCACGTTTTTTTTCATGTACACGTGTTTACTGTGTTCCAAACTCTAAGGTAGACCAGCCATTCTAGGAGGTCCTGATACTCTACGAACATCGCAGGGAAGTTCTTTCACTCTTCTATGCGAGGTAAATGCCGATCCCCTTCCCGAAAGCATCACGTGGTCTTGGAGAAGTATTAACGGTCAAGAAGTTGTTCTCAGTAGGAATACTTTCAGTGGTCTGGACTTGACCCGCCGGACCACAGATATGGGCGCGGACGGTATACTTGTGATAGACCCTGTCAGTACCAGCAACGCCGGGGAGTACATATGTACAGCACAGAACATGTTTGGAACCGACAGTCGTGGATTTAATGTACTGGTTGAAGGTATGTGGATGGGTTTTTGTATTGACCAGCAATTCTCGCTGGTCAGAGCTGAAGATTGATGAAAACCAAGATATTGTTGTCGGTCTGTTTGTTTATGTGTTTGTCTTGGTGGGTGCCCACAGTTAGTCGAATGCCAGGTTCAATAATGGTATGTGTAACAGAATAACATGTCATAAGTTTTGGCTTCACCCTCGCAGTTAATTCTAGTCCCCAGTTTCTATATGTTATACATCAAGCAAGGGTCATGCATCGCTGCGTTTAAATACACTTCATGGTGTTCTAGGCACCAACACATTTTATTATATTGAACACTTTAGAATGATAATACTTTTCGTTTATAAAATCAATTTAATTGTTTCTGTGTTTACGCTTCAGTGGTATTAAGCTAAAAGGTTAATTGTTCTATGCAAGGATGCGCGTCGAACTGCATTGTAGGTTAAGCTACGGTCACATTAAACTCACGTCGTATCTGCGATGGGGGTATCTTCCGTTATGACAGCACCGTACGCCGTACGTTTGGGAAAAACCGGGTGCAATAGACAAAGTCGTGGTCACATAAATCGTAGGTACATCGTACGATGGTTTTTACGATGAGTACCTAGGTCAATCGCAGGCAAGTCACAGGCTAATCGCACGTAAAATTATTTGATGACTGTATACACGTGGGTTGATGAAGGTTAAACATCTAGGTAATTAGATACGCCAAAAATAGTTACTCAAGCAACTGGATAAAATTTTGAAACAGTCATGCAGTATACACGTGGGTTCATTATCAGATCAGACCTCAGTCATATCCTGTCTTTATTTTCAGTTTGCCGAGAGAACAGTTTGCAGATGGCCCCGGGAAAGAAAATGGCAGATCAGCTGTATTATCCCTCAGGAAGAAAGCACAATTTAAGCCGAAAAAAAAACAAATTGTAGCGTCAGGTACCTACGATATATGTGACCACGACTTTGTATGTCTTAACTATTGCACCCGGTTTTTCCCAAACGTACGACGTACGGCGCTGTCATGACGGAATAACCTCCCATCGAAGGTACGACGTGAGTTAAATGTGACCGTAGCTTGATATGCCATGCGGGAAGGCCCTTGTAACATAAACAAAACACGTCTTGATATAAGGCATGTTCTAGACAATAACTGTTTACGGGTTGGGGGCTTCACCTAAAATGCATTACCTACAACGATTCTCGCTTTGCATGCCTATTTTGTCGCTTTGCATGCGGAACCTTCTTATTGCTAAAATGGGCTTTTACAGGCTTTTTATTTGTTCTTAAACCGCAGTGAATATAAGCTGACACCGAAAATACTGTGGCTTAATTCTAAAACAATATATCTCATGTTTGTTCCTATAGGTCCACCTGTATTCGTCATAGCAGTAGTGACAGGAGTTCTTGTTGTGTCTATCTTCCTCACTGTGGTGGCTGGGATCTGCATAGCCAGGAAATGGGGCTGTGTTTGCTGTAAGATGAAAACAGGTAAATATCAAAACCACCTTTGACAAGAAGGTTAAGTTTTCGGTGAGGTTTGTTAAGATGTGGTAAGTTGATCTAGTTGGTTGGTCAGTTAGTTTGTTGGTTGATGCGTAGGTTAGTAAAGTGTTTTGTTGGTTGGTATGTTGGTTGTTAGTTAATTGAATAGCACTACGCCTGAGACAACTTTGTTCTTTAGGAGACGTCCACGTACCAGATGACAACAAGCATCCGCCTCTTCCAAAACAAACGACAGTTATAATGGAGCTGGAAGACTTTGCTGGCAACATCAGACCTGAAAGACCACATTGGGCGGAGAAGGACCCCTACGCAATTAACATATCTTACCATCGTAAGCGATTGATAAGTTTATACAATATCGGCATACTTTTAATCACCATGTCTTTATATTTGATAACTACACGTGCTGAATGTATTAATTTGTTTATCTTTGAAACATTAGGTCTATGGAAAATGCAATAAAACGGTGCTATTAAAACATGTCGCTTTTTAAGTCTAGTTTCAATGTGCCATTTGATACAGGAATGATAATACATGTACATTTAAGGGTAGGCATGTAAGACATGTATTTTACTTTAAAAATTGCTTTAAATCAATGTTTATGTCTGGAATTTGATAAATTCAGACATAGCTGCAAATTTGAAACTTTTTTTTGTAACTATCACTAGTAAACTGTAAATTAATTCCAGTTCGTCGGGATTAACTTTTGTGGGAGAAAAAAACGACGGATTGTTAGCGGTGATTTTTATGGTTATTTACATTATCTTCCGTCCATATAAAAAAAAAACAATACGTGTAAGAACTTGTCAAACATGTGTTAGGATTAACATGTTATGCAAATACCATTTTTGTTTGTTTCTCTGTGCGGGAATGTAGTAAGCAAATGCAAACCAAGTGTTGATCATAGCTCAGATTGCAATATGGTTTGTTTACTTATTGGCGATCTTTTTGCTTGTTCATTCTTAAAAGACTCGGCCATGCAGAACCCAGTACATGCTGACACGGAGAGAAGAAAAATTTACAGCGACGAAAATAGACCACAAAGAAAACAAATTCACGGGTCTGCGTACAATAGAGGTGCCCACCACAATCCAGTCATCCATTCACATGTGGGGAACTACAGGCAAACAAAAGAGAAGCGACTCCCCGTGCAGCACGTAAGTAACTTAAAATAGAATGCAAAATGATATTAGTATGCAATATCAGTTGACTGAGGCACTCGTAGTTTTATGTACAATGCCACGAATCAAACTTCCTGTTCATCTAGGAAATGATTTCGATATTCTTTTTAATTCTATCAAACTGCTTCAAATTTCCGTTCACCCTACACATGAAATTACTTTGCTAGAATAATGTTATGTAACAACACTTCGGAAATGCAATCTTCATTTGTTTCCTAAGATACCATACTTGTTCTTGATGAAAATTGTTTGAAAATAAACCTATTTTTTTCATTAGGGGATTTGTATTACTATCTTATACCTATCTAGTAGAATTGGAAATGCATCATGTTCTAAATACTGTCTTGAAAATATCATGAAGGTTACGCGTCTTCTCATGTTTCACCTTCTATTAGTGTTTCTTTCATCATTTCAGGACGGCTGGGCAGATGCTGTTGACCTCTTTTAGTCATGTCAACATTTTTAAAATAAATGGAGGAAAAATAGTAAAGTGAGTTCTGACACAGGCTAAGCATGAGTTGTCCGTGACAGCAAGGCAGTTTGCGGTTTTTGTAAGACACCGCACAATTGTGATGAACAGATCTTGTGAACACGGCCTGGCATGATACAAATCCAACTATAAATCATATTATACGTCTCTTTGCATTGGTTAAATCAGGGCTTGTCAACAGGGACATTCCATGGCCGTCTAAACCGAATTACTTTTATTGTCAATAAGATCACATAACCATGTGATGCTTGATATATTTTACATTTTATCCTCTTAATTCTATTGTATTGTTTTAACAAACCAAATCCATCGTTACAAGTACCCCTGGGTGTAAGGCATGACGTGAAAAAATGATGTTTAGTTTTGTAGGAATTAAAAAAAAAATGAACATGAGATAAAGGGTACAAATGTTGCTGTCTATACCTACTCTGTGTCTTCGGCTACGGCATAGAAAAACAACGCATGGAATATATTATGGAAACGATTGAACTGTTCTCTAAGTCCCCCAATTCGACTAAATCATCCAGTCTTGTTAATCATCTCCCTGACTCAATTTCCCTGAATATTTCGTTTGTTTGGCGTCAGCAATGAGTCAACGTTTGGTGGAAGTCAACATGGCCTCCCGCCCCGGTGGATATTGTTTAGCTTGAGAACAGTTAAACCTTTTCCATAATGAGATTCACGAATTTATGCTAATATACAAGAAATGTATTCAAATCCAACATGCCATATGGACGTTATATTAGCAATACTACGTAACGATAGCGCATTGTCATTTACTAATACCAAAGTATTACGGTGTTTTGCAGGGTGACTAAGTAACAGTAGGTAGGCTGTGATACTTCAGATTAGTTGATTATAGTACCAGCTCTATGTGCCTTTCTTAAGAAACTTAATGTTTGGTTTATATGGCCTCCGTCGGTCAGTATTGACCATGGTAAAATCCTAATTCACAACAGCCCTACAGCATCGACTATGGCTAAACAGCCCTATACGAGAGTGGCAGTCTCTGCCACAAAAATCACATCTGTAAGCTGGCTCAGTTCTGTTGCAAAGCTCTTTTCTGCGGATCCGCTTTTCTTCTGCGCTGTGCATCAGTCTGACTTCTCCTGATTTGAGCTGTCTGAACAGTGTGCATCTCCACCTGGAACGGTCACTTGCAAGGTCCTCCCAGTGCTCCGTATCAATATCTAGAGCCTTCAAGTCCCTCTTGCAGACATCTTTGAAACGCAGCTGTGGCCTCCCGGTACGTCTCTTTCCTGAGATCAGTTCTCCGTAGAGAAGGTCTTTGGGGATTCGTCCATCCCCCATGCGACGGACGTGGCCTAGCCAGCGAAGTCTGCGCTGCCTGAGCAGGGTGAACATGGTGGGGAGGCCGGCGCGGGACAGCACTTCGGTGTTGGTCACTTTGTCCTTCCATGATATGCCAAGGATACGGCGCATACACCTCATGTGAAAGGCGTTTAGCCTATTCTCCTGCTTGGCATAAGTCGACCACGTTTCACTCCCATAGAGAAGTGTGCTGAGAACGCATGCGTTGTACACGGCCATCTTTGTCTTGACAGAGAGTTTGGGGTTCTCCCACACTCGGGTGGTGAGACGGGCGAGTGTAGTTGCTGCCTTTCCAATCCTCTTGTCGATCTCCTTGTCCAAGGAAAGATTGCTGCTCGCCGTGGATCCGAGGTATGTGAAGTGGTTCACAGCCTTCAGTTCATAGTCACCGATGGTGATGGCCGGGGGTGCTTCTACATCCTGGCCCAGCACTTCTGTCTTCTTAAGGCTGATGATCAGACCAAAGTCATTGCATGCCCTGGAGAAGCGATCCATCAAAGACTGGAGTCCCTGCTCTGTGTGAGCTGCAAGTCCGGCATCATCAGCGAACAGTAGATCTCTGATCAGGGCTTCCCTTACCTTTGTTTTGGCCTTGAGGCGATTGAGGTTGAAGAGTCTGCCGTCGGATCTTGTGCGGAGGTAGATTCCTTCTGTTGCTGTTCCAAAGGCTTGCTTCAGGAGCAGGGCGAAGAAGATCCCGAACAGCGTGGGGGCCAGAACGCAACCTTGTTTTACACCGCCGCGTATGTCAAATGGCTCAGACAGGTTGCCACTGTACAGTACTGTCCCCTTCATGTTGGTGTGGAAGGATTCGATGAGGCTCTGTAGCTTTGGTGGACAGCCTATCTTGGGTAAGATCTTGAAGAGGCCGTCTCTGCTAACCATGTCGAACGCCTTGGTGAGGTCGATGAATGCTATGTACAGGGGCATGTTCTGTTCCCTGCACTTCTCTTGCAGCTGACGGAGGGAGAAGATCATGTCGATCGTCGATCTGTTGGCGCGAAATCCACACTGCGACTCGGGGTAGACACGTTCAGCAAGCCGTTGTAGACGGGCTAGTACAACTTTCGCGTATACCTTGCCGACCACGCTGAGTAGTGAGACTCCCCGGTAGTTGTTGCAGTCGCTTCTCTCTCCCTTGTTTTTGTAGAGGGTGACAATCTTGGAATCTCTCATGTCCTGTGGGACTGCACCTTCCTTCCAGCACTGACAGAGAAGTTCGTGTAGCGGGAGCAGTAAGACGGTCTTGCAGTGTTTGAGTAGGTCGGGCGGGATTGCGTCACTGCCTGGTGCCTTTCCTGTGGACAAGCTGTCGATGGCTTTGTTGAGCTCATCCAAGGTTGGCTCAGCATCTAGTTCATCCATGGTTGGCAGACATTCGATGGCGTCGAGGGCTGAGGGGGACACAGTGTTTTGCCTGGAGTAGAGGTCCGAGTAGTGCTCCACCCATCTCTCCATCTGTAGCTTCTTGTCTGTGATCTCTTCCCCAGTGGTGGACTTAAGGGGAGCTGTCTTGCTCTGGGTTGGTCCAAGTGCCCTCTTAATACCATCATACATACCTCTGATGTTTCCTGTTATGGCAGCTACATGGATGTCTTCACTAAGCTTGCTCCAGTACTCGTTGGCACACCGTCGGGCTGTCTGTTTGACTTTGTTCCTTGCGGCTCGGAGGACGTGGAGATTCCTCTCGCTGGGTGTCCTCTTGTACTCTGCAATAGCAGCACGTTTGGCTTCTATCACTGGGGCCATCTCTGTTGACTTGGCATCAAACCAGTCGTGTGACTGTGTGGTCTTCTTTCCGAAGGTAGCCATGGCTGTACGATGCATCACGTATCGCAGATCATTCCACTTCTTTGTCGCAGACAGTCCAGATGGCTTGCTGTTAACTTCCTTCTCAAAAGCAACAGTAAACTTTTCCACAAGTTCTGGTTGAGCCATTCTGCTGATGTCGATACGTGGCTTTCCCGGCTGTCTTGCGTGATGGAATTTCTTCGGTTCCATTTTGAACTTGCAGCATACCAGGGAATGGTCTGTATCGCAGTCTGCACTCTGATACGCACGTGTCAGTAGCACGTTCTTGAGCGAGGTCCGTCTTGTCAGGATCAGGTCCAGCTGGTGCCAGTGCTTCGAGCGAGGGTGTCGCCAGGAAACCTTGTGTTGGGGCTTGGTCTGGAAGTACGAGTTTGTGATGCACAGGTTGTGATATGCGCAAAACTCCAGCGCTCGCTGTCCATTTTCGTTCATCTTGCCAACACCAAATTTTCCCAGGCATGCTGGCCAGGATTCATGGTCGTCACCCACTCTTGCGTTGAAGTCACCTAGGAGGACTAGTTGTTCATCACTGGGAATGTTCCTGATGGTAGCTGTGAGATTCTCGTAGAATTCATCCTTTACTTCAGGGGTGGCAGCAAGTGTCGGGGCGTATACGCTGACAAGGGTGATGAGGCCTTTGGTTGTGTTGAGGCGGAGAGTGAGGAGACGCGCAGATCCATTACTTCCCGGCTCCACCATCCTCAGTAAGGTGTTCTTCACCGCGAAGCCTACTCCGTGCTCCCTAGGCTCATTGCACCCCTTCCCCTGCCAGTAGAACGTGTAGTCCTGCTCCTTTAGAGTGCCTGAGTCAGCAAGGCGTGTTTCCTGAAGTGCAGCTATATCCACGTTCAGCCTCCTCAATTCATCATTGATAACAGCTGTCTTCCTGGCATCATCAATGTCCTTAAGATTCTCTGTAAGGCCAGGCATCATAGTTCGAACGTTCCAACATCCCAGTTTTAGAGCTGGTCTCTTTTGTTGTCTTTTGTTGCCGGGTGCGGAGATGACGACCTACCTTTTGGAGTTTATCCTATTCCCCGCACACCCCACGAGGATAGTAGACCGTGGCGAGACAGCACCTTATTGGCTGGGGGCTGCCCAGCTTGAGGCGGGCGGTAGCTGTCCAATGGGACGCGAGGATCCCTCCCACCGTCGGTAGCAACCCCTGGCGACACGCTCTACGCCAAACGAGCGATGGCTTAAAACCGGTAACTGTTGCTGCCCGTGTTGTGTCGACACCATTGGCGAAGCTGGAGTGTCCTCTCCAGTGTATTGTCCGGGTTTGTCTTTCCAGTGTAGGGTCTGGTAGGATTTTAGCCCGGGCGGGATGATATGGAGGACGAGTTGTTGCCCATGCAGCATGTCCCCCCTCTCCACGTCACTGATGGGTCCAAAGGAACAGCAGAGCTGCTACATTTTGGCACCAGTGCCGTCGCAGGAGCTGCCAGAGCGATGTTGTATATAGCATCGAACTGCCTTCGGGGCTCCGACTCCGGATTTATCCTCAGGGTGTTCTCCCGAAGCCTTTCCTGTGTCCAGGTATGCCGCAAGGCAGCGGAGGTTTGAGATCAGGGTTTCCATCCCTTAGATGGGTTGCCTTCCCAGGCTGATGGGCCCCGTCTGCCCAGGTGCAGTAGGTCAGAGGTCACATAAATTTTTGCAGTAGCAAGAGAGCAACAGAAAGTATTTGTATACATCATCGGAGTTTGACATACATGCTGTGAACTAGTTATGGTCAGACTTCAAGCATTGAAATAATCAGTAATTGATATTCTCAAGAAAAGTTCAATCCGTGCTTAGTGATTGTAATCAGGGTACATGTATTTGGCAATGGATGCTAATCGGTAGTGTTGTTTTAGTTGCAGAACAGGTCACTATTGTGTCGACTGGATTGTCTGTCCCTATGCTCCATAAACATGTTAATACCGTCAGGGTAGTCATCATTGTTATGCAAAGTAGGCCTAGTGACAGCTTGTCTAAGTTTACGTTTCCAAAGTCTTACAAGTTTGTTTACATCTTGAAATAAACATACTGATCCTGTGTTTTACCGTACAAGTCAAATTGCTATTTTCACTGGGTTTAGTACACACTGAACACACTTATAAAATTAACCAACACAATTTCGAGGTGCACCATTTATGGCCTGCTGCGTGGTACAAGATAGCGTCTAACTACGCGGGTCTAAGTAAGTAAGTAGGAACTAATTTGTCATGGCAGTTTTTGCTGACTAGGCTAGTTTGACATATATATAACCTGTAAGTACATCATAAGTTTCACAAATAGCCTTAGCAATAGCATGTATTTATACATAACATAAATGTAAAGTATAAAGCACCAGATGGCTTACCTGGACTCAGCCTTGAGGAGTCAGCTGGGGATGCCTCTCAGACAATTTACATAGCCCCCCACCCCAAATGCAGGGGGTGGGGAAAATCAAGAAAGAATTTGTAATTTTGTAAGATCTAGAAAGAGATGAAGGATAATGATGCTTCTATAGTAAGTAGATATTATGCCCAATGCTTTGGTGATCTAACAGTACCTTAGTTGCAATGATTACACAAGATATTGCAGAAATTGAGAGAGCTTACTCCCCAGCTGACAAAAAGGCGACCATCTTGGAGCGTGACCTCTGACCTATAATGTTTGGTTTACAACACAGGTTACTCACCATGAAATGCCTTTATTCTGATTAATCTTGTCTTCAATGTATCTTTTAAAGCAAGGACTTAATATTATATATATGTCCTATATAATGTCCTTGGTTAAAGCGATGGTTGCGATTTGGTAATTACTTAGCACATCAAATGAACTGTAAGTTCAGAATGTTGTAGATTTGTACTGGGTTTGAATATCTTGAATATCACAATGCTTTTAACCACCGATGATCATACTTTGCTACAATGTCGATATTAGCCGTCGTGTACGTGAATTGATTAAAGGTGTTGCAAAATGTTAATTTTATTCATTTCTCATGATAAGGAAAAACAGCGGTGCAAAATGTGTTCGTACGATAAATAGTTAATAAATGTCGACACATCTAATTAACATAAAATTGAATTTGGATTTGCATCTAGTTTGATTCATCAAAGTTTCCATAGAGTCTATTCCAAGTCACCGCAAGGGTTGTTATTGTCATAATTAAAAAAAATATGTGCAACTTATTGTAATTATTTGATTTGAGATTTGACACTTTTGAAATATTTTGAATGTGCATTCAAATTTAGAAATATTTCTAAAATTTTCTAAAACTTAAGTAATATTCATGATGTAGAATATGATATTTACAATAGTTTCTAAATAATGGAATCAGCATTCTACCATTATTCACCATTTTCTACCATTTCTTACCATTTTTTTACCATTAACATCTTTATAAAAGGGTCAGAGGGCTCGGAAGAAAGCAATTCACACATCCCTGCGAAGTTTAGGGAATAATGCTCTGCACAAAGGACAATGTCCTACAGTGCAATCAAAACATATACAAAAGCAGACGGAAGGGCCAGATTAGCACCTACTTTATGGGGACAATCACCATCCTACCGTTGTTAATTAACAATTTTCTACCATTTTTATCTCCATGAAAAATAGAGATATGGTTTTGGGTATGTCTGTTTGTGTGTGTTTGTTTGTTTGTTTGTCTGTCAGTATGTGTTTCCGCACTACTGTAGTCAGTATAACTCATGAACCTATTGATGGATTACGATGATATTTGGTATGTGGGCAGGCGTTGTGAATCCGAAGTTCAGGTCGATTTTGAGGCCCCCTGGTATGTGACCTTGGTACTGCAGCAGAACTTCAATTTTTGTATGTTTGACCTGACCTGCTGTGGTCTTGATTTTCGGGTGGCAGATAGCTTGTGATGTAATAAAGAAGTGGTGTAGGTTTGGGCCCCCTAGCAGCTTCCTCTGGAACTGCAGGGGCGTTTTTGTGGAAATCTTCTAAGGAAAATAACTGAACAAAGGAACAACGGATTTGAATGATATTTAGTATGCAGGTAGCTTAGATAGAGATATAAACAATGAAGTGCAAATTATGCTAATTGGGACTTAACTTGATTTGCACAGCAAATGAGGAAAATCTATATGTGCAGTGTTTTCCATTATCAGACTCAAATACATGTAACGTATGTAGTTTGTGTGTCATCAACAGATACCAATTATGCAAATAAATTCCTAATTTGCATAATTAATGCAAAAACCATATCTCATCTAATTGCAAAATTATAGGACTGTCAATATGATTCTTAGTATGCAGGTAGCTTAGATAGAGATATACATAATATAGTGCAAATTATGCTTATTGTGACTTAATTTGCATAGCTAATGAGGAAAATCTATATTTGCAGTGTTTTCCATTATCAGACTCAAATACATGTAAAATATGTAGTTTATGGTAAATGTAGCATCAACAGATACCAATTATACCGATTAATTCCTAATATGCATAATTAATGCAAAAACACCATAATTCATCTAATTAAAAATTATAGGACTGTCAATATTGCAACATGTGTAAGTCAGATAAAGGTGTTCATGACCAAGCATATATTATGCAAATGTGTAAGTCATTTGCATGAATAGAATTGTTCATGGAGATATGAGGTCGTGGAACTCTTGTTTGTAACTATTTCTAGAAGTGAAATAGTCACATAGATGTTTAGAAATTATTCTAGATAAATAGATTTTTGTGCAGTTACTTTCAAAGTATTTCTAAATTATCTAATTGAATTCAAATAAATTCATTTCTATATGCAATATTTTTGAAAAAATTAGAACTATTGTCAGTCAGATATTCTTCTATTAGAAATTTTTCAAAATTATTAGAAATATTATCATAAACCCTTGCGGTGACTTGGAATGGACTCTATTTGTATGATTTGAATTTGATTTGTAGCAAACGTAAACCATTTTTTGATAACCGAACCTGTACTATTTCTCGTATGAAACATTCATGTGAAAGGTTTATTTCAAAAGACTGACAATGAAATGATATGACAAAGTACAAGACAAAGTCATTACGAAATCAGAACAATTGCAAAGAAACGAGAACATATCGACAAAAACTTCTTTTTATTGTCATCAAGTTTTTATTCAACATATATAGATACAAGGGTAATATTCTGCTCTTGTGTGATCGGCCTTTCCTTTGAACTTCACCCGTACATCCTGTATGGAAGCCAGACATGAACCATCAGCTCTGTATGGTGCCGCAGATCGACATAAAAGAAGACCGATATGGAATTTTATGTCTGGTTGATGATGTGCAGGACCAAGTTGAGTCCATTCAAAGCCAGGATGACGAGAAATGGCGCCACCTTCATATCCACTTCAATCCCTCCATACACCAAATGATCTATTTTATCACATTGCACGTCAAAAAGCGGGTATTTATATCCAATGCAAGTATAAAGATAATCTTGCACATACAAAAATCTGTAGTACACACGCAACGTGAAATCACAACAAACGTGTTTTTATGTGCATTCTTCTTGTTACACTGAAGAAAAAGATCGTCAAATGGTTTATCATTCAATTTTTCAGGCCGCGTTTTGCCTTTGCTTGCTTCTCTTGCCGTCGCAATTTAGATTGTTTCACTTTCGTATGACAATTAAGAACAATCGCGGCTTCCACAAATGGAAATTAGCACCAGAATTGGAAAGAAAAGTTAACAGGGTGAGTGGAAAGTTCAAGGATTTATGTAAATGTGACGAGATGGCCAAGTTCAGGAAAGAGAAGGACGTTTTGCACCAAATCAATTGATAAACATCGCAGGACTTGGTCTTACCATAAAGACTCTCATCCAGCTGTTAATCGTAGGATAGAAGACACTCTGGCACTGGGTTGAGGGGACGACAAGGCAACAACTAAGGAAATATGAAGGTAAGGATATGGTGAATAGACGGCCTGACAGCCCTTAATGCCTCCAGCATATACGATTAACGGATTTTTTAAATGCACTGAAGCCCAGCAATTCTGCACACACAAGAAAACACACAGACTGCATTTTTTAGAGATTATATGACGGTTTTTCTTAATCGCTTTATTATTACAGCGAAAGGTTTAGGCCTAATAACGATAATTATCTTGATTTTGTTTTATTTGGAATTGCACTACACATGTGTGAACGTTTCTGTGAATTATATACTCCTCAGTGTATATTTACGTGCTAAGTAGTTTTTCTTACCTGTAGAGATTTGAAAACAAAACAAAACACATCTCCCATTTTATTCCGAATAATTGATAAAAAGCTTCTTTTGCAGGCCCGTGGTGTGTACGATTAATGGCGGAGATGTACGACGTAAATTTAAACTGCGCTTATGCACATGAACGGTCTATTCCTATGTTAAATTTACTTATGATAAAGTACTATTTTATAGCCAGTCTGTGACAAGTGGCTCCATTGATGTTACCTAAGCAGCTTGTGTATTGGCCTGAGTTAACTGCTTTTAAATGTTACAGGGGGGAATCAAGTGTGCGCACTCATATTGATTGAATTAAAGGAGAAATACCAGTAGCACCAACGCAAAGAAATAATTGCACCTTTTGCCCCTGTATTATCAAATACATTGGATTTATTACTACTGCGCCACCTCATCTCGGACGGGTTAATAATGTTACCGACCTTTTGCTTTTTTCGCGGCGCCATTGATGATTATTGTTGAAATATTATAAGATGATTGCATCTTCTCTCAGCTGAGACTAGAGGTACTCAGATGAGATATCATACTGACCTTTAACAGATTTATTTGCACTTATGGTATCACTTAATAATTTTGCGTCGTTAGGGGAGAGACCAGAAATTAAATAATTCAATAAAAAAATTGCTTACAGCCGCATTCAGCTAGGATGGGGAAATATCTGCGACCTAAGAGTTGAGACCTACCTCGACTAATCCATGCATAAAAACACCTTTTTAACTCTTTGTGTTTTTTTTCTTTTAACCCATACGTTTGTATTTTCTTTGATATTCCAATTAAAAAATCAAGGGGTTAACAAATGAAATATAGGCTCCAGCGAGGTCACTTCGCGATCGCCGGCTGGAGGTACAGGGGCCTGTCACAGCACAGAGGGAAACGTTTTAGCTGGAAATTCGTTCTTGCGAAACAATTCCTAATATGTTTAGTAGCAATTAGTTAGTAGCTATTATGTGTGCACTTTACTAAACATCCATTATAACAACAAAACAGACAGACAGACAGACAGACAGACGAACAGGCATTGAAACACTGGGTTCTTGATGAAGGTTGTGATAATTTTAATCATTTCACATGTTGCGGGTAAGAGTTGTCAAGCACACAAACATCTCTGACCCGGGACGGTCCCCTGGGAATACTGTGGGAGACAGGTGTCAGAGAGCTTTCCTGAAGGCTGTGGCAGTGGTCTGGCTATTGAAAGGTCACATGTCATTTTGCAAGAAAACTAACATAACCAGGATACAAAGTTAAAAGCTGCTCACCCTGACATGAGTAGATTACTCTTCCTCACTTTAGCCACCTTAACTTGTATTCAAAATCTGTCAGGGTAGATTTTGAAGCATTCAATAACAATGCATATAGCACTGTCAGCACTGTCACTAAAAGTTCCAAAAAAGTTCCCAAAATGGCAAAATAACACGAAGATAGCAGAATTTCGAAATAAATCTGACTCAAGTGAGTCAGCTGAAGCCAACCCCTTTCCCAAAAAATCAGATTACAGGGCAAATTAAAGCCCTAAAGGCTCACCTGACCCCTCCCCCCATTCTGTGCACAGTATACACTCATTGAATGCTTCAAAGTCTAACCTAACAGCTTGTAAATACAACTGGTGGTGCCTGAATGGATTGGGAGCTATATTCTTCCAGGGTGACCAGCTTTTAACAATTCCCCCTCTATATTTCACTTTTATATCAATCATATAGGCCCTCAGACCACTACCATATCCTTCATGACACCTGTCTCAACAAGTACTTCCAGGGGACCATTCACCTATGAGAATGGTCCCCTGGGAATCTTTGAAAGTTGTGACCATGCCCGGCAACTCTTCCCTACTTCACGTGAAACGACTAGCGCCTGCCAATTTTGAACTGGAATCCCTGTCAAAACCTTGGAGGGCAAAGTCCACTAATCCAGTCTCGTACCTATTTATATACAAAACATGCAATAAGAAGGCTGGCAAAAGTCGCCTACCCGAGGTTTAGTGTATGGAAAACTCACATTGGCAGCGTAGCCTGACCTCTCAAGTGTCTATGGAGTGATTTTGACCCGATTCCTTCCGGCGGAAATTGTGACCACAGCTTGAAGATGACCTTTGATACCCTTTGACCTCTTTTTACAAGAAATGATCACATCCAAACTGAACTTGTTCTACAGTGTACCGAACACTTAAAGCATGGCTAAAAGCCTGTTTTGCTTATTACAGTTCCTTCAACAAGGCCAGCTGACTGCAAATTGGCCCTCCACGCATGCCTTTAATTGTGACCTTGCCCACCACTTGTCTGCGACAAATGATAGTACGAATGATTAAACTGTTAAAGAGTTGCATAGGATACCCAGCATGCAGTCATGGTCTCAAACCTGTACTCTTGGAAAATTAGAGATCAAAAGGAGCTGAGGAAGACCAAGAGCTATCTACGCTGGACTAGACTGAGCCACAAGAAGAGCTAAAGACATTGCTGAAGTGATGTGCAGCTAGTAATCAGAAGATGAATCTTATAAGATCGGTTCGAGCGGAATCTTTACTAAAAACATATAGAATTGACAGAATATTAACTAATATGTGTGAAGAAAGGGAGTATCAGCTATCTCTTGGGTTTCGCTTATTACCTCATGTGAATATTCCGAGCGAGCTTGACCGAATATGTGAGTGAGTCATTTATCGCCTAATATCGTACTATTTTGCACTTGGCTTTCGCAAACCTTACGATTTATCAAGTTAGGTTAGCTATAGAGTCATTGATGTGCACGTTCATTGTATTCACTGTATCAATGTTGCTTTCCTATATTTGTTTCTTTTGATATCCCGTATTTTAAAGGTACGTCTGGCTAAGTATATAAACATTACTTGACATTACATAGAATGGCAGATATACGACCTAATATAACGTTGTTGATACTTATTATGCACGCCACCAAAAATGCTAACCTTACATGATGACAGGCAACTCCTGACCAGTAGAAGTTTCAACTGACAGCAAAACGTAGCAATAAAGATCTATGGTCGTTTAAGGGGCATGCACGGGAATTTGATTACCTTGCATATGTTGAAGCTGTTGAAGATAACAAAGTACCTGACATCAGGCTTAGGACTATACGTTGAAACGGTTAGATATGGTATCATACTTTAAGCCTAGCGTAAAATGACACATAGAAAGCCTGCATTGCAGCTCATATCCTACAAGTTATTACGTTCAAACGACAGCCTTTTGTTGTACTTAAGGGAGGCAAAGAAATATTTAGTCTCATCACTTTCTTCTCCTTGGGAGATCAATTACCTCCTGCTCTGATTGCTTTGCTTGACAAATGAGTTTAATATCGGAGTGTACGTAATTAGAAAGCCGTGCTGCTAACTGAAGCAGACCTGTTTGCTCAATTGTGATATATTGACTGCAAAAGCTGTAATTTCACAGTCACCGCGGGGCTCTACATGATTGTAATATTTAGGTCAATTAACTTCGTCAAGGACGAAATATTCTCCTAGAAACGTTTATCTTACTTTCGTTATCTTCGTTTTGTGCTTTCTGGCCACTTTCTTAAGAAGCTTTGCTATTGCCTTGACCGGGATTTGCGAGCATTAAGCAAACGGCAAGGAACTCGATCATTGCAAGGGAGTGACCCAATATAAGAAACCTTCCGCTCTCCGAGTATTGGATCTGGGTCGATCGGTGCCGTTGTTGATAAAAGCAGTAACCGGTAAGCCATAGTGACAGATCATACATCACGTATCTCCTGTGAATATCTTTATCTATAATCAACTGTCTGAGCTGCAAGCAGACAGACGGAGTTTATCGTAATTGCAAATCCACATCATTCAAGAATGTTTGGCATTCACATTCATCACGCTGTGATGTCTACTGTTGTTAGGTCATTAACATACTCTTGGAGCAACAGCTCTTGGAACTTTTTATCATGTTCAAGTTGACCAAATATTCTTTATGGCGTGCATTTTGTTCTACCACAGACAGCGTATAATCTTTGATAAAGGCTTTCTATAAAAAGTGTTACTTCAAACTGAGGTATAAAGGCATATTAGACCCATACACTGAAGTTACGTAATACATGGAAACTCACAGTCGCCTGTTCCATAGTCGTCCGATGATGATGATGAATTCACAGAAATTTCTGTATGAGACTCGGACTCAAATCGGATTGTTATAGAAGAGTTGCAACATCTAGTTAACTACAGTTCGTTATGTCCAGTCTCTGTAGGCGTTCCCAAAACTAATAGGCCATGCCAGTAATGACGAATCCAGACGTTTGATTATGAATCCAGTCCGCAATCTGGACCCTTATGCTGCATCAAAATGGATTGCTTTAACCTTCAGTTCACTTTAAGAAAATCGATAGGAGCAGAAAGGCAACGGGGTGGATTAGGGAGAGACCTTGCCTGTCACCACCGTGCTAGGTGTACAATTGCACATGGCGGCCATGATCAGTTATTCCCAACCGCCATTTACTTAACTTGGTTTGGTGTTTTAAAAATGGCACAATAGAATCCCGATCGCATTAAAAAGATCACAAAATATATTTTGTTACAAGACAACAATCCCAAAACAGGTTGTCCTTTTTTTGATTTGATGGGGTAAGCTCTGTTGATGAATAGACGTGGGGGGGGGGGGAACTTTCACACCAACGTTTTTATTCCATTTTATGTCTCTTGTGCTTATATGTAAAAAAATTAAGATGGCCAATCAAAGGTGCAGTATCCCAGCTTAAAGCTGATCGATTTATGACGTCATCAATGTGACGTTGTTACAGCAGATTTTAATATTCTTTTAGATACCCTTTTTTGTTTAACCTTTGTATCCCTTCTGACTTTTGATAGTCAAGGGGAAGGGTTGTTTGACGTCGTATATCTGCTAAACGACGTGTGCTATAACTACCAAACTTGACGACTTTTCTTACAATTAGTTGGCAACAATTCTTAATAATAGTATAAGTTGATCATTTTTCGTGTTGCCATGTACCTTGACACCAATTTTACAAGGTACAAAATATGGCTGGTACGTAACTACAGTTCTCTCTCTCTCTCTCTCTCTCTCTCTCTCTCTCTCTCTCTCTCTCTCTCTCTCTCTATATATATATATATATATATATATATTTATATAAGGGCTAATCTCCCTAATACAAAAGTGTGTAGTATGGGTTAAGAATGGGAATTTCTATCGTCTGGACATTCTTTAAATATTTTTTCCTATGTTTACTATATAGGGGTTGTCACATGTCATGTACTTAAGTTTGCTACCTAAGTCCATTAAAGTATATCCGGGTATATACGATGATAGCCTTGTGTACATGTTTTTCCTATTAAGAAAATATTTTGAGAAATACTATCAAAAGTGATATTCGTCTTCAATTAGCTCTGGACAAAATGGACAAACCCTCTGGTCGATAGGAATTTTTTGGAATCTCCCAGTTTCTATTCTTAATTTGTGACAACAAATCCAGAGTTTTGTGAGCGCCATACGTACGTCAAGTCTCAATATGTTTAAAATGTAATTCTTTCTTATAATACTTGTTCAGGGTAAAAAAGGAAACTTTAGAATTGTTTCAAATAGCACAATGCCAATTTTGTACATAACATCTTGTTGTCACGTTGTCGCAACTGTGTGCCTTGATTGTATCTATATGGTAAGACTTCAGTCCAAAACTGTTGTAATACATACAACGGTGTCAAAAGGATAGAAAAACAAGACCCCTTTGAAGTAAATACAGGATATCAAATTCATGGAATCATTACTGCAATCATTCATGCTATACAGCTATCATATAAGATTTGTGATGTAGTACACATCTTACTGTTAAAGATATATACAACTGACAAATCTGCCAAGTTCCGCCGTACGCCAGAGCTATATATGCATATGTTTCTACCTTTCATCAGTACAATGAAGTTTTCACAATAGTTGAGATTCATTCAGGAAAACACGACAGAATTCATATTTCAAGACATCCTCTTTTATCTATTCGTGCACATAAAGACTCCGGCCATTCAATCCCTCCGTAACACCCCACATCCAACCTCAGAAATAAAGAAGGGCTTTTAGCGGTGACTCATGGGGCTTCATGGCATTATAGTTTTACCTGTGAGCCTTCCAATGGGACGTACAATACTCCTTTTGTTATGCGTTACAGCCACTCATGGCAGCCTACGGCTGCGTGCCGATGCTATCCATTCAACGCAGTACAATCACCAGATTCCGACCTATTGCCATCGGTATAGACCACCTAGGGATTCGTTTGTTGTGAGAGCCCAGGTAGTTTCAACACACGTTTTCATTAACACCCCCCCCCCACGAGTTCTTGAAAGGGCACTAGATGTAGGTAAGTTTTGTGGATTACGTGCATATCTGGCCATTGGCAAATATCCGTTCCACACGCCCCCTATGAATAGATAGAAGAAAACCCGATCCAATAAACTGAAGAAATGGCTTCAAACATTGACGAGAGCATTTATTGGGAAAAACTCCACTCTAACATTTTTACCTCCATGACAAAAATGTGATGGAGGTTATATTTCTTTCCATGAAAATAGAGATATTGTTTTTTGCGTGTCTGTGTATGCGTCTGTCTGTACGTCTGTGTCTGTTTGTGTTTCCGGTAGCTGGTCCTGCAGCAGAATCCATTTTTTTGTATCTTTTGACCAGGACGTTCTGTGCTCTTGATTTGTTGGTGGCACATAGCTATGTACAAAGAAGGAAGAAGTGGTGTAGGTTTGGGCTCCCTAGCAGCTTGCTCTTGAACTGCATGGGCGGTGTTAACTGAATAACTGAAGAAAGGAACGACGAATTTCCATCATATTTCGTATGTAGGTAGCTTGGACAGAGATGTACATAGTGCAAATCATGCAACTTGGAACCTTAGCACAAAAGAGGTAGGTTTGAGGCCCCTAAAATTTAATCTTGGACCTGCAAGTGTGTTTTTGTCAAAATATTCCAAAGATAATAACTGAAGAAAGCAAATGTGCATGGGTTTTCATCATTTTAGGCAGGCTGGAATTTGCATAAAATCCACAGGCTCTAGATATTTCATGGAGATATGAGGTCACCGTACTCTAGATACATATAGCATCATTAATTGCAAGGTGTAGCGTGTTTGAGATTCATTATACAACTGTTATGACCATTAAATCTTTCTACCTTACAGTTATCCTCTGTTCAGACACATTTGCATCACCGTCTAAGTTTTGATGATATCTTAAAAGTAACCCAGAGATCAAATGTAATTGTGCTAAATACGTCCCTCGTTGTAGACAGCGATTTATAGTAATACCGTCTCTTGTGACTTGTGTCATTGCATTGAACAGGAATCCGTCGACTCGATCGAAAGCTATTACAGTTTACCATCAGTAATCAGAAGCAACAGGTGACATTGATAGATACTCCTACTCACCCGTGTCTTCGTACATGTGATCGAACATGTAAAATACAGACAAAGGTCATTGGGTGGCAGCCCTTCTGTCGGTGCATTTCACGATGATTTTAATTGATGAAATTCTCACTAAAGACGTAGACACCATCAGAATGGCTTTTTAACTAATTCTATTCGAAATGTTACAGTTACTCAAGCAACGGGGTAGGCTTTGGAAATGGCCAGATGTTTTAGATCCACTACCTTTGCATCCACTACCTTTGCCACTACTTCATTTGCATCCTTACTTCGTAGCTTTTTTTTTTTTTTTACAGATTTCGGTATGTCGCAATTTTCTTATCTCACAAAAACGAATGTGATGCGTTCGGGGATATCAGCCATATATATATAAGAGTCAGCGTGGCCTTAGTTAAACAATTTGTCGTGACGGATGAGGAAATAATTTATAAAAGAGTTTTCATATTCGCCTCATGCTTAAAAATACCCAACTATATATCATAGACTTTTGTTATGAACACATTTTTCAAGGGTTCTCTTAGATCTCTAGTTTACGTGTCTAGTTTAGACGTGTACTTCTCATGGCAAAGATAAATCACCCCATTCATATTTTATCTTACATGTTCTGTTACTGATAAAAAAATTCTTTGAAAATTTTCAGCACATAAATCACTTGATAAGCGAACTACGACTTGGATATCTGGCGCCATCAACTTCAAATGGCAGTCTGTAAATAAAAAATCTTTAATGCTGCGATGTCATTAATATTCTAAAGGAGACGACTGTTGTGCAGGATAGCCCGATAAAGGGAAGTCGGATTTCGCCTAGCGCCTAGTTCGTCTTACATACATACCGTTACACGGGTATTAGTATGATATCTGGGCAGTCAAATCGTGTCAATACGAATGACATCTCTTTTATGATCCTTTGCTATCACTGGTCTGAATTTACTCTAAGTGAAACAAAGTAGCTTTTCGGTGACTTCAAAATGCATGACAGAAAACGAATACATGTTTCTTCCTTTATGTCTTTAAAATCTTCTTATCATGTCCAGCGCGTTATTTATGCATATTCTACCCTGAAAATGGGCTTTTGATGTATTAACTTACAACACCTATCTGAGAAATTAACACAATATGGATTAACCAGGCCTTTGGGGGATTCATGTGGCCAGGGGGGGGGGGGTTCTTCGCCCCCCCACCCTTCATTAGTTCCAAAGTTTATGATGTATTACCACCAAATTCACAAGTTATATATAACGTTAACCCTAACTGTTAACCCTAACTACACTGGGTGGTTGGGGCTAAAAGTGCCCGCACCAAATTTGACGTCGTATAACCGCTGAACGGTTTGTGCTAGGACCACCAAACTTGGTAAATTTTCCTAAAATTCAATTCGCAACAATCTTATCATAAGTGTAAAAGATTATCATTTCTGTGTTGCTATGGCAATTTGTTCATGACAGGCACAATTGATAAAATTCACAAATTTTTGGTTAAAAATGAGATTTCAAGGTTTTCTTGCTCAACCATAATTGCTTTCCTACATTATAACAGCATATGTAACTAGTGTATTTTTCATGATTTAATATTCATCAATTATGCTCATTTGATGACGTCATCGGTCAAAATTCAAGATGGCGAACCATATCAATAGTTTTGGTATGAACAGGCTTTGTCCCCTTCTAATTCGTCACTGCCTGGATTTCTTAATCAAAAACCTTTAGATTAACATTTATGTTCTATTTTCATTGTGCTTATAGGTTATTAGGGGAAAAATGCATCTTCAAAATCTTAAAATATTGCCTATTCAAGATTGCGGATCCCTAGGAATTGCGAAATACATATGATGTCATTTTATAAAAGATACCTTTTTGTTAAGTTGTTGGTTAGTACAGTAAGGTATTACGGTAATGTCCCATTTAGACGGTTTAGCGAATTAAATCACATAAATGACGAAATAATTACTTCTATTACGTCATCAGGACATTAGAATATCAGAACGATTGATATTTAAATGTAAATCAGCCCCTGCAAATTTGGTGATCATACACCATACCGTTTGGAGGTTAGGGGGAGGCAGAATGCCCCCCCCCCCCGTCCCGGTAATCCCAAAAAAACCAGTCTAGACAGGGTTTATCAATTATGCATGAAAACAAGTGTGGTTGAGAAAGAAAACATTGAAACTTGATTGTTTAAACGTAACCAAAAATTAGCGACTTGTGTTAAGTATGCCTGTCAGAAACCCGTTGCCATGGTCACACCATAATAAATGTATACTATCATTTCAAAATTGTAGCCAACTAAATTCTAGGAAAAGTCACCATGTTTGGTAGTCATGGCACACGTCGTCCGGCAGTTGCACAACTTCAAAGTTGGCGCGGGCACTATTAGCCCCCCCCCCCTCCCCTCTGGTCTAGATAGGGCTAAGTGAACGAACAAAATGCACTTATGTCTTATGTAAGAAGCATATCTAATCGCGTGGTCGATTGCTCTTTGTCGTCTCCAATGTCATAGTGGCAACCATATCGTTGTCCCTTATGAATAAAACACGCTATGACGATTTAAGTCATTTTGTAGGGTAACTAACAGGTCAGCTAAAGACAATGGTTGAATTTGTGATACATGTATATATAAAAATGTATGCATTAGAATATATATAGAAAACCTGCATAATCTACTTCATTAAAGAACAACTGAATTGAGACGACCAAAAAATGTAACTGCATCATTGTCGGCTCAGGTTAGGTGTCTTAAGCCCCGGTTACACAAAAACCGAACATCGCTCCCGACCACCAGCAAGGCAAGGAAGGCGGTAGGTCGGGAGCAGTTTATGAGACCCAAACACCCCATGGCCTCTACTGAATCCCTCCTAAACACCAGCCAACATATTCTAGACCTCCCGCTTACAGCTGACTGTTTTTAAAATTTCTGTTGCACTAGAAATCTCTCAAGCCCGCTGTTTTTCTAAATGGCGGATTTATGTTACACGGCAGATTAATGTTAATGGGATCGCTCTTTCAAGATAAAGATGTCTTACCTATTGATACGACATTCAACTTAAGTAGGAATCTGACATTTTTAATCAAAATATGTTAACATTCTGTTTAGCACCCATTCTCGGTAACGTGTGCAATTCATAAAGCTTACGTAATGGGCTTACATATAACTACTATTGTTCACTATCCCAAATAAGTTTTGGTAGGTGCTAGGACTTTCCCTTTTTTTGAAATATTGACCGTTTAACGCTGTGATGTTACTTATATTTTAGTGATATCAAAAAGGCGTGTTAACCCACTGGTGACGTCTTCTACACGCCTGATTCATGAGTACAAACCATTTTTCTGATTTGTGTCCAAGCGGAAACCCTTGGCGTGCCTGTTAGAGGGTAACATTTGATAGTTCTGTCTGATGTTTGTTCTAATTTTGTTCCGATTGAGTTGGATAGATTATGAACAAATCAAACACACAACACCATCTTTTCTGGTGTACAGAAATTACTTGCAACATCTACTTCGTTTTTCACCCAAAAGAAGAACAACGAACTGTAGAATCAACAGTAGATATAGTTGGAATGAAACTATATATACGTAACCTACAGACGTCAATATGTTATAATAACGTAAGTCAATACTTTGGTAACGTACATTAAAACTTTTGATATTTAATACACAAGAGTTGTAACGATTCATTTATGTATATAAGTGGTGCTAGGCATGCGGTCTAACTCGGTTTGTTCCGATTAAACTTAATGTTCGTGATAACTATGGTAACTTAATGCAACATGTTGATGTTGATGTTGACTTACCTTGCCAATACCATGTGCTTCGGAGTTATTCGGATATCGCTATGAAACAAGAGTATTTGATTCAATCCATTACCCTTGTGAGTTAACCCCTCGTTCTATGAAAGCTAACAAGTATTATATTTGACACTTAGAGAGAAAATATTACAAACTCGGCTTCCTAAATATGAGATGGTTTCCTGTGCCATCCGCTGACGCTTTTCAAGGTGAGAACAGCGATAAAATTATATTCAAGAAACGCGTTTTTCAACATGTAAATGCAGTGCCTGATGTGCTATAGGGATTTACAAACCAAAATACGACCTAAAAATAGCATGCCGTGAGCGTAAAAAGGTAACTATTCGTATTTCGTATATCTACTGGTGACATTAAACTACCAACGTCGGAGGCAATGTGCGATTTAACAATTAGCTACACGGATATTCTTGTGCGATGGAACCATGGTATACAGATATTCTTTTATTAGTTTTAGAATTAGTCCGTAAAAAAAGCATATATACGTACGTTGCGTATCTTGCCATACTAATGCGTAGTGTTGCATCAAGTTTACAATGATGGTTTGTTTAATCTTCTTATCTTTATTACCTTCGCCTAGAAGGTTATGTTTTCGTCACCGTTCGTGTGTGTGTCTGTCTGTGTGTCTAACGATCGATAACTCCAGAATGCCTTGATTGATTGTCATGATATTTGGTATGTAGGTAGGTCTTCTTGAGACTTCCTATATGATTAAATTGTGGGCCACCTGGTGGCTTGCTTTGGTGCTGCAGCGGAAATTCCGGGTTCGATATCTCGTGTTCTGGGAGGGAGAGTAAGTTGTGTAAGTTTGGGCCCCCTAACGGCTTGTTTGGAACTGCAGGAGCCGATTTCGTTTCAACTTTGAATGTGAATAACTAAAGAAAGGGTTGACGGATCGTCATGATAATTGGTATGTAGAAAGCTTGAGTAATGATTGACAATATTGTATGCTAATTATGCAAATCCGTAGCTAATTTGCATAATCATTTAGGAAAGTTCATACATCTGCTGCATTCCATTATAGGACTCATAAACATGTGACACATGTAATTGAGAAAGCGAGGAATATCACATATCCATTATCTAAATACCCAACTTGCCCAATGAATAGATACGTACTATAATTCCATAATGGTCAATGATGGGGATTTCAGTCTTGCAGCATTTGGTTAAGTAGATGTAGACATAATCATCAGACATGAAATATGCAAATGAGGGCCTCATCTACATAACTTATGAGGAAACACTACAAAAAACGTCTATGCTAAGATAAGACTTTCATACTTTGAACAAATTCATGTGTTATTTTGGTAGAGAAGATGATCAACTGACATAATTCATGTAATTGAGTTTTTTGCATAATGAATGGCAATCATTATATGCTTTCCGATAAGAATAACATCAGTCGGCGAAGGTATGGGGTCGTGGGACTCTAGTCTTTTGTCTAGATACACATTTTTTACTAGAACCAAGTGCGATTTTACTAATGTCAACGTACCAACGCCAGAAACAGATAGTATGAGTTAAAAGTTAAAAGGGGTTTAGCTGCTTAGATACTCATTAGATCCACTCATTCCATTTTAGCTTTCTTCAATAAAGCTTGACACAGAATGTGGCCTTCATTCCATTCTGTTAAAACAAATTTCGTCATAAACAAATGGGCTATTCCGTATTCGGTAGAAGCCAGGGGATAATACGTTTCTGTTTTCCAAGCATATGTCTGCCTGAGGGAAAAAGCAACTCCTTTTGAAATGAAAATATAGTATCATCATTGCCATCGTCCCACGATGTCAATGTCAGTCGTGTCATCGTTGCTTTTCCCAGTTTTATATTTATTATCTTTTTCTAAATGTATTCTAATGGAAAAATAAGTTCAACAGGTTTTTGACTGTGATAGTTGAAGTCAGAGCCTTTAGACAGAAATAACTTATCACCAACTAATGAAACATCCGCCAAACCCATAATATGAGCTTTGTGCAGAGTTCGGCTCGATAAAGCGGCCCACAAGGACTTGTGTGTCCCTGGCTGTTGACGTTTTCTCCCGATCTAATGGTTACTAATGACGCCATTCTGGGAGGTTGAACCTCTTAGTTTCTGAATAATGTACTTCTGAACAGTACTTTAGAGAAACGTTGGTCTGTCTGGGAGTGATAGATATTCGTCATTTGTCTGTTTACTTTGAAATTTCTCCTCTCAATTTTCCTGTGGAGAAATGACCCGATCTCTGTATGTCTTGTTACAAAAGAGACAATGATACTGAGTTTGAAATGTGCCTGAAGAAACCGATAACGAAATATTCAAAAAAACGCGATTAGGGTATTTCTTTATGATGTAAAGCGTGGGCGTATAACCTGATATTCCATCATGATGTTCTGTTTAAGCAGGAAAAACTGATATTTGATATACATCAAGCTTCGTTGGGGATGTTCTTTTTTCCTACATACTGCGTTTACATCGGCGCGGCATTAGAAGTAGATCTAGACTTCCCGGTAGATGCCATTCATTACAGGCACAGACGCACCGAAAAATATACATGTACAAACGCCTTAAGCATATTTTTCTGTGACAGATCTTTCGTCTTAAATCAACATACTGGGTGGAACAACAAATAGGCGCCAGGCAAGCTGCTCATCATCATTCATCTTGAGTGCGCTTTTGAAATATTGAAATGCATGCCATTTAAGTTAAACTGTACAATGCTATCCCACTGTTAGTATATTTACGGGATTGACTTGGTAATGCAAAGATGATAGCCAGAAATGTCAATGTAAGTTGTCCAGCATAGACCTGAATTCATTTTTGGGAGGTGCATTTTGTTTAATCCTGAGAGGCAACGCCCATGCATGTTTTATGGTTTGAGGGAAAAACAGCATTCATTATAGATGAAATTATTAGCGCAGCTAAATTGTATTTGATACGTAGCTAAAAGAGTAAAGAAAAAGAGTCCATGTTGGAACGTTCTGTATGGTTAGTTACATGTACATGTATGTAAGCAATGCCCAGCCGGCCTGTATTAAAGATTTACTAATTATACAGTATCTTTGGATGTTCAGTGTCTTGTGCTGTCTTTTGCATCACGATTCTCGTTTCAGCAAACTGCCTGACAGGGCCCCTGTTCGGACACGTGACCTGGCATTAGTGGACATTTGACCACTTATAGAAATTGGAGGGGTTTTCCCCCCAGGCTTGGACTGAAATAAAAGTGTAACATTTCAAAGAAAACCCGGTGGTAAAATCAATCACAGTGACCATGGTTGAACTTTTTTAACTTTGATATTTATCAACGCCTTTATATTTTCTTCTCTTAGCGAGACCAAGTTTACTACTATGAGTAAAATCTAAGAAATTTTGAAAGGCAACCGTCATGGTTGGCAAGAAGTCAGCATTTACTGAGAGTGTCTTGTGAGCGCTAACCGCTGTGAGATGACGTGCACGCTTAGGTTTGTAAGTTTCTTGTGTGACAGGGGGTGAAATAGGTTACTGTTAAAGACACAGCATAAAATCTGTACCCTACAGCGTCTCTTGAAGCATGACAGTCGCGCGCTTTAAGGGAATTGAACCATTGATACTTGCCTTGAGACATCATGAGCCCGCAAATAAGATGAAAGTACAGCGTGCCGCCATAACGTCAACGGAATGGGCAATGCCTAACACCCAGACCGTATACGAACGGCGATGTTGCTTTACAGTGTTTCCTACTAATTAAAGGTTGTAATGTAAGGCACATGTATACTCGCGTTCAACATGCATCGTGATTTGAAAATATTCAAGACCCATAGATTGTAACCTCGATTGTAAATGTAAGAAGGGCAAAGACGTTTTGTCGCCAACTGCTACACTTTTATATTTCATAAACAATACAGCATACGATTTTAGCGAAGCCTTAGGGGCGAGCTTAATAGTATATTTTACGCCCGATTTGCAAGAATTCCCAGAATTCCACAGGAATTTCAGGAATCCGTCCGGCCAACTCTGTGGATGCCCTCCTGTCACTTGATACCTCATTAGCACGTCTGGCATCCAGGCACTCAGCTGTCGATGACAGATGACCTACTTTTACGTGGTGTCCGATTTCGTACTGTCCGGAGTGTGCCAGGGAGTTCACCGAATCTAGTATTCTAGCTTTGAAAAGGGTTTGCACATCCCAGTTGATCTATTATCACAAGAACGTGCTGAACATCATGCCTCCCACCAAAAAACCTCTGTGTGACCCAAGCATATAAAGAAAGGCAAAGTTTTAAACAGAACGATAAATAACTTGGGTTACCGCTTGGGCAGTCTACACTGAACGCCTTACGGGGAGGGGTGCGGTGTCGGAAAAACAACAGTAGCTCCTCGAAAACACATCCTACAGAGCTAGGATAACAACCAAAACGATCATAGGAGCCCCAGCAAACCGACTTCTAAACTTCCGGCCTAGTTTCTCACTCCACCTATCCAACAATACCAGAGAAAAAAGACACTACAACGGGAGTGTACTCCGGCCTTTCCACATATGCTAGGAACACCTCGAGTTACATGGTGCCTTTCTTCTATATCTGCTTGGCAGATGCCTTTCTGATTTCTAAGTGCGTTTTGCACAATATGATGGCAGAACTAAGATCTAGAGTGCTACGTTGGTACTTTCCTTACAGTGAAGTTTGATCAATCCAGACACCTTCGCTATGGCAATTATTTTTAATTGCCACACTTATTATTATTGTTATCTTGATATACCCCACTTGCCAGACATTGTAACGTTAGATCATCTAAAACTGCGATTTCTCCGAAAAGAGTTAGTTGGAACAAATCTGGGAATTAAGTCAATAAACTATCTTTATATCCTGTCAGTCCGTCAATATCATAGATAACCTTTGTCACTTATGCTACATATGTTAGAATTTCTCTCTAATCGTGCTGATACCATGTTATTGCAAATGAAACTACCACCCGTCGGACTGAGGATGACTGTGCTTTCCGACCTGTACTAACGTTTTCCCGGCAGAAAAGATTCGTCATGATTATCTTGCCACTGACTTATTTTATTCCTTCATTGGCTTAAAGAGGCTGCTTAGGATATAAACGTATCCAAGCAAAATAAACAACGAAAACAGACACGACAAAACGGCCGTAACGCACGCCTCATCTGTTGGAAACAACCCTTTTGATGAGTCAGTAGAACGTTATTCAAAGTCGATCCCACCGACATGGCAACTTGTTCTCATCGGGACGATAGCTGGATGTCGTAGCTATGGCAATAAAACTATTTATATGTGTTTTTGGTTGTTCAAGAAGCAAGCTTTGAGGAAAATATCGCCTTGAATTCAGTCAACTATCACATACAACATTTATCAACAAACTTTTGTTGTCTGCTGAATGACAGAATTCTGGGTAATGAATGTGATGGCGGGAAAATACACCGTGCCGTAGCTATGGGCTGCAGCAACAAAGAAGCTTTTTGATGATTGATCAGACTTCAAGTCGAGTTGCGGTTTAACAAAAGAGATTTTGATAAGTTGTCTTGTAAACAATTGTGTTTAGCAAGAAGCGGATGTGACATTTGTCTTATAAACCAGCGAACAACCAAGTAGTGTAATTCCCCCATGGCAACCCCAGTTTCAAAAAGGGACGGAGATTTATCGAATGCAATTTTGAATCAAAGCTTTTCAGACAGTGTGATATGAATACGTTAGTCTGTCAAGTTTGCGTTGCTGGCGTTATAACTGATGTTGCATCTAGCACATATCCCTAAATACTACGTTTAAAAAAACCACTGTCTTATATTACCCTAGCTGGTTATATGTGAACTGTCGTTAATACAATAGTTTAGTTTATTGCAAATTCATGCCAGTAGGCTAATTGCATGTTGACAACAGTGTCGAAATACAAATGTACGGTACAACAAAAGGTATACATGTAATACAAGATCATTCTATATTGCTATTCTATAGAAATGTTCTATATCTATGGTACTAATGCGGGGTTTGATTTCTTCTCTGAAAGTAGTGGAAAATAAAAAAGTCCCACACTTTCAATGATGAGTGGGTTGGTAGACTTTAAAAGGAATATGACTTTCTGTGTATTTCTTAATCTAGAAAAGTTTTTGGAGATTTCGGATACTTTCGTGAATAATCTGTTTCTTTCGGCTTCAAATTCGGGACATTCGCATATAAAATGTATTTCATTTTCAATGTACTTCTAACTACCAAGTACTGGCAGTTTAAAAAAGAACTCTTTATACTGTTTAGTGCCTATTTCAACGATATTTTTTGTTTGTTGATACGACCTTTCAGTGAGCAGAAACGGCTAATCCAAATTCTGAGGGTTGGTTTAAACTCCTAGCCACGCGACGTACTTCAGAAGATCAATAGTGTAGATGTTGCACACGCAGCAGAGTGTACTTTGGGAATAACATCACCATGTCTGGCGCCATGATAAGACAGGTTGTAGGATTGGACCGGACTCCCACGAGCTCACAGGAACATTAAGGTAAATCCGAGGAGAGGGCCTAGCCTTGCTAATGGGTTGTTGATAACATCGCCGATAGACGAGCAACTAGATTGACCAATAGAGGTAAATTCTACAGTGTATGTCCGAACCGTTTAATCAATATCCTGCGTGATTTTCATCCAACATTGTAGGCGTTCGTCATTATATGATTAAAGGCGGCGCACCTCAATGTCCATCTCACACAGAAGACACAATCATAGTTTGAAATTGGACGTACCATTGAAAATCTATAGCTAAAGCGTGCGGACAAAAAGATGTAGAATAGACAATTCGCATCGTTGCGTTTCTCTTTGCGGGTGACTGTTTCATTGTTATAGAATAGTTCAGGGCACTGTATACAAAGAGTTCACTTAAAAGCTTTTACCATAGTGTGACATCAGGCACACATTCTGTTGGTCTGTGACCTAAGTGTTTAAAATCCCGTTGTGACTGATAGTGGTCTCAACATCTCTAACGGCAGCTTTCTTTGTACCAGGTTTACGTCAAGACGAACCCCGAAAGTCTGACTGTTATAGACCGTCACCACATTATCTTAACCCTATCTAGACTGGGCTTTTTTTATTCCTGGGGCGGGGGGGGGTTCTTTCCAGGTAGTGACAAATTCCAAGGGGACAAAGCTCATTGCTTAAACCAAAATGAGTGAATTTTGTGAAATAAGCCTTGCAGATGCCATGGCAAAACGAAAAATGATAGACGTAAACTATTGATATAAAATTATTGGCAACTAAATTTTTAAAAAGTCACCAAGTTTTATGGCACTGGCACATGTTTTTAGCAGTTATACGACGTCAAAGTTGGCGCGGGCACTTATAGCCCTTCCCCCAGTCTAGAAAGGGTTGAATTAACCCTCAAACACCCGAACCCTTTTTGGGACTAAGATGACTGAACGGGGTCAAAAATGACCCCAACATGTTTTCTTCAGTAAAATCTCCTTTTTCACTTTTTCCGCTGATTTTTATGCGTACATTGCTTCACCAATGTAAGAGGAATGTTTTGGCATGTTAAGGCATGAATAATTCGAGTTCATTATCATAACTTATGCAAAAAGTTCAGAAGGACCACATTTTGAACTAGAGTTCCACGACCTCATACCTTCGCCAAATGATTTTAACCTTTCTGACTGACGTATTAGAAGTGTTTCTCATCAATTATAAATCATAACAGTTGCTCGTCTTCTCCAGCCAACTTTTATCTTTTATTTATTTATACAGGGCAAATACAACTCAGGCTGTGAACCCTGTTTTTCAGGTATCCCTGATTTTACATATAAAACCACAACACAAGTACACAATAACAATAAATATCAATCAATCAATCATAAAAGCCATGTTACGTACAATACAGATTTCAATTTCCGCCGGTATTGCCAATCTTAAAGTTATTGTACTAAGTCATAGCAGTTCTTTGTTTAAGTGGTAATATGTTCCACAACTGAGCCCCATAATGTTGCATACTACTACGGTTGCATACTATAACAGAAGTTGTCCAAAGTATGAGCTTAGCAAAGAAGGTTATGCTCACATTTATCATCAATTATGCAAATGAGGTCTTTATTAGCATAGTTGATATCTATCAATATTTCTCTCTTCCTCAGTTACATATGTCACATGTTTGAGAGTCCTATCATGGAATTTGGCTGATGTACAGACTTTCCTCATTAATAATGCAGATTGGATGCTGATTTGCATAATAAGTATGTAATCATGTAAATCATCACTCAAGCTATCCACTTACCAAAAAGCATGACCATCCATCAAGCCCTACTTGAGTTATTCCCTTTCACTGTCTTAAGCAAAACCTGCTCCTGCAGTTCCAGAAAAAAGGCGCCAGGGGGCCCAAATCTATACCATTAACTCTCTGTCCAAAGAGCTATCTACCACTCAAAAATCAGAACCATAGCATGTCAAGAACATGAGATATCAAAACAGGAAGTTCCGCTGCAGTACCGTAAAAAGCCGCTAGGGGGCCCAAAATCTGGTCATCTTCAGGTCTCACCAAGACCTACCTACATACCAAATATTAAGGCAATCCATTTAGGCGTTCTTTAGTTATTCTGGTCTTCTACATACATGCAAACATACATACAAACGCTACCCTCTGCATCACCTTCTTGGCAAAGGTAAACTATCCGTATTTAGACCGGAAAGGGATTTTATAGGCCGACGCCAAATGTCATGTTGCATAACTCCTGAACGGCTTACACTAGAGCCACCAAATTTGGTCACGTTTCATAAAATTTCCTTAATAAAGATTTCAAATTAGTAAAATCAATTCAACGTTTTCCGTGTTGCCAGGGCAACGGGTATTTTTCTTACGAGGTTATAATAGATTTCTACTGACAAAGTCACGGAAGGAAGTTTTAGACATGTTCAAATGGCAGATGAAAATCCACGCCTGGGGTTAAAAATGAGTTCCTCAGCCGTTAGGTGTTTGAGGGTTAATTATATTCTCAACTAGCACTTTTGAAACTTAAAGTTGTCTTTTACCTTTAGATTTACCTGTAAGCCTACCATACGGTAAACTATTGTTGCAGCTGAAATACGAAAACGTGTACCCCTGAACACCAACTCGATTGCAGGACCCCATAGCTTCATGGCCATGTCAGGTTGTCGCCGCGGTAGATGGTCACTCTCAACGTTCTGGTTCGCGTCTCTGTTGTATCCTGAGTGGTCCCTGTTTCGGGTGTCTGGTGGCGCATGTATCGGTGTTTTGGGGCGAGCGCTCTCCCAGATCCTGTCTGATAGAGATAGTTGAAACAAACTATTGACGGTTCATCTATGTTACCAACGCCACCTAACGGCTGAAGACGAATTATCGGTATTACTCGGGTTGACTCATTCCTTAATATGACTGGGAAATTTGTATTTGCCCCACCTTGATCCAGCTTGAGGTTCATAACTAATCTGCAGTCCTTTTTTTGAATTTTGAATGTCAGATTTGAATGTCAGATTTTCTTCCGCGTGCATACTTGTTTTATACAGTGCACTGGGATAGGTACGAGACAAATGAATCTGAAAGCAAGAAAATACTTCTTAGATAAAGCAAGGAATTAAAAAAAAAACACTCAAGATATATATAAGGGGAAATATGTACTATTAACTTGTTTGATAAATTTTACTTCAAAAAAAAAAAATCGCCAAAAAGCGCTTTGCGCAGATGCCAATGTTGACATGCTCTTTAATGCCCTCAATAAAATGGTATTGCAATACAATATAAGGTGAAATGAAATTTTACCTATGCCATGTAGTTGCACTAATGTGGCTGAAGCGGGTGTACTGGAACATATCTCTTTGGCTGGATCCTTTTACATATCAGCAATGAAAACTTAGCTTTATTGGAATTAACATCAAACAACCCTTTACAATTCCGCAAGCCATTAAGGGGACAATCAATTCTACATTAAGGTTATCAGCTATCGTATGCAAGGGCATGGCAGCGGTCTCCGGAGGCACAAGAGCAAGCAAGAGGCTGAAATGTACCACAAACAATGAACTGAAAGATAAAACAGTAAAGGAAAGGTTCATGACGGGGCTGTGTTACTGAATTACTTTCTTCTCAACCACTTAGTAACTGAAATCTACCATATCCTGTTACTGTTTGTGCTTCTTTGTGGTACATTTTATCTAATTTACACATGTATGTACTTATGCTCCTGTATATGAAATTCCTGTTTATTTGCATTTATGATTGCCAAACGTAAGTTCGAAGTCAATACTTATGTTCATCCACCTTTTGTATGTTATATATTTATTTTATTTACTCCACCTTGTGTATATTCTGTTTTAAGTGGATTCTGTTCATCTCTGTACTTATGATATTTTAATATGCTATTAATTTAACCTTATATGGTGCCTTATAAGCCCACATGGGCTGTGTGCATATTGGCGCAGGACACGTTCATAAAGTTTTCATCTTTTAATTAATTAATTAATTCATTTCATTTATTTATTTATTCGTTCATCTTTCATTTTAATTTTGCCTTTCGATAAATAAATCAAGCAATAATATGCTTATATTGAAGTATTGTCAATTCGTCAGTTCGCAAGATTGTCTTAGAAATTAAGATTATTTTTCTGAATAGTTAAAAAATGAAAATTACAATTCACATCATGTGTATGGCTATATTTTCGTTTAGTTTTGTTTTGTATTGATCATTTGTTCTACCACCTAAGTCAAGAGTTCTATTTCTGAATGCAATATATGCCTATAGTAATATCGAAATGTACTACAGTGTTAGCTAATACTTAGAATGCCTCAATTTGGTGAATTTACGGGCACCAAATTATTGATATTGCCATCGAATGCGATCAGAGAGTAAATTTTCCGAATACAATATGAGGAATTTAAATGTGTCAAGCAACAATCTCTTTAGTTTTTAAAAGACATAATGGTAGAACGGGTAACCTACATAGTGGAGAAAGAATGGCAAGGTAACATGCACTTCAATGTGAAATTGCATCTATTTGTTATGACTGATGTGGGAAGACAAAAGAGAGAGAAGGCCTTACCCACACGAGTAACGTGTTTACCATCAAACAAGAATGAGACATGTCTGCTTGATGATAAATAGATCAAATTTCTCGCATACAGAGAATGGTTATTACTAACAATCCTACCGTGCCACACCTGCTATTAGTGCTTTGTAAACACTGCATCACGCGCAATTACGGAGAAAACCACCATCCCCATCAAACTCTTTTCACTCGGAGATTACCGCAAGATGTTCACAATACCTAGTAACAATTTGACAATGTCATTTGGTAGAAGTTGGTCTGTACTATTAACTGGCGTATATACAATTGGTTAATATCGCCGTAGTAATGCTGTGCTCTAGATGGGTAAGGGGAAAACCCTGTCTAGGTACCCGTACCCGTATAGGTACCCGTATAGGTATACCGGTATACCCCATTTGGGGCCCCAACAAGCCAGGGAACACGCTATGACGGCCGCCATACGGTGCTCGCACGTTCTGACAGGCGCTCCGTACGAACTTCGCAAATTCCGTATATTCAAAACCTCCGTCCTTCATAGAAATCAAAAGATCGTAACATATGATTGTTCAGCTATTTTCTGACCGAGTATAGTCAACTGTTTGTGTGGAGACCGTAAAAAATGTGGAGACCGTAAAAAAAGCCGTTCTGGGTGGCCCATACGGCGGCCGATGGAATACATGTACATTGTTTCCTCTCTCTACTTCTCCTCCTCCTGTCAAATCTTCAAATCGATTAATCTCTGTCGTTTTTTGGCCAAATGAAGTAGAATTTAGCACAAGGCTAGAGTGGGAAAATATCCCTGGATGTTTTTTTAAAATCCATTTTTTAGAATAGGGCTTTGAAATGACTTTATTAATTTTTTGGGGCAATTTTCTGACCAAAACTGTATATTTTGGCCTCCTGTGCCCTGCAATTACAGCCTAATGACCTGAAATTCGCTATGGGTGTGCATAGAAGGAATGCTCAAAGAACTTTTTTTTGCATTTCTTTGCATATAATACTTCAAAATACGTTTGGTGGGGGGGGTAGATAATTGGCTGTTTTCCTTATATGACCATATATGGTGTTGACCTTAAAAAATATCTTTATTCCTATGGACTCATTCGGCTAGCCAATGATAGAGCGCCTTTCAAATTACCCACGAATTTTCAAAATTGGAGCAGATTGGAGATAGTCAATCCAATCAGGAGCACTTAATTTGACTTATGCAGGGCAGGACATGGTTAAAAACAACTTCACTGCCCACTGACTCCGTACCTTGTGTTGTTAATGTTGTGTCGTACTTAAATCATGATTAATTGAGAATGTTTAAAATTTGCGCCTTCATTAAGATAATAACGCTTCTTGTGGTGTTTCCGTTATGAATGTAATGCTCTATATTCCTCTCTGTATATATATATAGCAATGATTTGTTTACTTGCTTTCGCTTACAACAAGAGTACACAAAGGCTCATCTCCCAACAGGTGGTTGTGTATCTTTTTGTAAGCAACAACTTTTGTAATTGGGGTATGTATCAGTGTTACAGTACAAAATACGCATCCGAAATTTGCAATATGTTTAGCAGTAATTTGTAAAACTTTTGCACAACTCGAGCTGGTTCTGAAGAACTGTCCTCTGCGTAATGCAAACATTTCTGGACGCTCAGATTGCGGAAGTTTTTCCGCAGAAGAAATCTTCGGCAAGGTTGTACATGTAGTTCTTTATTTTCTGAAATTTGCTGGTCTTCAAATGTGATGATTTTAAAAACTAATGTTTAACCCTAACCATGAGTCTCGTCTAATGGCCAAGTGGGTATCCTTTTTTCAGACAAGCAATGATGGGTTTGATTCCTGGCCAGATATATTGTGTCACTGGCACTTTACACAAATTCCCGCACTCCACGCAGTGTAAAATGAGTACTTGACGTTTGTTGGGGAGGTAAAAGGCAGTGGAAGTTCAGTGATGGGCTTCTTCGTCTAAACTTGCATTGGATTCAACATTAGCCACTGCATATACTACCTCCAATAAATCTAAATTACCATATACTTATAATAAGCCTAATAAGCTGTTCTAAGTCAAAAGCAAACGATTCGGAGCGGTTTGGCGAGAAGTCAAAATATTCACTTGTCCACTCAGCCCGAAGGCAAATTGTCAACACATCCACTGTTCTTAGGAGATTTGTCCAACATGGTGATCATAATTCTGCAGTTGACGTCTACCCATACTTGTTGGTCCATTCGCCGGTAAAAGAGTCCATTCTTGTATGAAGGGGACTTTTATAACAACTCAATTTTGGACTTCGGTAATTATGAAAAAGTCCATTTTTGTGGATGTGGGGAGGGAAATGGGTGAACTATGTTTTATCAGCTCTCGCAAATATTGACTTTCTAGTTTACGTTATTATTCCTCTGGAGGCAAATTACACATAATGACAGGATTTATATCCGAGGCAATGAGCTCTTATGATTATTGAATTTCTGATAAAAAGAAATATGAATAAATGAACATATCTTTGTCATGTTTTACCATTGTAATATAAAATGCGATCATCTTTCGAGGTATCTAATAAAGAAATCACACAGAGTATCATGAAGTACATATATAAGCCTTAACGTATTATTTAGAGTATTATTCCATACTATAGTATTTTTCATACAATTTAGTCATGTCAAGAATCATACTATATGTTGACTGACGAAAACCACAGGTCCTATTGATGCACAGCAACAATTTGGTATTTTTCAAATGTTGAAAGCACCGAACGGCCAGACGAGACGTAACGATCGACGCTCAGCGGTTTACATTGTAAATGCATCCGTTATTCCTGGTGAATTTTCAAACTGCTACTCATGGCGTCAACGTTTTCACATCTGACGAAAGGCTTTGAAGAAGTCTTGCGAAAGCTTAAAAAATATATACTTTTCAGACTGAAGTGTATCGATTAGGGTGGCGATTCTGGCGATACGTGTGAAAGTGCCTTTTTCTATCTCATATGGGGACCCAGAGGCTGTATATGAAGAAATGACATTTACTGACAAATCCATCTCTACAACTGAATTAGACGCGGGGACGTTACGAGGTTACTCTTCTGCGGTATCACAATAAAAAAAATGACATACATAAATGAAAATTTGTGTTTTTTTTTAAAATAAGGATAATTTTGATGGGTGCACTGTTATCCTCCATAGAATCTACTTGTTGTGACCTAATCTATGACAAAACGCCTCAAGCACTGAAATCATAATTACTTTTAGGTTATTTATTTGCCAGAGATGTTATTAGAATTATCCTGTTAGTGCTGTTACAATACTTTTGAATTCGATTTGTCTCAAATTAGATAAATACTACATCAACAGCATTTTACCACTTACACGAAGAAAACATGTCACCACAAGATAAGATGCCCTGAGTTCTTGAAGCGCCCCTCTCACTGGACCCGCGGCACGCTGGCGGCGTCGCTGCGGCCGATCGAATTGACAAAGCACTCAACGAATTTCATCGACAAAATCGAATCTTTTTAATCTTTGTGTGTTTTGTTGTCTTTTTGGTCATACTTGTACGTTTTGTACGACGCAGTGACGCCGCCAGCGTGCCGCGGGATCCAGTGAGAGGGGGGCTTACTTCGGCAAGTTGTAATCCTTAATTCTGCCATCCGATATCTTATTCTCCAGCAGAGTTTACCCTTTTCATCTAAAATCGTTGTTTTTTGGAACTTGCCAGTCGCAGACGGGTATTTGTTTCATAATATGATTGACCCATGACTAGGCTTTGCCCTGCCAGGAATATGATTAGATTGGTCTGAGCTCAAAGCGTTTGAGAAATGTACATGTATGTACGCGCGTAAATTGATATCAAAAAAGCAATATGAAAAAAAGTCAATTTTGTCCTTTCTAAAAGCTACCTTTTTGTTGATGCGCAGCCACAGAAAGGAAACGCCCAGATGGAAATTGTTATAAAACTTTGATGCTATATCAAGCTGTTACAATGTGACTTATATACAATATGTGTATACTATTCTATTCATGATATATCATATTTGATATACAGATTTTGCTCATTTATGACGAAACAGGAATCAATATTGCAATGACTGGATCCTAGACGTTTATACAGTCAAACCTGGTCGAGCACTTTTTGGCGGTCCCTTGAAATTCACCTATTGACATAAGCCGTCAGCACGTCAAGGTTATATTTTCAACTCGAGCGCAGGCCGTCCCTCTCTCTATAAGGCCAATATCTAAAGGGAAATCAAGGTGATATTTGAAAGTTTGCGCTCAATTTCCGACAGCCGCTCGATCATGACATCACTTAAAATACGGTCCTCTGTTGTGGCAATACAAAGTCTGCTGTTTTATTTGTTGACACTTTGCCCATCCACCAACTGAGGAGAAAACACCACCCACCTACACTTTGCCTACAAGAAGGCAGCCACAAATGACAAATTAGGTTAGATACAATAAGACCTAACATATATTTCCACTTGTCTGACAACTGTATCGTTAGCAATGTTGTTATAATCTTCTACCTCTTTTGTTTACTAATTTGTTAGGATTTTGTAAATGACCTCATTTGAAATCAAGTATTTCAACTTAAATGACTACCCTAATAATTCAAAACAACATTTACAAAATTAATAAATTATTGTCATTTTGTAAAACAGTATGTACGTTTGTTAGGTTGTATGTGTGTGTTGTGTGAGTGAGTGTGTGTGTGTGTGTGTGTGTGTTTGTTTGTTTGTTTGGACGGTGTTATACCTTACGTTTCTAGAAACAGCGACCGGTCGTGTTAGAAAACAACCTTAATAAAACAATGTCATCGAACACAAGACTATTTTGACGTGTCTGCCTTTACCACTGTGACTGCATTGACTTTTCAACTTTTGTTGATGTCTTCGTCCCTTATCTCTTCGTAGTCGTGTTGGGAAATATCTTGTAGGGGATCATCGCTGTCTCCAGTGACTGAGTTACCGCCCTGCCCAACGCTGTTTATGTTTGCGACGCGCACATCTGATACCGTCCGCAGTGGTGGCGGAGCAGCGACCATGTTGTTGGGTACTTCTCGTCGCCTTTCCTTGCAAAGGATGAGGTACAGGGTGAGGGGGCCGAACAGTGAAATAGCCAGAATAACACCGAGAATTGAAGATACCTGTTCTGTAAAGGAAATGAATGGAAACAAACATTTGAAGATTCATGGTCGCACACGTATCATCTTAGTTGAAAAAGCTGAAAGAATCTTACTTACATATGAATCGCTAAGATATATCTACTAGACATATGCTATGTAAAGTAAATCTAAGAAACAGAGTATCTCAGAAGTTTCGCCCCAGCTGAATATTGACAGCTATAACTAATAAACAGAGGGGGGGGGGGGTGAGACTCGCGCCAACTTTCATGTCGCATACCCCCTGAACGGGTTATGCTAGAGTCGCCAAACTTTTCCTAAATTTAGTTGGCAAGGATGTTCATGATTTTTCGTGTTGCCATGGCAATAGTTTTCTGACAGGCATATTTCTAACAATTCGCTATTTCAGTTTTATCAGTTATAAACAGGTCTCTCAAGATAGATTTGAGATTAAGATTATAAAAACACGACACGACGGGGGGGGGGGGGGGGGGGTTAGGGTGTCCTATGGAGTGCCCGGCTTGCCAACTTCTATATGTCGCATAACTTCTTAACGCCATATCATGTTGACTTTTCCTCAGACTTAGTTGGCACCACTTTCACTTTTGTAATTTTTTAATATTTTTTGTTTTGCCTTGGCATTGGGTTTATGACAAATTCGCCAATTTTACACAAAAAAACCTTATCAATGACGTTTCAATGCGTCCTTCCTTTATCAAACTCTAGTACATTAAAATCTTTCGTAATTAATTTTTTTAATGATTGCATAATCATGATCTATGTTATTATCTCCATGAAAAATGGAGATATTGTTTTGGGTGTGTCTGTGTGTGTGTTTGTCTGTCTGTCTGTTTGTTTGTCTGTTTGTGTTTCCGCACTACTGTAGTCAGCATAACTCAAGAACCTCTTGATGGATTACGACGATATTTGGTATGTGGGCAGGTGTTGTGAAGCCGAAGTTCAAGGTCGATTTTGGGCCCCCTGGTATGTGACCTTGGTACTGCAGCAGAACTTCAATTTTTGTATCTTTTGACCTGGACGTGCTGTGGTCTTGATTTTTTGGCGGCAGATAGCTTGTGGTGTAATGAAGACGTGGTGTGGGTTTGGGCCCCCTAGCAGCGTGCTCTGGAACTGCAGGGGCGTTATCGTGAAAATCTTCTAAGGCGAATAACTGAACAAAGGAACAATGGATTTCCATGATATTTAGTATACAGGTAGCTTAGACAGAGAGGTACACAATGAAGGTCAAATTATGTTAATTAGGACTTAATTTGCATAGCTAATGAGGAAAATCTATATTTGCAAGTGTTTTCCATTATCAGACTCAAATACATGTAACGTATGTAGTTTATGGAAAGTGGATCATCAACAGATACCAATTATGCAAAAAAAATTCCTTATTTGCATAATTAATGCAAAATACCATATCTCATCTAATTGGAAAATTATAGGACTGTCAATATGATACATAGTATGCAGGTAGCTTAGACAGAGATATACATAATGCAGCGCAAATTATGCTAATTGTGACTTAATTTGCATAGCTTATGAGGGAAATCCATATTTGCAGTGTTTTCCATTATCAGACTCAAATACATGTAACATATGTAGTTTATGGAAAGTGGAGCATCAACAGATACCAATTATACAAATGAATTTCTAATTTGCATCATTAATGCAAAAACACCACTATTAATCTAATTTGAAAATTATAGGAGTCAATATTGCAACATATGTAGGTTAGATAAAGGTGTTTATAACCAAGCATATATTATGCAAATGTGTAAGTCATTTGCATGAATAGAATTGTTCATGGAGATATGAGGTCGTGGAACTCTTGTTTTTATGACTTCATTTGTCAAGATAGCGGATCATTCCATTAGAACCAGGTTATTGTCCCTCGAAGTTTGTCACTACCTTGCTTTTTACTCACGAATTCATTCATTTGAACAAATATTTGTTTGTCCATTTCCATGATATTTTTGGGTTTTCGTGAAAAAATTAAAATTAAAGGTTGCCCATCATAGATGGTTGATCTCGGTCGATGTTGTGACGTCACATTGTGACGTATTGACACCATTTTTAAGTGATAATTCTATTTTTTTTACATTATTCCCTGCACCCTTGATGATCATACAACGTGTTGTTTACAAGATCTATAAGGCCCGATGCACAAAGTGATTTTGGCTTGCCTAGAGAAAGTCACTTATTGCCCTTTGATATAAAGGGAAGCTGAACAAGACTGGCAACATAAAAAGATGTTGCCATGGCGACGGTGGTCTCCGTTAACGTTTTCGTTTTTAGCCCGAATGTAAATAAGGACCTCGCATAAATCATATCAGTTGATCACCTTCTCTACCAAAATAACACAAGTTGTCCAATTAATGAAAATCTTGTTTTCACAAAAAAAGATATCGTACCATTTCCTCATAAATTATGTAAATGAGGCCCTCTATGCAAGATTTGTGTCTAATAGAGGCCACATTTACTTAACTTCCAAATGGTGCAAAAATGAAATCTCCATCATTTACCACTATGGATTTATAGTATTTCGTCATTAATTATGCAAATTAAGTATCGATTTGCATAATTGATATCTATCGATATTTATCCCTTTCTCAGTAACATATGTCATGTGTTTGAGAGTCCTATAATAGAATTCAGCTGATTTATTAACTGTCCTCATTAATTATGCAAATCAGATATTGATTTGCATAATTGGCTTAATTGGCATATGATCATGTAAATCATCACTTAAACTATCTACACACCAAACATTATGATGATCCGTCATCCCCTTCTTGCGTTATTCTCTTTCAAAGTTTGAGTCAAAATCAGTTCCTGCAGTTAAAAAAAGGTGCTAGGGGGTCCAAATCTACAGGACATATTTTCCTAACAAAGAGCTATCCACCACTTAAAAATCACGACTATAGCATGTTCAGAAGACGAGATTTGAAAAGTGAAAGTTCCCCTGCAGTACCATAGAAAGTCGCTAGGGGGCCCAAAATCAAATCATTACAAGGTCTCCCACAGACCTACCTACCTACAAAATCTGAAGACAATACATAAGGGCATTCTTGAGTTATCGTCCCATGGACTTTCACATTCCTGTACAATTCCTAGAATTCTTGCAATCTGCACACAACATAGTAAAAATTTGGCTCGCCCCTGAGGCGTCGCCAAAAATTTACCTGACGATAATGGTAATTATAGCGTTTTTGCCGCTTTAAATGACACTTGCGCAAGGTCAAAAGTGAAGACCTGTACACAGAACACATTTTATTCCTTCTCGATATTAAGTTTAAAAAGATCCTGGTCCCTGGCGGTGACCAAATTTTGCCCAATAGCCGCAGAGTGTGCTGGCCACGTAAAGGTCACTCTCGAAAATGAAAAAAAAGCCGTAAACTATCTGGTAGGGCCCCTTTTTTCTTATCGTGACCGTAGAAAAATCCAGGACAAACATATCAGTGACATATTTTCAAAAACAAAATTTGATTGAAATCAAAATGCAGGATTGCAGTTTGGTACTTGTTCCACCAAGATTTGATAAAAAACCTTACCTTTCCAAAACCTCGGACCTACAGGTTCGTAGTTAACGGTGGTCGCTTTATCGCTGTGTGTCGTGGACGTGGTTGGTGGCTCTGTTGGTCGCTCTGTTGTTGCCTCAGACTTCGTGTTGAATTTCGTTGCTAGAGTTGTAGTCGTCGGCACAGGGATGTCTCTAAGGAGCATCCCTTTCCACTCAATCGGTGAGTTACACTTCAGCACATACGTTTGCATTAGTTGAGATATATAGCGGTGTGAATTTTCCGGCAAGTCAAGAATTATGACTACGCCAATGTGATGGAAATTACAGTTTGACAACATGCACATCTTCACTCTCGCGGGGGTGGTGTTAACGCAGCCAACCTTGCGGTGGTCATTCACACATTTCCGCAAACGACTTATCCAATGGACTTTATCGTCGCAATGGAACGGGTTGTGCCATATGCCGAAATAGAACATGTTTTGCGGTGGAGTAACATTCAGAAACGTTTCAGGAATAGCGACAATGCGGTTAGATTGAAGAGAAAGGTGTGTTAGAGATTGTGGAAAGTTAACGTAAGCATCAATTTGTGAAATTCTGTTGTTATTCAGTGCCAATGTGATGATGAGCGGTACGTTGGGTAGGGAGGACCAAGGGAATGATTTCAAGTGATTGTACGACATGTCCAAACGTGTCAGCCTGGGCATGTTAGGTACCGATGTTACCTCATCAATATGATTAAAACTGAGCACTAGAGTTGACAGAGTCCTGTAGGTTATATTGTTGGGCAAAGTCTTAAATTTCAACCGAGAGTTTTGGCCCGAGCAAGACCCGTCAGTCCAGCAAGTGCCTGTCACGTTTATATTTGGCATGTTTAGTAAAAGTAGAACCGACAAGACAAGAAGCATTTTGGTTCGTATCATGTGAATGTTAAGACGGGGTGGATAGGACTGTTTTGCGTTCGTTATCAAAATTCGGCACCAGCGAAGGCAAACTTTTCAGAAGTCTCCCCGTTTCTCGTCGCCTGTCGCGTGGTTTATTCCAGGCGTATTAAATGCATGCGACGATGTGGATACGGTTTGTAACCTCAAGTTCCTGCAAGGTATAAAAGTAGTAAAAAATACAATGTTAGGAGTTACAACCAACGAGTTATCTTGCCTATAAGTGAAACAGTTGCAATGCAAAGATGACCGACGTGTAAGTGCAATTCGCGCTCTGGTCGGGAATACATTCGGTTTTTGTCGCCGTGTTTTGGGCTGGAAAGAGTTACGATTTGTACTTAAACAATCGACTACATATCAACAGATTTAAAAGACAATAGGGGAAATTCTGCCTGTACTTACATATAGGTGCCCCTTAATTTTAGAACAAGTCTCAGCTTACCTGCCTGTGGGCTTTTAAAAGACACTGTATCTCCCTGTCCAAACAGTTATCTTATGCAGATATTCATGAAACTGCTGTGTATGACGTGTTTCGCATCGATTGAGGTATGGCGCAGACTAGATTGTCTGGGTACTCTGAGTTATATGATGAATACTTCAACAAGGGATGTCCAAGGTCTTTGCCTAGTCTACTACAGTGTGTACAATATCCTTTAGGTGTTTTGAAGAACGTATTGGCAAGTACTTTTATGCTTACTACATACATTACTGTAACGGCGGATGCCTAAACCTGGGACACTTCTTTCTACACGCTCGAACGCATGGTGCTCCATTGCTAGTTCCCAGAAAATGACCATGTTTTTATGGTGAAATTTGTACAATTTAATAGTAATAACATGTTTTAGTATGCATTCGCATTGTTCATTAAACTTTACGCCTTGCGTTCCAACAAGTAAACACTGTAAGACGTTTTCGTGATTGTACCTTTCTACTAGACACCCTGCTTTAATATTTCTTTTAATCTTTTGAAGCTAGTGGTGAATGCGAGTAAACATGAATTGGATTTTAGAATATTTTCTGTGATGGAATTGTTTCACTGTCCTATTTTGTTTCTCCTCTCTGTAATATGAACACTTTAGATAATCCTTTATATAGAATGTTTTGGGAAACAGCATTCAATGTTGCTTCTAACAAAAAAAAGGGAGACGATAAGTCGACAATAGACGGTTACTTTAAACCTTTTTTTAAACGAAACGAGTCTGCAAAAGGGTTGGGACGCTACTCGAGGTTTAAAGTCCTAGGAAAGTTAATATTTTGTTTCAGACTACGAGACTTAACGGAAGAGTCCGTAGGTCAGTTGGATACTGCTTTTCTTTTCAGACGAGACTAGAGTTCCACGACCTCATACCTTCGCCAAATGATTTTAACCTTTATGACTGACGTATTAGGAGTGTTTCTCATCAATAATAAATCATACCAGTTGATTGTATTAAAATATAACACGTCCAAAGTATGAGCTTAACAAATGATGAGCTCCACTAAGAAGGTTATGCTAATATTTATCATCAATTATGCAAATGAGGCCCTTATTAGCATAATTTGATTCGACGATGTTCACATTCACATAACTTCCCGGTGCCACAAAAAAAGTACGAAAATGTATGAAATTGCCATCATTTACAAGTGTGGAATTATAGAAGTTACTCATTAAGTATGCAAATTAGCATCTTTCATATCACATTTGCATATTTCTATCCATCAACATTCCTCTCTTCCTCAGTTACAATTTGAATAGTCATATCATGGAACAAAGCGGATTTTTAAAGTTTCCTCATTAATTATGCAAATTATGATCTGTTTTGCATAATTATCGTCCAATCATACTAAGCATCACACAAGCTATCTTCATACCAAAAATCATGACCATCCATAAAGGCCATCTTGGTATAGTATTTTCTCATTAATTATGCAAATGGGTCTTCATTTGCATAGTTCATATCAATTGATATTTCTCTCTTCCTGAGTTACATTTGTCACATGTTTCAGAGTCCTATGATGGAATTTGGCGGATGTATTAACTTTCCTCAGTAATTATGCAAATTAGATACTGATTTGCATTAAAAGTATCTAAGCTTGTACATCATCACTCAAGCTATCTACTTACCAAAAATCATTACCATCCATCAAGCCCTTCTTGAGTTATTTCCTTTCAAAGTCAGACGCAAAACCTGCTCCTGCAGTTCCAAAAAAGCCGCTAGGGGGCCCAAACCCATACCACTTACTCTCTGTCTAAAGATCTATCTACCACTCAAAAATCAGTTCCATAGCATGTCCAGAACACGAGATATCAAAACAGGAAGTTCCGCTGCAGTACCGTAAGAAGCCGCTAGGTGGCCCAAAATCTGATCCTTTTTAGGTCTCATCATAAGCTACCAACATACCAAATACCAACACAATCCATCAAGGCATTCTCGAGTGAAGCTGATCCACTACACACAAACCCACCCACAAACGCTACCCTCTGCATAACCTTCTCAGCGAAGGTAATTTATACAACAAATGCAGTTAGCGATGTGAACCTGCATCAGGACACTAATATTTTCAACATCATCTTAAAATGACACAGATACACATTGTACACTTGTACAAGCACAAGTATACTAATCAGCTCAACAAGAGAAGAACAAGGTTAACTTTAAATATTCCTACATTGCTTGTTTAAAGCCAGTAGCAAGTTTCAATAATTATTTTGGTTTAATCCCTCTGATACCAGAACTAGACATCCTATGTCTCTTGCTTTCCAGAAAACAAAGTAAAAGGGTAGAGTCGGCAAGTTTTGCTAAGGTCATTTGGGTAACCGAAAACTAAAAGATTTATTTTACCAGGCCTAAGGAGTGGTGATTTTTCACTCTTTGCAGACATATCTCATCAGTCCTTTCTTCAGACATATCATGACAACATGGTCGCTTGTAGATTGAACACCCCCATGACAATATGGAGACCCCTGATCTCTTCAGCGGGAATCTCACTAGACGTGAGGGGCGTTTGCGGCTCCGCTGCTACCGAGCGATTTGACAGAGCGCTCGACGACTTTCATCGAATGATAACGAACTTTTTACGCTTTGTTTGTTTTGTTGTCTTCTTTGGCCGGACTTTTGCATTTTGCATGGTATTTCCATGATAAGGTGAAATGTTTTAAAATCCTATTGTGGTGTCAGCGAGGTCGCCAGCGTGCCACAGTCTTTTTTTTTTAGTTCTGGGACGGGGGGGGGGGGTCATTCGCCAACTTCAGAACAGTATGGTACGTGTATAATCACCAAATTTGCAGAGAGTGATGTACATGTTAATATTTATACTGTTGGTACTGTTATGGCATAATACTACGTAATTATGACGTTATTAATGCCATTTTATTGGCTATAACCGTCTAAATAGGGAATTCCCGTAATACCTGACGGTATTAACCGATCATTTAAAAAAAACGGTATCTTATTGATGTCAGACTTCTGTTGTTGACGTCCAAATGAAGTATTCGTATGCTTGTACTTAGGTTCATCATTCTATATACCATTGTTTGTTGTTTGCATGTATAGTTGTAGAGGACCTTACGAAAGTCGCTGTACTTTTGTCGTGTCAATAAAGATTTCCTTTGCAAAGCTATATTTGTTTGTTAAAATGAAATCAGATAGATTGTGAAAAATGTAAACTAGTGTAAAACCTGGTCATTCTGATTTTGATAACTCGTATAGCATCCCAAAGATCTATCACTTCCCCCGTCCCGGATTCCTGACCCCCAAAGCCCAACGATGGTGACAAAACTATAACATGAATCAAACACACACACAGATACAGGCACACACACACACGCACACATACCCAGACAGAGAGACAAAGACAAACAAAAACACACATTCATACATACATACATACACGAATGCATACATGGACATACACACACAGGTCCACACACACGTACCCACATACATACTTACACACACACATACATACACACACATACATATACACACAGACACACACAGACACACACACACACACACGCGCGCGCGCGCGCGCGCATGAACGCACGTCTGACTGCAGTACCGATGGAAATGGCCAGAGCGTGAATACTGCCTATCCACACCCCTTCTTTTTTCAATATACCCCTTAAGCCCAGGTTACACGTAGCCGAACATGGCCTCCCGACTCTTCCCTGACCATGGTTTGAGTGATTCGGGAATGATTCAGGACCTAGGTCGGCTGGTGTTTGGATGAGTCGACTGGCGTTCGGCTGAGTCGGCTGCTGTTCGGCTGTGCCAACCGAATGTTTTAAAAATTTCAAAACATTCGGCTGTGAACGGAGGGTCTGGAATAGGTCGGCTGGTGTTCGGCTGGTGTTCGGTGCGGTCGGCTTGTGTTCGGGAGTAAGTCAGCAGTAAAATTAGAACCTTAACTGCGCCAGAACCACTGCTGACTTACTCCCAACTAGTTTCCAACCTACGCATGACTCACCTCAAGGCCGTAGACAAATCTCTGCCAACTCATTCCCTACCAACGTGACTACTTCTAGAACGTAGCTGAATCACCCCCGATCTACACACGGCCAAAAACAAAGGAAAACTCTAAAAGACGTATTGAAGCCGTTATATTTTCCCTTACATTGTTTAATATTCCCGTGTTTCCCATTTGTTTAATTCCATGTTTTTCTGGCCCCCCTTGGAAATCAGCTTATGGCTGAAGGGGCCACCCAGATGATAAAAGATTAAATAAATAAATAAAGGAATAAGCTAACCGTGATTCGAATTCGATCTCTCTTGTTCTCGATTCTATACCGTGATCACGATTCTATACGTCTGTACATGGAGCGTTATCTGTGGTTTTTCTTTCCCAGATTGTACTTTTAATGTTTGAGCCCAGGGTTCAAAAATCAATCTGAAAAGCAGATCCGTAGATCTGAGATGTACCCTGGTTAAATAAATAAATTGAAATGTTAACAACATAGAAGAATGGATTTGATAAAAAAAGAAAATGACCCATCTTTTGAAAGTCGCTGAATGTGTCCATTTTAATTCGTGACAGGGTTAGCAATCTATTCGGAATTAGTCAGGAGAGATTCGGCAGTCATGCGGCTAGAGGTCGGAATGGTTGGGAGTAGGTTAGAAAGCATTCGGGGCTCAGTCGAAAGTGATTCATTTACTGGGCATAGGAGATGGTTGGGACATATTCAGTGCCAGTGATAGTCGTAGCCTGAACTGGGTCGGCTGATGTTCCGGAGCTATGTTTCGCTATGTGTACCCTGGGCTTCAAACACATAGACTGAAGCTGAATGGTATACCTCCCATCTCTTTTAAAAGTCATTACTACCTATCACTCCACATTAACCTACTCAGATCATACCATTATAACATCACCCATTGCATATCGTGGCCTACAAAATTGAGTTGTCATCCGGCGTGCTCTGTTGCAGGTTGAGTGAAGGAGCATGCAGCGTTTATTTGATATTTAAACCTTACTGTGAGGCAGTTCAGTGAATTTTACGACAAAAAATGAAGTGAGAATAAAACGGTTCGTAGACACACCGCCAAAGGCTAACGCATCATCCGTTTTATTAGGTAGTATGAACATTCGAGAGGTATAGGAACGCCTCAGCACTTGCATGTGTCGTTATTGTCATGGACGAATCGTGCATCGAATCTGTAAACTTTCGCTCTCAAAGAGGAACTGGAAATACCTATTTGCGTATTAACTGACATAATAATCTTTAAAAAATACTGTTTTTTTCTCCACTAGTTTTTGAAGAAGATATTGTCCAACAGAAAAATGACCCAGATTTTTCACATTAACAAACTATGTATGTTATCAAGAACGTTCAGTTTTTTTGGTCAAATAAGCCCTTTCAAAGTTGGACTAAAACGACTCCCTCAGAACTGAATTAGCTTTGATTGCTATATGTCTAGAAATATGCCTTATTCATGTAATTGTGGTGTTTACTTCCAAAGATTGGTTGTCTACGAAACCAGTAAAGACTGGAGCTCTGTAGAACTGAAGTTATGCAAGTTGTAACCGACAGCCATGGCGCCAATGTATAAGACATTTTTTCTAGTGAGCACGGCGGGCCAGTGTTGTTTTTGCTTCATCTTCTTGGTTTGATGAAGCTGACTTTTTTTTATATATAACCATCCTTTAATTCATCATCTGTTGTTTATACATTTCAAACGTATCCTGAAGAGTGACTTCGACTCTCTACACTACTCAGTGAACTGTATTAGCCAGCCCTCCATAGCGTTCCAATGTAAACACCACGGCATTCAGAAGCAGACTGAGGTCTAAGAGGTTACGTTAGCTGTCTTTATTGGGTTGTTTTATATTACAAGCTTCCTCTTCCAGCCATGCTGATTTGATTATATGAACGACATAATATACATTTTGTTCAAGTAGGAGGTTTTTGATTATGACAAAATTAGTACATGTTACGATTGGAAAAAAAACATTGCATGAATTAGTATCTGTTTCCGAAATTTTACTTGCAATGTACGGTATATGTTTTCTCATTTTACAGCCTCTTTCTATTGTTTAGAAACTAACAAAATTAATTTACTATTGGATACATGTATATTCCATATAATCAAGGCATCGTGGCCTTACGTACAGTTTAAGGATTTTTCTAAGCTGTCTGAAAAACAACATTCAACTCCATCTTGTACAGGACTACGGTGACATCAAATGCACCCACCTCGAGAAACATCGTATCTATCCGTGTGATCTTGTGCCGTCAAATAAACATTAAAGGCAGGATTTAGAAACAATTATATAGAGATTATACAAGCCTGATTGTCTGGGTTGGATATATGAACATGTGGTAAAACGTCGTTACCTTAAATGTTTAATGAACCCAATAGTTGTATATTAATCCCGCACCAAGTGCAGCATTATACGTCCATACGGTACAACAGCATGTGATTAGGTAAAGTATATAATTATGCACCTAGTTGTAAGAACAAAACCCCACAGCCTATCATCCCATTACAACTGATCTGCATATTCTCCTTGGCATAGCACTCTTAGCTAATGATTTATCCGACTTGAATTTGAAAAGCGATACTACCAGGAGATTTTCTTTAAAAAATTCAGCGTAAGGAAATCTCTTTGGGGTTTGTTGAATTTACAATATATGATTTTCATTGAAAACATGCGAATGACTTGCATGTACTTTCTAGTTTGGTCTACAAGAATATAAAAATAATGGTATTTTTTATTTGGCCGTACTCTTCTTAAAAGTTGTAAGTTGGCCTTGAATGAGAGTGTTTGAAAACGCCAAATCAGACTTCAGTAAAAACAACCGACCTAATGAAATGCGCATGTTTAATGATTTTATCTTTAGAATTTGGTCATCAAAGACGCTTAATACGTATCAAAGCTTGAAACAAGCGGCTGTATTTTAAACGCTGACCTTTGTTTTGGTTTTGCTGCAAATTCCAAATTTGGCTTTAGATTTCGAGCTCCTTGGCCTAAAGGCCCGGTCTTTCTGGAAAGGAGATGCCATACACGTGTTTGTAAACTAGGTCTTATCGCAAATGGTTATCTGGCGACATTGACTTCAAGCTACATATCCGAGACGCAGGTGTAATTGACGTTTCACGTAATTCAAACTGAACCCCAATTGTCTGCAAACGTCTCCCATATGGCGGCATGTAGATTTAGCGATAGATAAGCTCACACCATCTGGTACGACTGGCATTGGTGCCATGACCATTTTACAAGACATTTGTCGAGACTAATTATAGCAATCCACTTTGTGGCACCATCTCGCGTTTGACTTTAGGCATCAGGAATTGTGTTTCCCGTGCTCGTATAACTGTGTGAAGAACTGGGCTTTCTTGTTGTGCTTATCGTTATTTTCCACATGGCACCAGTGCCATCTGCTCAATTTCACCAGGGCTTATGTAGGACAACATCTAAGCCCATAGTCATACGGCCGCGCATTCATGTGAATACAAGCTTAGCATTTTTACAACGGGTAGTCATATCGATATTTATCTACCGGTATACCGTTTGCTCTGCGATGGTTAACTGTGTTAGATCAATATGACCCTGCAGATAGAGACTTTATTTTGCTTTTGAGGTTAACAGATGAATCTAGCACGAAGGACAACAAAATCTATGGTATTTTCAAATCTATGTAAAAAATCACTTTGGCAAACCCAAGGACAACAAAATCTATGGTATTTTCAAATCAAAGTCGAAAGTCCCAGTGGCCAACCCTTTAGCTCTAGCTGAACGCAGCTAGCTTGGGCTGTAGTATTGTACTTTCTCACGAATAATCTATCATATTAGATATTTTCTTGGCCTAGCATCAAACCATTTTAATGTCAAATCGTAATAGGTGTACAGGGGATAACTGATTTTCAATTTGAATAGTCATAAGGAAAACATTCCAAGATCGATAAGCTGATATATGAATGAATGAAAGACCTTTATTGTGCATTCATGCCCCGAGGGGCTAGGTACAGGTCGTCTAACTTAACACATGGAACATACAAGGACATAATACATCAATACAAGCTGTAAACATATAGAGTAGACAAAACGCGTTATCAAACTAAGCTAGTCCACTAGAGTCGACTTCTTCTCACACATGTAAATGTGTGAACAGACAATATTTCTAAAACAAGGATTATCAATGCGTAATAAAAATATGAATTTGTCTGTTGCATTAAGATGTTCGAGATATGGGAATTTTTACCTTCGCCGAGAAGGTTATGCAGAGGGTAGCGTTTGTTTGTCTGTTTGTTTGTAGTGTCACAGGATAACTCGAGAATGCCTTGATGGATTGTCTTGGTATTTAGTATGTTGGTAGGTTTTGAAGAGACCTAAAAACGATGAGATTTTGGGCCCCCTATCGGCTTCTTACGGTACTGCAGCGGAACTTCCTGTTTTGATATCTCGTGTTCTGGACATGCTATGGAACTGATTTTTGAGTGGTAGATAGATCTTTGGACAGAGAGTAAGTGGTGTGGGTTTGGGCCTCCTAGCGGCTTCTTTGGAACTGCAGGAGCAGGTTTTGCGTCTGACTTTGAAAGGAAATAACTCAAGAAGGGCTTGATGGATGGTAATGATTTTTGGTAGGTAGGTAGCTTGAGTGATGATGTACATGATTAAACACTTCTTATGCAAATCAGTATGTACTTTTCATAATTAATGAGGAAAGTTTATACATCCGCCAAATTCCATGATAGGACTCTGAAACATGTGACATATGTAACTGAGGAATGGAGAAATATTAATTGATATGAACTATGCAAATGAAGACCTCATTTGCATAATTAATGAGAATATACTATAACATGATGGCCTTGATTGATGGTCATGATTTTTGGTATGTGGATAGCTTGTGTGATGCTTAGTATGATTGGACGATAATTATGCAAATTCAAATCAGATTCTAATTTGCATAATTAATGCGGCAACTTTAAAAATCCGCTTTGTTCCATGATATGACAATTCAAATTGTAACTGAGGAAGAGAGGACTGTTCACAGATAGAAAATATGCAAATGTGGTCCTTATTTGCATACTTAATGAGTAACTTCTATTATTCCACACTGGCAAAAGAAGGCAATTTCATACATTTAACCTTTTTTTGTGGCATCGGGACGTCATGTGAATGTGAACATCGTTGAATCAAATTATGCTAATAAGGGCCTCATTTGCATAATTGATGATAAATTTGTTAAGCTCATACTTTGGACATGTTATATTTTAAGACAATCAACTGGTATGATTTATGATTGATGAGAAACACTCCTAATACATCAGTCATAAAGGTTAAAATCATTTTTTTAATAAGGTTAAAAAGTACACTTCTTTCGCTATCGTATAATTTACAATCTAGGACGAAATGTTGCTCATCTTCTACTCGATTTAAATTACAATGTTGACAAAGTCTATGTTGTTGAGGCGTGCGGTTGTGCCTTCCTGTTTCGACATGTAATCTGTGACAGCTAACCCGGAGTTTAGTAGTAGCCACTCTGTGTTTGATGTTGCTTATGGATAAATAATCGTCTTCTTTTTCTTATTGAAGTTGGCATAACAGGGCGTCGGCTTGAAAATTGTCAGCTGGTACGTTGTGGCGCATCCTAAGAAAGCACTTTATGGCGTTTAGGGAGGCCTCTATGTGAAGGGGGTACCTCCCTAGTTCTGCCCGTACTGCAAGGTTGCAAGCTTTTCTTTGACGATTAAGTGCGTATTTGCAAAATTTTAAGTGTACGGATTCAATAACTTTGGGCTTTTGAAGGACCCCCATATCTCAGACCCGTATCATCAACTTCTGCTGCCTGATTTGGGTTATTGATAAGTACTAATGATATAGTAATATGCTATCTAGCAAATCAAATGCAAAAGAGCTGTCTGTTAAATAATGTTTGAAAAAGAAAAATTAACACCGAATGGTATCGATGGCCGTCTTATTTTCTGCGCTCAAAAATATCGATTTAATTTTCTAAATTATGTGGAATAACTACCAATCTGCTTACACTAGAGCCACTTAACATGGTGGTTTTTCATACGTATGCATTAGAAACAATTTCATAATATCCATGTAAGTTAATAATATTTACCGTTCCTGTGAGGAAGGGTTTCTGCCAGCATATCTTAATTTTCTAACTTCGGTTTTAACAGAAAGTCTGGTTGTCTTGCTTAACCAGACGCTATTACATATTATGAAATTAATGTACTTTTTATGATTTGATATTGATAAATATTGCTATTTCGATAACGTCATCGGCCAAAGCTCACGAGCATCGGGAAAAACATGTATTTGTCCCTTGAAATCCATCACTATCTTTTTGTTCATTTATACACAAAAATACGCCGGCAAAATATTTTCGATTTTTAAAAATTCAGGATAATGGATCCAAGATGGCGTGTTCCTCCTGACAGCTTGAAAATATATGACGTCAAGCCTTTGTTTGCATTTCCATTTTCTTAGACAACATTTTTTTGGTGATACACTAAAAATGTCGACACAAGTTGATTTATTTCTATGATTTTACGTGTACATAATCATTTGACAATTTTATTGCCCATTAATGAGTAGTTCAGGAGTTAGAGGGTCTGGCATCAAACGCCCCAAAAGCCCGGTCTAAATAGCGTTTATATCTTATATTCCTAAAGAGTTCTTAGTTAGCCTACAATCTAATGAGAAGCAGATAAACATTCATGAGTGATGTTTACTGCAAATGACAGACTCCACATCAGAAGGCAGGGCATCCATTCAACCCTCCGCTGAACCTGGAGTTAATTGGTATGAAGAGTGTTACTGACATCCGTCAGCGGTCAATGTTCCTACCCATTCCGCATGCAGTGATCTGTAACAAAAAAGGGGCCATACATTCACTTTAAATGCGTTCGCTACTGAACAGGAAAAGACAAGTACATCTAGAAATAATCGATTTTACAAAAGCCTTTGCAAAGTCACACATAGTAGACTCGTTCTACGCACAACGTACAATTCAATGTACAACACTAAGCTGGTTAAAATTCATTTTGAAAATATGGAAGAGACTGTCGTGACTAAAAGGAGCTATCAGGTCAGCTAGATTCAAATGTGAGGTTATCTGTGAAAGACTGTGTTTGTTATGTATAGAGTTGTCTATTATGACGAAATATACCATATACTATATGATGATTTATGTACAGAGCTCAATATAAAGTGCCCAACTCTGCGTTCAACTTCGTTTCTAACTTCCAGTCACGGCGTATGATCCCGTGAAGGACACAGCTGCCAGCTCTAGAACTACCATTAGTGGCTTTGAAAACCTTTTCGATGTATGAACTTGCGAAAAAAATTGGAAGCGGTATGAGCTAGTAATCTGTTAAAGATGATTTCTTGTCAGTGACCTTCACATTGTATGCACTTAAACTTTAAAGTAAGGAGGTTGAAATCAAAAGATTTTCTAGCTTGTCTTTTAAGGAAAATGTCTCATGATAATTGATCGTGTATTCTATGTCGTTGTCAGACACTGTGCTGAGGTTGTACGATGTGTTTGTAGCCCATATATTAACTGTTAGTTATCATTTCTAAGTGTATTCTAATAACAGTTCTCGCTAAAGATACTAAAATGATCATGATATGTTAAACAAAATGTTTGGAACCACAAGCGTTTTACTGTTTCTTAAAACATTTACTGTTGTTATATTGCACCTGTTTATACCCTAATCCACGTACATGTTTACTAACCGTCTATAGAACGTACGCAACTCTTGAAACGTTGTAATTGAAGCTTCATAAAGGTAAACGTTTTGTTTATGGTTAACATTTTTATCTTAGGTAAAATTGCCTCTAAATAATTGGTGACAGATCTCTTTTAAACCCAAAGTTGTCATTTACTGATAAAACCTGCTACCAAACAGCTACATAGCTATACTGAATAGCGTCATTAATCATGTAAATTCACGAACACACATGCTGTCCCCTGTATGTACTAACGATATTCTAAAAGTTATATTGTGAAAGATCATGCAATGATGATTCTCTCAGTATATGTTTAATCTACTGCACTGCTTTTCTCTTCTGACAAACAGGTGTACATTGATCAGTTCCTTTAATCTCGCAACGGATTGCAAAAAAAAAAAGAAATCCAAACTAGACAAAGTGAATTGGCTTGAAAATTAAAAAAAAATACAAAAGAGGCAGCATTGATAAATGTTATGCACAAATATCATATAACTATTATCAGTGAAGATGTCAAGATATTGAAATAATTGTCTATAATATTCCTAACATGTGATTTAGCGCAATTCAGAAATATCAAAAACGTGATAATAACCATATGCATAACATCATAGATTTATTCATTTCCGTTTTTTTTGTCGTAATAATATATTTTTTCCCAATGACTCTTTTTTTTCAAAGTGTCAATCTTTATTTTGTGATCCCAGTAATGACATGTAACAATGCTGTTGGAGATATCTATGAACAATATCAGTATCTTATATCCACAATTTAACTACAACCTTAAGGTTTTACAATGTGATCATCGTCATATTGGCAACATTTTCTCGAAAAACTGCTAGTATCAAAGTCATGAACATGGACATGCTAGAAAGTAGCAGTAACTCAAGAATAATGGTAAATCACTGCTACTACTGTCATCGACAAACAATCTTACAACACTACTAATAACACTAATCACTATTTCCATAGAGAGTACTCAGTTTCGAAAGTAAAAAAAAAAAAGCGGTTGAAGTACCAACGGTCTGAGCGAAAAAATATTTAGGAATTCACAAAACGCAAACCTTTATTGTATAGCCGCGACCAACAAGGCGATCTTTCTTTATATTGCAGGTCAGGATGTTCAGGTCAAGGCATGTTTTGAATGCATTTTCAAAACGATATCATATTACCTGCCTTCGGCTTACATGTAGGTACTTAAGTCTTTAAAATGCCAATGCGTCCCTCACGTATCTTAGATTTACGAAATTATTTACTGCTATGTCGCTAAAGCATAGTTGTCATTTCAGTTTACTCGTTCGATGAGTAATGTTTGTACGGCCCCCGTACCACATGACGGCAATCTCTCTGCGTCATTAATGCGACCTAGATTGGGATTGTATTACCCTTGACTTTGTAATTGGGATCTTATGTAAAAGCATGGCTGAAAAGACGAGAAAACGCTCAAAGCGTAAAAGTATTTTTTTGTTGTCTCTGAAGATAAAAACGCTCGGTCCCAATGCGGTTGCCAGCCAGTGGAATGGGGGTATAATTAGCTTCAAAACCGACTTTCTACTTCAGAAAGTTTTGCCGCAAGGAGATGTTAATGAGGAAGCAGTCCTATGGAAATAACACACCGTTTCATCTGAAACAAGAATGAATTATGCAGCTTATGACTGCGTTTGATGTTTAGTGTGGCATTTACGCTAAAGAAGAAGGCCGTATCAATCGCCTGACAGCCTTTCTCTCATGTGTGTTAAAACGTGAACAGCATATGTTTGTAATAACATAGGATGCTTTGAAAAGGCGTCGCCTTTATATATGTATATACAAGGAATTAAAGGCAACTGTTTTATGACAAATTTCTTTGTCAAAACGATGAATACCGCTGCCATACGGAATTGCATACAGAATGCTAATATGTAGCTAGAGGGGGCGATGAATAGTTTAAGGAACAGTAGAGCTATATTGAACTCCGCTTGAAAAATTGCAATGTGTAAAGACTCAAAAGTGCTATCCTGCTGTGTCAGTCACTCAAACACACAGGCGAAGTTGAAAATGGCCACAGCATGTATGTGCATTTGTTGTACGGCTAATCTGTCATTGCAACATTATCGTTGCTGAGACTAGCTGGTAGAAAGGCCAACGGCAGGTATAATTGTCAAAATGTGAAATAAATGAGAAAGCGGGGTCCTTGTCAGCTTCAGGGTGAGGCATTCGTCAAGATGGCTGTCATGTCAACATGAGGTCTTTTTTTGCAATAGTTAAACCGCTTAAAGCATAGATATATTTATTCTAATCGTTTTATGAAGTTAACAAAAGTTTCTGCACGCCCTTGATCCATTCGTCTTGTTTTGGCTGCTTATTGGAGATTACAAGCAACTGTAACCATTAATTTCGTCGGCTGCATAAATTTCTTGATAATATGTGATATCTTATGACTCTACCCATCGGTCGCTTTTGAATTCTATACAGAAAAGGGTCAGTGACATCGCCCCGCTGCGCGCGATGCGTGGTGACTTTAGTTATCATGTTCCGGTGAATACGTTGACTTGTGGCCGATTCTGTACGGTTGAAGCCCCGAGAATCAATTAGGCTGCGCGATAAGGTGCGCAGATGCTGCAGAAAGCGAACCCTTTGCCCTTGCATGCGTGCGGCGCCAGCGCTACGTCTGCAGTCGACGAGGTGTTCCAGTCTGTGGACGTCGGATAAACCTGCTGTTTCAGGAAGTTCCTGCGGGATGGCTGTACCCCTGTTGCTGCGGCTTCCTTTGATGTTTTACTTAACCTCTACAGGTTAGTGGCGAAAGCTTCTCTAAACTTCAATCGAACGTGCGGAAAGAAGAGGGTTAATATCGCCCAAGTCGTTTATGATGCAACCCGAGCATCTCCATTAACAAGATTGATTAAGGTCTTATCTTTTCATTGAATTGTCGATTGGCTTCGACCAAGTTCGGCATAAGGAATGTTGATTAAGTTAGGACGTGCTTTAAGCATTAGACATCGTTTCTTAAACGAATGCAGCGAACTTCTTAATTAGGTCTCTTTTGTGCTCTTGTGATCCAGTTCACTGATTACATAGGCCTATATTCTACTAGAAGGCAACCACGCTTCGACCCCCCTGGGATTTAAATTTGATTTTCATAGCCCTTGACTTTATGATTGGAATATTATGCAAAATGTAATAGTATACTGGAAAGGAGAAAAAATGCACATTGCGGCTTTATGGTGAGGCATTGATACATATGGTTGCAAAAGCAACATGAGATCTTTTTAAGAAAAAAATATATGTTTCTTAGCTTTGTAGATGCGTTCAGCGCTCTGTCAAATCGCTCGGTCGCAGCCCCAGTAATATAAAGTATATTTTCAAAAGGCACAGCGTTTAATGCTACGGTCACGTCCGCACCGGTGCCCGTAGGGGCCACAGCCCATGTAGGACCCGAAGCAACACATTTGTCCCAGTACCGGAAGGGTACTTTGTAGTTTTCTTGCGATAAACTTACGGAATTTACTTGTTACCGGGTCCAGGGTTGATCTTATCTCCGAGTTAAGCGCATTCAAGCGGCCCGGACGCCCCCCCCCCCCAAGGCCCGTAGTCGTAGGTTGTACAATAGGACTACGTAGGGTCACGCCCGAAAGTGCACAAAATCAGCCCATGAACTGCCCATTAGGGCCATTTATACCATCCCAGGACCGCATAGCCAGGAACGCCATGAATTGAGCCCGTGACTTCTTGGTCTTCCCCCCAGACTAACAGCTAGGCAATTTGAAACGACTGTTACTTGATGCATTTTTAAAAAGGGGAATAGTGTATAACAAAATCAAAGGTCCATGAAAATCTATCATCTCCACATTCATCAATTCTTAGGCTGTATAACAACACATCCATACATTACCGAACACAGCAATACGAATGGAATGGGGTGCAAGTGCAAGGTCGTTATCTAACATATATGCATTTGGCATGTAACGTACTAGGATCATGCAGAACGACGAGACCTGATCATTGCTGGCTGACACTAATAACTCTGCCACTGGAAACTGCGTTGTAACGCCGACGACGTTTTACTACTTTAATAAGGTCTAGATTACGTTCTGAAAGTATATCTCAGACTAGTAACCAATTTTCTAAATTTTGCAAGGGTTTCTACATTCGACTTGTTACGTTTTAACATAGAAATAATAATTTAACCTTTTGGATGAAAGTACCGAACTTTTCAACATGCTATCCACGCTCCCGTCCGAGTTTTATAGCCAGTTACAAACTTCAGCTACGTGAACCTACTGACACGGGTAGGAATAGTGGGATCCGTTATACGGATCTCCTTAATCCTAATTCTCCTATAATTATAGCTTCTCCGATAACCCGACGTTCTGATGAAACGCGTATTATGAATGGCTAAGCTTAACCAGCACGGGATACGTCATACGCATCTGACGTCACTTCATTTATCATACTCGAAAGGCCACACGATTTCTGACGATGATGACGCCATTATAGTCAATCATACGTCGGCCGTGTTAGCCATTGTTGCATGAAATTGCAGCAACAGATTTTTATATCTAGAATTAGTTTGAAACATCTAAGAAACATGTGTGCGGATGACAGCTTTCTTCACTAAATGATGAACATTTTCAAGGGCAATCAAAGTAATTTAGGGCCCAAAATATGGAAATAAAAAATGCTGAAATCTGTATGGTAGTGACATTTACTAACACTATTTAGCACATTTGCGTAATAGCTTCACACTTTGAGCATCTTAAAACCGTGCAAAACGTACCGTACGATAATCCCCTTAGTTCTGCGAGCCTACAAAGACCCCAGCGACGATTTTTAGTAAGTTCTCACATCACATCGACGTCGCATTTTGGCGTGGTGGTCCTCGCTATACATTGTGATAGTTTTGTTTGAACTAATCATGTATAGAAATGACTTAATAGATTGACTTTCAAAATCCGATTTTCGGGCCGTAATATTGGTTCGGTTTCCTTTAAGGCGTACAGTTTTAATTTGTATTACATTGCTATTAAGAGTGCTTAGTTTCGAAAGGTTAAACGCAGTGTTTAAGCCTTTTTTTCACATTCAAAAATCAATATGATGTTTCGATAGAAGAATTGATCAGACAGTTATTTCATTTTTTCTAAATAGTTATACTATTAGGAAATTTGGAGTTTCTTTTAATATCACTTATATAGATGGTATGTTGAAACCGTATGATATTGCAAAATGCGTATTTACTCGTCTGTAGGCGGTTTATGCAATTGGCTGCCTGATTTGCAGTAGTTTTGGCTGATATTACTATTATGTATATAGTGGGCACCTTTGTTAAGACTATAATAGATAATACCTGTGCAAATTGATGATATATAATGTTTTGCTAAAAACTTGAAGAATTGCATTGTATATATGGATTTGATTCAATTGATGAAGTTGCAACGGAGATACGTTTTAACCAGTTTGATTACTTTTATTAACACGGTTATCTCTGTTAAAATGTGAAGGACACATATTAACTTTTAGTCTAGCAGCTTTTGCAATATTAGTAGAGGCAACTGTCAAACATGAAGCACAAAGCAACTATAGAACCTTCATAAATATAGTGCTGCGATCCTCAGGTGCGCATAGCGGGTTATGGAATTTACAACTTATTCTATTATGTTTATTCAAATGTATGTAATCTGAAGCATTTTGTATAATTCTGATAATCTATTCTTGCAAGCCCTACATGGTATCATTCACACTGTAACAATCTACTCGAAGCTAGCAAATTCTTTAAATTATAGAATAAAGTTATAACAACGGTAACGTTGGGTAACCTAAATTCGGGATTTTTCCGATAATGGTTGACTGAAATCAATCTAGCAGAACAATAAAACATCATTTTTTTCTATTATTCTGTCAGTATCATGTACTATCTCTGCACTAATCATATATATGGTAGATTTTGTCTCTAGTCGTGCTGACACCATAATATTTCAACTTGAAACTACCGTCCGCCGCACGCACAATGATAGTGTTGTCGGACAGGGGGGCACATTAATTCGGGAGAGAAGATTCGTCTTGAATATCTTACCGCTAATCACATTTTATACAGCAGCTATTCGTTCCATCCTTGGCTTGAGGAGTGTGCTATGGATATAGACGTGTCCAAGTAAAAAAAATACACGAAAAAACGGCCGTACCGCACACATCAGGCCAGTTCGGGAACAACCCGTGTGTTGAGTCGGTAGAACTTCACTCAAAGTCGGCCCATCGTCATCATCGGGCAACGTGTAACGTTACATTATTCATGGCAAGTTAGCTGGATGCCGTAGCAATGGTAATACTACTATGTCCATGTGTTCCTTGTTGTGTTAGGAGCAAACTTTGAGGAAAATATCTTCCTCAGTCCACTATCACACGCAGCATTTAGACAAAAAAGTGTTCCTCACAAACCTTTGTCGTCTGCTTGACAACAGGATTCTGGTTAACAATATGGCGGCGGGAAAATACACGTGCCGTAGGTTGTAGCAACAGAGAGGAGTTTTGATGATTGATCACACTTAGAATCCAGTTGTAGGTTAGCAAAAGAGATTGTAATAAGTTGTCTTGTAAATAATTGTGTTTAGCAGGAAGCGGATGTGACATTTTTCTTATAAACCAGCCGACAACCATGTTGTGTACTTCTCCCACGAAGCCCTCAGACTGTTCCAATAAGGGACGGAGAGTTTTTGACCTCGTCGCCTTATAATCCATGCTTATCGAAGCTTTTCAGACAGTGTTCTGAATACGTAAGTCTGTCCGGTTTTCATTTCTAGCGGTATTACTTATGTTGCATCTAGCACATATCCCTAAATACCCCGTTTTCGAAAAATCCCGACTTTAAGTACCCCACGAATTTAGGTTACCCAACGTTACCTTTTAGATTGTATTCTTCCATATACCAAGTAGGTACATAGGGATAATGAATGAAATACCTTTATTGCACGTTTATGCTCTGATGAGCTAAGTATAGGTCATAGTGATAAGTAGAAGTATAGTTACAGATATAACAAAAATGTGATATCTAACTACATCTAAAGACTAATTGAAACCGCTATGTACATGTTCCATTTCTTCTCGCTTCTTAAGGCAGCTGTAGGGGTATGAGCAAACAGGCACTCATCCTCAATCTTACCTGAATCACAGTATTGGTAAGTTCTTTGCTCCAAACGAATGCGGTTATGTCTATCCTTTTCAATGCGTAGTTTGTGTGAACTAATCCGGAGTTTTGTGATGGCTGTTCTGTGTCGAATGTTTGAATTCGAAGTAAGTATCTTCAAGTAATCTGTATGTTCGTAATTTGTTGTGAAAGACTTCAAATACATATCTTTTAAACGTTGTTAGATAGATGGGATAATTTGAGATGAATTTAGCACAAAAGACATGGGTGAATTCCAAACATATGCAAAACTACATTCCTCACGCGTCTTGCGGACTCCGGAAGCCCAGCATTTAGTCTCCATGTATCTAAATCAAGTTGACACAAATGGGCGTCTGCTGAAAGGCTGTCAGCTGGCACGTAATAATATATTTCAAGATCAAGAGTAACATTGATATAAAGGCTTATCTAAAAGAAAACATTTACCCTTTTAATCGCTAGGTTTTTAACAATCGGACTAACAATTATCAATTTGAAACTGCATACCGATACAATGTCAGATTCGCAGCCAACGCTCTTGAAATATCATAACTTTACCTAGTATATAGCAACCTCATATCAGAACTTACTTTAAAGATCAGCAAGTACGTGTGCCTTCCGTCACGCACTCTCATCACAGATTCATCCCGTACATACCTAGGCGTTAGTCCGAGCAAGGCAGTGTGATCTCTTAAGCCGTTGATACAAGGAAGGCGCCGTCTTCTGTGTCAGCTGGGGAAACCTAATGGTCGCATGGCTTCGTGGGAGACTCACACTGCACGGTTGTTCGCTGGTTTATAAGACAAATGTCACATCTCCTGCCTGCTAAACACAATTATTTACAAGACAACTTATTACAATCTCTTTTGCTAACCTGCAACTGGATTCTAAGTGTGATCAATCATCAAAACTCCTCTTTGTTGCTACAACCTACGGCACGTGTATTTTCCCGCCGCCATATTGTTACCCAGAATCATGTCGTCAAGCAGACGACAAAAGGTTTGTGAGAAACACTTTTTTGTCTAAATGTTGCGTGTGATAGTGGACTGAAGACGATATTTTCCTCAAAGTTTGCTCCTAACACAACAAGGAACACATGGACATAGTAGTATTACCATTGCTACGGCATCCAGCTAACTTGCCATGAATAATGTACACGTTGCCATGACGGAGGGGATCGACTTTGAGTGACGTTCAACCCACTCAACAAACGGGATGTTAGCAAAGGCCTGATGTGTGCGGTGCGGCCGTTTTTTCGTGTATTTTTTTTACTTGAACACGTCTATATCCATAGCACTCTCCTCAAGCCAAGGATGGAACGAATAGCTGCTGTATAAAATGTGATTAGCGGTAAGATATTCAAGACGAATCTTCTCTCCCGAATTAATGTGCCCCCCTGTCCGACAACACTGTCATTGTGCGTGCGGCGGACGGTAGTTTCAAGTTGAAATATTATGGTGTCAGCACGACTAGAGACAAAATCTACCATATATATGATTAGTGCAAAGATAGTACATGATACTGACAGAATGATAGAAAAAAAGGATGGTTTATTGTTCTGCTAGATTGATTTCAGTCAACCATTATCGGAAAAATCCCGAATTTATGTTACCCAACGTTACAACAGTATGGCAATGAAAGTAAAAAAAGTACAATTAGTATACTTTTATCTCATCGTTGAATTTTTAGTCTGTTTACCCATACATGAAATGTAGATTAAGACTGCTTACATTGATATACTTCAAAGCTCTTAACCGGGACATAGTTGATAAGAATAGCATCACTCAGAGAATATGAATGAGAGTTTTTATGTGTTTCTGATATGAAAAGAAAAGATTATAGTACTAGCATTCAATTTGGCTTCATTAATACATCTAATACAATTATAACGATACAAAAATGTCACTGATGTAGCTGGTTGGCATATATATCAAAATAATACATAATACAAATGATATAGCATCCTCACGCATATTTCACCATAAGCAAAAAAAAGAACCAGTTCCCCAAGGCCAATGGCTCAATCGTTTGGATGGTCTCATTTTTAAACCTTTCTCCGGTGTAGAATATATAATCATCTTTACCAAGAAGATTATGTTTTGGGTGGCGTTTGTGTGTTTGCGTGTGTGTATTTGTGTATGTGCATAACTGACCAGCATAACTCGAGAATTCTTGCATAAATTTTCTTGATACTTGGTATGTTGGTAGGCCTTGATGGGACCTGAAAATGATTAGATTTTTGGGCCCCCCAGAGGCTTGTTACGGTACTGCAGCGGAACTTCCTGTGTTGCTATCTCGTGTTCTAGACATGCTATGGAACTGATTTTTGAGTGGTAGATAGCTCTGTGGACAGAGAGTAAGTGGGATAGGTTTAGGCCACCTAGCGATCTGAACTGCAGGAAAAGGTTTTGCTTCAGACTTTGAAAGGGAGAATCTCAAGAAGGGCTTGATGGATGGTCATTATTTTTGGCAATGATTTACATGATAGGACTCTCAAACATGTGACACATGTAACTGAGGAAGAGAGAAATATCAATAGATATCAACTATGCAAATTAAGACCTGATATGCATAATTTATGAAAAAATTCTATGACTCAAGATGGGGTTGACGAATCATCATGATGTTTGGTATGTAGATAGCTTAAAGAGGGAGGTTCCACTATAAAACCGCCCAATAAATTTGGCTAGTGTGAACTGTCTGGGCTCAGTCCACCACTGACTGGCATGCGGTGTACATGGGTGCTGGGGCTACACAGCAGAGTACCAAGTAGTTACTCTATAGTACACTTGAGAATGCAGAAACAATAGATAACAGTTTCAGTTTTTCACATAAATATCAAAGAAGTCTGCTCCTTCTAAACTGGCAGAATATAAGGTACATGTGTGTATTATAACCTGGTAAAGTAGCAGGAAAAATCGTCTGATGGTAACTGTGGCAGTAATTCTGGTCTTACAGATTGATGACAGCACTTCTTATATGAGAACAATGGCAAGACACCAACTAGCTTTGGTCAATGCTATTGTTGACATGTCTAGATCTGTAACTCAGGCAAGTACAGTTGCATTGAATTCAAAATAACAGAAAATATAGTCAACGCTTTGTATCAGTTGATCTTTCATCAAAATTAAACTTGAGGAAATTACTGCACACAATATTCAGTCTTGCTGTAACTTTCTGGGTCATTACCTGGTAAAGTAGTTGCCATTTAATCCTTTTTTAAGGATTAAATGTATGAAATACATTTAATCCTTTTTTTTGTGGCATCGGGAAATTATGTGAATGTGAACATCGTTGAATCAAACTATGCTAATAAGGATCTCATTTGCATAGTTAATGAAACATATTAGCATAACTTTCTTTGTTGAGCTCATAATTTGTTAAGCTCATACTTTGGACACGTTATATCGATTTTAAGACAATCAACTGGTATGATTTATAATTGATGAGAAACACTCCTAATACGTCAGTCATAAAGGTTAAAATCATTTGACGAAGGTATGAGGTCGTGGAACTCTAGTTTTACATGGTTTGACAATGTTTTTTTTACTGGTGGAAAGCAGCTCCATACCATTTTTCAAACTGAAACGGTAAGTAATATGCAAATATCTGTCGGTTGATTGATTGATTGTCGGTTTTGTGTGGCCCTTGTTTTCTGGCTGTAGACATGGCTGGACTCCCCATGACTCTTATTTAGTTTATGTGGTCTGTTGGTCAATTCAGCTTTCTTATCCTGGCAGACGAGGGCAGGGGGTATCTACATTGGTTTATGGTTATGGTTGTTCCCAGGGAACAGGAGTTCAACCTTTAAGTGTTTCTTTGCATGGTAAGGCTATAATTATGAAAATCAAATTCTAATTTGCATAATTAATGTAGCAATTTCAAAAGCCCACTGCATTCCATGTTATGACTATTCAAATATGTGACATTTTTAACTGATGAAGAGAGGATTGCTGATGGGTAAAAGATATGCAAATGAAGACCTAATTAGGCCCTCCAGCGGCTTGTTACGATTCTGCAGTGGAACTTCCTGTTTTGATATCTCGTGTTCTGGACATGCTATAGAACTGTTTTTGAGTGGTAGATAGCTCTTTGGACAGAGTGTAAGTGGTGTAGGTTTGGGCCACCCAAAGGCTGGACAGGCAGGAGCAGGTTTTGCTTCAGACTTTGAAAGGGAATAACTCAAGACGGGCTTGATGGATGGTCATGATTTTTGGTTAGTAGATAGCTTGAATGATGATTTACATGATAAGATACTTATTATGGAAATAATTATCTAGTTCGCATGATCAATGAGGAAAGTTAAAATATCCACCAAATTCCATGATAGGACTCTCAAACATGTGACTGAGGAAGAGAGAAATATCAATTGATATCAACAATGGTAATCGATACCTTATTTGCATAATTATTGAGAAAATTACCATAACTCAATATGGGGTTGATGGATGGTCATGATTTCTGGTATGTAGATAGCTTACGTGATGTCTTGAATGATAGGACGATAATTATGCAAATCAGATTATGATTTGCATAACTAACGAGGCAATTAAAATTCGCTGTTTTCCATGATACTACTTTTCAAATATGTCACATCTGTAGCTGAGGAAGAGAGGAATGTTGATAGATAGAATATATGAAAATGTAGGCCCAATTTGAAGGATTAATGAGAAACTACTATAATTCCATACTGATATTGTAAAATGACGGCGATTTCATACTTGTGGCATTGTAAGTTTAGGTTACGGGTCGGAGTTAAAATCTGACCAGGGTTGGGATCATTACGCGGTAATCTGCTATAACCACCGAATAAATCCACCGACCCATATGGACACTGGTTAGTCCAGGAACAATGCTCTACTTGCAAAGCACCGAGGGACACATTACTGGTGTAATATTCAACACTTGCACTCCAAATGACCATACCGACGCGTAATGTGCAATCAGGGTATCACAATCACCCTCAACCGAGGCTCTAAATTTCTAAACCAGTATAGGAAATCGATAGAAATCTTTCACCAAAAGAGATTATTAAGAACTCAGGTCTGTAGCATGTATATATATCTATGCTGGTTGAAGGTTTGTCTACCAGTAGGTTTTTATGTAGGCTAATTTAATCTAATCTGAAATTTGGCTGTCACTTTATTTTTAAAATACTTTTTAAAATAACATTTATCTATTGGTTGACATGTGGGATATTGGGAACATTGCACTCCACTCATTTATCAGTGATGAGTGTCATACGTATGGTCTTTTTCGAACTTTTTCAAGTTACGCACATTCAGTGGTTACGTTTTTGTTTCTTACAGACCAATAGAACATCATTCAGCCAATAAATACATGGTTTAAAAACTACTTGCCTAGTCAATCAATAAAGCTACACAATTGCCTATAGCTGTGGTGATGATAAAACATGGCATGCCAAGCTTGCGATTTCGCTTTATCTAATTGTGCAAACATCTCCGTACCCTTGCTGTTTAAAGCTTTGGATCGAGTTGAAAGAAAACTATGTGTTTCCCCTAGGCTTTACAATGAAATTGCATTTGAGACCATCTATGAAGAATGCATATCAAAGAATATGACAGGTTAATTGCACGCTTGAGAAAATACGTAACCAGCCAAGTAGAATTCCGGAAGTAGTTGTAGCCAAGAGAAAAAGAAAGGGAGACGGAATAATAACTATTCCCAGTCCAACATAGCAATTAAACGCGGGTACCTGCCAGGGAGAATATAACTTACGAATTGCCTGACTGGCTAGTCACACGCAAGACAACCTCCCACACACTGAATTAACATTTTTTGTCCAAAATGTCTCCCTACAATACAATTCGATTTAATTCATCAGACTTCTCGCCATTCTCATGATGTCATTTTCTGAAAACATAAATATTTTGTTTTTTCTATGTTTACCTTGAAAGTTTTCATCTAAAGTTTTCCCCTCTCTAACTGGACCCGCGACACTTTGGCAACCTCACTGCGTCCTACATTGAATTTGAGTTAGCCTTGACTTTACAATTGAAATATCATTCAAAACGTACAAGAATGACTCAAAAGACAAAACAAATCACACAAAGCGTAAAAATATTCTTTTCTTACTGCCTATCGTCAGTGACATTGAGCAACAGACATGTAGCTAACCAAAAATGACACTACGTCTGACCATTCCCAAAATGTATTAATTTTTTAAACCTTTTTAAGCTTTGACTTATACAATGATGTCATATGTTTTTTTTTTATTTGCCTTCCATACATTCACACCATCCACGCAAGACCCATCATTCCACACAGCCACATGAAATATGGAACTACAACCCAGATGTAATAAATCTAAATCTGCGAGGAGCCAAATCATCTCCAAAGTAATCTCCATCAGATCTACACCGGGCGCGGAAATCGTATATGCTAGCCAGAGAAGGTCCAGTCAGCCAGAGAGGGTCCAAGGTGGAGAGAAAAAGAAAGTCTTGGAAATCGGCATTCAAAAGAACACGACGCCAGCCAAGAATACCAGGGACCGAACGACCGGCCTAGCCACTCGGCCACACGACGTCCCTTTGGAAATGCCTGGTTTGCAAACTATAATCTATTTCAGACAACTAAAGAACCGACACACCCTCTCAAGCTCTACAGGCTTCATTTTTTCACAGCTTAACAAAGTAGGGTGATCGGCTTTATCAAGATTTATTGCGATTGTGTCTACTTCATAGACACAGGGGAATTTCAAGGACCTTTAGTAATGTACCGAACATGGTATTGCCAACGATATTTAAAAGTATTCCCTTTCGGCTACTGAACGAAAAGTACAAATGATTTCTTTAATGTTGGCTGACGTGTAGGCCTAGAGGGAGAGAGAGAGAGATAGCGGCCTTCTTCGTAAGGATTCTGCCACCAGCACACGTAGAATTTTGACGGTTTATCAGGGGGAGTTCATTTTTTGGTTCATCAACTAGATGTGTAGTCCAACCTGACTAACTGTCCCTGTGTGCTCCTTAGTTGTAACAAGAAGGCAGATCGTTACCTGCGGCAGAACGTTATGTTTTATTGTAGTGTACATGCCTGTATCTCTCCGCGAGTATGAAAGCCTTGATATTTGATATGTGGGTAGGTTTCGAAGGGATCTCAATTTGAGTAAATACTCAAAAAGACTTGTTTTGGTATTGCACAGGAACTTTCGGTTTCGATTCTTCGTAAATTTCAGTTAGAAATCCACGAAACTGGATTTTTTTCCAGGACCGTAATCGATAATATTAACAACAATAATTATTCTAGGCCTGACAACCCTTGATACATGTCACTCACATATATATTGACCACCCACGCTTTCAAGATCGACAACGGTCCATCAATGTAGCTAGCAAGAGTGAAATTCCAATTCGAAATTAAATATTTACGTACGTTTTTTTATTATAATAAATGACGATGGCATAGTCTTACAATTATTTTCATCAGCTGGCAAATATGTATACTCAGTACGTCAATACTGATCGAGCTCCTGCCAATTTTGAATATGATATCTTCCATAAAACACTAGCGCTGCCAGAGTTAACGTTGTTTACAATATTCATCATGCTATCATAAATGCATAATGCTGATGGAGCTGACTTTAAAGAAAAGCCGCAAGAATTTTTCACAAAAACCTATCGTCACTATTGCAGTTATTACGAACCGGGCATTGTTCGGAATAACAATAAAGGGAGAAAAATTGCCTAGAGGTATGAGCAAGTTACAATGCACCATGACAAATAACTCAATTTGTCCTGCGCCAATATAGGTACGCTTTTCACGACCCTTCGTTGGCTCCCATAACTCATAACCTTTGTCGCCTGGTCGTCCGATACAACGAGTAATAATCAAACCCGTTTACTCTGTCCATATGGCATGCTACAGAGCCTCCCTGGCCTCATTTTCGTTCGTAATCGCTGTCCATGCGCTGCGGTAATTACTTGAAAAGAAATAAAGTCAATACTTGCGTGCTTTCAAAGACATGCATTGACTCTCGTGACCAAATTACTATAAGCCAAATCTCACCAAGAGCACGGAAAGCTGCATGGTTTGGTAACGTTGCTACTTAAAGCAGGTAAACGACGGTGATTACATGAAAGTGCGGCCATATTTTCTGTAGGCATTCCTTAGCAGATTCCTATCCTATAGAAAAGAAATTGTCACGTATGTAAGTTTAAAAGCATACATGTGTAATATTTGTGCATACATGTATAAAAACACGTCTGTTCTTTTATATCTACTATAACCGAAAAGCGAGGAGAAGTAGAATTTATTTAATTAGTAGTCATATTCTTTTGTATCCGCTAACTGTACTGTCTTGTATTATATTTTGTTGTGACCTGTACTTAGCCAAGTGTGGCAGAAATGTGCAATAAAGGTCTTCATTCTTCTTAAAAATTCTGCTAGCTGAAACCAGTGTATGTATCCTCTCCTCTGATGTCTTCGGGCAAAGAAGAAATCCATTTTGTCGTCGCGTCAGCCTGGATGCAGATATAATTTACAATACTATGGAGGGTTGTTTTCAGTCTTAATACACATCGCTGTTTCAGCGGCTTTACCCTCTCGCGTGCTCATGCCAATTTTCCACTTGGCGCCTGCACCATCTGCCCAATTTTGCCCGAGCTTAACCCGCCAGGAACGATGTGTTGAGGTATGGGAAGCTGGGGTTGTGGAAAATCCACGCTAAATCGCCTAGGGATCACTTCAATCTTCACATTGCACCTGAACATAGAGGAAGAAAGATAACTTGCGTTGTGTAATCCTAAAAGATAAAGATTACCGTTTATTTTCCTTGAAGCAAGGATAAATATGTCAAGATATTAAAGAATAATGGGATTTAGCTGCAGGTGCCGTTATACAATTTATGTAACCGACTCAAGTATTCGACTGGACCCGTTTTCATAATTTCTTTTAGAGAATAAAATCACCTTACACATTAAGGATATTTTCTTAACTTCCAAGAATCGGTGTTTTACGTGCACTGTCATTTATTTGGAAGGCATCCGAACGCGCGGCAGCTAAAGTGCAAAACAAGTCGTGCTCCATCTCGAGAAGTTTTCCATTTTATCATTATGCGACTGTGCGGGCTTCTTGCAGGTGAGCAGCCAAAGTGGTGTGCTCGGAAATGGTCTTACTATGCCGCAGCACATGAAGATATTGGAGCAATAGACTAAGTACATATGTGATTATTAACATTAAAAGAGCTCAATCTCTGGACATTGGTAATTCATTTGCACGGAAAGATATCATCAACAGCAAGCCGGCACTCTTGGTCCTGCTGTAGCTACTAGAGCACACCATGAAAAACTAAAACTCAGGAAAAGTGGAAAAAATATTGCATAAAATCACTATACGCTTTGTACGTTAGAAAATTACACAACTTAATGTGTTGCTACTTTGATGGGATTTTCCACAAGTTAAGTAGTGCTGTATGTCATTCAGGGAATAACACGTGTATAAGTATGTCAAAATTGCTAAACATGCTTAGTCACTTTATTTGCAGTATCTTTTAGTGTTTTGCTTGTTGTGCCCCTAAGGACGGCCTGAACATTCCATTTGATCCTGTACTCCATCAATGAGGCTTAAGTAGATTTGATTAAATACGCTTGTATCCCCAGTTTACACTCTACCGCTACACTGCACATAACGACACACACTCAGCTGAAATGAACCCTATACTTCATACAGATTTTTGCAGTTTAATGTCATACACAGCCATCCATTCTCGATCCATGAAATGATAATAGGTATCTGCCATATGGCGTGGCACTCTGGAGTATGACAACAGTCACGCTTCTGATTCACGTTTCAGATAGAATTTCTATCTAATATCAATGAACATAAACCCTCAGACACTCTCAGGGGGGGGGGGGCGTTTGGATTCCTCCGTATATTTTTACGTGTCATTTGTACCTTTTACATCAGAGAAAATCATTCCATGACTTTGTCAGTAAACATCTACTATACATACACTATACATTATAACCGCTCCGACTATTTTTACGAAGATTGACATAATTCATTGGAAATTTCAAAGAAAAGTCTGTTTTTAGACAGGGACCCCACCAAAATGTGAATTTTTCAAAACAAAAGATCAACATTGAGGTTGGACTTAACAAGTTTCTTTGAAAGCATAATTACATTCCTTATCATTATTCTATATGTTAAGAGCAGATAACAGTGTGTGTAAATCATAATTAGGTACTTTTCTAAATACTGAAAAGAAACAAGATAAAACAATTGATCCAGTCAATCTTTTTCTTTATCATAATGTTTCACTGCTTAGATTAAAATTTGACAATTCAGCAGATGGTCACAAATTGCAGTTATCTGCGCTTCTATGTCGGTGTCAAGGAAAGTCCTATGGACGGCTTGGATAGCCTGAAATTCTAGAATACTTCACATCTTCTTGTGCAGTGTCCTTGAGTTTTTCCCCCGGGAGGTACATTACGTTTGAACGTGAAATACCAGGTCTCTCCCTAACTAAGGCACGCAACATTAGGATGGCATATCATCCGTACATACGGTCACAATATACGCATGGTCTCGTGTAAAAGGTATAAAACCTTTCGAATAGCAGGCGGCCGTTTGACAACGGCCTGCGTTGGTTGCTACCTCAAGTAAAGATCGCGTTTTCTATTCCATAAGAGCTCATGTTTGTGGTGCTGTATGTGGTCACACAAGTACCCATTATAACAGCAATCCAGCAATCAGCTGGTTGTCCCCAAACCCAAGCGAGAGATCTTCAGAAGATCGGTAGCCTACCGTGGACCAAATGTCTGGAACAGCCTACCGCCAGACACACGTACGGCTCCGAATCTGACTTCCTTCAAGAGACTCTTGAAGTAACGGAAATGAACTAAACGAACGGACACGGACCATGAACCAGCTTTCGCCCTACTTTATGTTGTATGTTGTAGAAATTGTATATTGTTGTACCATAAATATTATGTTGATAGAGTTATTAGGACTCAAATGACTGTGTATCTCTGTTATATTGTATCTGACCCTTACCTCTTCCCTCATGACCTCAATGAAAAGCGGCCTGCGTGCCGATTTGAGCTTATCATGAATAAACAAAGGTTCAAACAAAATTTATTTTTGAATAATAATGATCTTTGGCAGCGAGAATTTTTAATTGCGGCTCGAATGTACAATGTAAAACTTACTAGTAGCCCCGTCAAAATATACCTTCTCATACTCTTTTCTAATGTAAAGAAGTTGTTCTAGTGCTTGTGATTTTGATACTAAAATCACATATTTCAAATAGGCGATTCAATTTTGTTTCAAACTGTAGCAGTATTTCCATACTTTCTCTCTCCCGCCTCTCCATCTTTCTCGCGGCATTTTGCATTTTAATCAAATGTCATGCTGTTTTATTAGTATCAGTATAAGCCTCTATAAACTTTTGTCATTTATTTTCACATGGATTAATTGTTCTCATTTATCTATGCCTTCCCATTTGTTTGTTGTTTACCGGTAGCATATAAACTATTGATGATAAAGTAATCCAACTTGTCATTGAAAAAGGGCAGACTGTTAATTGTGTAGCTATACAGCCCATAATTAATCATAGTGAACGTTTATAATCTCTTGGAACATGGTTGCACTGTATGCATACTTAACAACAGCGTCTTAATTAGATTACAGCTTTAATTGTAAATTGTAAATGGTAATTTGGTAATGTATAGTGTAATCATACTTATTATATAGCATTATCTTACTTATTATGTTTACAACTCAATCTATTTTGTAGTTCCTCTTCTTTTCCATTTGTTTGTAGGACTTATGATACAATTTCAATCTGTTCTTTCGTTAATTTTGCTTAGTTTTGATAATGTTTAATTTTGTAAAAATTGCCATTGTCTACTTTAGGGGAGGCCCATGAAAAGCCACCTAGGCTTCTTGTCCACCCCTGCATGTTTTCTTTTGCCCTGTTTATCTTTTTATAATTGCACATCTATGCGAATAAACAATAATAAATAATTAGACTCAGATTATGATATAGATTTCATTTCAATTTTGCTAACATGAATATGTATAGCTGTGATAAAATCTCTAATCTATATCATAACAATGTTGTACCTTCGGGAAGGAGGACATCAAAGGAAAGGGACATATTGTTTTGTGGTTTTGTATGTTTGTTTGTATATTTACCTTACAATATTTTGATGGATTCATTCAAACTAACGAGAGACAGAGAGAGAGAGAGAGAGAGAGAGAGAGAGAGAGAGAGAGAGAGAGAGAGAGAGAGAGAGAGAGAGAGAGAGAGAGAAAGTTGGCAAACAGTTTCAAATATTTCAATTTTGTTGATATAGAAAAGAGTTGAACTTCTTAAATTAATTGGAAATATACAAATGCTCGAGAAAGTAAAGACTACAAGACTCAGACCTTCGAGTTAGACTCTACCAGTCTCCACGGGTCGCTGGGAAAATAGTAGAAATTGGCCAAATAGAGTCAATTGTATGAAGGGAGTCGGCTATGGAGATCAAACATTGCAAATCCATGTTCCCAGCGACCCGTGGAGACTGGTAGAGTCTACCTTCGAGTAGTTATACTCTATGCATCACCCTCGTCTTATCATACAATACATGCCAGCTTTTATAGTACTCGGAGAAGATCATGTTTTCGGTTGAGCCAGCTGTTTGGTGGGTCTGTATCTATGTCAAGAGCATAACTCAAGACACCTTCGATGAATCTTTATGATTGTCGGTAGGTGTGTAGTGGTTGTACAAAGGAAGATCAAGTTCGAAAATGGTTTACCTAGCGTTTTTCAACAGTACTGCAGCAGACTTTTAATTTTTGTATGTTTGTATGTAGGCGAAAAAAGTGACGGAAACGTTGATGAATCATCATCTTTTTTGTTAGGTGTGTAGATGTTGTGAAAACGGAGGTCAAGTTCAAAAATGATTCCCCTGGCATTTTCCATCTGTCCTGCAGCGGGCTTTGTGTGGATGTGTATTTGTATGTGGACAACATAACTCAAGAAGCTGTAGATGGATCTGTATGATACTTAGTGAATGGGTAGGGTTTACAGAAAGGAAGGTCAAGTTCGATAATGGGCCTTCTAGCGGGTACCTAAGGTACTGCAGGGGAGCTTCAAAATGTTGGAGCATATTTTCTGAAAGTGCTATGGTCATGATTTTTGTGTGGTAGATAGTTCATGCCACAGAAATTAAGTTGTGTAAGTTTGGGCCCCCTAGTGTCTTGGTTGGAACTGCAGTGGCTGTTTTTGTTTTGACCTTCGGACATGAATTACTTGAGAAGGGGTCAACAGATCGTCGTGAAGTTTTGTATGTAGAGAGCTCAGATGGTGCTTTACACAATCAATGACTAATTATGCAAATCAGGAGCTAATCTGCATAATTAGTAAGGATAATTTGTAAATCCTCTACATTCCATAATGGGGCATGTGACAGTGTTCCCGAAACAGGTCAACAGGAGAGCCTTGCCTAAAAGTATAAATAAACAGAAAGGGCACAAAAATAAACAGATGGGGCAGTCTCACTACACTCCAAGCAGATGTGTGGGTCCGGTTGGTTTTTAACATGTTCAATTTAGGCATTTTTGTCCAACACACGATTGGAGACATAACGGAAAGGGGGCAAAATAGAAAGCCTGACAAAAACACCTAAAAACATGTGAATAACCAGCCGGACCCACTCCTCTGCTCAGAGAGTACACTGCACCAAAACTGCACCACTGCTAGGTATGGAAAAGTCACATGTCCTATGTCTTTCAAACTGTGGATGATATGGAATAAAGATTTATTCTATTCATATATATTGACTGCACCATTTCATCATCACTTTCAATATTTTGTCATGACCAGTTATAACATATATCAGCACATTAGACATATATACTAGTCCTGTACCACCAAATGATTTTAACCCTATCTAGACTGGACTCATCCCCCCCATCAATCATAACTTCCAAACGGTATGGTGTATGATCAAATTTGCAGGGGGTGATAAGCATGTAAATATTAATCACACAAGCCTTGAATATTTGGCGAAGATAATGTGTTCATGGAACTCTAGTTGGATATGTTTTTAAGCATTAAACCCTCATCACCTTATCAGGGAAGCTTGCAGATTTATGCGCAACCTGTCTGCCTTTAGGGATACTTTGCCAAGCTGATTTAGCATTAGCTTGATATCGCAGATACCTTTTGGCGCTAACGCAAAATGTTATATGTAAGAATCTAACTCGAAGCAAGAGCGCAAACGTGAAATATACAAGAAGGAATATTCAACGCAGTCATGTATACGCTCTATTTCTAACATGCGGTAAGATAGCAATGAAATCTATCAGAGCATACGTTTATGCCTCCAGCATGAATACATCGCGAACTATTTGACTCTATAAAAGCATACGGAAGCAGCTTATATCCACTACCATTTGGGGATATCTTAACTATATTCTGAATTATGATGGACGTACATTAAACCAGCTGTTACTCTTATGTACTATAAAATCATACAAAGTCAGAATGTCGGCAAAAATATGATACATGGTGATAAAAGTATCTTTTTCATTTGGGGGTTCTTGTATGATTTACTACTATAGATATTAGTAATGTTGATGGTCACCCTAGCAGTAGCAGGTTCTATCCTAGTTGCTATGCAGGGGTACCATAAGCCGGGCAGTGTAAAATCAATAACACAAATCTACCACAAAATGACGCACGATCCGATAATCATACAAGAAAAAAAACAGGTACACGCAAAGTACATTGTTTTGCTTTGAACATGTGTATTGTAGGTGATTTGCAAAAGTGTGAACCAATCAACTACTGTTGCTATTAGTGAAATAAGTGACATCGATTTCTCCTTGATATGCATGCTTTTCAAGTTTGGAAAAATCAAGACCTTTCTGACCATCGTGATATATAGGCTTTTTTGTCATTTAACAGTGTAATTTGTATCAATTCAATCCATTTAGTGTCTTTAAGCTTGTGGTGATCAGTAATAGTCAATCTAACGCCAAATATATTACAACTAATTCATACCTTATAATACACATAATCAGTACATGTAAATATGCTACATTAAAGGCTTGTTATACACGTTCGGCACTGCATGTTGCCTCATCTTACTGTTAGTTCAATGTTGCAAAGTTTCCCTACTTCTTTCTGATATTGCACATCTGTTTCATGCATCACCCCCCCCCCCCCATCCACGCATGACGAACACACCTATATGTTCAACATCAGCTTTTCAAGTCAGGATGTTATTGTCAAGAGTTAAATTCAAAATGAGCTTCTTGTCATGACAGAGAAGTAACAACCTGTTGTATGTTGTGACCGCAATTAACTGTTGGGAGAAGGTCGGACCGTGCAATTACTCCACCAATTGATCTGCAAAACAATGAATCATACCCACACGGTATTCCTTTTCATGTCGATCGTGACATTAACCTTAAAGAGCAGCACGTTTTCCATTGAACGCCTCCTCTTTATGTGGCGCTGAACTTCAAAAGGTGCTGCAAGACGTGTGTGGAATTATGTCGACACGAAGAAGAAAAAAGGACCATCGGAACTTTTGAAAACTTTCCTTGATATCTAAGTACATGGCTTCATGAACCTCTGTCCAATTTATGGTCAGAAATATTTCATTATATAAAATATCATCAGGGAAAACCAATTTAAAAGAAATACGTTTGTCAAATACATTCACAAGAAATAAACTGACTCAGATAAAACGTATTGGCATAGTTTCCATAATCTGGTTTTCCTTCTTATCAGTTTGATAAGTCTATCACATGTTTCAAAAGGCAGTGCTATAGTTTCCAATGCCCAGTTTTTGTTACCAAACCAAATCTGGCATTTTTCATTTCTATCAAATTTATGTCAATGTAAGAACCATTCCAGTGTACGTGTCGAGCTGCACTTACACTTTTGTCATAGATCAGACCACTTAGTTAGTACTAGACAATGTGAATAAACAGCTCCAACAGTTAAACTAAATCTGACTTTGGCTTCATATTTGCAAATGGTTATTTCATTTGTTACAAACATGCATATATTTGTATACATTGCCAGGCGCTATTTTAGGGCCTCAATGGGTACCTGTTTTCTTTCTTTAGAGCATGACATGCATATATTTGTATACATTGCCAGGCGCTATTTTAGGGCCGCAATGGGTACCTGTTTTCTTTCTTTAGAGCATGACATGTTGAAAATGAGCCTCCACTGGGAATATGTATGATTGAATAATCATTAGTGTAAGTCGACATGTAAATAAATTATCTACGTGTTAACATAGAATTAAAGATCCATCTTTTGTCATTTATTGGGATAAACAAAAGTAGACAGGCAACATTTGCGAGCAAGTAAAGCATATTTCGCCCATAGCCCTCCAATCCCCATTCAAAATGGACTGTTCCATAATTTCTCTAAAGACAATCCCCCGTTTGAGAACTGTATTTTTCGGCAGCACCTTCAGTTAAAACGAACCAGTTCAAGACTCTTTCTAGTACAAATTTGACAACAAAATCCCCCCCTCCGTGCAAGAATGGACTCTTTCGTTGGCACCACATGTGAAATTGACAAGTCCAAAAACATGGCAGATGTGCTTTCCCATAATCACCCTAGTCCAAAATTGAATCTAAAACATTACCCCCCCTGTGTAAGAATGTACTCTATAAGTGGCATCGCCATGTAAAACTGACCAGTCCAAAGGCACTTCATGTAAAAAAATGTGCTTTTCTCGTGTTTTGTTAAACAGCCAATACTTTCAAATTCAACATCAATCTGTTCGTATCTGCCTTCATAGCATTCATGTTATCTCAAAGTTAAAATATCGTGAATTTTCAATTTTTTTCATGTACTTCATTTAGCCAAAAGTCAAATAGCCAAGATGAAGAAAAGTTAGTTTTATTCCATGTAAAATGCATTACCTGCAGGAGAAGGAAAATGGGATGTTGACAAATCATAATTGCCATTTTCGAGGTCACGTACAGGAAGTGCGGGAAACATTCCGGAGCGTGAACGCCATTAACTTTGCACGAGTAGGTCAAGATCTATAAAGATTTATGAAATCAGAAGCTTAAGGTGCTTTGGAGGTGGAAAGGGTCACCTTGGCATTATCAGTAAGCCAGGTTATGTATCTAATCCGTGTTCTTCGACCCTTCTATTCACTCCCGCCTGCCAGCATCAGTAATCCTGGTATTATCCTCAATCCATTATCGGCGGTAAAACCTTATCCATTTATGCCTATTGGGTATAACCACGCCATGTGAAATATAGAAACCATTTCCTATGCAACTTTTATTCATTTTCTTTGTAATCTAAATGGTATACACGGCTTGAGGTACAATATTTGTTTATCAACAATAATGATGAAATGTTGAGCCCCTAAATTTTGGATCCTAGCGTAATTTTTTTTTCTTCTCCAATTTGACTGAGTAATAATTTTCGGATAACCAGAATACTGTGGAATCCCTGCTGGAGCTGGTAAGGTAACATTTCAAGGGATGAGAAACATCCGTCAATTCATTTTACATCGCGATGCGATCGATGGTAAATAAAAACTCTTGTGCAGTTTGTCCGTTAAAATCATACATGCAAACCTTGTCCTTTCCTGGAAATTATGGTCGTCTTAGAAAGACTAGAAGGCCTTGGCTATTCCATATATATTTGTCACCATGTGTTTAAGATCCGATCCGGTAATGCACTGAAAACGTTATACCTTACTTGTGTAACAGTCATTTTACCATTAGTGAATTACAAGAAGTCACGCAGTGGTCCTCCGTGACTTCAGCAATCACGGTCTGTCACCTCTGTTGCAATCTGTCCGATTCCATACGAGTTAGAGGCGTGGGAATCGGCTCAGCTGCGCAGTAAGGTGCGCAAGTGTACAGAATACGAAAGCATTGGGCTTTAAATGCGCGGCGATGTCGCAGTGCTTCTGTACTTGATGCCTTGAACAGACATTAGTGCAGCGAGGACTTCGGAAATGGTTATGTTCCTGCTGTTGATACTCGCTAGAGTATTCTTGTCGGCCTGTGAGGGTGAGTAGCTGAGTATTTCATATAATGTTCCGTAGTTTTGAGATTCAAATGTTTCATGTTTTTGTATCTGTCGTCCTAAATACTTCACGGCGTTTGAAAAATCGTATGTCTAGTCGTCTAAAATGATGAGCCCTACTAGAAGTCTCTTTCAACAGAAGATTATTATGAATTTCTAACCAGAGGCATGCTTTAAGTTAACACGTAAACTCGTTTCTCTACGGTAATCATCATCTTGCATGCAATGCAATGAGTTCCAAATTAGCGCTGCTTTGAGAAAATGCCTGATCTTGGTCTTGGCGAATGCTCTGTATGCGCTAATAATCTTATACGAGCTGTAGTGTTATATAGCGCTAACATTTTCTTGCGAGCTGTAGAATCTACCTATTCCAACAGTGTAAATACCATGTCGACTTGACATTGCCAACCATCTCAGCGGTTGACCGATACGTACATACGCGCTAGCTGCACTTGTACTCTGTGATATTACTAGAAAACACTGCCTGTCGTATATCTTATTACTTTCAAGCTTTATACAGCCGTATATTTTGTACACGTTCCGCTTAGTTACTGAGGCTTACTCGTACAGCCAGCCGGCTTATGAATACCGCATTACCATGTATCAGACCGGGCGCTGACTCCGTCTGATATTTCATCACCATTTGGATCGGGAATTTATTGCTGGATTTCCCTTACGGACAATTTGTCGGTCCCGCAGACGTCTGATGAGGTGATAACATTTGGTAACTCACCGAGGTTTTGATGGATACATTCCCCTGTACGTTAGCTTGGTAACTTTTCAGCGTCTGGATTTATTTATGCCCCTTAAAAGGTCGCACTGCCGACCAAATCAATTTATGACACTTTGTCCTATATAACAAAACCGCATCGGTTCATATATTCCTCAAGCGTGACTCCCAGGAAATGGGGGAGTTCATTATCCCTTTCCTGGGTAATGCATTCTGTTGGACGTGACCCTGGTAATGCCTTCGGAGAAAGCAAGGATAAGATATTTCCTTGAATCGCTGGTTTCTGACCCTAATGGTAATTGCAGTCGGTGCGTGGGCATTGTCTGTCCGCATTCGGCATGTGTTTATCCCCCACCTGTGGTGTTCAAACGGAAGACTACAAGATTATAGGCTTGCACATAGTAATTTTCCTTTGGAAAGTCGGGTAATGGTAACTTTTGATTCTGTTGAAAGCTAAAATATTCAAGCGCACTTGCTTTAAAATATTTTTTTCGACCCAACGAATGTTCTTGTGGATAGACATGATTCATAATACGTTGTTTTGACAAGAAATTTGCATTTGAAATTGTAGCACATTAAATTCAAAGCGGCATAGGCGGAGATATTATCATGGCTGTATATGCATTTCTTTAATAGCCCTTGCATCTACGTGTAGCTGCTAGATAATAGTTAAGTACAATTGATGAAAATCGGCAAACGGTTAACAACAGTGATTGACTAAAATAATTACTGGTTGTACGTTCTCTCCTAGCACAAACCTATAATCATTTCCACCCCGCTATTTTAGGGCGTCTGTACAATTACTAGGACAATGTTCGGAGACGATTGGTTCATCCACTTTCCTCTCTAAACAGTCCTTCACTCGCAAGAAAAGGTAGTTTTTCTATCTACACCAAACGAAAGTAATAATTCCATGCAAGATTAGAGCTGCCAAAATTCCACAATTGTGTATTGAAAAGTTTTGATAGGAATACCTAGGATGTCGTAACTGTAGGCTTATAAACTATAATGAACAGATGCAAAGTGATCAAGCAGTCTTAGAACCTAGGACAGGAGTGTTAAAAAATAGGAAAGGGAAATAATCTTTGACAAATTAAACACATTTACAGGTACGTCGACGTTGAAGTAAGAAACAGTTCTGCCACGTTTTATAAACGTTTTTGTATCATAATTTTATATTGAAATCGTCTTGTTGTAATGGAGTGAATCTGCATGGCAGCAGTTTTGTTAAATGACATTTCTTTGCAGTCATTGGTCTATGGCCGACGTAACCGGTGAGCGTTATTGAGGGGTGGTTCATAAGTTCGAAAGACAGGGCTCAACGTTGCTCGTATTTGGATGGAAGTTATTATCTGCCTATAGCACTGCAGCTGGTATTGCTCGAGATGTATCCTTGTCGGTTATATATACTCGATAGACATACTATGTAGTCGTAAGCAATGTAGTCAAATTAAACAGTGTCTGTTCACAGTAGAGTTATATTTTACTGCAGCTTAGGGATAAGCAACAGTGCCAAGGTTCCCAACATAAAGAGCTGACAGATTCTACATGAAAATAATATCTATATGTGATATCTTCGCCAGGAATGTTATACGTGTGGTTGTCTGTCCGTCTGTTAATTTCTAATTTTTTGGTTTGTGAATAGCTAAGTCGAGAAGTCGCCGTCAGTACCTTGACAAAGTATAAAAAATGATTAGATTATAACCCCGTAGCCAGACCTGCGGTTTTGCTATCTCGTGTTTTGGACTTGCTATGGCCATGTTTTTTTCTAGCCATGGTAGTTCTCTTCAAGAGGTAACGTATTTTTGGTATTGCAGGGGCTAGTTTTGTTAAAGAAGGGTATATTATAAACGCATCGTCCTGGACTTTATTATGCAGATAGCTAAAGCGACGATTGGAAAATGTCTGGTAAATTATGCAAGTCTGGAGCTAATTTCAATAATCCATAACGGTATGTTAAGAATCCACTGCTTGACATGAAAAGCCTTTCAAAGATATGTATCCGTATCTGTATATATATAGCCGGCATAAATACCGGAATTACTGCTGTGTACAACAAATCCTGCCATAAACGGTTCGTCAATGACAGTTAGATAACATTTTTTTAGCTTTATTCCAGAGCATTACATACCTTTGGAACGCAACGAAGCAAAGCCCATTAAAAAGTCTGTGTGTATGTTTGTGTATGTATGTATGTATGTGTGTGTGTGTGTGTGTGTGTGTGTGTGTGTGTGTGTGTGTGTGTGTGTGTGACAGAACAATTGGCTTGTTTGTACACAGTGCGAGTATATACCAGCAACTAGATAGCAACTAGATAGCAAAACGTCGCGCTTTACTGCTCTCCAATTTCGTCCACAAGTCACGTAGTGCATTTCGTCAAAGAGATGGTCATCCATTTGAAGAACGATGGGGCAGAGAGATAGCTTGATTCGAGGCTTGTTAGCAACAGACTCTTCAGGGGGTTCGCATCAGCATTCACTGTCCTTGATTTACGATTTGCAAAGTGGCTATGTGCAACAGATTAAACAAATTATCTGTTCTCCTGCCTTAGAGCGATTTTTGAAAACAAATTGAATGAAATGGACATATGGAATATTGTAACGGTGTTATCCATCGACTAACAGAAGATAATGTTTTGAGGAATAATATCTGGCTTCTTTTTAGCCAGCTCTTGCGTGAGTTACATGATTGCTACTGGACCTTACATGGGCCTCAATTTGCCATCTTGGCTAGCTGGAATTGCATGTAGGCCTTTAGTGCATATTTACCATTCGATCTATGACTTTAACGCTCCAAAATATCATTTGCTTCACAGACATTAGTGGCAGTACTATTTTACCTTGCGGATATAGCATCGTAAGATTAATTAGCGGGTATTTCCTTTGACAACTGGAATTTGAATATATATGAAAAAACAGTCCCTTTGCCAGATTCACTTGCATCAATGTAATTTTGTAGTCTGCTACATTCAAATGCGGTTTCAATATTGATTTTTATTTTTACAAGCAATGATCAAGAAATAGTCTTTAATCAACTATCAACAATCACACAAAACGCAATGGGTATGCTAGAGATGTATGCTATCGTATTTAGTACGAATTGACTATTGTTTTGTCATCGATTTTTTCCCTACAAATTGCTGAAAAAAATACCCACTGAACTGAATCGGCCTAGGTTTTTTATCTTCCACATGTATTTCTGTTTACAAGCCAACGTGTATACATCCATTTCCATGGATTATCGCAATATACAGGGAGATTACTACATTTGCTTAACGGTAAATGTAACTTACTTGCTTTGGCGAGGGTTCGTGTGTCGGCAGAATTGCTTGCATTATTATATATAATATCAGGACAGAAATCCACGTGCGGTGATTTATTTTTGTAATGTGAAATTACACTGATGCAACAGGGCTTGCTAGTCAATAATGATAATACGCATAGAGACATGGCAACGTATTAACGGTTTATGTGGCTGACCTTGATTCTAGGAGCTATCCATTTATCACCCGGACCTCTAGGTCATGGTATTATAAAGCAGTGCGAATTATTGACCACAAAGGCCGGTAGGGACGCTGCACAATGTCACAGTTGGGGGTTTGGCGCCACTGGGGTGCAATTCAAGTTCTTGCGCACAGAACGAAACCCAATAACAGTAAATTTCTTTCAAAAATAAGTTGTTGAGCAAAAATGAAAAGTTTCAAAATAAGATGTATACAAAATATTTGTCAGCAGCTGTTGATGAAAATTAATTATTTTCACAAAGTTTATCTAATTTTGTTTGATTTAATGCATAAGGAAGCACTGTACAACTTTGAATTAGATTTAGGAAACGACAGTGTCTAAATAGAATATATGGTTAGCTTTTGGGGTCCGTTTTTCCCTATTAATAAATAAATAAATTAGTCTTAAGTCGAAGGCTATCACGATTGGTATCGATTCGATGTTTGTAAGATACACGCTGATGCCTTTAAAATTACATTGTGTGTAGTATTGTAGTTAATTGAATATATGGTATTCTTCCTCAACGTAGGAATTTGTAACGATCCCCATTGGTCGCATGCACTTACCCGTGTCATTTAATATACAGATGTTTCCATATACCGAAGATAAATTATGAACTTTCAAATTGATTGCATGACCAAAATTGTATCTATATTTCATTATATTGCCTTCAGATAATGTATTATAATGCCAACCCATGTAAATTGTGAATTGGTTGTATTGCTTCTCTCATTGAATTCGTATATGAGCATCTCTACAATTATCTCTCTCTGTCAGTCAGTCTGTCGGGACAATGATATCAAATAATTGCTGTACACCAAAGGCAAGCATTATCAGTTGGTGGTTGTCAGTTACTAGGGGTGCATTTCCTCCAGCTCTACACTTAAGACACGGATTGTAAACGATAGCGTTGGCCTTTAAAGACAAACGAGCAGTGACGTCCGTATCTACTTGATCTGACTTCTTAATGAGATTGTGCACGGCCACAACGGGGATACTACCACATAATAGTCTTTTCTTACCCACTGATGGTTTTACCGATCGACCTTTAAAATATGCAGCTTTTCTGACATAAAAGATTGCCAATTTACTATTGCATGTACTCTGCAAATATCTGCCCATATAGAAAGTCATTACAGGTTTTAGCTTTTTCTCGGTAGACCCTGTAAACATTTGCATCCTTGCTCATGAAGAGAAAGCCACAGATATGGAATGGGAAGAAAAGTCGTTTATATGGCATCTGGACTATCTGATTGAACTCTTTTTATCGAATCTCGCCAGTATAGGTCTAACGACCTGAATAACCTGCAGGGATTAATTTGCTTTGTTGTTATTGATGAGACGTGATCATGTGATTGAGATTGGCAGATCCTAATCAGAGATGAAATCGACCACTTTACCCTTACCCTAGGGGTAGGAGAGCAAACTCCGATAAACCCTTCTGTTCTTGACTCCAATAAAGGCCTTTGTCCCTTGATACAACATTGTGAGGCTGAAAAGGCTGCTAACGGGATTTTAGTTTATTGCTGGAGGTTGAAAAATCGATAGCAGACACTACCGATGGTAGGCGATGATCTGTTAAGTTGTTGTAGACATGGTGACTTAAGGGTACGGGGTTATAAATTTTGACTCAGAATGGCATATCCAATTGTTTAGTAGCATTGCACTGTTTGTACTTATCTGGATAGTAGGGTGCACAGATGACATTTTAGTATCCTATTGCACTGATTATTTTCAATCTAAAGCGTGTTATTTCTCTGCATTATATGTTATCAATAGCTATAACGAATCGGATTGCATAGCAATTTTGACATGAAGAATACTTTGAATATTTAGATTTATAAAACTGCATTTCTTTATATACATGTATATTTGAAACGTATTTAAAAGTAGTCATCATTATATGTGTCAACCACTTACGTTACACTCCTTGACAAAGACTGTAGCTGATCAGTCGAAAATTTGGGTAAGTCCAATTTATTGTGTTGGCGTTTACATTTTAAACTCCATTCAGAAGGACTTACGTTACAGCTTTCGACAGAACGTTTTATTTACTTCATTTACAATTCCTACAGTTGATGCGGCAGTCTACAGGACCAGACCCCAGCCCACAGCAGCTCTGCTGGGTCAGACTGTCACGCTGAGATGTTCATTTTACAACTTAAGAACGGACGATGTTGTTAACTGGTTCGGACCTCCAGAGTTCCAGCATATTTCTGCGGCCAGAAACGTGCATTCACGTTACACAAGGTGAGCGGGGACATTTCATAAAATCTACACTCTTTTGTTGTGCTCACATTTTATCTATCTATATCTATCTATCTATCTATCTATCTATCTATATCTATCTATGTCTATCATGATCAATTTCTGAATGGTTTCTTCTTGTGCTAAATCTTGTGCCAACTTCGTTGACTTATATCTAATGTCTAGGAGCAAAGTAAGTATACAAATAGTACGAAGTATAAAATAACGAACAGCTTCATGATCATTCAGTTTCACTACATTTAGAGTGGAATATTCATTTATCATAACTATCTAAAATTAAAACTCCATCATATGAATATCACTAAGTGAATTACTAATTACGTATACATGTACATTATATTCGATCTACTTCAATCATTTACGAACTAATGGTAATCTATTTTGACCTAAAATTAGCCGATTTTTTTTCATGCATTCATTTTCCTTACCAAGTGGTTGGTTATTTATTAAATGTAAGGGTGTGATGTTTCAAAAATATAATGTACATCGCTTCACAAATCAATGATCTGGATGTAAGATTATTAAATATATATTCATTTTTAAATGCCTTATTACTGTATGCAGATATGCTGTTGTCGATTCTAACGCTGACGCTGGGGAATTTAATCTGGAAATCCGGGATGCGCAACACGAGGATGACGGGATTTATCGATGCAGCACGTTCTATGCCGAGAACGCTGCAGACGCAAGGCTTACGGTCGTAGGTAAATATCAATTGTGACATGTCATAAATATGTCATGTCAAATATGCCACAAGTATTCATTATGTTAGAAAGCACGCCTTCAACAATTGTAATATTTCATGAATGCCAAGTATGCCAGATAGATCTATTGTATTTAGATAAACGCATTACAAAATGTAATGTTTCATAAATGAAACAATACCAAAGGGGATTCATCTTATTTACATGCACCCCTACTTATAGCCCCAAGAAAGCTAGATTTAATCAATTTTAATCAACCATTCCGTACAATAATTATTTGTATACATCGAGGGGACCAATAGAGAAATGGTTCCTGGAGAAATAAGCATTTTACCTTAACTGCCACAATTTACTTCGATACGATTACGATAGTAATTAGCATACGTGCTCACTATCACTTACTCACTAATGCCTTAACTTTCTTTACATGTTAGTAAACTCTTGTAAAAAATCTTAATGAAAATATCTGGGAAGTGTAAACAATAACCTTACATTTTATATCTCCATCCAGTACCTCCAGTCAAGCGACCAGAGATCATCATAAAAAGTGACCCACCAACAGTAGGTCAAACTCTACGGGTCATTTGCCGTTCCGCCGGTGGACGACCTGTCCCCAAACTGACCTGGTACAATGGGACTCGCCTTATTCGGCAGCCGGTACACGGATGGAACAGGGGGAGAAAGACGTTGGATGGGCAGAGTGTTTTAATGATCCCTGTTCTGACTAAATGGGACAACGGGATGAACGTGACCTGTAAGGCCGACCAAGGTTTCCCGGACCTAGTTGAGCCCGGGGTTGCATCCGTCGTGTTGAATGTACAATGTGAGCTGCTTTACCAATGATACCGTTGTTTTGTCCTTACTGCCTTGTATCACTTCATTTACATCCCCATTCCACCTGGACGGCGACTAAGTGACCGACCTCGTGACGGCGCCGTGACCGCCCAGCGATAGATGGTTTTGACAAATCACTCAACGAAATCCATACATAAAAGAACAAATCTTTGTAGGTCTTGTATGATTTCGTATCTTTTAAGATATGATTTCATTTTTTGAATGATATTCCAATCATTACGTCCCTGTCGCATCCAGATCACAGCGAGATCACCGTCTAGAGAAATTGAGTGCCTTACCAACTATAGTTAAGTTATATGTTTTTTTAAAGCAAAATTCGGGTTCTCCTCATTTTATGACTACGTTATTATAATGAACATCGATTATTGACATCAAATTTATTCAAAATATACTTTATAGATACATGTATGCTAATTACAAAAAGAAAAGCACCAGAAATTCATTTATGAGCAAAACAGAATGAGGTCCTTCTGAACCCCATACCGCCAGATTTGTCTCAAAGATGTATCCGTTGGATGGGGTGAAACTGCGATTTCGCAGCGAATTAAAGACAACAACTAATTAACTACTTATCGCAATGTGGTGTCTAACCTTAAACGTGGTGTAAATTATACAGATCCACCAGCAGTTTCTGCCGTTAAGCGCGTAGTCAGTGTGAAGGAGGGGACATTCACTAATCTCAGCTGCTCTGTAGACAGCAACCCGCAGGCAGCGGTAATGTGGAGGAGATTGGACGGACATCTGCCTACGGATGGCGCAGAAAGGTAACGGACTTAATTAAACTAAGGACGCCTCGTTAGTTTTTTTCTTGTTTATCCCTCTAGCTACGAGTAGTAATTTAAAGGATTTATATTTGTAGTGAGTCTTGCCAGTCGTTGTTATCTCTGTGAAAAGGAAGGTATTTTTTTGGTTGTTGTATTTGATTGTCATGGCGCGTGTTCTTAATTATTGCAATATCAAAGTGACAGAATGTGAGACAGAAGATGAGCAACATTTTTACTATGTAGGTAGCTATTCTTAACCTCTTATTCTTTGCTTTTTTTAAATCCCCCCCTCCGCAATTACAAGGTAAGACATAGGTATCAGTGCAAGAAGCTTTTTGATTAGAATCTTAATTCACTGCTGTGTTTTAGATTTCATTTGTTTGTAATTAATGAAACTCGTAACTATCATGTTTAGATCAGAGCACCTAGTGTTGTATTCACGGATATTTGATTGACATGACCTGATTTTTCCAGACACCGGTCCTTCATCTTACCAGTCGTATCGAGAGAACACACGGGGAGGTACCAGTGCCGAGCGGACAACGGGATCCAGCCAGATGCCTTCGCTACAATATTGCTGGATGTTTTATGTAGGACTTATCAGAATACTTTATGAATTAAGCATTTATGAATGGATAAATACATACAAATTACAAAGATATGTTTAAGTTTTACTCATTTTTTAAAGCCATATGCTTTATTGTTTCTGTTTTTTGATTTTAATGAAATTATAGAAATCTGTAACATTTCCATATGCTACTTACAAATCAAAGTATCAGTACTTGTACACCTCTGTACAATGATAACCTCTGTTAGTCTGTTAGTATTTCATTCAGAATTACAGTAACGATATAACAGATATCTGTGAGATATTGTAATTCTGAATGAAATACTTAAACAGACTAACAGAGGTTATCATACATGTGTGTATCATCTTGTTTCAGTTCCTCCGACTATACAGACACAGTTTGACAAGGTGGACGTGTTGTTTGGCAACACGGACTACTCACTGGAATGTAAGGCAGACGGGAATCCCAAACCCAAGATAAGATGGCGAAGGGCGAACACTAACCTGTACTTCAACAACCCTTTGAGGTATTTACATACGCTTATTATATGTACATACAAATCTCTCTCTCTCTCTCTCCCTCTCTCTCCCTCTCTCTCTCTCTCTCTCTCTCTCTCTCTCTCTCTCTCTCTCTCTCTCTCTCTCTCTCTCTCTCTCTTACTTTTATGAAAGGAAAATCACCTTTTACGGTTTTTTAATATTACGTAAATCACCTTTAACTTCTACGCACTTTCGAGTTCCCAAAGAATCATAGAATATAAGAACAGAATAAAGAATATTTTAAAGGCAATTTTGATAAAAAAAGGACTTTGACTGTATTGAAACCATCCTGAATGCTTGCAATACGATAGTAATGTTAATCTCGACTTTATTAGTATTCTTGACAACGTCTACGTAACACCCGTGGATGTCATAGTTTCAAGCTAATTAACTTTTTTGCTCTTTTTCCCTAAAGATTTTCCAAGTCCGATTACCAGACAGAAGGGAATTATGAATGCGTGGCAGAGAGCGTGGGCTTTCCTACTGCTGCGAGGCAGGCTGCTATTAATGTAATTGGTATGTTCAAATCACCATCCATTGATAAGAAGCATCCCTCAAACACTCACAGCATGATCCGTTTGGACCCTAGGCGTAAGTTCCAAGTTAACATTTTGATCCGAAAAAATCTTTCCGTGACTTTGTCAATAAACCTGTCCTAAATCTTATGGTTGTTGTAAATGTAAAATAATAAAAAAGAAAGAAAAAATTACTGAACAAAAGCAAAATGAGGTCCGTTTGGATCTCGTTTGGTTATTTTAGAAGCACAAATATGTTGGGGAGTTTGAGGGTTTTAGTTTAGAGTTATGCGTATGTATAACCACAGCATAAAACACAAGAATGTATTGTTCTACGATAAATAAGGTATAAGCGTAGTCATGAAATTGTATTGGTCGATCCAACTCTTGACTATAGTGTACTCTAAATTCCTTGAAAATAATCCCTGAAAGAATGTTCACTTTTACAACGATCCTGAAACTGTATTCCCTTCTCGTGTATATCGTGCACCAAAGGCAGACCAGACATCCGCGGCGACCCGGAGACAATACGAACATCCCAGGGAAGCTCGGTTACTCTGCTGTGTGAGGTGAATGCCGACCCGCCACTCAGCAGCATATCCTGGTACTGGAGAAACGAACGTGGTCTACAGACTACTTTACGTAAAAATCGAGTCAGTGGTGTGAGCATTAGACAACGTACAACTACCATGGGGACTGACAGTATACTGGTGATCGATTCTGTTGGTACCAGCAATGCCGGGGAGTACAGTTGCAAGGCTGCAAATATGTTCGGGGAAGATAGCAGAGATTTCACGATAGTCGTTGAAGGTAGACGTTTTCGTCATTTTGGGCTTCTAAAATAGACTTTACTGATATGACGTCAGATCGTATTTCAGGTACTAGGCTCGTAACAGCGTATCGTGTCTTAGATTTTTGGCAGTCGCCATGAGTCGTTTAAACTCCCACTGGAATCATTTTAGTACAGAAATGCCATTTCTAATGCGTAAAGTGGCCTTTATACCAGATGACAAACCTAATTTATCATTGCTCTCTTTAATCTGGCGTATTTGTTTGTGATTTCGGATCTTTGAAAGAAAATAGATTATTAACATTTCGATGTTATATACGGTACAGGCCCTCCTGTGTTCATCATCGCCATGGTTACTGGGGTTCTGGCTGTATCCATTATTCTAACAGTTGTGGCAGGGATCTGCATAGCCAGGAGAAGGAACTGTAGATGCCGCAAGACAAACACACGTACGAGTTAGTCTTTTTGTCCATGCTAACAAATTAATGACAACCCATTTAGTACTGTAGTGGGGATCCACACATATCAAGTGCTGTAACTTGGGATCACAGACCGACAGTGTACTGAAATTGTTCGCGCCGTTTGCGCAAGGATCACTTTAATGTTAATAGTTTTCTTACATTTAATTGCTTTTTGTTTTTACTTTGTTTTTAATTATGAATTGACATGTTAATAATATCCCTAAAGTTACCGGACAGCAAGTTTTTGGCAACGGTTTTACAATAGTTAGAAATCTTTTCTTGTCCTTTTTCCCTGAATAACAGAAGACATGCCGATATCCAATGGAACCAAACCTCTCCCTCCAACTCATCCTAAGGACACATCAATGGTGGAGCTGGAGAATTTTAGAGGCACGATGAAGCCACGCCCCCCTACCAAAGGGGGAAAAGATCTCTATGCCATCGGAGTAAATTACCCTAGTAAGTATCATTTGCTTTAGAAGCTTTGCTGAACAGCAAAATTGTTGTTTATTGCCTTTCTCAAACTCAATTCCAGTGTTCGTTTATGTGTGCATTTGTGTGGGTATGTTTATGTATGTGTGTGTGTTCTTGTGTATGTGTGTGTGTGTGTGTGTGTGTATGTGTGTGTGTGTGCGTGTGTGTGTGTATGTGTGTGTGTGGTTATGTGTGTGCGTGTTTTTGTGTGTGTGTGTGCTAACTCACGGACGCAAAATTTCTAACACATGAATAATGGCCTTATCCAGACCCGGTTTTGCAGACCCCTACATATGCCTCAGTGGACAGAAGGAAGTGCCATTGCAAAGATGAGGAGACACATCGCAAACAGATCCACATGGAGACTCACAGAAGACCTAAAACAAATAGGCCAAAAACAAAACCTGTAAGTTTACATCGATCTATCAGCAAAATTCATGTGCATGCTTATTCGCTCCTGAAGGGGAAACTTAATGTTCAAAACGGAGTTAAATGTACCTAGCTTTTTTAACATTGACTATACTTCTTTTGATGATTTGTATTTTCAACTAATTTCTTAATAGTATAATGGTATAAGATTGAAGCATCTATTGATTATAACATCATATGGAATGTTTCAAAAAAATGTTTTTCGATTCGAAAAATGTTCATCTACAATTATAAGATAAATTAATTTTACTGTCTTTGTGTACGTAGGACCATGTTCTATCGCCGTACAGTGGGGATTCCTGGAGAGTTGTGTCAACGAAAAGGGCCTTGCCTGAATACTGCGATGCCAAGGATGCTTCTTACGCTTACGATGGGCCCTACAACAAATGCCAACACCTTTGAAAATCATAAACAGGCGTGTGGCCGATATAAAAAGGACTACGGTCGTGTAAGAAATAATCTTAAAAACCCGGAACTTGTCTTCGGCTTTGGGTGTAAGATGTTAGCTTGCTGCTGCGCATTGTTGATGGAGGAAGCAATCTAACAACATGTGAAAAATTTAGCTCAAATTTGATAACAAAAAACATGGAATATTACCTAAAATTCGTAATAAGCTTCTTTGATGATTACAAAATCAATACATAGCTGAATAATTAACATGTAAGTTTCATTTTAAGTACGAAAGCAGAACCCGATTTAAAAAAAAAAACGCGATTTTGCTACGATGTGCGGAATTGAAATTGTTGTTTGTTCTGCGTTTTGCATTCCTGAATGTAGAAAATGAAAGAGGAAATTGTCTTGATTTTTCGTGTTTCTTTTGTTGTCAATACTATTTGCAAAAGTTCATCCCTAAATAAATGAATAAATAAACAAACAAACATTAAAGCAAGTAAAAATAAGATTAGGACCGAGCTGTTGCATCTCTCATGAAGTTATGTTTCTTGCTTTATTTTTTAAGTATGGCACTCCCTTAAGAATGCCTTTTGCCTATTTTCTATTAGGGCACAGCGAGTAGATTTTATGGACTTAGGTCATCGATAGAATTTACTTGAGGTGGCGTAAAGTGTGTATCGAGTATATGTACCAAGCATTACGTAAAATTCATCCTCTACATATGCACTTTACTTTCAGCTCCCGGTCAAACTAAGCTTAACTAATCTTATTACCTTCGCCGAGGCTATTTTTTTGCACAGCGTTCGTGATTGTGTGTCCTCTGTGTGCACGATAACTCGAAAATGCCTAGATGGATAGTCTTCATATTTGGTAGGTTGGCATTTCATGATGAGACCTGGGAATGTTTAGATTTTGGGCCCCCTAAATGCTTTCTATGGTACTGCAGCGGATTTTTCTGCTTTGATATATGGTGTTCTCGACATTCTATGGTCATGATTTATGAGTGGTAGATAGTTCTTGGGAGGGAGAGTAAGTAATGTAGGTTTGGGCCCTCTTGCGGCTTTATGCAAATTGGGAGCTCATTTGCATTATGAAATATTAAAGTTTACAAATCCGCTACATACCATTATAGGACTATTAAGCACGTGACATCTGTAACTGAGAAAGAGAGGGAAATTGATAGATATCAATAATGTAAATGCATACCTAATTTGCATTATCAATAGCACAATACTATATTTCCACAGTGGTAAATGATGGGGATTTCATTGTTGTAGCATTTGGAAATTAAGTAAATGTGGATATCATTAGACATACATTACGCAAATGTGGGCGTCATTTACATGAAAATATGTGGAAATGCTACAATAGCCTTCTTTGCTAAGATAAGACTTTGAACAACTTCTGTTATTTGGGTAGAAAAGATGATAAACTGACATAATTCATGCAAATGAGGTCCTTATTTGCATATTGAATGAGAAATATTTATGATATGCCATTATAAAAAGTAGACATCTGTTGGTGAAAGTATTCGGTCGTGAAGTTTTTATTTATAAAATTTCAGACAGCTAGGTGGCCTATTCAATGAAACGGTTTAGCGGGAAAATATGTGTGAATTTTCAGATGTCAAACGTTAAAAAGGGGAATCCACTGCACAAAAAGTGCGATTTACCAATGGCGATAAATCCTATGTTAGTATGGTAATGATTGATTTAGCAATCGATGTTATCGCTACTGTTAAGGCAATAGTTTTCATAAATATCTGTCCGACTTACCTTGGAACTAATTACGTGATAGTTTGAATATCATCTCGAGTTATGTATGCAGAGCTCACTACACAAACGTTGGGATCTAACATTAGCGACATTGACCTCCATACACAAACTTTAAACATGAACGAATTGATTTGTAGCGATCTTAATGAAAACCCTTCAATAAAATAAATGTTTCGTAGTCACAAACGTCTATGTAACCGTCCATTCAAAACTAGGCATAATGTTCTTTTTAAAGAATGGGTTAATCATGCATAATGATGAATTAGAATATGCCACCGAGGAAATGAATGCATAAAATCTAGGAAGAATGCAGTCTATTTCGCATGCATGTGCACACACGTCACCTACTTGAAACATTTTATAAACACTGGCAAACATTGCGTAAAAGCCCCATTAATATGAAGTTGGAACGTTTACCCCTTGAAGCAAATAGATATTTTATTGAGAGCCGCACCGATGTGCTCAAGGGAGTGTTTCAAGTTTAAACTAATAATCCTAACTGACCGCAAGCGATATTTGCCTGCGAGGCACGGTATCTCATGGTACGATAAACACAGCAGGACGTCGGTATTGACTTTCATCGTTAAAGTGATTTCGGTCTCCATGGATCAAAGGTAAAATACGGGGATTAAAATTATCGAATTTAATCAAATCGACGAGACGCAATGTAAGATGTTTGATGTTCCTGGTCAGTAGGTCGGGATTTGGGCGGCTTATTTCCCTACTTGGGCATCTTTTTTGAAAATCAATTTGTACCATGTATGCATGTTCTTGATATCTTATACCATTTCGGCATTGCAAGAAAATGTATCATTTTTGCTATTATCACTTTACTATAGGCACATCTGTTCTTCAGGTTTGACCTTTGTTCGCATATTCTTTTTTTATATAATTACCACAATACAAGAGCTTCGCATATAAATTGGCGGCAAACAAAACGAAAATAGTCATGTGTAGGGTCCTTTAAACAACCCTTATTTCCAGGAATATTTAATCGGTTTGTGTTTCTCTGAATGTCATACCGGTATCAGGCAGCTACGATATATCTTTCATAAAGTATTCCAATAACATTTGGGGTTTTCTTTTTTTTAACAAAACATCAATGCTTGCACATTATTCTGAGATGATAAAAATTACTATCTTACCGTCAGAAGCAGATTAACCATGATCTCCTAGCAATGGTGATAGAAAATAGGGACACGAAGTACTACTCGTCTGATACACACGTGAAATACTAGGTCTTATAGTCTTTTATCATGTTCTTGTGGTTTTATAGATATCCGATATACTAGAATGATATTTGATCTTCTTATGTTACGGCCGTAGAACATTTCGAATCAATATCCAACACAACTGACGTGTGCCCGATTTATCAAATATCCCATGAAACCTCTTCAGAACATATTTTGTAAATATAAGTATAACCATTTTCCAAATTTACAGAGCTAAGCTTTATTTCTTATATCTTTCATGTAACAATATAAGCTCAATATTACAAGTATGTATTTGGTCATCATGACATTCCTTACTAGTTATCAACCAAAGCCAAATAATTTAGCACAAACGGCGTGCTGGTTATATCCATACATTTACTTCAATATATTTTTTTCAATCATCGAAAAGTTGTATAGTATTTGCTGCTTTAAGTGTTTTACTCACTGACCATCAGAAAATTGATTAGAAAAAAATGGACAATTTCTATGTGGATAAAGATTACTGTAACCGTTAGAAATAACGTCGGCCTCTTACAATATGAAACAAAAGTACAAGTTTCTAATGTAATCGTACGGTAATCATAAAATTATCATTTTTTGAATAATCATGAAGGGTTTGATGGCGGCTTATCATAATGTATGATCATATTTATTAAGTATATCTACGTACACCACCAAATGGTCTCCAGTAAGTGGACTATGAAAGCTGATCTTGTTGGATAGAAATCAACATTGCTTAATAAGAAATGAACTGTATAAGCTTGTACAAAACCTATTTCCCTACTTCACACATTTACGTACTGTACAAAAATCCATATTCCTAATGCGACTAGACAAACCTCCCATTGAAAACATGTCTTTTATATCTACTATAATCGAAAAGCGAGGAGAGGTAGAATTTATCTAAAAATAGTCTTATTCTCTTTTTTATACGTTAACTGTACTTGTTATTTTGTTTTGTTGTGACCTGTACTTAGCCAAGTGTGGCAGAAATGTGCAATAAAGGTCTCCATTCAATAAGACACAAATGACGGATGTTGGTTTATGCTATAAGCCATGCATTGGCTGGGCAGCTTGTCAAACACATGCCATGGAGCTTCCAGACTGTTTCTACAGAGAGCCAGCTAAATGACTCAAAGGTTAGGGCTTCTCCTCGCAGCGAACATCACTACGGAATGGTAATGATAATGATACACATTAAGTATGCTGACAAATTTGTAGCGGAGGATTCTTTATTCCTGTGAATTTCGCAATGAATCAAATCATGTTTAATAGACTCTAAAACAACGTGGTGGCCAGAGTAAAGAAAAACAGCTTTCAACGCCATTACTCTTCAGGTTTGTTACAAGGCTGACAACGACATTTCTTTTACTGTACTTCTATTGAAAATAGATGATACCGGTGCAGTGGCAGAAAATATATCGCAGAAAAATAACACGAATGTCTCGTTTGATGCATCATGCCTACCAAAGTGCTTTTCTGCGAAGGCATAATGGTACTTACATTTGTGAACATATTGCGAGGGTTTGCATGGTGACGATATATCTTGATGTTCACCCGTGCTCCAATATATTGAGCATTAGTGTGGCGGGTGGTGGTGCCTTGAGGGAAAACCGAGATAGCCGTTAGAAATAGTCAATAGGCTCAGCGCCAAAGGACCAATTGAAGTAGAAATGAATCCTCTTATAGTCATGCAACACAATATCTCATAAGTATGTTTTCTCCATTTAGAGCATTGTTGACGTTCTCAGAATGGCTAAGGTCGGAAATTAGCAAAACTATATCAACTTTTTTTACATGTTTGAGACGAAAAGTTGGAAACAACACAAATAAAATCAAGCTTTCTTATGAATAGAATTTAAATGATTTAAATAGACAACATTCATTGTCTAAGAAATGACATTAATTTTGTGAATCATTCTTTCTTTATCATTACGTATGCAACAACAGGCATGGATCGATTCAAATCATAGGCTAATCGATCTTTTCTGTAATGAAAAAAGTCTCTATAGATTTATCTTTATTAAAAAACCCATGATAAAGTTACATTTGAGATTTCAGGCTTTTGTTGGAGTACTTTCTTTACGCTAATGGCTTATGTAGTTGGGCTTTACTAAAAAGAATTGAGCTTGTTAGAGCATGGTCTCTCACATCTAGTCATTTACGTCCCAAACTCATCAGTCATCACTAATTATAATAAAAACCATCACTGGCACATCCTCAAAGGTTTAAAGAAAACAAGGCCAGATCTTTCATGCAGTACATGCTATTTTAGCTACGTATTTGTATTCGCGCCTCTCCCTTGGCGATTACATCAATCCATCATATAAAGATTCAATACCTCCGCAGCAATAAATCCTTCAGCACAACGGTTCTGAAAATGTACTGAGGAGTGAACTACATAAAGCATCATATAAAGAAGCCGTGATATTGGGTTGACTTGTCACCACGTTTATGATTGAGTTTGAACACAGGGATGCATTTGGCCTACAAGTTAGAAGCATGAACTTACACAAAACAACAGAGCTGCGGCACAGCTTTCATTCGAAAAGAAGCTGCATTTTGACTTGGCCCTGCAACCACCTCACTCCATTTTTGGTCTTTTCTATCAGAATTATTTTAGATCATGGAAATTAACCAGATTACCAGATTATTAACATATACTAGAGTTCCACGACCTCATACCTAACCTTTATGACTGACGTATTGGGAGTGTTTCTCATCAATTATAAATCATACCAGTTGATCGTCTTCACCCAAATGTCAGAAGTTGTCCAAAGTATAAGCTTGACAAAGAAGGTTATCTTAACATTTATCATCAATTATTGAAATGTGATCCTTATAAACATAATTTGATTCAACGATGTTCACATTCACTTGCAAATGCCTTAAGTATGAAATTGACATAATTTACCAGTATGGAATCATAGAAGTTTCTCATTAACTATGCATATTAGGCCTACATTTGCATATTTTCTATCTGTCAACATTCCTCTCTTCCTCAGTTACGAATGTCACATATTCGAAAAGTCATATCATGGAACACAATGGGTTTTAAAATTGCCTCATTAATTATGCACATTAGAATCTGATTTTCATAATCATTTAATTTTTAATGATACGAAGCATCACGTAAGCTATCTACATACAAACCATATTGAGTTACAGTATTTCCTCATTTATTATGCAAATGAGGTCTTCATTTGCATAGTTGATATCTAATAATATATCTCTCTTCCCCAGTTACATCTGTCACATGTTTGAGAGTCGTATCCTGGAATTTGGCTCATGTACAAACTTTCCTAATTAATTATGAAAATTAGATACTTATTTGCATAATAAGTATCCAATCATGTACATCATCACTCAAGCTATCTACTTACCAAAGTTATTTCCTTTCAAAGTCTGAAGCAAAACCTGCTCATGCAGTTTCAAAAAAGCCGCCAGGGGGGCCCAAACCTTTAGCACTTACTCTCTGTCCAAATAGCTACCTACCGCTCAACAATCAGTTCCATAGCATGTCCAGAACACGAGATATCAAAACAGGAAGTTCCGCTGCAGTACCGTGACAAGACGCTAGGGTACCCAAAATCTAATCACTTCTAGGTCTCATCAAGACCTACCCGCCTACCAAATATCAAGACAATCCATGCAAGCCTTCTTGAGTTATGCTGGTCAATTACACACACACACACACACACACAAACACACACACACACACATACACACACACACACACACACACACACACACACACAAACACACACACACACACACACACAAACGCTACCCTCTGCATAACCTTCTCGGCGAAGGTAACTAGATCCCTTTAATTCATTTATGTCTTTTATTTCTTTTGAATATATAAATCTTCATTTGCAATAGCATGACTGAGGGCTGATAATTGCACATGCGTAGATATGCCTTTTTATTGATGGTAGAGTCCATTCCAAGTCACCAAGAGGGTTGTTATTGTCCTAATTTACAATTGTTTTCAATCTTTTGTAATTATTTGTGTGAGAGATTTCATATTTTGAATGTGATTTCAACTTTATAAATATTTCTCCGGTTTTCTAAAACTTAAGAAATATTCATCATATGGAATATGATATTTCTAACAGTTTTTAAATAATGGTAACGGCATTCTACCATTATTTACCATTATTTACAATTTCCTACCGTTTTTTAACATTGTTTGTAACATCTTTATAATTAGGTCAGAGGGCTGGGAAGAAAGCAATTCACACATCCTTGCGAAGTATAGGGAAGAATGCTTTCCACAAAGGACCCAACAGTGTCCCGCAGTGAAGTCTAAAGATGTACAAAAGCAGACGGAAGGGCCGGATTAGCACCTACTTTTATGGGGGCAATTACCATTCTCTATGACTCTACCATTGTTAACCATTTTCTACCATTTTTTATCAATATTTTTAAAAGTGAAAGAATCACATCGATGTTAAGAAATTATTCTTTATAAAGAGATTTTTGTGCAGTTCCTTTCAAAATATTTCTAAATAATCTAATCGACTGCAAATGAATTCATATTTCTATATTCAATCTTTTAGAAAAATTTAGAACTATTGTCCGTCAGATATTGTTTTATTAGAATTTTTTCTAAATTATTCCAAACATTATTATAAAACCCTCTCGGTGACTTGGAATGGACTCTATCAACAAATACGTTTAACTATTTTTATATACATACATCAATGTTATAAGCGTAACATTGAATGTTTAATTTTAAAATACACAAGGCGCCTATGTTTTATGCAGTCGTGATGAGAACGCAGGGCAAGATATTCCTTTAGCTGTTCAAATTCCTATATTTGTATGGCTAGCGTTGTTTGAGTGCATGAGTGTTTCATAGTTTGTAAAGTAAGTTTATAAAGTTTGTCGTGAAGGTGTTTCATGGGATCAGTCGGTTATACATGACGCTGTTCAAGATGATAACTATGGCCCATTCCAACCACTTACCGTCTCAACGATAATGGCCATATCTTTACATTAATACGTTTTAGTACCTGTCCCTCCGCTCCACAGGAATCCCGGTAAGACTCGTTATTTTGTTGCTGGCACGTTACTGCGCCATAAATCCCGACATAACCGATAGTCTGGGAGCAAGGGTCTCTCGTTTAGGCTGCTTAATGGCCACTTGTGGCTGAATAAAGACATTAAACGGTAACCGTAAAAACGCGGGGCAGTTTCACAGAATTAGCCGCTACGTGAGGTGACATATTCCGGTCCCAATAAACCGTTTTCACGCTCGCCTTCCTGCTTTTATCTGCATCACTGTAAAGTTGTTTGGCGCCGAAAAATGACGACTGCCCAAACTTTTGTCTCCTTACTGATCCTTGAGAAGGCAAACGTCGATAACACGTTAGTATTCTGGTAAATATGTTTTGTGCTGTCATTTTTTCACTTAAACTTCAGCACATTGCTGTCTTACTGAGACATTTTAAACAAATGTCTTTGAAAATGTACTGCATTGGAGTAAAAACGGTGAAATATTTATAGAAGAATGATATTTTAGATAGCTCCAAAATTGCATAATTCAGCTTCAAGCAACATTCCGGGAAATGAGTTTTTATACAGACTGAAACACCAAATGAACAAAGCAGATTGTTTTTGACTCCTTCTTATTCCGTAGCGTCAAATTTCATACATTAAAAAAAATCTGCAATAAATTGCCGTGCGATTTTGTGTGGCTTTCTCTTTCCTGGTGAAAATGTACTTGGAACGATGATCTAATTATAAAGATTAAATCGGTGTGCATAGCATACATAAAATGACTTTAGGTCCAAAATGGAAAACATTGTTTCGGTTGCCTTCAAAGAGCAAGTTACACTGGCACGGTTTGGGGTATGTTGTATCCTGTTCCGGACACGAATGCGCACGGAACTGGATAGGCACGGTTCTGGATACACAGTTCCCCAATAGATTTTCAAAGGCAATTATTCAATCGATTCAAAGACTTCTGTCAAGGACCACAAGCACTAATCGTATTGACAGTAGAGTAAGGCAGACCTTTAACCATTTCAAGATCAAAGCAACATATGGTTCTTATTTGCTGTGTGTGGATAAGAAAATTACGGTGGCAGTCCGTCTTAAAGCTAAGTTTTACTTAGGGGGCTGCCTTTGAAGGTAATGTTAAATGTTATCAGTACGACAGCTGTTAAGCCTATTAGGACGAAACAGTTATCCTATGTAGCAGGATATTTTTTATACTTTTTGTGTCACAAGTGGATTACCTTGATTGATACGGACGTTGTACCGTAGCCCAGCGTCACATACACGGGGTGCTTTGAGCTCTAAACCTGAACGAAAAGGAAATATACCCACAAAAGCTTAGACTTTGACGCCTACAGGCAAAGAGACTTCAGGTGAAGATAACAGACTTGCCGGCTTGGTGAGCAATGGTGCCCTTTGAGTCTCGTAGCTTTACGCAGCGTGCACCTGATGATTAATGAATGAGACATGCCAGAGCCAAAGAACCGACCCTCTAGGACGTATGGAATAATAGAAATGTGGAGAAAAGTGAATTTGAATAGAAATGCATGGTTGTCGTTTTGCCTTCTCGTTGAAGGAAATTCTACATAATTACAATGCTTGCAACATCGGCATAGAGTCAATTCCAAGTCACCCTACGTTTTTATGTGTACTTTATTACAAATATTAAGAAAAAAACTTGACACTTTTGTAACATTTCAAACATTATTGTTGAAACCTTTTAAAGATGTTTGAATTTGATGAAACAAATATTATTCGTACATTTATGTTTAAGGCACAAATAAATACAAATCTAGTTTATTTAGGAAGGGAGGGGCTGTGCTTCTTTTTCGCTGAACTCAAATGATTTTGAATTCGTATGAATATATTTTTAAAACCCACATGGTGTTATGAAGTACACTTTAAAAGTACACTTCATACTATTCTGCACAGTACGACCTTGAATGTACTATTTTCATCCTGTTACTTTATGCAGTGAGTCTAGACTCTGTTAGATTTTTTATATCTATATATTAACTTCTCTGGGAAATTAAGTATGAGGTATTATAACTAGTACTGTCTACATTTGATAGAAATTAAAACTTTTATAGTTGCCATATATGTCTGAATTGCTAACAATGTCTGTAATTTTTACGCCATAGAGGTTCATTAGTGTATGAAACTAACCAAATTATCGTCTATTTCCACTTGGATGCTGCAACTTTTAATTGGCCAGAGCGCTCAGTAAGGCCCTCATTCCACTAAACGGCGATCGCGCTGCGCTCTTTCTGCGATCTAAATTGAATTAGTGTAACCCTTGACTTTATAATTTGAATATCATGGAAAATGTAAAGGTATGACTGAAATGACAACAAAAATCGTGAAAATGAATTTCGTTAAGCTTTCTGTAAAATATTACGTCACATCGCGAGCGCAGTGAGGTCACCGCCCTAGTGGAATGGAGATAGAATCAACGAAGCACCCAAGAAGCGCCAGAGCGTTTACCCTCGAATAAATGTTTCAGGGGTATCAGCATTAACTTAGAGCTCTAGAAAAAAATAGGTTCTCAACGAAAATGGGGCTCTTAGGAAACCAGTAAACTTCAACAACAATTTGAGCCCATGTTTTATCTTACTCTGATTCTGACAGTATAAGATTAGCAACGGAACAGCCTATACGATTGAATGACGTATGTGACATATGTGAATTTTGCCTCCTCTGGCATGTGACTATCGATTCTGAGCTGTAGAAAGATGGCGCATGCTGTCTGAACGCTTTTCCCCGAGGAATTGTAAGGCTTGCATAATAGTTTTAATTCTTTCTGTTTAACATTTTATTGATTTTAAAAAGTTGATTCAAGTTAAAAGGACGCGTTATAACTCTTACAACGCGTAATAATTGTTACAATGCGCCGTTGGAGCTGGAACCAAAACGTTATTCTTTTGTCAAGAAAAGACGTCTAGCTGTTTAACAGATTTACGGCAAGATATACTGCAGGTCATAGCTTAGAGAAAACTAACGTCAAACAAAACTCCCTGTCAAACCTTCTATTGCTTAATTAGATAAAAATTACTAGAAAAAAGCAAATGGTCATGTTATTAGTATAAGTTTTGATCTTGATACAATATTCGGTCATTCATTTTCATACTCATTAAAGACGTCATATTGATATTGGCAATGAATACCCTACCGATGACAGAGAATTCACTTCTTATATAGATTTTATTTTCGGGCGTCGTATTGTAATTATATATATTAACCTCTGATCATATTGTAGCGCTTATTAGTTATATATTATTTGGCAATACCCACGTATGCCAACAGCTTCGTAGCATGGATTTTTCAGCTATTATTTTAGTATAATTTTCTGAAATCAGCTCGAGAGAAGATGGCTGGTTTCCCGACGTTAAAAGATTCAATTTGTTCAAATATTAAAGGCGTGAATGTCTTTTAGAGTCCATTCCGAGTCACCGCGAGGGTTTTATAATAATATTTGTAATCATTTTGAAAAATTTCTAATAAAAGAATATCTGACTGACAGTAGTTCTAAATTTTTCTAAAAGATCAAATACAAAAATATGAATTTATTTGAATTTAATCAGATAATTAAGAAATAGTTTGAAAGTAACTGCACAAAAACCTCTTTATTTGTAATAATTTCTAAACATCTATGTGATTATTTGACTGTAAGAAATATTAACAAAAAATGGTAGAAAATGGTTTACAATGGTAGAATGGTGATTGCCCCATAAAAGTAGGTGCTAATCCGGCCCTTCTGTCTGCCTTTGTACATCTTTAGACTTCACTGCAGGACACTGCTCGGTCCTTTGTGGAAAGTATTCTTCCCTAAACCTCGTAAGGATGTGTGAATTACTTTTTTTCCCAGCCCTCTGGCCTTTTTATAGAGATGTTACAAATAATGGTAGAAAATGGTAAGAAATTGTAAATAATTGTAAATAATGGTAGAATGCCGTTACCATTATTTAGAAACCATTGTAAATATCATATTCTACATCATGAATATTACTTAAGTTGTAGAAAACTTAGGAAATATTTATAAAGTTGAAATCACATTCAAAATATTTCAAAATTATCAAATCTCTTACACAAATAGTAACAATAACTTGAAAATAGTTCTAAATTATGACAATAACAACCCTCGCGGTGACTTGGAATGGACTCTATCAATGCTGTTTTGTTTAAGTCACCACCAATTTTCTATGCTTCAATTTAAAGGAATATGATATATATTAATGATATATATTATAGATGTGAGCCTACTACATTTTCCCTACCACAAATGCATTTTAATCATAAAACTACATTCCGTTTTGCGCTTTTAGACAAGAGGGCAAAAAATGGTTTGTGATGTGATGCATTTAAAAAAAAAAACTAATTCAATGTTATTGTCGAATCGAAGTCAGCGAATTTTAGAACACGTCAATTTACTACTGCGTTGCTTATTGAAGCAAAACAGTGCCTTGATTTGTACCATAGAGGTTCTCATTTATCAAGTTTGTGCCTAACTGGGCCTGATTCATGATAGATTCCCCGTATGTCATGGAGCGCCACAGTCTGTAATGCCAGAGTTTACGTCCATTTTTCATCGTTAAGACTTGAAGGCTCATTAGAACCGGTATATATCACGCTTAAAGTTCAGGAAATGTTACAAAGCGTTAAAGCTATAATCACCCCAAGAAGAAGAAGCGATCTATTCTGAAGCTGTCGAAGCAAGAATGTCAAATGACGAACCTACTGCAGCCTGTTTATCCTATCTAACGTTCATCTTTTTCTTGCTTTAGACAAAGACAGAAACCAGGTGGCGCTGCACTCAAGCTAGTAACTTTTTGTCAGTGACAGTACCATACAAAGAACAGTATTGTCTTAGTAAACGTTGCAACAATGATGACAATAAATATATTTAAAAAAAGTAGACTTAGTAATATCTAATATATAACACATAACATAATATGCCAACAAAGGACAAATTTCTCTCTGGTTGGCGAGGAGAAATATAGAGTTGCAATAAACTAAAAATTTATTCTCAAGTCAAAACTGACTTTAAATTGGAAAGAACCTTTTATCAATTCGTTATAAATCCTGTCACGTTTCCCGTCGGCTGAGCAGACAAATCACATAACCCCTATCCTGACCCTAATGATTCCTCCCCTGTTGCCCTTTGACCCTTCGTTCCTACCCCCTACAAACTCTTTCGTGGCTTCTCTTTCCATCGGTACGGTCACATTCCCGCCCAACCCTCTCCATGACTTACCCCAGAACAGCTGGAGCCTGAGTACGTTATCATGTTATCTATGCTTTAGTTTCTTTTGTCTTGACCTGAGTGTTGACACATTCTACTCCCCTGTACAAGGTGGTTTTAAGTACACCTGATAATTTCTCACTTGTTTATCACTCAGATAGTTTCTTAGACTGTAACTCAGATTGTTACTCATCCAGTGCTTATGTTTTTGTTTTCGCCACTGTTCCGGCAATGACTTTATTCAACCTCGATTATGATGACGGGCTTATCGTGATTTGGTCGTTGATGAGTTACTTACGAGTCAGGATGCGTTAGACATCCACTGCTCAGAGCCTCGGTTTAACCGACCAGCCCGGTATTGGCTAAATACGTTTAACAGACCAGGGTAAAGCGGTCACCACCTCGCAGCATGACTTCTAAGTAAACAAGAGGACCCTGTATTATGATCATGTATAAGAATGAATATGATATGGAAACAACGTGTGTAATACGAGAGTTATTCTGTTTTCAATTTGAGGAGCCAATAAATGCCCGACCGTACTGAGTGACGGTGAGCTCACTACCCTAATTGTGTGTATGTTGTCTGTGAAATAGACTGAGAAAGCTTCGGAGCTTGCGGAGAAGAGAAATATAGTTATCATAATAACATAACCAAATTAAGAATATGTTCTCACTGCATGGAAATGGAAAAAAGGTCGATATCATAATACATCAGCCACCAGAGACGATGTCCTTCATGTCAAGATAGCGTTGAAGATGGATATCATTTCCAAATGACATGCCCCGCATATACTGCAGATAGACGAAAATATATAAATATGATTACATGTAAATCCAGTATACCCTTGCCAAAGACAAACATAGACATGTTCAATCTACCAGACATATGTTAAGCCCCGACACCATCTCACGTACTTAGGCCAATACGTATGTAGCGCTTTACAAAAGAGAGAATGTATTGTAACAGACAGAAACGTTTAACGTATACTATGTAACCATTTACATTCATATTCTTGTAGTCATAGTTTTTAGAATAGAATAGTTTAGTACTCATTGTATTGGTTACTTTGTCGTTTTTGACATACATGGTTCCATGTACAATTGTCGAGCAATAGAGTTAATTCATTTCACCTTTCTAAGTCATGGAGTAATATACAGTTGTCTCTTGTGCATCAGTCAAACAATGTATGTCTGACTGAGTAGTAATGTTGTAGAATTGTAGTTAGAGGGTATCGACGGCAATCCCCTGAATGTAAATTGTAGTTTAGCATTATCAGAGGAAGTGTTTAGAGTAATATGATGCTATTAATCATGCGTTAAATCCCTAGTGGTGATATTAAAATTAATTCTGCAGATTTATCCGCTACTCCTTAATAAGGGAATATCATTGCTGAACATTGAGTCTGATGCTTCGGTGACCTCATACCTCCATGGAATGCTTAGAGCTTTTGTGAATTTTTTTTGGAAATGACTTTCACATTTACATCATTTGTGCAAGGTGATAATCACCTTTTACTAACTTGCACATGTCACAAGCATAAGATTGCCATCATTTTCTAACAAACGGTTTTGCCATTTGGGTATTAATTATGGATATGCTTTCCAAATTAACATGTTTGGTATCTGTTTATGTTCAACCTGCCATATATTTCATGCGTCATATTTATTGAAGCTCAGTTATGGGAATCTATTGAATTAAAGAATCTACTCATTAAATATTGAATAAATTACTTATTTGCATATATATACTATTTAAGTACATTTCTACCTAATCTATCAGCAATCCTAATAAGATGGAAATCCTTCCTTTCTTTCTTCCTGTTTTGAATTTTTTGACAAAAAACGCCCTTGCAGTTCCAAAATTTGATGAAAGGAGGCCCAAACCTCTCCCACTTTGTCCTGACGTCAAAAGCTATTATGTCAAAGCGAAAGCATGTCAAGAGATACAATAAAGAATCTGCTATGATTGAATTTTGTCATCCTCCTATTTTGCATAGTTTGTATTTCATTATGTATATATTTGTCTAAGCTACCTAAATACCAAAAATGATGAAAATCCGTTACTCCCTTCTTGAGTTATCCTCTTCGAAAAATTTTGACAAAAACGCCCTGTAGTTGCCGAACAAGCCGCAAGGGGTTCAGTTATGTGACTTCTTCCCGAGACAAAGAGCTATCTACCGTCCAAAAATTATGACCATAGCATGTCCTGAACAAGAGCTATAATTAAAAGTAGAAGTGTTACTGCAGTACCCGGAAAGCCAAATTCTAATCATTTCCAGTTTATGTCAGACCGTACCATTACATTAAATATGAAATCAATAAATCCATCCATTATCTTGTTTACAGACAGACAGACAAACGCTAGTGAAAATGTAATCTCCATGAAGGGAATGGTGAGGCTTCATAAGCTATTGAACTATATACAAAGGCGCCGCACATATAGCCTACATGGTTGTAGAGAGGACAGCCACGCGGCGATGGCATTTCACTCTAAGTGTTCTAATACAAGGATAGAGCTAGACATTGGATTTGACAAGCTTTTCATCGAAAAAGCAATTTTAGGGAGTGCAGCTTAGGGACGATATGATATAAATATAATCCCTGCCAACAGGTAAGCCGGTATAACGGTTAATGTTATTGATTTCTGTCAGAAGACTATGTCTCAGAACAGAATATAACGCTAGCGTGTTATCTGTAGTCGATAGTCATGGATATCTAACAGCATAGGACCAGGGTTTCCGCCAAACAGGCGTCTGTCTCTGCCACAAATGCCCTCAGCTGAAGCAGGAGCGGCAATTGGTTTAAAGGTATTCCAAATAGAAATCGCGTTCCACGACCTCATATCTCTGCTAAATTACATACATCTTTTTTCAGCGACGTTTTATAGATTTAATTCATCTATTACAAAAAGGAAATATTTGTTGCACGTTTTTTAAGTTAATCATGTTCTCTACCCAAATAACACAATTTCTTGAAATTGATAAAGTTGGCATTTTCGCCAAGAAGGTTGTTGAAGCTTTCAAAATAAATGTAAAAGGTTTTAAATGATATGTCTATGGAATCATAGTATCTCCCCATTAACAACGGCGAGAGGACATTAACAACAATATATATATATATATATATATATATATATATATATATATATATATATATATATATATATATATATATATATATATATATACATATATACAAACGTTTAGTATGCCGCTGATTGATTTTCCAGCGTCTTCTCATTTTCGACAAATGTCAACTATTAGACGTAATGTCAGCATCGTTCCATTAACTATTTCGTGAGCAGACATCATCACATCTTACCATTATAGAAGTTTTCGTCAACGAGTACAGTCTCTTTTTCATTCAGTGAGGGCTATTCATTTGCCATAAAACTTGGAATAGTCCAACACAAATAGCCTTCAGTTCATTAAGCTATCCATTTAAAGTCAGCATCGACAGCTGATACCACCAGTAGTGCACTTGGCAGGTTTTTACAAGTAGACCCTCCATTCATTATAGTACAGTATATTCACATCTACTATTAACATCGTCGCGCGCGCGTGTGTGTGTGGGGGGGGGGGGGTGCTCACTCGAGAAGCTAGGGATAAAACCTTATGATATTGGTTAGGTGGGTAAGGGGTAGGGGTCTGAAAACAAAGGGAGAGTGCGATAATGGTAAATCTTCCCTTTCCTTTCAACGACCATTTGCACATCGGGTATTCCATTAACTGAGTTTTTCGAATGAGAAGAGTGTTTTCTGCCAGAAGAGTGTTCTACGGTACTGCAGCAGAACATCCGGGTGTGATACTGTAAATGCAGAAATGTTCGCGGTGGTTTTATGCTCGGTAAAGAGTGTTCATCGTGAACTCAGAACCACCACAAAGTCCGTTACATTGTGTGACGGTAGCACTACTATTGTTTGAAACGTGAACTCTTCATTTTCTCCCCACCGTGAAATTCGATCCCCGCGAATATTTCAGCATTTACAGTATTTTTGGCAATATAATGTATCAAAGATTTGAACTGCAATCCTTACAAAGTGTCACTTGTATTAGTAGGGGTATGCCAAAGACCGAAATCTCTTTGACTGTGTCGCCTTCATGCAAACTCCCTTTCCCTATGACGACATATACCAGCAAGACTAATAAAACATTTATATATATACATGCATTTTTAGAAGGCCAAGGATCCTTCAAAAGCTTTCAACCACTTTTCATTTCAAGAAATGCTGATTTTTGATCGCGCTGGAAATGACGCCAATAATGGTTTGTGCTGCATATCCTTACACCATTCACTGTTGGATGTAGGATGAACTATGTTGTTGCTTTGCTACCTTCAATCACTGCTATGACAAAATATTCTTAAGAACGAATTGGGTTTGGTCCATCTTGGTGAAAATTTCAGTCTTTAGAAAAGCAAACAAATGTATTTGCTTTGATGTCAGGATTTAGTTTCTAGAATATTGTATTATATTCTTCTCATCTTAAAAGCTCTCTGTTTTGCATAAACATACCTACCAAAAGCCACACGCGTTTTTACAATTAATCATTATGATGCATGACATAGCTTTTTGTCTTTTTACGTCTGAAGTAATTGGCATCTTAGTAACAGAACGCCTCTGTCGATGCTTTGTGGAGAATGTATATTGCCTGCTATTTTGGGCACAACCCAGGCAAAACACAATTGCTTGACGACTATTCACATAGAAATCAAAGTTATTGTGGACACAACGGTGTAGGTCTTAGACATAAATTGTATAACTTTCATTGCCCTTGCAATTATCCTGCGGGTATGAATTTGCAACTAAAAGTTATTATTATTCCAAATGGGTACACTATACACTTCCAACAGACTCGGTACTGATATCCGCTTTGCAAGCTGGCTGTGGAGTCTTGGTGATTCATAATGGTTACAAATGTTCAAATTGGCCTGCAAATTACCAAACTGTTACCTACGATGTATGCCCTGTCTGTAAAAGGTTGAATATATGTACTGCGTTAACCCTACGAACCAAGTATGCACCATCTATATTGTACAGAGCAATGGAGCAATGCTATTTTACGCTGCGGGCGAGACTTGTCGTTTAATTTCTGATACGCAATTTTAAAGGCAACCAAAGCAATGTCAGGGCCAAAAAAATGAAAATAAAGAAAATGCTGAAAATGATATGGTAGTGACACTTACTAACACTGTTTAGAACATCTGCATAATATCGTCATACTTTGAGCAATTTAAACCTGTGCAAAAATGTGCTGTACGATGATCCCCTTAGTTGCGCGAGCCTACAAAAACTCCGGCGATGATTTTCAGTGAGTTCTCACATCACACCGACATCAGATTTTTTGCATCATATACATTGTGATATTATTGTTTGAACTAATCATGTATAGAAATGACTGGATAGATTGACTTTCGCAATCCGATTTTCGGGCCCGAATATTGCTCTGGTTGCCTTTAAGGGTCCCTGTGCGGTTGCAATTAGGGTTACGTGCGATTATAAATATCATTTATATAGAGCACTGTATGTCTTTGAATACGCAAATGCAGCATTCACATGTGAAGTATCGTTGTTGTTCACTTTCGTCTTGTAACTAAGATGTTAGATACGGTATTGGAAAACAAATTCGAATCGCATTAGAAGTAGTTTAAGGCGGGCAATGTAGCCAACTTTAGATGTTTTATTCCTACTATGCCAATCGTCTTAGTGAATCAAATAAAGCCATATCAACCACATGATATTTGTTGACCGTAGTGTCATCAGATCAAAAGCAGCAAGTTCTGTTGCAGTATCAAAACAAGCTGCTTGGGAGACCTACACACCAGCCAAATATTAAGACAGCCCACCCATGAGTCATCCTGTTCACCCCTCTGTTCGATTAATCAGGGTACTTTAAAAACATTGTTTATGATCAATCTCTGATTCAAGAACATGAGCTAACTTCTTTGTTTTGCTTTAGATATACAATCGGAGTAATTGGAACGATTCTATTTCAACTTTTTGACACAAATTTCAGTTTCAAAGTTTGTTCATACCATGTAAGTTTGGTAGACTTTTGGAGACTTTAGTGTATTCTGCCTTTGAAAGAAAACTGGTGGCCGTAATTTTGACATTAATATTGTATCATAATATTTCCTGAACCTGGTCCTTCTTATAAGAACACAAACAAACTTTGAAACTGAAATTTGTTTCAAAAAGTTGAAATAGCTTACAACTCAATGATAAATCTAAGATACAGTTTTATGCAGCGGTATAGCTTTGATGTTTACCTTCGCCGAGAAGGTTATGTAGAGGGTAGCGTTTGTGTGTGTATTTGTTTGTAACGTACAACATAACTCGAGAAGGCTTGGATGGATTGTCTTGATATTGGGTAGGTGGGTAGGTCTTGATGAGACTTGGAAATTATTAGATTTTGGGTCCCCTAGCGGCTTGTTACGGTACTGCAGCGGAACTTTCTGTTTTGATATCTCGTGTTCTGGACATGCTATGGTCCTGATTTTTGAGTGGTAGATAGCTCTTTGGACGGTGAGGAAGTGGTATAGGTTTTGGCCCCCTAGCGGCTTTTTTGGAACTGCAGGAGCAGGTTTTGCTTCAGAGTTTGAAATGGAATAACTCAAGAAGGGCCTGATGGATGGTCATAATTTTTGGTAAGTAGATAGCTTGAGCGATGATGTACGTGATTAGATACTTTTTATGCAAATAAGTATGTGATTTGCATAATTAATGAGGAAAGTTTATACATCCACCAAATTCCATGATAGGACTCTCAAACATGTGACATATGCAACTGAGGAGGAGAGAAATATTAATAGATATCAATTATGCAAATTAAGACCTCGTTTGCATAATAAATGAGAAAATACTATAACTCAAGATGGGCTTAATGGATGGTCTTCATTTGTGGTATGTAGATAGCTTACATGATGCTTTGTATAATTATGCAAATCATATTTTCTAATTTGCATAACTAATGAGACAATTTCAAAAGCTCGCTGTGTTCCAGGATATGACTATTCAAATATGTGGCACTTGTACCTTAGGAAGAGAGGAATATTAATAGATAGAAAATATGCAATGGTATGCGTAATTTGCATAATTAATTAGAAACTTCTATAATTTCATTCAGGTAAATGATGGCAATTTCATACTTGTGGCATTTGAAAGTTATGTGAATGTGAGCATCGTTGAATCAAATTATGCTAATAAGGACCTCATTTGCGTAATTGATGATAAATGTTAGCATAACCATCTTTGATAAGCTCATACTTTGGAAAACCTCTGTTATTTGGCTGCAGACGATCAACTGGTATGATTTATGATTGATGAGAAACACTCCTAAATACGTCAGTCATAAAGGTTAAAATCATTTGGCGAAGGTATGAGGTCGTGGAACTCTAGTTGCTAATGAGTTTTATTTTTCTTAAATAGCAGTGTCAACCAAAAACTATTCGGTACCAATTGTTCTTATATTCATACTTGCAGAGGTAACTGACCCGATCGGGGCTGTTAAAGAAAGGCACGCCTTGTACTTTAGACAATAAATTGCCCTTCGCTACTGCTTTAAGTTTTATGTATTGCCAGTAAATGTCTCTATTCAGCCACAAAAGGCCTTTAAAGTAAATGGAGAGTAAAGTAACAACGTTTCTTTACCACCATTTATGTCTGGATCAATCTTACAACGCGGGACACAGCACAAAGGCCTTTCTGCTATAAGTACGAGTTAAATCAGCCTAATGTGCTATAAAGTGCAAATGTCTGTAAAATGAGAGCTGAATGCTCAAAGGGAACACAGACAGCCATTGAACTGCTGCAAGGTAAAATATTTCATCAAAAGATAGAATTACATGGTATGCTGGCGGCTAGGGTTCAATGACTATATAGAAAATGACGAATTCAAAGTCTAGGAGTAATAATTGAGTAATTTTCTTTATTGTCGTTAAGATACAGCTATATGTACACTGCGTGCATTTGAAATAACAATGAGATGAGGGTGGATTTGATTTAGAGAACACACAGAGAGAGAGAGAGGGAGAGAGAGAGAGAGAGAGAGAGAGTCACACACACACACATTAACACACACACAGGCACGTACACACACACACTCACGCATAACACATACACATAACACACACATTCAAACACACAAATACACAAACGCAGAGAGAAAGACACTAAAACAAACTCATATCCTGACAAACACAATGATACACACGTACGCAAGGACGCACAAAAATTCTTCTCCAAAAATTCAATCCTAGGGTGAGACAAAAGCATCCAATGATTTTCAAGTAAACAGTAACTGTCTTCAAATGGCGATCCCTGATGATACATAAATCAGATTTCTGTCTCTGAGTCATGCTGTTAATATCAAAAGACAAACAATTTACACAAATATACTGTCCTTTCTTGTCGGTAGCAATTACCATAGTATTGCGATAAGGAAAAGGGTATATCATATCTTTCAATATACTTAGATTACACCAGACAAATAACCTAGGCATCTTAAGTAGTGTGTTTCAAAATGAAGCTGGATATTGCTTATTTCCATTTATCTAATACCTATACAAAGTGTTACCGACATCTACTTCTGTACAAACAGAACCTTAAACCACTGGATTCCTTGCCCAGGGTAAGTCGTAAAGGGAGTGCTCCTATTGTGAGCTGCCCAACAGTAGTGAGGGGTCAATTGGCATAAATTCATAAAAGGATTAGATCGTCTGCCAGCCTAGAACAATAGGAAAGGACAGATTACCATAATAACTGTGAGAGAATTCAAATTTTTCCTGTACTGGTTTTTCTTGGAACATTATCAAACCATGCAGAATAATTTGGATCTCCATCAAAAAGTCACATAATCCAAGGAAGTTTCAATCAGATAAGATTCCTTGGATAATCAGGACAATATTATCTACAACTTTCAGTTTTGGAGAAGTCAACCTTGTTCAAATTTTCAAACTTTTAAATCAACCCTGTCAACGTTGTGTTAGAGTATCTAAATGGATCTAAATTTCCAATGTCTTCCACACATTAGCCTTGGTGTGTATAGAAATATGACGTTTGGGGATTTTTACGTCGACTTGTTGGATTAACCAGGAATTAGATTAGAGCTCTGTAGAACAGTATATATCACTGCTAGCCAATGTTTCAAACGAAATCGTAAGCCAGTGTCGTCATTCCTTTATTTCTTGGCCAGCTGTCCTTCAAGCTAACTTCTTTATGTGTCGACATACTTCAAATTCTTATCTGTTGTCTAAAGATTTCAAACATAACTTGGAGAGTAACTTGTACATGGTAAACCGTTTCAGCCAGTCCTCCCCTGATGTGCTCTGTACGGCTGCCAGACGCATACTGAAGCCCATAGTTTACATTATCCTGTATTTATATATTTTACTGGGGTCTTTAAACATTAGAGGAAACAAACATTTTTTTTATCAATCGACCTACTGATTTTGTATGAACGTCATTGCAATAAAACGTCTGCACCAGATGTTTTATGAAGCTCGTATCTTTACAATTCGCTTAACCACCAAAACTACCAACAGTATTTTGATTGACTCTTTGGTTTCTAACCAAAACATTTGCGTGGTAATTGTTAACCCAAATATTACATTTTTGGCCTAAAATAGCAACAATTAAGTTTCAACATGTCCTAGGAACCCAACGCCGATTTGCAGTCATTTACTTTTAATACCTGATTGGAGGCATAGGAGCTAAAAATGTACATTCATGGTCTAAAATTGTAACCCCCCCCCCCCAAATCGTTTTGAATTATGATATGCCAAAGGTGTGAATAAAGTCATATAGGCATATGTCTTACAATGTAGGCATCCCCATATCTAATCTCAGGTCATTGAGTTTCAATACCAGGGCATAGAAGCCCCAAATATACATTTTTGGTCTGAACATAGGAAAAAATCCCCAAAATACATCATTTTAAGTGGTGTATGCCAAAGGTGTTAATAAGGCCCTGCGAACATGTATTGTATACTTTGTAGGCACCCCCGTATGAAAGTTCAGATTATTTGGTTTCAAAGCAATTGCACAAGAGTCCAAAATAAACATTTTGCTATGAAAAAAGCAAAAAACATTCCCAAATAAATAATTCCTTTAAGAGGTGTAGGCCAAAGGAGTGGATACGTTTTAGTCACCCCTGTACGAAATCCAAATGTCATTTAGTTTTAATACTGGAGTCCAAAATATACATTTTTGGTCTGAAAATAAAAAATAATCCTAAAATATATCATTTTCAAGTTGTGTATGCCAAAATTGTGTATAAATCTTGTTAGCATATCTCCTAGGCATTTCTGTTGACCATTACCTTAAGTTTTAGATCTGTATACATTTATAGATGAAGGAGCGTATACAAAGTACCTATAAAAAGGGAGTCCAAGATAGCGACACTAACTAATGCATCCAAGAAGGTTAGTGCATCATTTGTATCAAGGTTACATTAGATTAGACTTTCTTTTCTTGACACTCTCCAGCTGCTTGTGACTCTCACCAATTTTGACGTCATTTGGACAAGAATTATACCAGTTATGCTACTTTATTTTCAATTCATGGCATAATGCCTCATTTGCGTTAATTTGCATGAAGAACCCTAGAACCATTATGTCCCACCGGGACCATAGAAAGACATACCTAAAAATGATCAAGAGACATCAAGCTATCATTCTATGAGAGTGAACTAGATATGTACCGGGTGGGCTACATTCGTCAATTTCTAGGCCTCTTCCGAAAATCTCCTCCTGGACTATGAATGGAAGACTGGCATTTTATCTTTGTGTAATTCAAATTCGAGAGATGTACACATGCCGCAGGGGACGTCTTGACAAATGAACCGGGTATGGTTTAAAATCTAAAAGCTTCAGATGTTATTGACTATCGTGGAATATATTTTACCCTTCATTTATTGGCACTGCAGGCAAAGATTTCTTCATGTGCCTTTTATACTTTATACATGCTTTCCAACTAACCGGGTCTGTACATGCATGACGCAGCGGGCATCATAACTCGGTGCGCCATACTAATCTTCCCTTGTATACAACTGATACGGCCAAATCAATGAACATGACAGATGTTTGTTAAACTGACTAATACACGGTAGATAGATATACATAAAAGCAACCTGCTTATTTCTAGAAAAGATAAAATTAAAACTTTCCACGTTTATATATACACGTCTGTTGGCGAACTGTTATTGATATCCACCAATGCTGTGACGCAGGTTTAACTTCAAAAGTCAATAATGTTTTATGTTGTAAAATTAAAATTTGTAATAATAGCTGTACCCGATTCCTCATTATATTATCCGGTCTTAGGATGGATACATACCCCACTCAGTACACAATACTAAAATATAAGATAATCCAGATAATGAATTGTAAAACGGCTGTTCAGGTCGATGTTCAATGGAACAAAGGGAACAACACTTGAAGGCGAACTTACAATGGTATCGGTGTAACGCAATTCCTCACAATACCAATACTTGGGGACATTCCGCTGTTACAAAGAACCCTTTTAGTGCACGATCTGTAGGAAATCTATGCCCTTGCATTAAGTACCATGATGATTCCCGTCATGAAAACTGCATCTCAGTCAATCTAAGTGAAAAAGGACTTGAATTTTAATATCAATATTTCTCTTATGTTCTTCATCAATTCTGACTATACAAAATAAGCAATGTAAAAACGATTTGTTCAAAAGGAAGAAGTAAGTATTCAAAGCTTTCCGAAACAATCCAATCGCAATCACCAGTTGCAGCAATGTAAACCAAAAGTGTCAAGGTCCCATGATTTATTGTCTTATTACCTCCGACACGATTCCCGCAATAGCGCTTTAGCATTTTAGACTCATTGAGCGTGCTGCAAAAAGATTTTGCAATAATTTTCATGGCCCTCTCTAATGCAAAATTTTACAGTGATTTGCCTTTCCCCCAACTGCCTATCATACCTGTTGTTTATCCTTGATTGATAAGGCACCAGTAGAGTTTGTAATAGTAGTTTTCTTTCTAATACCCATGTTATTTGTCATATTGATAGTATTCACGTTACCCCAAGCGTGAACTTACAAATCCAAAGATGGGTTACGGACGGGAGGGGGCGCAATTGACAGCACAGCCACAAATATAACGGTGAAGGACATTGAAGGCCCAGTATTGTTCATTGACAGGCGGCGCTTATGTAGATGACGGAGAAGCTGAATATAAAGTACATTTTGTAGAAAGTAAGTGTTCAAGTGTAGATAGATATATTACTCTCACTGTGAATAGTATACATTGTGCTTTATTATTACCTTCGCCTAGAAGGTTTTATTTTGCCGGGCGTGTTTCTGTGTGTCTGTTAATTAACACGATAAGTCAAGAACGCGTGCAAGATAATATGATTTTGGGTGAACTACTTTGCATAATTAATGAGGAAAGTTTAAAAATCTGTTATATTGCATCATCAGTCTCTGTGGTATAGCCGGGGAGATATTCCCATGGCATGGCTTATATATTCCCAGGGGCCTTTCTGGTAGTGGTGAAAACACACCTAAAAGGTAACAGCTGCCACATGGCTTGCTGGACCACAGTGGCAGCAAGAGAACGTTTTATGGACTCTGAGTATTGGATTCCGGTCTATGACTGTTTGTTTTGGGACCTATACATATTGTCATTTTGTCGAATGTTCATTTCATACATGTTATATTTCATTTCATTATGTTTGAAATATTCTCAGGTATGTTTATTTTCTCTCATTTGTGTTCAGTTAAGTTATTTTCTGTGACATTGTTGAATATCCCTGTGTTTCCTACTTGTTTTATCCCATGTGTTTCTAGGCCTTCAGCTTATGGCTGAAGGGGCCTCCCAGATGATTGAAGATTAAAGATAAATAAAATAAAAATAGTGGTTTAAAAAAACAAAAACACAGGCGACGTGAGGATTCGTAGGAAAGGAATGATTGAGCATAATTATTACATTTGTCAACAATGTATTTTCAACTCTGTAGCGTTTGTATGTGTAGTGTAGTGTGTGTGTGTGTCTGTATGTGTGTGTGTGTATATGTGTGTGTGTGTGTGTTGAGATTTTCAGCAGCATAACTCGAGAATGCTTGGATGGATTGTATAGATGCTTGGTATGTGGCTAGGATGGCAATACCTTTTGAAAGGTAGAAAGCTTAACTGATGATTTACAAAATACGATACTAATTATGCAAATCACAATGTAATTCAATAATTATTGAGAAGTTGTACATCCACTGTATTTCATCATAGACGCTCACAAATGTGACATGTGCCTGAGAAAGAGAAATATTGATAGATGCTCCTCATGCAAATGAAGACCTCATTTGAATAATTAATGAGAAAAAACTATAACTCAAGAAGGGGCTGACGACTCATCATGATTGTTTTATATGGATAGCTTAGGTGATGCTTGGTAAAATCAAATGGTAATTATGAAAAGCAGACTTTTGATTGCATAACTAATGAGGACTTTCGTATACCCATTACGTTCCATGATAGGAATATTCATCTATTCTACTTAGCCCCGTAACATTTGTAACGGAGGAAGAGAGGAATGTTGATACGTAGAAGATATGTCAATGAAGACCTTATTGGTATAATTAATAATGAGACACGACTATAACTCCATACTGGTAAATGACAGCACTTTCATACTTGTGGCATCTGGAAGTTATGTTAATATGAACGTCATTTGATAAGGAATATGCAAATAAAAACCTTATTTGCATTATAGATGACAAAATCCTACAATAGCCTTCTTTGATAAGATAACACTGTCATACTTTGGACAACTTCTGTTATTTGGGTGGGGAAGATGATCAATTGATGTAGTTTATGCGAATGAGGACCTTTTTGTATAATCAATGATGAATGATAAACACCCTAAATACATTAGCCATAAAGACTAAAATTATTGGCTAATGTATGAGGTTGTGAAATTCTACTTTTCATATAAGTCTGTAGTGGCACAGTCTTTCTTCCTCTCTCTCCAGGCGGGCCACAACAGCTTTGCTGCGTTGCTGCTGCCAAGGAGTAGACCAGAGTCTCGCATGACTCTTTTCCTGAAGGCCGTTTGAAGTAAGTATTGGCATAGTGTGAGTATTTTTGGCGACACCTGGGTGGCGACGCCTAATGGTATAGTACTCTGTGCAGTTTGCAAGAATTGTAGGAATTGTACAGGCATGTGTCCACGGGCATCTTTGGAGTGTTGTTGGTGAGCCTAGTTGTATGGTATTGTGTGCAGTCGGCAAGAATTCTAAGAATTGTACGGGAATGTGTCCACAAGAACGCAAAGGATAGAAAGTGGGTCAGGCAGTTATTTTTAGTCTATAGGGAAGTTTGGAATCTTAGTGGACAGGAAGCTGTCTACAGGGGGTGCCCCAGGAATGCAAAGGGTAGAAAGTGGGTCATGAAGATTCTTTTTAGATCATAGGAGTGTTTGGAATGTTAGTCAGCAGGAAATTCTTGGTATTCCATTACAGACAAAATAGAATCATAAAGGACAAAAGGAAACCAGCGGCTTGTGTGGCTGAACAAGCATTCGAAGGGAAATAAAGGCTTTGACTTGACTTGACTTGACACGAATTCCTAAGTATACATGTAGTAGCATCCTGCCTATTCACGTTCCTGATGTCTACGGGGCACGAGCCATACGTGTACAAAGGATGCTGTTGCATTGTGTGTGCTGTGTCTAAGTGGATAAGAATGATATTAGAATTTGTAATAATTGTAGATTTTGGCTAACATGGCGTTGATGTAAACAGCAGTCCTGTCAGAGTTGAATGGTCATTGTTGTGGTGGAAACCCAAGCAGTAAGCACCGAGTGTTGTTTTTACTTGTCTGTGATGAAACTGATGTTCATTCTTGTATTGTGATTATGCATGATAGAATGTAGTTTTGCTGTCGTTTTCTGTGTGTGTTTGTTTGTGTGTGTGTGTGTGTGTGTGTGTGTGTGTGTGTGTGTATTTGTCCAACAGAACAGGTTCTCATCAGCACCTGTCGTTAGAAATCCCGTATGAACAGCATCACCTATCAGTGCCCTTAGCAGGATACAGTACAATGAAAACAATTACAACAACTACCGTCGCCATGGCAATGTATTTTTTCAATGCCATTCTTGTTATATTATCTACTAATTGTTAAGGATGTATACATGAGATTTCGTATGCAACATTTGTACATGGTTTAAAATGTGGTAATTTCATATTCGAAAAGAAAACGGCAGCTACCTTCTCGGAAAATAGAACTTGCCAATTAATTATCGCAAGAATTTTAAAACAATTCTAAATACACGTATAACAAGTATGAACACTTAAGTTTCGGTTACTTTTATATATATGCAACATCGATATATGTACGGATATGTATACCGAGAAGGTAACAGTCATTTTTCCATGGTAAAGATAGTGATCAAGTAGCAATGTTACGACTCAAGGCTTTGCTGGTGGAGACTGCGGTCATATTCTCTTCAGGTACAATTGGCAATTCTAAATGTAGATATACGGGGCTTAAGTGGAGCCCCTACTGGTAAAATCAACGTCTCCACTATTAGAACTGCACTCAGGGGTAGGATTAATTTTAAATGCCTTTTCTCACACATGTTCACACAACGGTATGGAGGGGATGAGCAATGGCAGTACCGTCAACCAGTGCTGTCTTTTCGTCTGTTTGATTTGACAGAAACTTAGGTCCTTTTTGAATTTGGAATTTTTCAAACGATAAGATAAGCTGTTTCTTACCATAGTGACTTTACGATAAGCCATTCCTTATAGAAAATGCAGTACGTAATACATAGATGTAGAACAAGTGTGCACTATGAAAATATGCAATTGTTTGCAAATTGTAAAAATACCCATTTCCTTTTAGATGATGAATCTGATTGTCCATGTTTTCTCTATGGCTTTATATTTATTTACATACTTTTAGCACTATCCTGACTCGCAGTTTTTCACACCCCGAGGAGACGACGTCAGTTGCGCCTTTTCCAGATGATTAATTGCTGTTCCCAATGCTGTAGGGCTGAGCGGTCTGCACGTATTCCGCCTGAAGCTCACACATTTTAGTACGGACAGTGAGTCCATCAGAACTTGTATACTTACGATTGATGTAAATCTTCGCGCATGGGTTCAAAGACCTATATCAGAAGCTGCATATAGTAGTACCGACGGCAGAAATAAAACTCCACCTTCACAAATATCCTTGCTGCTATAGTATAAAATATCGTAAAGATTATTGGTTATCTTATTGTATTCCAGTATAAAATTCAGAAAGGTAGTACCATCGTCTATCATGATTTAGTTTATTCGTACGTCTGTGACTCTAGTACACTCAAAGGCTTTACAAAGAAGCCAAACTCAGATGCTTGAAATATGTTACACACAGGGCATTTGTCAGGATGGATTTATGGAGGTTTATGTTCACTGAGTAGGGAAATCTCCTAAGGGCTGTGTCGCATATTGGTATTGATCCATGAGAACATAGTGCTGTGTGTTCCTTTTGAAAATGAAAAGCATATGGACTTCTGATGAAAATGCACTGCACTGGCGCCAATGGGCCCCAAGAGGAATGTACTCCTCTATAGCTTTACATATGCATGTGGTGACTGATTGATCCTTAAAAAGAGAACATTTCTCAGTCTTGACAGATGGGTTTATTGCTAAATCTGTATATTTCACCGCCTTCACACATTTCGAAAGTGATTTAAAGCTGTCTAAGATATCAATGTACCCAAATGACCTACACACCTGCTGTTTCACTGCACCTCTTACATTAACACCATTGAAATCAACTCATGATTCCTCTTCACCTTAGCACACCCGCAGCTACTCCTTCTTTTTCTCATCGGCAACACAGTCAGAGCGAAGAGAAGCACAAAAGGGCTTACCCCTAGATCAGCTTCAGAGACTACACCACATCCAACCAACCAAGCAGACAAAGTCAAGAACGAGGCTGAAGACAATGGATGTAACGTTGGGTAACATAAATTCGGGATTTTTCCGATAATGGTTGACTGAAATCAATCTAGCAGAACAATAAACCATCCTTTTTTTCTATTATTCTGTCAGTATCATGTACTATCTTTGCACTAATCATATATATGGTAGATTTTGTCTCTAGTCGTGCTGACACCATAATATTTCAACTTGAAACTACCGTCCGCCGCACGCACAATGACGGTGCTGTCGGACAGGGGGGCACATTAATTCGGGAGAGAAGATTCGTCTTGAATATCTTACCGCTAATCACATTTTATACAGCAGCTATTCGCTCCATCCTTGGCTTGAGGAGAGTGCTATGGATATAGACGTGTCCAAGTAAAAAAAATACACGAAAAAACGGCCGTACCGCACACATCAGGCCAGTTCGGGAACAACCCGTGTGTTGAGTCGGTAGAACTTCACTCAAAGTCGGCCCATCGTCATCATCGGGCAACGTGTAACGTTACATTATTCATGGAAAGTTAGCTGGATGCCGTAGCAATGGTAATACTACTATGTCCATGTGTTCCTTGTTATGTTAGGAGCAAACTTTGAGGAAAATATCTTCCTCAGTCCACTATCACACGCAGCATTTAGACAAAAAAGTGTTCCTCACAAACCTTTGTCGTCTGCTTGACAACAGGATTCTGGTTAACAATATGGCGGCGGGAAAATACACGTGCCGTAGGTTGTAGCAACAGAGAGGAGTTTTGATGATTGATCACACTTAGAATCCAGTTGCAGGTTAGCAAAAGAGATTGTAATAAGTTGTCTTATAAATAATTGTGTTTAGCAGGCAGGAGATGTGACATTTGTCTTATAAACCAGCGAACAACCGTGCTGAGTGATTCTCCCACGAAGCCCCCAGACTCTGTCAATAAGGGACGGAGAGTTTTTGACGTCGCCAACTTCTAATGCATGGTTATCGAAGCTTTTCAGCCAGTGTTCTGAATACGTTAGTCTATCTGCTTTGCATTGCTGGCGTTATAACTGATTTTGCATGTAGCACATATCCCTAAATACGCCGTTTACGAAAAATCGCGAATTTAAGTACCCCGCGAATTTATGTTACCCAACGTTAGGTTTTAGTTTGTTGCCATCGAAGTTTACTGTTATTGCTGTTGTTTATCTGTTATATTTTCTGAATCATAATTCACGTTTCGAGGCCCTAAGTGGAAAAAAATAAAGAATTGATAGTTGACAAAACTACGGATGGTTTCAAAGTTTGTTTTTTACTCGAATTTGTATACTGCACATAAGGAGACAAACTTTTAAATTGTTGAACAGGCCCCTGTATATTTGAAAAATGAGGCGGAACGCAAATAAATGAAATATGATAAGCTTGAATATAGTATTGCTTTATTGAGCACCTAAATGAACCGCAAGGCCACAGCAAGCAATTTCTATGGATGACATCAGCGCGCTCATGAATTTTCGCCTGATTTCGAAATAAAAAACAAATTTCATTGCCCTCCGACGGTGGTCAACATGCCAAAAATGGGCAAATATGTCGTAAACGTTGACAGTCTAAGGTGTTTCATAGCATATGAATACCCAGTGTAGTTCCTGCCCATGATGGTATTACAAGCTGTTTTCTGCGTTTGTTCTAGTTAATTGAGCGGTATACACATCTTCAAGAACAGTTTAATGTTGACAGTCTAAGGTGTTTAGTTGCATATGAATACCCAGTGTGGTTCCTGCCCATGATGGAATAATAACAAGCTGTTCTCTGCATTTGTTCTAGCAAGGACATTATATAAATAATTGGGGGGGGGGGGTCTAGTTAATTGAGCTGTATACACAATGTGTTTCATCGCATATGAATACCCAGTGCAGTTGCTTCAGATGATGGTGCAACAAGCTATGTTCTGCATTTGTTGTAGTTAGTCTATTGAGATGTATACACATCTACAAAGACATGTTTACATTAAATCAAGGAAGTTTTGTATTGTATATGAAACCTCATTGGTTGAATACAGGAATGAAATACCTGTTGGTCATGATATCATATTTCGTCGCCTCAATTCTTGTTTAACAAGATTTATGATCTCGAAATTTGAAAATATAGGAATCTTGTTTTTTTTTTTGCCCGCCTTGTTTGTTTTTCGCCCTATCTCATTAATTTTGCAGGATGTCATCCATAAAATTTACTTGCTGTGGCCTAAAAACGCAAACATTGAGGCGCTTACTTCTATATATTGCAACGTGCCCTGCAGCATATTCTTTTAGGTCTTTCACCTCTGTATGATGAGATAAAGGATGAGTTGCGGCATTCCAACTGCCGGCGGACAGATGGTACAGGCAGGTATCCTCGTATTGATATTCGGAGTGGAGAAATCACAAGCCCCTCTATCCTAGTTATTTTACCTCTATACCTGACATTTTATAATGTGTGAGTGAAAGTGTTATTAATATAGATGGTGTATTTATTCTGTTTTAAACCTTTGAGATACTTGAACCTACTACGTATTTCAAAGATAGCTATAATAGTTTATATTAGCTTAACTGTTTCAATTTGTATCAGTTTCAATTTATTGTTAAAAAGGACTTAAACTATGTGATGGACATAACAAGTACAATGCCAAGCTACCGTTATATGTTATATTGCGTCGCAATGAGGGAACCTTACAAAATATGAGAAAACAACGAGTAGATGGAGATTCATCCGAACTTTCTGACCATGCTGCATCAATTTAATGATTGCTTTTGATAATAGACGAGTCATCGTGGCATTGCTATTTGTTTCGCTTCCTTATTACATGCGTTACTGAATGTCCAGCCAATTGCTTACTAGTTGTGGCTGATTGGCCCCAAATTTGAAATATCAGTAAAGAAAGTTTATGAGTTAATTGTGTTTTTCATTACCCAGTGGAAACGATTAAATTTCACCTGGCCAAATTGATATTTTTGTTCTGTATGTATTAAACGCAGCTGCATAGTGGGATCACCAAGGGACAAATACAGAGAGGCTTTAGGTTTTGAAATTCTGCAGGGCATATATATATTATCTCTAGAGCAGACCTGTGTAATTGAGTCAAAATTGTTAATAAATCATTAAATCTGATATACCTGCAACGATCACTTACATGGTAGATATACGGCGCTAAGATAATCACAACCATGGTCATGAAAAAAAGTACAATGTATCGATGTGCGTTAACACTATATTACTTCACTTATATTCTATTATCAGATGTAGCGGGGTACTTTAGAATCCGAAGTTGGAATTACACTTTGGATTAAACTTTAAACATAGTTTAAAAATGGATCCAAAGGAGGATTATAGAAATCCGTTAAGCTGTGTCGGTGATGCAAATAATCCACTTTTCCCACTTTCAGTTTCTTAACAAAATCGATGGACACCGGAACCCGTTGATCAAGGTTAGACATTCAGGTAATAAGACATAGTCCAGCGGCAAAAAAAATTGTCTAACATCACCAAATTTGGCACAAATGCAGTTGAATGTATTCTTGACAAATATAGGTATGGAGGCATCTCAATTTCCACCCAGAATTGATTTTACGGGATTTTTTGCCCATTTTGGGCTCCTGAGCCCTGTTATTTAAAACAAATGACCTCAAATTTGGTATAGGGATGCTTACGATATATGTCCGCATGATTTCACTCACACCTCTTACTGACAAATTTGTTAATTTTGCGGTTTTTTTCCATTTTCGACAAATATTGTACATTTTTGGCTCCTGTGCCCAGGTATTTAAACCAAATGACCTGCAATTTGTGTTGGGGTGTCTATGATATATGTACGCAGGAGTTTAATAACACTTTTTGCACACACCACTTCAAAATGGTTATTTTTAGACCCAAAATATATTCAACTACATATGTGCCAAATTTGGTGCTTTTAGACAGAAGTGCACAATTTAGCTAAATTTTCGAGCTATGCCGCCGGACTAAAGGTACCCGAGCAACTAGATGAATTTGGAAACAGTCACTGATGAAAGGTGAAGGATAATATCTGAAAAGACTAACCGTTTCCCAAAACTATCGAGTTGGTTGTGAGAAACCGTTACCCTGCCTTCCAATTGACATCATCAGTGTCAGTTAGAGCAGTAAACGGGGAAGAGTTTTGACTTGAAAGATTGCCGGTTCGGAGGTATCAAAAGCAGGGTCCATTTAACTCATGCAACAGATCGCCTTTGTTATCACAGCAGGATCTCAGAACGTTCAATCTTGGATATTTAGCGGTACGACAGGGTAATCTGGCGCTTAGAACAATTACACGTGGTTGCCACTCCACACAGGGCAGCCAGTCTTGCTGATTGAAGTCATTTATCATGTACTGTAGGCAGGGAGTGGCACGGGGTCTCTTCAAGCTTAAGTTCGGAAAGATTCATGAGCTTGTTAACTGAAAAGGAGCGTGATGTGTTTACCATTATTTTTGCATTTTTCGTACACGTTTGTTTCACATTTTTGTTTTTACACATATGTAAAGAATATAATAGAGAGTCAGTTTTCAAGTTTTTGTCGGATGGCTAAAATTGAAACAATCTGTATTTGGAAATATTATACATACAATTCAAATTAATAATGGTGACAAGTGAAACAAGTGACGAATATAATGAGGGCTGTTGCAGAACTCCAATCTGAGCTTTTTGGAGTTCGACTTCTTGTTTGGAAAACAGTGGCCGACGTAGTGTCCCATTATTCTTCTGCAATGAGCTGCTCTAGCTTTCTTCTCAGGAAACGTATGTTTGAAATTGTGGCGATTTGGGTGGATTCCTAAAATGTCCCTTTTCTTCCCTTTCTGTGGCTGTTATAGGGGCAATTCGAGATGAAAGCATTTCGTCTTTTAAAGCTTTTGAAATAAAGTAGCTACACTTTCTTACCCTACAGGTAACGCTACCATTTATCGCCCGATTTATTCAAAACGTCATTTATCTTTTAGCCGTGCAAACAGATAACTTTTCTCCGCCTGTTTAACGCCGTGCGAGCATAAATTCATATTGATGTCTACGGTTACCCAATATCTATGGTCTGTGGCGCTAGCGTTACCCATTATCGTCCTCTTCAGTGTTGCATCTTCTGGTGCTCTACTTGAAGAACATAGATTTTCGAAAAAGAAATGCATATCAATGGTTTGAAATAGTCTTCAGATGATAGTAAATGCATTATGTTTCCGATTGCATGGCACCGTTGAAGAAAATAATGTTGTGCGGTAAACAAAAAACAAAACAAAACATGTTGAACAGATACAGCTAACAGATACAAAATAACTATCATAAGACAAATAACACGTTGCAAATAAGCATTGGTTTCTATAACAGAAAAGTTGTAGGAACATACGAAAAAAACCGGCTTTTATATGAATTGCTTGATGTGTACGTGTCTTTAAACTAGCTAGCTGAAGTTATGCTTTTCCTTGTTGCACATTTTAAGCAGCACGTTTCGTAAAATAACGGATGAACCTCGTTGACAGTTCGCTTCTGTGTCGTTAAGATCACCCCAGGAAACACAACATTAGCTATCCGTGGTTTGGAAAATCTCTAGAAGTTAAAGAAGTGATTAATTGCACTTAGTAAACAACCATCACTTTCTTTCTGAAGTTCCGTTACGCAGGATAAGCTACAACACAGTACGTGGTAATGTGATCGTGTTATGGCCACGGATGCAACGATTATAGAATAACTTTCCAACATAGCGTGGCAAAATTTTAATTCTCTTTCTCGTGGCATACTTCCTTTTGCAATAGAATATGTCTAGGACGACACGTTAAACTGAGTATTAACAAAGCAACAAAAATGAATTTCATCTAATATAATATATCCCTGAATTGCTTTGATGTCTGTACTGCATACAACCTCTCCAACTATTTTCTTAAATTAAAGATGATATTTCTATCTTGATATTCGGAACGTTTCCTTGCTGCTATATTCTAATACACCGTTAAAATATTGTCTGGGACAGATGAATACGGCAGTCTTTCGAGATTTCATTATCTTGTAGGTATAGATTTTTGTACAAAGAGTACAAGATGCAGGCGTTTGCACTAATGTTCGTTCTATTGGAGTCAACGTTTTCACGTCTTTGTCTCTTCAGTGAGAGTGAGCATACGGTCAATGCCTGGTTATTCTAGATATCCTGTTCTGCTTGCACTTCTAGGGAAATTAGTTGTGATCGTGTGAAATACGGCTGCGTTAAAATTCAATTATCGGACCGTATATGTCGGAGTAATGACCGTGCAATATACTCCAGAAAGGGGCAGACCATCGTGAACACGGCTAAGACACGCTTTTCCACGATCGATAACATGTTCGATCGTAAACCGTAGTTTGAGAAAATATCATCTATCATTTTTACAAGATCAAGATTATTCTCTATATGCAATTAAAATACATTCCTCTATATTCTCTCAATAATCATGGAATACAAAACCTAAATTGAGCAGCGTTGACAATGCATCCACCTTAAAGCAGCGTTTTAAAACAAACTAGAGTTCCACGACCTCATACCTTCGCCGAACAATATCAAAATTACCGACTGATGCAAGTATCACATTCCCGCCGTTTACCAATATGGCGTTATATAGCATATTGCATTTCCTCATCAATCATTCAATGTTGGTCTTATTGCCTCAATTCCCGCTTGAGTTATCCTAAAAAGTTATAAACAAAAAGGCCCACTGCAGTTATAAACAAGCCACTAGCCACATCATTTACCCCCTGTCCCAAGAGCTATACACCACTTGAAAATCATGACTATAGCACTTGCATGAAATTTGACTACAAGCCTTCAGCAGATTAATAAACTTTCATTTATTATGAAAATTAGCTCCTTATTTGCATAACAAGTATTCAATTGTGTGAAGCATCACCCAAACCATTCGCATGCCATTAGTTATTTGTTTCCAAAGGTAACAACAAAAACGCCAACTTCAAACAAGAAGCTAGGGGCCTTAATTTTCACCACTTACGTCCTGTCCTAGAAGCTATCTACCACTGAAAAATCATGAGCCTGGCACCTTTAGAGAATTTGGCCCCAAACTTTGAAGCTCCTGTGCAGCACCATAAATACTCGCTAGGAGGACTATTATCGCACCTGACCTTCCTTTTCGACACCCCTACCCATCCACTAAATATCATGCACAGCCGTCAACGGCTCCTCGAGTTATGCTATCGACAAACGAACTCACACACATACAAAGCCCGCTGCAGTACTGCATGAAACCGCCGGATAAATCATTTTCGAACTTGACTTCCGTTTTTACAACCGCTTCTCACCTACCAAAAATCATGAAGATCCATCAACGTTTCCGTCACTTTTTTGCCTACATACAAACACAAACACATGCAAAGTACGCTGCAGTACTGTTGGATAACGCCAAGTAAACGATTTTCGAACTTGACCTTCCTTTGCACAACCACTACACATCTACTAAAATCATTAAGATCCATCGAAGGTTTCTCGAGTTATGCTGTTGACATACATACAAACCCACCCCACGGCTGGCGTAACCGAAAACATAATCTTATCGGCGAAGATAGTAAATGCTGCTTCCAATGACGCTAGATTTAGGTGATTGAGGACATTTGACTTGTCACAGTATATCCCCCTGGTCAATCCCGGCAGCCCATGGCCAACATTGACCACGATTAATGACATTGGTCAATCGATGCTGACTTAGTCTTATCGAACGCAGGATTAATGGTCAATCGACAAAGTTACGGGAGAAAGTACCAGCTTAATGTTAGTGGCTCGTTAAGCCCAGTGCAATTGACCATCATGCTGCGATGGTCTTACATGGAATCCCCGCTGAGACTATATATTATCTGGGCAAAATGCACCATTGCTTAAATGGTTAGGCATAGACGTTTGTCTGTTATCGCATTGAACCGTGGTAGGTTGCGCTAGGAAATAGCCAAACACTTGCGGATTTTTGGGGGTCATTTTTCATTTATGGCAAAACCAACATGTGACCCACAGAAAAGATACGTTACAACTACAAGCATCCCACCTTGAATTTCCATTTCTTAACCTTTACCCCTGAGAATGATAGAAAAAATTGTACCATGGTCAAAATTCGTCGAAAAGAGATTTGGAATGATTGCGTTTTTTTTGCCATTTGCAGTGATTGCCTTGTACAATTTGGCTCAATTCCATGCAGCACCCCCCCCCCCCCCGGGACGTTCGTCTTAGAACGCCTAAACAGGCAGCCACATTTGTCAACCAGATGTGCCAGACTGTAATGTATACATGACCACTCAGATCTATTTATCTATTTCTGTGCTCTTTTACTAGGGTAGCTCCCTCAGTGGCATGACACTGATTTTCAGTGAGGCCCTAGGTACACATATACAAACAATACGCGGATGTTTACGTAACAGAATATATTTGTGCGTCAGATCCACAGTAATGATGCAATTGCTCTTTTCTGTGGCAGTTAATGCAAACAGCAGTCCTATCAGAGTAGAATCATTGAGGTGTATGGTGGAAACCCAATCAGTGGGCTGTTTTAGATGTCAGGCTGTTATCAAATCAATGTTCGTTCTGGTGGCGGGGCATGGTATAATGTAGCTGTGCTGTCGCTGTCTGTGTTTGTATTTGTATTTATGGCAGAACAAGTAATGTTTGGATGTTAGCCCCCATGACCTCAGGTCCTAGAATGGTGGAGTGTGGGTCATCCATGCCCTCTCTGGTATTCCATTGGTATGTAGGTCATCTAAGGCACCCTGTTGTAAATTCCTCACAGCGTTGGGGTCAAAGTCCGAAGCAGGAAGTTACATTCCTCCTTTGGGGAAAAGTCCACAGCAGGAACGTACATTCCACTAAACCTGTTGAAAATTCCTCACAGCGCTTGGATCAAAGTCCAAAGCAGGCGGTAACATTCCTAACCCTTCGGGGCAAAGTCCACGACAGAGGGTTACATTCCAACACTCACACATGTACACAAACCACAACAAAACAATAATGCTACCATAGACATCCAAGCAGATGCATGGTATCAAGCATGGCAGCACATAATCAGACTTACTTAAATAAAGGTCCGCTAACAATGCGATCATCTGTATGGGTAATAACAATTGAAAAGGCTCAGTGTCATACATTTATATCTAAATAAAGGTGCATATATGAGACACAAATTCACGTACCCAAGACATACTACATTGGGCACGAATTGACAGGGGGGGCATTATACAGATGCCACTTGACACATAATAAAATCATCAATGATCAAGCTACCGTAACAAAGGCCCTGGCAGCTAAAGCTATTACAAAAAAACATGTCGCAACACTTATGTATGAGTTGCTATATTATATTTTTCTACTAAGATGTTCTTACTGACTTGGAGTTTATATTTCTAATAAAGTTCTATGATTTTTATACCATGCACATGACATGTATTTCTTTTCAAACATACTTTGCGACAATACAAAATATCTCTTATAGAATGACACACCTGCATACCTAATCCACCATAAAATAATGGCAACTTTTAAGCATACCACATACCAAAATGGTTACTCCATTCCCATAGTCTTCTCATAGTCTATAAGAAGACTAGGTGGGATCTATGACATAGATAAATGCTGGCCTGCCAAAAGCCAATCACTCATCAAGTGCAAGTCAATATAGACCATGGTCATTATCAGCCCACTTCTTTGGATATCGAATTTACAGAGCCATAGACATATTACATTAACACAACACCAACAACAACATCCGTCGCCATGGAAATGGCTTTTTCCATTGCCAATCTTGTTGTTAAAGTATTGGTTAGTACCGTGAGGTATTACGGAAGTTTTCCATTAAGAGGGTTTTAGCCAATCAAATCACATCAATGACGTCATAATTACGTCAAATGAAGTTTAATGAATAAATAAATAAGGACACCAAAATTACAGGGGTGATTAATATTTACATGCATAACACCCCCTGCAAATTTGGGATCATACACTATACCGTTTGGAAGTTAATAGGGGGCGGCGAATGAACGAGGGAGCAGTCTGGAGAATAAAGAGAGAATGGTGTTCGCTTCGATTTTGCTGATGATAAAGCTAAATAGACAAATAGCTTGGAAGAATTCATTTTGTTACATTCCCGCCAGATGTCGTTGTACGTTGGCTGACACCGGTATCTCCAAACCTCAAATAAACAGAATGCTAGCTACCTGGCTCAATTAAAGGATAAAAACGATGAAATACGGTGCATGTAAATGCACATATCAGACGGTTTTTAAGGAGGCAAGTTGCACTATGAATTCACCCAATACATACGATTAGAATAAACTACAAAGATTCAGTCTAAAACTGACTGTTCATCAAGGTGCCGGAGACCAGGCTAATTCACGGTGGACTGCCAAGTAGTCTACTTGTTTGTAGTTTGTAAGAATGGTCCTTTTGCTTACTTGTTGTTGAAAACAACCTCGTAATTTAGCCTTCCCGACGGCTGCTATGATGGTTTTCTTCATTAATAAACAGTACCAAGTCTTCAATGCACTTTGAAATGCAGAGAAAATGATTTTTTTCAAGATACAATTTGGATTTTACAGAATTGAATAAGTCAGCCTCCTCTGAACAATATAAATTATTACTTCAACCTTGTCTTGAGTTGTCTAATTTGCTTTCTATTGGACTATCTAAAAATTTGTCTTCTCCTTATTTGCATATCAATTCATAGTTCGTGGTTATAAACCTGCTGTTCAACTGATCTTGCTCACAGTCACTGACGAAAAGTAGTGGATGCTACTTGAAACGTCTGACCGTTTCCAAAATCATATCCAGTTGTTTGAGTAATTGCTTTTTGGCGTATCTTATTACCTGGATGTCTAATCTTCATCGACGTATCAAGGATCATTACGGTAAGATTTGCCTGAGCTCAGTGAGGGATTTGGAGAACACCAGCAGGAAGATTGCGGACTACCGGAACCATCTACGCTTCAGTTTACGGTGCCTCAAGGTAAGTGTCACTCCTGTCAGTTTGCGCCTAAAGACCTCCATCAAAGGCTCCAACGCCAACAAGATAATTTCTAACGCGGAAAGAAAGCTACTAAACGAAAGAGTAAGACAGATCAACTACAAATTGGATGGACTGAACGCAAGAAAATCTAATCTTGAACAAGTACTGAGGGAACGATTATCAAAGGAGACTTTTGCCGAAACTAAAGAGTTCATAACACGGGGACAGCTCTCCCAACACGAGAAGGGTAAATCTAGACAGAAGAGCAAATTTGAACGCCTACAGCAAAAACAAGCGAACAGCACAGCAGATAGTGACCCTAATTGGAGATCTAGCAGTCCAAACCCTCAAACTACAACACAGACTAGAACAGATGAGCGGTGGGTAAAAAACCTTAGTAGCCATACCCTTACAGAGCCAGAGAAATCGCTGCTTTCTAGAGGTCTAAATTTTGCAGTAACACCTAACAAAATCCCCAACATCGATATTGTCACAGAGACCGAGTCAGCAATTCGACGAGCCCATATGTCATACAAACAGGCTGAAGCCTTACGCACTAAAGTAGCTACCACTCTGAAAGTCTCTAAACCCCCTGCTAGTAACATTACCCGGGAGGAACAAACCGCTCTCAAGGATTTGGCCACTAATCAAGACATAGTGATTCTTCCTGCTGACAAAGGCAGATGCACAGTAGTCTTAGACAGGGAGCAGTATGACAGGAAGATACAGGACCTCTTAGGGGACAAAGACACATACAAGCCTTTGAAAAGAGATCCCACTACCAAGTTTAAGAGGGAAATCATTGAAGCCCTCAAGAAATTAGAAACTGATGAAGCTCTGGATCATGTCACCTATCTAAAAATCAAACCCAAATCGGAACAACCCCCTGCTTTCTACGGCCTCCCCAAAATCCACAAACAGGACGTCCCTCTACGGCCCATAGTTTCTGGTATAGGCTCAGTCACCTACGGGGTAGCAAGTTTTCTAGCGAAGATTTTGGGACCTTTAGTGGGGAAGTCTCAACACCATGTACAGAACAGTGCAGATTTCGTAAACAAAATCAAAGACATCCAGTTAGACGAAGATGATATCATCACTTCGTATGATGTGTGCTCTCTTTTCACCTGCATCCCCCCCAAAGAAGCGGTGTCAGTAGTCAGGGAAGCCTTAGAGGCTGACAACACACTAGCAGACAGAACCAAGTTATCTGTGGACCAAATATGCAAGCTGCTAGACCTCTGCCTGGGGTGCACATACTTCACTTACAAAGGACAATTCTTCCAACAACTGCACGGCTGTGCTATGGGTTCACCAGTTTCGCCCATCGTGGTAAACCTGTACATGGAGAAATTTGAGAACAAAGCCCTCAGTACTTTCAAGGACACTCCCCCGGCCAACTGGTTCCGTTATGTAGATGACACTTGGTGCAGACTAAAGAAGAGAGTAGCTGATGATTTCTTTGAACATATCAACCAGATAGATGACAACATCAAGTTCACACAGGAGTCGAGTCAAGATAATATGCTCCCTTTCCTAGACACCAAAACCATCATAGAGAAGGATGGTCGCCTCCAGTTCGAAATATACAGGAAGCCGACCCATACCGATCAGTATCTGGCCTTTGATTCTCACCACCCTTTGGAACACAAACTGGCAGTTATAAAAACTCTCTTTCATCGGGCAGACAACATCATCACCTCAGACACGGCCAAAACAGACGAACATAGACACCTCCGAGATGCCCTGGGCAAATGTGGCTACCAAAGATGGACTTTCAACAAAGCCCTCAAACCGTCTGACCAGTCCAAGAAAACGCCTAAGTGTACACCGTTGACCAACAGAAACAAGGCCAACATCACTATTCCGTATGTACAAGGAGTGTCCGAAAAACTCCGACGGATCTTCCAAAACTTCAACATTGCCACCAACTTCAAACCTCAATCAACTCTCAGACAAAGACTTGTACATCCTAAAGACCGACCCCGCAAAGGCAGCAAGGCCGATGTCATCTACAGACTCAAATGTGAAGAACCCAACTGCAACAACACTTATATCGGAGAGACCAGCCGATCACTTAATGAAAGGTACAAAGAACATTGCGCTAACCGCTACTCCTCGGCCATTTTCCACCACCTAAAACACAACCAGGGGCACTCGTTCAATCTCGAATCCACTGATATCCTTGACCGCGAACCCCGCTGGTTCGAACGTGGAGTAAGGGAGGCAATATATGAGAGGATATACAATCCAACCCTCAACAGGAAAGGAGGGCTAAGGGTGGAACTGTCTGGCACTTGGGACATAGCCTTGAGGGCAAACCAGCTTTAGCTCCTATATTAAAACATAGGAGCTATTGTTCCCTTTACTTCAACCTTGTCTTGAGTTGTCTAATTTGCTTTCTATTGGACTATCTAAAAATTTGTCTTCTCCTTATTTGCATATCAATTCATAGTTCGTGGTTATAAACCTGCTGTTCAACTGATCTTGCTCACAGTCACTGACGAAAAGTAGTGGATGCTACTTGAAACGTCTGACCGTTTCCAAAATCATATCCAGTTGTTTGAGTAATTGCTTTTTGGCGTAATATAAATTATTGACCACATTAACCCATTCAGGCCAATCTCGACGTTTCGACGTCAACGTAGTTACCAGTGACGTCAAATGTCTTGGCAGACCTAACATCAATGAGACACCCTTTTTTGTTTGATACCTTTAGATATTACGGGGATTCCTTATTTAGTCAATAAAATCAAATTAATGGCGTTATGATTACGTCATAACGATGCCAATATTGCAGAAATTTTTAAACATACATATACATCAATCCCTGCAAATTCATTGATGATACAACATACCGTTTTGAAGTTATGAAGGGGGGGGGGGGCGAATGAGCAAAAAAAGGCTGCTTTCATGACGTTTAGACGATAGGCAGATCCTATCTGTCCATCACAATTAGCAGTCTAACCAATGAGACAATAGAAATAACCCGTTTGACCAATGAGGGAGTGACTGCATAGCCGTCAAATATTTGCATCTCTCTGTATTGCATGTCTACGTTTTGACGGAGTTGGGCGGAGCTATTGAGTCGGTCTAATAGACAGACTACTCCACACAGAACAGATCCCCTGCTGCCGTGAATAGGCAGAACAAATTTTGGTTACTTCTTGAGCTGTGAGTCAAGATTCTTTCATGAATTTTCTATGTCCTTAGTCTAATTAGAATACATGTGGGGAAATTGCTTCATCTTGGGAATCAAAATCTCTGACCTGTTGAGAATGAAAAAGTGGGTAGAATTAGGTCGATTTTTGGGCGATTAATAAAAATTAAATTCTTTTGACGATTTACCTCTGCTGGCAGATATATTCATAAATCTTAGATCTTTGTGATCTTTGTTTATGTGTATGTGCCCCTAAAACTTTGCAGTGCCTTATGACACATTCTAACGGTTTCCATGGCCTTTACAGTAGCGGGGTACGTGGGAAAATGAACACATGGTATACAAACAGCGCAACCAAACGCAAACATACTTTTATCAGATAACAATGGTCCTTGAATATCATTTTATCAAGCTGGCATTACAGAATGGATGATAGGGAAAATGTATTTTTGTTCAGATCCGGAGCCTAGCTTGCATGCTACATGAAAAGACCAAGAAAGACAAATTCTTTCTTCTAAATATACCACTGTCAACGTTTTACAGAGAAAGGACAGAAATGACGCAAGTTTGGCCCCTTGACGTGCTTTTGCAGTGCATGTGTTTTTTGCCATTATTTTTTATGCATCATCTATCTGGAGTATGTTTTAGACGATGCCTATTTTTGATTCAATTCAACATATACCAAACAAACATTATTCATTTCTGGCATTGTAGTATGTAAACGTTTGCTAAAAGAAGGTTACTTTATTTTCAGAAACGGGACCATAACATGGGGAAGATCATTCTCCTCCTTTTGACTGTTTTCTTTAGAGCTGCTATAGCAAACAAGCGAACGTAAGTTCCTTTTTTTTTACATTTAGTCCAGACTACAGCATGGGCGAAAAATCTTGTTTTTGGCCACGTTTCTTTCTTCTCCTCCTCCTGTCAAATTTTCAAATCGATTCATCTCAGTCGTTCCTAGGCTAAATGAGCTAAAATTTGGTATACAAGTAGAGTGATTTCACACCCCCTTTTTTTTATCTATCTATATAAATGCCTTTAAAACGATCATATTGAGTTTTGTTTGGCAATTTTCAGACTCAAAACGAACATTCTGGCCACCGATTTTAAACAAAAGCACTTGGAATTTGGTGTAGTTGTACATTGGTTATTTACCCAAATGACCCCATTATCATATATATATATTTATACGTCATATGCATGTATTTGGAATTCACTTCTTTACAATGATCTGTATTGTGATTGTTTTATGAACATTTGGTTATTTTACCGTTTACCATACCATATTTGCGCCGGCAGCCAATACACGGGCAGTGTTTCGTATGAGCGATGACCTGATTGGTCAGCCCGGGTACAGTGAATGAGGAAGTGCCTTTTATATTTGCCTTGACTTTCGGAGCAGCAACTGTTTAAGGTCATCACGAGGTATGTCCAGTATCAGGGTAAATGGTATGAAGTTAGATGTACAAAGTTGTAACGTAACGCTACCAGTTATCTTCCACTTTGGGCCATGTCCACAGAACGAGGTGTATCATGCTAAAGCCAGGTCTCATGAGCAATAATGACTCCCCCTTATATTAAACGATGAAATATGTTTACTTCCAGCGACATAACAGAACTAGAGTTCCACGAACACATTATCTTCGCCAAAGAATCAAGGGAGAGTGATTAATATTTGCATGCTATCACCCTCTGCAAATTTGATCATACACCATTACCGTTTGAATGTTATGATGGGGAGGGGGGACTACATACGGTGCTGGGTTATCTCTGAGCAGAAGAGTGGTCCGTCTGGTAATTCACATGTTTTTAGGTGTTTTTATAAGGCTTTCTATTTTGTTCCCTTTCCGTTATGTCTCCAACCGTGTGTTGGACAAATGGACACGTTAAAAACTAACCAGACCCACACATCTGCTTGAATTGTAGTGAGACTGCCCCATTTGTTTATTTATGTACCCCATCTGCTTATTTATAGTTCTAGGTAAGGCCTTCTGCTGGCCTGTTTCGGGAACACTGTCACATGCCCCAGTATGGAATGTAATGAATTTACAATTATCCTCACTAATCATGCAGATTAGCTCCTGTTTTCTATAATTAGACATCGATTGTGTAAAGCACCATCTGAGCTCTCTACATACAAAACTCCATGACAATCTGTTCACCCCTTCTCAAGTAATACGTGTCCGAATGTCAGAACTTACTTTCTGTGACATGAACTATCTACCACACAAATATCATGACCAAAGCACTTTCACAAAATATGCCCCTAAATTTTGAAGCTCCACTGCAGTACTTTAGGTACCTGCTAGAAGGCCCATTATCAAACTTGACCTTCCTTTCCGTAAACCCTACCCATCCACTAAATATCATACAGATCCATCAACAGCTTCTTGAGTTATGTTGTCCACATACAAATACACATCCGCACAAAGCCCGCTGCAGTACCGACGGAAAAAGCCAGGAAAACCATTTGTGAACTTGACCTCCGTTCCCACAACATTTACACACCTGCAAAAAATCATGAAGATCCATCAACGTTTCCGTCACTTTTTTTTGTCTACATACAAACGAAAAAAAATGCAAAGTCTGCTGCAGTACTGTTGAAAAACGCAAGGTGAACCATTTTCGAACTTGACCTTCCTTTGTACAACCACTAAACACCTACCAAAAATGGAAGCTTTCTTGAGTTATGCTCCTGACATACATACAGACCCACCAAACAGCTGGCTCAACCGAAAACATAATCTTCTCCGAGTACTATAGTACTCGGCGAAGATAATAAATTCCTGAACAGCAAGTTGAATGAAAGCGTCATGTATGACGTATTCAATATGTGATTCGACACCGCGTTCTTCATCATATTTGTTTAACTTACACGATTGCTAGTATCTATTAAAGGTAGCTCAGGTTAAACCTTTCTTCGATATACAAATTATCCATGGCGAATCGAGATTTGAAACTTTAGTTTAAGGCAGTTTTGTCCTATATCTAATAGTTTACTTAATAAAAATATAAATCCTCCTCTGAAAAATTGGTGGTGATACGATAAGTAGTTAAGGAGTAACGGGGGCGGAAGGGTCGTGCAAGTGGGCAAGATAGGACGAACTATATTGAAAAAGCTCCATTTCGGGTTGGAATGACTTGGCAATAATTCACTTTTATGCAGCATGTTTTCACAGGGATAATTTTGGAACAGATAATTTCTGCACTGGTAGGTGGAAATGAGCGAAATATGCTGTATCTGCCCCTGCAACCGTTGCCTTTCTAGTAACGTATACGTCTACCATGACTGAAGTAGACATATTGTGTTAGGTCACTTTCGTCTTTTTCCACTTTTTCTTCTTCTGTTCCAAACAAATAAAGTCAATGACCTGGACCTTGTGGCTGGCAGCATGTCGCAGACACCCTGTTGTGTCCGATTACATCCTTAGTTAGTAGCAGTACCGTATGATATCACATTGATTTGTTTATTTAAGAATAGACAGAGCAGAACCTTGGTAGGTTAGACCATGTTAGAGTAAACATTACGTATTTGCCTGCAAACGTTTCTTCTCTAGTTTTAATGTACTTATTTGTCACAATAACTTAATTACATTGCCTATATATAGCATTTGTGGTGACAGAAACGGTAATCATTTAATGAATATTTATTACCATATGAAGAAAATACGACATCTAAGACTTGACTAAATTCAGTTATTCTGATTTGATTGTACTTTCTCCTTCCCTCGGACAGCTGCTTCTGTGAGATCCGCACCAGTACAGACATCAGTGACCCCGTGTTCATGGACCCGGTAGACCCGGTGTACAGCCACTGGCTCCACTTAACCTGCGGCACAGCCAAGGAGAACTGCCCTGATGACTGCAGGTGAGAAACACAAAGTTTTATTTCCATGTGTTTTCTTTTTTTCTTGCTTCCATCCTCTTTCCCTTCACTGTTACAAACATTTCTTCCTGACTTTAAATTCATAAGTAAACTGATAAAAGCCAGAATGTTTATGTACACGTGTTGAAAACAAAGCCATTTTCCCTAGATTATCACCAGCCATTTTAACAATTTTATATCATTTATATATGATATTAATTCATATATGTAAAATATTCCCTATGTGTTTAGGCTGGCTGCCGCTAGTGCCCTGGGTGGGTCGGTTAACCCTATCAGCCATGACGCTGGGACGACGGCCTGTGAAAGGCTGAGTAAGTAATGTAAAATTGCGTGTTGTAGCATAACTAGTGTAGTGAAAGAGTGCCCTATTTGTCGCAAAGGGATGTGAAACTCTAGAGAAAACCCAATGTACAGGCGTTTTGGGGTTGGACACACATACGCATACATGCATATACACAAATAAATAAACACACTTTTAAACACACACATACACGAGCACTCAAATTCACACACACACACACATACGCACATACATTCAGATGCACAAATTCACACACACACACACACACACAAACACACACACACACACACACACATCCATGCATATATACACCTAGAGCCCCAGTTACACATAACCGAACATGGCTTTCGAGCACCAGCTGACCCAGGTCGGCGGAACCTCGGGAGCATTCTGACCAGTTTTTAGGCCACGCCTGTCTTTGGCGCCGAACATGCGACGAATATGTCCCAACCATCTCCTAACCAGTAAATAAATTACTCCCGACTGAGTCCCGAATGCTTTGTGACCTATTCCAAACCATCCCGACCTCATCCGCAGGCTGCCGAATCTTTCCCGACTAATCCAGAACTGATTACAGACCCTCTCACGAATTAAAATGGACACATCAGGCGACAATCAAAAGAGGAGTTATTTTCGTTTTTAATCAAAATGATCGATTCTTCTATGTTGCTAATATCACCGAGAGATAGAATTCAGACCACGGTTAGATTTGATACGGCTTTCAATGTTCTTTTTTGTTTTTGGACGTGTGAAGGTCGAAGGGGATTCGCCCACGTTTTGATAGTAGTCACTTGAAATGAGTAAACAGAGATTTGTCTACGGCCTTGGGGTTAGTCATGGGTAGATTGAAACTAGTTGGGAGAAGGTCTGCAGTGGTTTTGGCGTGGTTAAGGTTCCAATTTTACTGCTGACTTACTCCCGAACACCAGCCGAACACTAGCCCACCGCGCCGAACACCAGCCAACCCATTCCAGACCCACCGTCCAGAGCCGAATGTTTTAGATTTTTTAAAATCAAATTCGCCGTGTCCTTTACTAACTACGTACCATTCCTGCAATACGTTTTACAACTCTTGCGTTATTTTCTTTTCGATCTCATTGGAAAATAATTGTTTAAACCTAAATTTCTTTTTTCTCCAGGACGAGAAGTGACCCCTGATCACCCCGTCCACCTGTACGCACACTACTCGACCAGTAGCTGTGACCACAGCGGGTACCAGTACCTCGGGGAGGTGTGCTGCTGGGAAATAGACTTCGGCCCGGGATACCCCATAACATACATGCACAACCCTAGCTGCTCGGCCGATGAACATCCTCTCACCGGTTAAACCATTTCATTGGTGGAGCAATAATTAAATTAGCGCTTCAACAATTAAATTTGTGCAGAGCGTCAAGCAAAAAGCGTCTTTTCTTGTCTAATATATAATGCCATACTGGTTTGATGATGTGGATGACATCCTACGAATAATGCAGATCTAGATGCTATCAATATTACCAAGTCAGCGTGGCCTAACATCAAGCAATATGTATCATATAAGCATCTAAGTAATTCTATTAAATATGCCTTTGTTTATCAACGCCACCACTTATTCCGTGGTTTTCTTGTCATTGTTACAAGCTCTATACACGTATGTTTCGACAGGCCCTACATTCCGACAGATCTATGTTCTGACGACCCTACATGTATGTTCCGACAGCCCCTATGTTCTGACAGCCCCATGTTCTGACAGCCCTATATGTTCCGACAGCCCAACATGTTTGTTGCGACAGCCCAGTATGTTTGTTCCGACAGCCCGGCACGTTCGTTCATACAGGCTCCATTTTCTCATCCCCATGATCCGATATCCATACATGTATGTTCCGACAACCCTAAGTTCCAACAGCCGTACATGTGTGTTCCGAAGGCCCGATGTTTCTAGCCTCAACCAGGACTTTCTATAAGGGTAAGGAGAGTAGAAGTCGTCAAAAGTAGGGCACGAGTCCGTAGGACGCAAACCTCCATGATGTGTTTATGTTGTTTGCCATGTGGTCTAATGTTTTTGTTACCCTCTTCACCAGGGATACCAATTATCAAATGATCATATTCCATTCATACCCAGGTAGTACTTTATCATTATAATAACATTATAATAAGATTGCGAAGTAACTAATGCAGTAAAGCAAGCCGGCGCCTAACTTCTGGTAGGAGAGTAGCCACTGCTTGCATAACACAGGCTTCCATTCCGTAATATTTGCTCAAAATAGTCAGTCCGCTCCCATCCGTGCCGAACAATGAAACCTAGAGTCTACAGTGGCAAATATTACCGGTAAAGCCACCGTGGTTAGTCTGGTAGCAACTTCCTATGTTTAAACGGCCAGTTTGTTCAAAAAGCCCTATGCTCCCAGAGCCCTACGCGCTGCTCCAATACCGCTCTCGATAAGTGTGTTTGGTTCTTTTACCTGCAGAGGGTTTTCCCTTGAGGTTTATGCCTGAAGGTTCTACATACACAGGGCCGCCGGCTGTACGTATGCTCGAGCCTGGCAGACCCTTTGATCGAACTCAGGAATCAACATAATTAGATCCAGGGACATGGGCTAATCATAACTACTAAAATCTACGGCAATATTCTTTGTTACTGTAACAGTTAAGTGTGTCCGAATGCTCAAATAATAGGTTGCCGTACGCGTGTACATAGTAGGCGGCGATATTGCCAGAGACCTAACGCCCGGCGTTTTGGGGATTGTCGTGCATGTGTTGTACAAAAACCAGCTATCTATTTACAGAGAATGCTACCTTAGATTCTTTTCGTTGGTTATAGTCTGCTTAAGAATGAGCGACGACGACTTAGTATGAATAATGTGACCTAGCCATGAAACAACCGTTAGGTCAAGAGATACATGTATTTCCACAGGTTTTTATATTGGATGTACACATTCAACTAAAAATCTCGCCCGAAACACGCCATGGCTTAAGAGGCTGATAGGGGGCCCAGTATTTTTGTTCACTTTGGAATACACGCACACGCACATACACAAACACATACACATACAAACACACGCACACGCACACACACAGACACACACACACACACGCGCACACACACACACAAAGGCACACCGACACACAAACACACACACGCACACGCAGTCCAGAAAACGTAATCTTCTTGGCGAAGGCAATAAAGCTATTTTTATACATTACAAGGCCGTCTGATCCTTTGGCAATCTTATAGCATATCTTTACTTACCTTAATTTGACAGCATTAGTTATCTGCTCCTGTTAATTACATCCGTCCCAGATCAAACTGTACGTACAACGTGTGCCACGGATGATGTCAGATATAACAAACAAACCCCAAGGACGGCTGCCATTATGACCTCGTAGACCTCGCGTGTGATTGTCACTATTTATTTTTGTCTCACCATATGTTCATATTCTCACATGTTTTTGTTAAAACATGCATGATTTTTAAATGGAAAATTCTAAAGAATTTTTCTGAAATGGGTTGCTAATATTACAAAAAGAAATTGGCAGGTGCAGGAATATATGTTTCATCATTCAAAACCTCAACGTTTTTTTGTTAGCCAGGTCAGCTTAGAAGAGTCTAGTTTTTACACGTATACAATGGGTGACAGGTTATGAACATCACCTAGAAATTTGCATAATCAATATCTATCGACATTCCTCTCTTTCCAAGTAACATATTTGACATGTTTGAGAGTTTTCTAACGGAATGCAGTAGACTTTCCTCATTAGGAATGCACATTGCATCCTGTTTTGCATAATCAACATATTATCATGCAGATCATACCATCAGCTATCTACTTACCAAAAATCATGACGATCCGCCAACACATTCTTGAGTTACTCTCTTTCAAATTATAACCGGAAGTTCCACTGCAATACCATAGCTAGCCGCTGGGGGGATCTAAAAATGTCGAGGTCTCAAGATAACCCATCCAGGCATTCTTGCTTTATCTTGTTTACAGACGGAAGTAAGGAATAAATGATAAAGGTCACACACACACACACGCGAACGCTATATAAAACATAACCTTCTAGGCGAAAGTAATAGATGACAGTCTACAATTAAGAATTCTGCGAACCCCTGGCAATCAACAAAGTCGGCCAAAGGTCACTGACAATGATAGGCTACATTATCATTTCTTCAAAATTCAGATAATATACACCTTAAGTCTATAAGAAGATCAACTTTGAATAAAGGCTTCTCTGACAAAACGGAATTGATAAAGGAGATAAGATTATATAAGAAATGTCGCCGTCAAACTTTCATTTGAAATTGTATTTCCACTAGCACTGTGCGAAATTGTAAAAAGGCGAAATGGTTACAAAATACTTAGATAGCCACAAGCACACGCGAGCTCAGGAAGGTCATATCATCAGATGTTTTATGTGTATCAATTGACGTCGTTGGTGGGCCACGTGGCAGTTACAATTTGATTTAGCTATCAAACGGATGAAGTGAACAGGAACAAGTGAAATAAGTCACATTACCTGCACAAAACATTCGGATATTTGAAATAAGATTGACAAAAATAGATCACAATAGCCTTGTTGTCAAGTTAAAAAAAACTGGAAAAAAAGTTATGCAATAATTCTGGTGATAATAGTAGTTATTCTAGTTTAATGCTACAACGCCTGAACGTTGAAATAAGGACGTTAAAGGGATATTGAAAGTTCCCGACATCTTTAGACCCACTTGGCAAAATTAAATGAGCAAGAGTAGAAAAAATAAAGAAAACCAAAACATTGATATTGATGACTTTAATCTAATATAGTGTGTTTACCGTATCATTTTACATAAAGCAAGCAGTTTTTGTAGCATTTATATTTTTTTGCGTTCACGTCACGACCTTCGTTTACTAACATCCGATCCGTTTGGACATGATATGTGTATTAATGTGTGCCATATCAACATTTTCCCTGATATTCCTTCTATGACTTTGTACATGCTTCACAACGTCTGAGACATTTTTACCGAGATTGGCCTATTTCTGTCGGAGTTACACTCTTAAGTTTGCGTGTTATCCGCCTGGGTCCGTAAAGACCCCAGATGATTATGCATTGTCAGAATATCCCTAGAATATTAATTCAACACTATATATCAACAGATATCACAAAAAATAGCCAACAGATAAGATCTTTTTGATAAAAAGTGACAAGGGCATATGTATGAGTGTGTCTAGGTGGTAGACTATGGTGCATAATATAATAATAACTTCGTTTTTCACATACATTCTAATATTACTTTTTTTAACATTCTAATGCTGCCAGGTTCCTTTTAAAAGCGATATAATTGTTAAGGGAAATGCTAGGACACTGAACTGTTGTAATAAGGGGAGTATTGTAGATTTTTTTTAAACAAAAGAAGGGTTCTCCTCATTTTCGGCATACTTAATGAGAATGAGCATTAATTATTGACACCGGAACTTGTCAAAATATCTTGCATAGATTATTGAAACAGTATATATACACTAATTACCAAAAGATCCACCAGAAATATATTTCTGAGCAAAACAAAATGGGGTCCGTTTAAACCCCATACGGCCAGATTCGTCACAAAAATGTATCGGTACCAGGGACCGGTCGAATGAGGGTTAAAACTATTGGTCTAAAGAGTCCAGTCATCGGATACTTCAGTTTATCAGGTTCTGTTTGCATTTCTATGAACTGATGCTAATCAAATTGAAAAACTAGAAAGGCAACATTTTCGAGAAAATGCAGGATATTCCCCTACCATTTACCACAAATGAAATATGAATTGGCTGAATAGATTTTGCAAATTGGGTCCTCATAAGCATAAAGCTACCTATACCTCCAATATGACGTTTCTAGCATTTACTATAGGGGAAATATGAAGTTTCTATATAAATTGTGCAAATGAGGTCCTAACTAGCATAATATACATTCCATCATATTCAAAAAGCTACCTACTCCAATATGACATCCCTTGCATTTACCGTAAGGGCATTATAAAGTTCCTGCGTACGTAGATTATGCAAATGAGGTCCTAACATAGATAACATCTGTTGTATTTACCTTTCATAAAGCTACCTGCACCTCTGATATGACGTCCGTAGCATCTACCATAAGAGAAATATGAATTCTCTGCATAATTTATGTAAATAAGGTCCTCATTAACATAACGCACATTCAGTTGTTTTCACCTTTCTGAAATCTACCTACACCTCCAATATGACACCCATGGCATATACCATAAGGGAAATACTATATGTTTCTGCATTGATAGAGCTACCACACTACATTTACTTGGTTTTTGGCAGAAGAAAGAATAGGAACACTCCAGCAAACACACTATGTTCCCCACATACCCTTTACAGGGTATAGGGGGGTAAATATGATAACCTGCTTGTTGTAAACCTATAAATAGTCCGCATGCTACACCAAGCATACCACTGAGATTTGGATACTGAGTGGACCTCAGACTCCCGTGGACGGGTTGAAAAACCACTTGAGCAGTAAGTTAAAATTTTTTTTCTAAATACCTTTTATCATCTTATTCTCCTGTGTTATGATTTCATTTTTATCTATCTAAATTCACCGTCATCAAATCGTCATCAAAATCAATTTTAGGCAAAGTTCTTCACAATTTTATGCGATTAGATTAGCTCTACAACGAGCCTTTTCAAAGACTCAGTACGACACAAAACTTCAACAAAAAATCTAAGTTTGTTTTTAAGTCTCCTAGCGATTTTTGTCCTTTACTGAATTCATAAAGAGTGCGATAGAAACACCCGAAAGCTCGAAAGTTATACCATGGTGTTCAACAGAATATACATGAAACTTCAAAGAACAAAACTACCGAATTTTCTGTTTGGTATGGCATACCATGTTCCATAAGTTAAGCCATTTGTAAAAAAAACCTTACCAATTAGGTTTTGTATAGATACGACATCTATTTGGTATCACGTTTATTTCGTTTCTCGCATGCTTTTATCAATTTCGAGGTACCCAATGGATGTCATCGCTATTATCAATTATGTGGCCTTACAGCTTATGGCCAAGAATTGGCGACGTTATCAACTTTTCCTATAAATTTTGATTAAAAGAAGACTTTCACTGCTTTATTATCTGTTCTAAATCCATAAGTAATACACACCAATAGCTTGCATCAAAGAAGAATCTCCGAAGACAAAGGTTTTATGAAAGTAATTTCTTCGCTACAAACATTCAACAATTTAGTGAAAAAACACGGTGTAGCATTAAAGAATAATGCGTGAGAAGATAAGAATGCGGTGACAAAACGATATAAATAACCACAAGCAAAGGTTAATCAAACGTCCTTCGGATTTGTTTGCTTCAACTGACATCATCGGTTGCCTACGTGGCAGATATTGTTTGCTTTAAGCACCAAACGGACGAATTGAACGGGAACAAATATTTCATACTGTCTAAGACAAATATTCGATGTGTGATCACAATAACCATGTTGTTAAGTGTTATGTTACTAACACGCTTTTGAATATATAAGTCCTCTGATCATTCTCAAGTTGAAATGACCACAAGCATATTTCAAATTTCACATGTGAACTTTAAAATATATATATAATAGATAATTAATAAAAGAAAAAAAAAGTTTTTTTTCTTCCATTTTTTTCTTTTAAAAAGGACCATTTGACGAGGTGGCTCGCACTGTGCAAAGATGATCCAGTTCTTGGTTCTTGCTGCTTTCTTGGCTGTTGCCAACGGTAAGAAATTGATTTTCTTTTGACATTCATTTGTTTTAAAGAATTAAGTAAATTTCCATGTAAGAATTATTTCTAAATGCAATTTCAAACAAGGAAAAACCTTGATTGTACGAAACCGATGCAAACTAGTTTATCATCGACTCTTGGATACTACGTTGTGCAATTAATCGACACGCAGCAGTAAAATTACATATGACGCACTCGGTCTATTGAATAGAAAATGGCTGTGTATTATTAACCGGATATCATTATGAATAGCAATGCTCAGGGTAAACAAAAGATTTTTCAAATGTTATCAATGATTTCAGTTGTCTTCAAAAAGTTACAAATGTGTTATCGATGCATCGTTGCCCTTTCCGCTTTTCTCTGTGATCTTGGTCGTTCTATTAATTGAAATGGATATCATATGTGACAAGAGTGCAGACTCTTGCTTGAATAAATCTTCTGTAATAATTTTTTAATGCATTTATCCACACTTCTGCAGCTGACGGTGCCTGTACTGCTATGGGTGGCACTTGTTTGGACTGGCGGTATTATAAGTGTACGGCTGGCTACGAGGTGGGCTTGTGCAGCGGCGACTCGAACAGGAGGTGTTGTAACAACTGCGGCTCCAGCTGTAAGTACACAGGAAAAAAGTACACGGCTAAAATGAAGAAGCTCAGACGTATTTGCTAGAGCTCATCAAGCTCTACATTTTTCATTTTTTTGAATATAAAAGCATAAGATAACTAGAGTTCCACAAACACATTATCTTCGCCAAATAATCAAGGCTTATTATGGAAAGTGATTTATATTTACGTGCCTATCACCCCCTGCAAATTTGATCATGCACCATACCATTTGGACGTTATGATTGGGCGAATGAGTCCAGTTAAGATAGGGTTAAAAATCATTTGGCGGTACAGGACTAGTATATGTGTAGAGTGTGCTGATATATGTTATAACTGGTCATGAAAATATGAGTATGTTGATATTATATGGGCCACAAAGGTTCGATATGGCAGTGTTGAAAGTTGAAAGTGATGATGAAATAGTACAGTCAATACATATGAATAGAATAAATCTGGCACGTTTTTAGGTGTTTCTAGTCAGGCTTTCTATTTTGTCCCTATTTCGTTATGTCGCCAACCGTGTTGAACAAAAATGCTTAAACTGATCGCGTCAAAAACCAGCAGGACCCACACCTCTGCTTGGAGAATAGTTTATTTATTTGACCTACATGTACGTTTATGCAAGGGAATCTGTTTACATGACCTGACACTGTCCCATGTCCCATTGAAAGGCAGTGTGTTAACAAACTTTCCTTACTAATTATGCAAATTAGCTCCTTATTTGCATAATTAGTCACTGATTATGTAAAGCACCATCCGAGCTCTCTACATACCAAACATCACGTCGATCTGTCGACCCATTCTCAAGTTATTCATGTCCGAATGTCAAAACAAAAACACCCACTGCGGTTCTTAACAAGCCGCTAGGGGGCCAAAATTTACAGAACTTACTCTCTGTGGTATGAACTCGCTACCACACAAAGATCATGACCATAGCACTTTCAGAAAATATGCCCCTAAATTTTGAAGCTCTGCTGCAGTACCTTTGGTACCCGCTAGAAGGCCCATTATCGAACTTGACCTTCCTTACGGTAAATCCTACACATCCACTAAATATCATAAGGATCCATCAACAGCTTCTTGAGTTATGTTGTCCACAAGAAAATTCACATCCACACAAAGCCCGCTGCAGTACCGACGGAAAGTGCCAGGAGAACCATTTTTGAACTTGACCTCCGTTTTTACAACATCTACACACCTGCAAAAAATCATGAAGATCTATCAACGTTTCCGTCCCTTTTTTTGCCTACATACAAACACACAAAAAATGCTAAGTCCGCTGCAGTACTATTGGAAAACGCAAGGTAAACCATTTTCTAACTTGACCTTCCTTTACACAACCACTACACACCTACCAAAAATCATAAAGATTCATTGAAGTTTTCTTGAGTTATGCTCCTGACATACATTCAGACCCACCCAACAGATTTTTCAACCGAAAACATAATCCTCTCCGAGTACAAGTACTCGGCGAAGATAATAAACGCATAAAGATTCTGAAGTACCTTTTACGTTTTGGTAGTTCTTTTGTAGCCACCCTTAGAGCAGGATGGTAGGATCTACTTGCATGAAAAACTACTATTCTGTGGTTTCAGACGTGAGTTTGTCACCCCTCGCCAATAACGGTTCATGACTGTATTGTTCTCTCTCCAGCGCCGAGTGGCAGCGGAGGTATATATCACGATCTGATAACTGCTCAGGGACAGATTTTTTGTTAAGTTTTGTTAAATATTAACTAAGATGTACTGCTGACTTGGGTTGTGAAGAAAGGACCCTGCTATCCAACAAAATTCCTTGTGATAGCATAGAACATATCAATCAATGTATAAAACATACTGATTAATCTATTAACAGTCACTTACTATACGGGTTGCAACTCCTTTACACCTGTCCCCGGATGGAATGAGGTTGTTAAGGATTTGCATACGGCTGCACGTGAGGCCTACATTCTTTGGAGGGAAAGTGGCCGCCCTCGATCAGGTCCGATTTTTTCCTTAATGAATAAAGCCAGGGCAAAGTTTAAGTACGCCCTAAGACAGTGTAAACAGGAGGAAAACAGGGCAAGAGCCGACTCGACTGCGAAAAGTTTCAATGCCGGCCATACTAGAGAATTCTGGAAAAAGGTCCGTAGTACTAAATCCTCTCATTCTGTATTACCTAACACTATAGATGGTTGCTCTGGGGCTGAGCAGATCGCAGACATGTGGAGGAGTCATTTTGATAAACTGCTGAACTCTGTTAATAGTGAGGTACATAGACCTGCTGTTATGTCTGATTTGTCGACAGGTTGTCCTTTTGAATTTGATTCGGGGATGCAAATCTCTGCTGTGGAAGTATATGATATAATTAGAAACTTACCCAATGGAAAAGCGGTAGGGTCTGACGAAATCAGTAATGAACACCTTAAATATGCGGGGCCTAAGCTTAGCATATGCTTATCACTATTGTTTTCAGCCGCGCTTGTCCATAACTTCATTCCGAAAAGTATGTTAGATACTACCATCATTCCGGTTGTTAAAAACAAAACTGGTAATATTTCTGATAGTGATAACTATAGACCAATAGCAATTGCATCAGCAATATCCAAAGTTCTGGAGGCTGTTTTATTGAACAGGCTAGAGCCATTTCTTCAAACCACTGCTCATCAGTTCGGTTTCAAACGTGGTCATGGTCTTGACATGTGTGTATTTACTTTAAAACAGACAATTGAGTACTACCGGGGTCTCGGCTCTCCAGTTTTTGCTTGTTTTTTAGACGCCTCCAAGGCTTTTGATAGGGTAAACCATTGGACCCTATTTAAAAAACTCCTTGACAGAAAGGTCCCGGTGTATTTGGTGAGGTTTCTGGTTTATTGGTACCAGAACCAAACAATGTGTATTAGATGGAACACTGTTTTGTCTCCCTGCTTTTATGTATCAAATGGGGTAAGGCAAGGGAGTCTGCTATCCCCGCTACTATTTAATGTATATATAGATGATTTAAGCTCGAGACTCAGTTGTACTAAAGTAGGTTGCTATATAGGAGGCTGCCTTGTGAACCATCTTTTTTACGCTGACGACATGTGTTTGTTATGTCCTAGCCTTAAGTCTCTGCAAAAACTTGTAAGTACTTGTGAGGACTTTGGTTTAGAAAATGATGTATTATTCAATGTAAACAAGACATGCTGCATGTACTTTCCGAGTGCTAGTTTGCCACTTTTACATCCGCTCCCGTCGATCAAACTGTATGGAGAGTGTCTTAGATTTGTGACATCATTTGTATATCTTGGTATTGCTATTAATGACAGACTGAGTGATGATGACTGTATCCTTGCCCAACTAAGGGGCCTGTATTGTCGAGCAAATACTATAATTCGAAAATTTTGTCTTTGTTCACCTACTATTAAGAAAACACTATTCACGTCTCACTGCTCCCAACTCTTTGGGGCGCAGTTATGGAATTCTTTTCGCTCGAGTGTTCTGTCGAAATGTCGAATTGCCTACAACAATTGTTTCCGTATAATTATGAGTTTCCCAAGATCTTGCAGCGCAAGTGAAATGTTCGTGTGCAATCATACCGATACCTTCGACGCCAGATGGCGTAAACAGTGCCACTCCTTTGTACATAGGATTTTCAATTCTTGTAATGCCATTATACAGTCCGTACTTAGGTCCGACTCTTTTTACAAGAACTCATTCTTCACCAACCTATGGAGCCGCCTCTACACATAGCCATAATATTGTTAGTTTGTCTCAAAATGTTGTATATAATATTTGTTTTTCATGTTTGTCCCTATGTCATATGGGCCAGTGAGAGCCTGAAATAAAGAAATAATAATAATAATAATATACAGAATTGCCTCGTTTTTCTAGGCATCTCGGACGAGGACTACTGGTCCACCTATTCCGACGGGGCATGTGACAACGCAGGGGGAGAGTGTAAGGATGACAGCAACTACTGCGACGGGCACTACTCTACAGGGATGTGCGGCGGGCCGTCAGAGAGGAAGTGTTGTCTGCATGGTGAGCAAGTACTTCGCACTCTGTATCTAATCCACTTGAGGTGGCAAGGCAGCTGTTGAAGTAGGCTCTAGTATGTGTTATGCAATATCTCGCTTCTTCTAGTAGCTAGCTGAGTAAATGGTTCTACTACACAACCTTCAAGATAAGGTGTCGATTCAAACCTTAGAATACTTCTATGGTACGCCAAATCGCAATGTTTTAAGATCGGGACCTCCATAACCTATTACATACTAGTACTGCGAACCGGTATTGTGTACCGATACTGTACCGAAAAAAATGATTAGGTACAGGTCCAAAATACCGAATCATGAAGTACCGGTAATATACCGATATAAATTTACACCAACAATTTTGTAACTGATCTCCTAACCTCATGGCCTCATGCAAAACCAAACGTGACCAAAGTGACACCGTGGAACAGCGTAGCTAATATGCAACAGATCATTCAGGCAGGCCGGAAGTTTTGATAGCAGGGCCAAGGGAGTTTGGCGGTAGGAAACCTAGTTATGTGCTTTGATTGAAGATGCTGACAAGACGTAACCAGTTAATTTATGTTTCTGTCATTAGGCCACACCATCTTAATTTTGTGGATGACATCCGCGCGCGCATTGATTTTCGCCTGTTCTCAAAAAAAAAATCACTTCCGAAGAGGCTCCGAAACTTGTAGACTCATATTGCCGCAAAGGGGCAGCATTGAGCCGGCTTGTCGTAATACACTATATACACTCACATTGTCCAACACAACTGTTATGTATGTGACTAGGAGCAATTTGAAGAGGGCGCTGCCCCTCATGAGCCCAGTAGTATTTTGTTAATGATATGACAATCCATTTATTTATTTCTGTTTTCTTTATGCATGGTGGACGCACTCAGTGCTAAACGCACTCCTTTTCAGGCGTGCCCTGCACAGAATAACATAAACAGACTGAATAACATAACAAGGAAATAACATAGAATTATTAACAAGTTATCATTATACATGTCTGTATTAAACTGAATAATATCATCTCTGGCTGGGTTGCTTACAGAGTTTGATGTTTTGCTCTGACTGAAGGCGTGATGTTGTGTACACAGCCGAACACATTTTGTTTTGTTTTTCTTTGAACGGCCAAATGTTACATATGGGTCTTTAAACCAGGCATCATCCGTGTTAAAAGCACTTTGATATGAGCTAATTCCAACAAATGAAGACTAGTTTGTTTGTGACACTGTGTTTTGTCGTTTAATTCGCAATATCAGCTATGTAGTCCTTCGGTTTATCATCTTTTTTTTTTTTTTGCTAGATTTTTTTTTCGCCCTCTCGCATTAGTTTTGGGGACTCCAGAGGATGTCATCCATAAAATTAAGATGGTGTGGCCTTATGGAAGTTCAGAAAAACACATATAAAATTTTCAAATTGTTCAGGCACATGTACAGGTCCAGACCTGTACCTAAACCTCTGCACCGGTACTTGTTCTGTACCTGATGTTACGTTTATATTATATCCCAAACTTTAAACACAATTCATGAAATGTAATCTACTTTTCTTGTAGGGAGTAGTGGTGGTACCGGAGGCGACGGCTCCTGCACCGTCCGTGCCTACAGCAACAACAACTTTGTGGGAGACCCCATTCACGTGGAGGATGGGTTCAGGGGAGCCATGGACAGCATCAACCAAGCTGCCGGGCGTTGTGGCGTCAAGGTAAGTTGCCTTGCTCTTGAAATTTTTAACATTTTCATGAACATAACATAAGATTGTAGAGGACCTTTGAGTCTAGCCTGACTAATTCAAGCTTCTAGAAGCCCTTTTACACTGTTGGTTTATGAATATGTACTAATTTGGACCGATTATTGTCAGACTGAGAACTGTCCGTTACCATGCTGTTAGAGGCTTTTATGACGGGTTTCCATAGTGAAAGGGAATCATTGGTCTGACCTACTACTTCCAGGTCTGGATCACTCACTCGTGGCGTAAGTTGGGGGCTTTCATTGGCGGAGCCATCGTCCAACCAGCGTCCAACAGCAACCACCTGGTGGGTCATGCCATCGACATGAACATCCAGCGATCGGACGGAAGTCTTTGCAACGGAGACTGTCTGCAAGGTACTGTGTTAGGGCCAAGTATTTTTATGTAGTTCTGCAGAATGATCTACTGATACCAGATTACGTAAACGTTTCCGTACAAAAATTCCACTGTTTTTTATGGTTTGTGGGTTGGGTTTGGACAGTGGATTTGCAATAGGTTGAGGTATGAGGTCTCCGAACTCTTGTTGTTCAGACCCATGTTTTTACTTCCATGCAAATCGGAGGTATTGCTTTTGGTGTGTCTGTGTGGTTTGAATTTGGATATTCAAAGTATGCATAATTTTGTTTATCGTCCAGAAAAGGCATTGTAGGTATGTTCAAAACCAATTGTTCTTTCTTTGCTTATTTACTATGACAAAAGACAAAAAACCCACACATAGACTATTTGATAAATTCCTCACAATGATCATCTCTCAACACAAAACAGGACAGTGGGACAACGCCGCCAACTGCTTCCTGGATGAAGTGATTGCTGCAGGTCTGACCTGGGGTGGAGTGTTTAACGACCCCGTTCACATCGATGATCGGTACAACACCAACTCCAACCGGTACTTCGCCCTGAGGGACACCGTGCAGGCCGCGTGCGGACACGTCCCCATGACGTAAACATCAGACGACATACTGGGCTTTGTCAGCTCTCGTCACTTTAGGTGGCAGAAATTTGTCCAATAAAGAGACAAGTCGTCCTGAAAAACATTGCCATTTTTTTGATATGATAATTAAGGAAAAGGTAGTCCGCTAGCTTATATATTAGCGTCTCGGCCATTAGTCACCAGTTGGCCATGATGAGTCAATTAGAAAGTAAAATTTCACCGATATATAGTATTTTGCGAGTTTATTAGCTTGGGCATGTAAGCATGAAAGTTCATCTGAGTTGGTAAAATACATAATGAGGAATAAACTGTTCTGCAAATCAAAAAATTCCAAGAATCCACCAACCTACTCCCAACCGGGACGGGGGGCGGTACCGACTTCCGACAACCTTTGACCCAGTGCTGACGTCACACGTGCATAAGTGTCCATAGCACTTGGGTCAAATAGCTGATGAAGACCGAGTGAGTCGTTGGAAAATTCCGGTGAGTGTATTTTTTTTTTGTTGGAGAACAGTTTATTCCTCATTATATACTTGGCCATGTGTATCGAACGGCCTCAACTCTAGCTTTTTATCTGCTGGCCATATCAACACCGAGACTGCTGATGCCTTTTCTCTAATACAGACGAAGCCACTTAATTGCACCTCGGATAAACGCACCTTCCATTTAATTTCACCGAATCCCAATATCCAAAACCGGCTCCCATTCACTGTATTGTTAGTGACTCCGCATATCTGCACCGCGCATGGTCACCAATGCCGGATAACTGCACCAATTTTTTTTCAAAAATGCTCGACAAGTTAACTGAAAAGGTGCGCTAAAATCGGCAAACGCAGTACAAATGAGCCGATACCTGTCGGTGTAAAGGGGCAATACCGCCAATATGTTTAAAACTGTTTTGAGTAACAAAAGAAGGCGGTCTCCATTGACAGTTACGTTGATAGGAATCGTATGGGAGGTCCCGGGCGGGTCAACCGTAATCAGTAACCAAGTTTTAGTTTCAATTCCTAGTTTCATGGCGGTACATGATTTACGTAAATCGACAACTGCACTCTACGTAATGTAACACAGAAACTATTATCCCATGAGTGGCATGACGATGTTTCAGAATGCCTCCCCTGTAACAGTACGTGTGTTGTAATGCGGTAGTTCGCATGGAAAAATGAAAGAATGCAAAATATTTTAAAACAGGTTCGTAGTCATTTCTTTATTTTCAGCAAAGGGTCAATAAATAAAGTTAATAACTGAATAATTTCGTCTGTCTTCTTTGTGCTAGTGTTTCTGACTAACAATACACCCCCTCGCCCATGGTGGTGCGGTCCAGCTGGGCATTTCGCATAATTGCACCAGCCGGATAATTGCACCAAAAACGCTGACAAATGGGTGGTGCAGTTAAGCGGATTCTACTGTAGTATCTAATTATAAGGGAATTGACCATATCATATTTCCGAAAGTTGTAAACATTTATCATTTTGATAATTATCTAACAAGATGCACCCAAGTTAGGCACCTTTAAAGGTACACTAAGTACAGCATTGACTAGCCTCCGTTGCAGACTCCTTCCGGCTGTTTTCTTTTTCAAGTTACAGTTTTACTATTACATTCTTTTTTCTTATTGCTGGCCGGGAAGCGTTGACGATTTAAATTGCAGAATTTTAATAAAATGACAGAATAATCTGAAATAGGCAATTAATAATAGATAAGTCACCAACTTCCTGGAAGTTTTTTTAAACCACGAGACGCTACAAAACAACTCTATGTGTGTATGTGTATTTGTGTGCGTGTGCGTGTGTGTGTGTGTGTGTGCGTGTGTGTGTGCGTGTGTGCGTATGCCTGTATGTGTGTAAATACAATGTGTTTATGTATGTTTGTGTATATGTGTGTGTGTGCGTTTGCTTGCATATGTACGTGTCTACATGTCTAAGTGTTCGTCTGTGTGTATGTGTGCTATATGTATTTGATACCAGCGGAGTCGATCTTTTTGAGATGGTATCTAGTTACTTGTATAGTTATTTATATTTTTACAGTATAAGTAGTTTTTACTATTATCATATTGCCCGATGAAGTCCTTATATTTTAGCGGTTATGATGCCGTAACGTCATAGAATTACCACAAGTGGTGAATAATAAATGTCAAAATAAATCCTTAACTTGTCTCACGCTTTTATAGTGTTTACTTCTTTTGTTTTGCGTTTAGTTTAACATTTCGTGAACTTGGCATTTATGTCTCAAATATCTTATATCATTCAGATATCATAATTATTTTAAGATGTACTTGCAGAGTCGCCAACTGTACCGACCAACCTCGCGTTCACCATCCGAAATGTAAAATATTGCATTTGTGTCTATTCATATCAAAGACATCGACAAACATAGGACTTATGACATTAAACAAGCCTCGAAGCTCTGTAAAAGTTTTTCTTAAAAGACGCAACAACTAGCAGACGGATAATTCAAATATTTAGTATCAAGCACGTGTTGTCTAATTCCTCTCGGCAATCTTAATCCATTCTTTTAACAGGTCTTTTACCATTTGTAACCATTTCTGTCATTGTCAATGTTCCGCTATGATGACACACAGAGAGCGCCAATGAGGAAGACCGGCTTGAAGTCCGTGCAGTTGTTTGTTTGCCTGTGGGTTCAGACGTCGACGAAACTGATGGGTCTGGTTGGCTGCTGCGCGATGGTGTGAGACTATGTGTATCTTATCACGGAGTTCATGCCACCCGGAGACCTTGAGGACATACCGACTAGCCTCTACCAGGCTCCAAAGGTCCCTCGAAATATCGGAATAATTAACGGATAACATGCCAGAGAGGTTAATCCGCTGTACAGTTTGCGACCTTGTGGATGTCAAATGGTCCCTTCAAGTACCTCCGTAGCCGACTCCCTTAGCATACTCCTCCCTCTTTTTGGCCAATTTCTACTATTTTTCCAGCCATCCGCGGGGCCTGGTAGAGGCTTATACCGACAGGCGAGCCGCATTTCCTCGGTCTTCTAAAAGATAGAGAGTAACTTTAAAAAGGTTAATGAGAGTCGTTAACAGTTAACCTTCTAAATCTGCCAACTTCCTGCTCATGTTGTGATTGTAAATATCAAGCCGTATACTAACGTAGTGTGTTATAAAGTGACCTGCATGACATACACGCAAGCAATAAATGTTAATAAAACTGGAACATAATAACGCAAATAGCATCTGATGTAATGCATATTTGCAATGTTAATGAATAAGATATGGTTTCTACTCACAAGGTCATCATGAGCTTTGTACATAGATTCAGTTTATACAACGATCGCTTGATGTCGCTTTCTCACGGATCCTGTTAGTACGACCTGGACCTGCAGTGCTTGTGTTGTCAGCCCACTGGCCATGGGATGCCTTTCTTCCGTAAACTGGAGCTCGAATTTGACAAGCAGCTCTCCTTAAATGGGGCAGAGTAACAACCCCTCACTTTAGTTTAAATGCCACTTAGTAAATACAACAAGACGTTCCCTACCGACTGGACTTATCAAAGGATTAAGTGCATACATTTTACAAGAAACCAAAATTATGAGTGATGCTTTATGCCTTTAACATATTTTTGACGACTTTCTAGACACAATTTTCAGATTCTAGACACTGTTCCACGCTGTCATCAGATCTGTTTGGTATCTTTTATCTAATAATGTCTGGCATGGCTCCTCCCGGCGCAAAAAAATACACGTAAGATTGAGCATCTTTCGACTTAGGACCGGATGTCTGAAAGTCAAGAGTCAGTCAGCAGTAGTTGGAAAGTTTCAGGGTGAAAGATAAATGAGTTATCGCGTTGGTTGATTTGCGGCTGGAACAATGGAAACCGTAGATGAACAATAATACCACGTAAAACAGCCACCGGGTGCCAAAGATGACCGCGGCGGTAGAGAACCCCTTCTGCCCTTGATCAAACCACGGAAGACTGGATGCTGGATGAGGCAACCCCCCCCCAAAAAAACTTTTTGTTCCGAATTGACGATTGGTGATGCTTATCTTGAAGGGAGGCTAAACTTCGAAAGTCGAAAAGTCTACTGTACTTTGCTAGATTTACCCCGAAGTCAAGTCATCCATTTAAAACATTGTGTCTGAATTACGGGATTCCTATGACGTAGAATATCCATAACAAGATCAAGCGCACTCCATTATAGAATGCCTAAAGTGCAGTCACATTTCATTTCCAAGCACATAGGTGCAAGATGTTTAAGCTCCTAGTGTCAATGTTTTATTACAAGCTAAAAATAAATAATAAAATGTATATCTATTTCTTGCAAATGTCTTAGACTGTCTTAAACTGAAACTCCCTGCCACTACTCAAACATCACACCCGGTCAAGTTCAGGGAGGAAGTCACGCAAGACCTGAGAAACAACCAATAACGTTAACCACGCATTACCACCTCCTGGGCGTGTGACCACAACAAAGGGGTGTTACCCAGTAGACAAGCAGAATCAGACGAGACAGAAAATTCAAATGCCAATAAAGTGACAAGTATTGCCCTCTATGAGGTAGCATTACATTACAGAATACGTCTAAATATAACAACTCCGAATCCCCCCCCCCCAAAAAAAAAAATTAGAAACCGAACCCAGACTCAGACTGTGATGTGGCATATTTGTAAGTTTTGGAATGATAATCAGAATGCTGTAGAAACATGATGAATATTGATCAATACAAGCTTAATTTCAAATCCTGACATCTATCTGCCGTGGCATGGTCGATTGGCTAGACCGGCGGACACGGTATCAATAAGTTACGCTTTGCATGCCTTTCCTTGCGCCACCCATATGTTGAAAATGCTTACATAATACCTGACTTGGGCTGGGGAGGTAAAGGGCAGTGGAAGAAGAGGGATAGGCTCTGCCTTCACATACTATGTCCTAGACACAGTGGGTAGCAACCCACTGCCCCTGCCCTTATGGTCTCAAAAAGGCTACGGGGACTACCTTTACCTTTACCACCTTTAATGACAGCTTTGGGAAGAACTATCCTGTCAAGGACATCGCTGATGACCTTGACAGTCACCTTCATTGAAGTAATGGGGGTTAGGGCGTGTAGCAAGCAGCTATAATGGCACCTCTGGGGCCTTGGCTGACTTAGCGGCGATGACTCATGAATAAAACACGATCCCATCATGCTGGCGGAAAATGACGGACGGGTCTTGAGTATAAATATGTTGTTTTGTTAATGTTTATTGATTTTATGACATCTATAGGGCGGATGAATTTATTGGTAGCCTGACGAATCGCGCTCCTAGTGGCCAGCCGGTCCTGTAACCGCAATTGGGCTGGGGGGTCAGTAACCTCCGGCCGAGAGCTTGACTAAATTTATTGGTAATACAGTTTTAACATTGATTTGAGAGGGACACACAAATACACATTTTTGGCAGTAGGAAATACAGCCTTTTGTTACTGATGGAATTGCGTATGAGCTAGATGTAACTCTTCCTTATGCTACCAGCGCAGAAATCGAACTAGAAAAAAAATCAAATCCTAGGCTGGCTGTTTGTATGTGATATAAGAAATGCACAAATCATGGACATAGTTTCTATGCTCTGCTATTAATGAAATTGCTGTTTTCAAATCATTTCAAAGGGTCAAAGGATCTAGAAGTACATTTAGTACAGGTTTTACGCTTCATGTAGTGCATCGTTTCTAATGGAGTTCAAAGGAACAGTGTCATATATATATAATAGATTCATCACCAGCTTCCGGGGCTCAGACATTTTAGTGCCGTGATCTGTTATGAAAAGGCTATCGGCCAATACATGCCAGCCTTCTTTAAAACAAGAACTTTTTGTGCAAACCTATATACTGAATATATAACCGTATACGCATGTTTGATAACATTAGTATAATAGTACACTTGATCAATGCACTGCTGGAAAAGGCGGATTTCCGCTTTGAAAACCTGTGTATAACGTAACATGACCAATTAACGTCCGATTTATTAAAAACGTTATTTATCTTAAAGCCTCGCGGACAGAGCCGATGTTAAACTAATGGCCAGAAATATCAGATATTCTAACAAGAAAAATGCATGGTCTTTAAGTTTTTCTCCGCCTGTTTAACGCCGTACGAGCATGTATTTATCCTGGGGTATATGATGTAGAATTGTGCTAGGCTAACCCATTATCGTCCACTTCAATCTTTTCCCTTCTAGCGCTATGCTTGAAGAACATAGACCGGAAAAAAATGCACAGTAACTGTCGAAAGTGGTCTACAGACAAATGACAGTAAAGTCACTATGTTTGTCCCTCCGCTTGCCTGGCTCGATGGAAAAAAACAATGTTTGTGTTGTGAACATCAGCAGCACGTGGCGTTCACGTGATAAACGCATGGCCATGATGTTATGCCGTGCAAAGATGTATCATCCGACCGGGGGTCGCTGGGTTGTATCAAACCTTCCTTAAACTGGCAAGAGTTTCAAACCTCGAATTCACCATGGATAGTCTGAATATCAAAGAAAAGGTTTAACGTCAGCTATTTCTAAGATATAATAGCTATCGTGTAAGTTAGAAGCACATGATGAAATACACGGTGTCGAATTACATATGAAATACGTCATTCATGACGCTTCCGTGCAACTCGTTGTTACTGGTTCAGGAGTTTATTCTGTTATATCGCTGGACGTAAACCTTTTTCATTGTTTTGTATAAAAGAGAGAGATGGCTAAGGATCATACTTATGCAAGCAAGGAAATGTCAGGTTTCACCATAGTGTCCAAGCTTGCAAACTCTTTGTTTCCATGCAGTGATGTTTCAACTATACAAATGATGTAATTTCATTATCAAGAGCTACTATATTTATGACATGTTCCCTGATCACTGAGTCCTTGGATAGAATTCATCTAAAAAGAGAAATAAAAGTCCGATTGGGCAGGATTACACTGATTTACCAGAAGTTGTCATTGTCTGCAGTGTACGCTAGGTGTTTTTTTTTCAATAACACTAGTAAAAGGTACTTGCACGGGACGTTAGATGAGATATCTTTTTGTTAGTTTGTCAGTGTAGCTCTAGAATGGCGTACGGAAGTCACTTGTATATATTTTGTTGCTTTATTCAAGATTGAGTGCGAATTATCTTGGTCCGTTCTGATGTAAAGTTAATTCACTTTAAAAATTCATATTAAAGTTAAGTTATCAAAAAAGGCTTTCTCTGGAATTAAAGGGCACCAGAATATCTGAAGAGTTTATACTCCAAGCATTACAAAATAAACTTACGTCGCGGGGTGCCTTTAGCATACCCTGTGGAAATTTGTTAATCAGGCAGTGAAAAAAAAACTTTGACAGGATGAGGTATTTTATTAGTTTAATCGTTAAACACGACTGACTTGAATGATTACAACAACCGATAATAGTTCAAATATTAGCGATACAGAAACAGGGCGTGTAATTTGAGTCAAAATTCATGATAACAAGATTGTATTACACTAACCAATATGTGCGCGAAATCATTCATATCTTTCAGATAAATGGCAACTTTTGAGACAGAATTGTATCATCCGTGTTTGATTTTCTTTGACATAAAATGAAAATCCCAAAGAATTGGAATAACTACTAGATGTTTACAAGTTCTAGATCACTACAATTGAAGTACAAACATAAAATTTAGAATCATAACAAGCAGCTTGTCGACCAAAAAGAAGTGAGTCTATCGTACATGTCGAACACTAATGTTGAATCAAGTTTATTGATTTATGCAATGTACTAATGAAAGATTTTACCCTAATCCAGAAGATCCCCACTACAAAGAAAGACCCAAATTGGAGATGGAATGTGTTATTTATATTTCCTAAACCCGGCATGTACAGGTGATCAGGAAGGATTCCCATTCGGGGCGACTGCCTAATGACAACAGTATGTTTGGGGGTCTCATTAGTACTGAAGAGGTTTAACATTTCTCGTTATGACTGTAAACTTAATTATGTGTTTGTGACAGTAATATTAACGTTATCTTTATGATCTATCTGGTATTGTATATAGATAAAGATAAGATTTGGATCTATATAAGATTTCGTGTGGCATTTGTTATTTTCCCCATAAACGTTTTCCTTTACTTCAGTGTTATTTGTTAAGTTAATATTACTTTATTTACTAAATATAAGTATATCCATTGTGTTCAGCGCTAAATGTTGTCTAATTGCAGTCAGGGTCTGAATTATGAGAGTTTAGGGTACGTACTCTCATATGGCGACCGCTCATTTGACCTCAATACGCAATTGCCACATTTTCGTCCATAGGACTAAAAGGGAAATGTCCTTCATTCTAAAACATACGTTTAGTGGGTCCTTCATTTAAACATCGGACCTCCATTCAACATGTTATCCTATGTACTACATTAACTGAGGCTCTGTATCTATTTTCAAATTACTTACATTTTATGACATTGGGACTGTTTTGAAACTGGGCCCATAATCTCTTAATTCTTGGTTTGCCATTTTAAAAACAATGCCAATAATTACCCTACCAAAAATTGGTTTTATATGCATATTCATTTTTATATTTTTTTGTGTATTCTACTAGCCTCTACGGTGGTATATATTGAATTTAGATAAATCTAACTCCGAATCTAACTTTTAGTTACACTTATAAGATTTTAAAAGGTACTTCACTAAAACCGAATTAAGAGTTACTTTCATGTGCAATTCTTTGTAGAGATTCTGCCCGAATCCGTAACGTTGAAGGATGTTATATGATTTGTGTTGTACCTTGAACTTGGTTACAGACCGGTGCCATCATTGTTGCAAATTGTGCAGACAACACCGCGCAAAATTATGTTTGTCACGTTCCACTCCGACACGGAGCAGACTAAGTGTATCCGACGTCGTGAAACTAGTTCACAAGGCTCTGACCTGATGAGCAATATGGATAGCTCTCTCGTAATTACAAGCGGCATCGCAGGTTTTATGGACTTTGGTGTCATAAATTCGTTGAAGCTTGTTTGGATATATTTTGATCCTACCGACCGCGTATGGACTCGTGGCGGCGTATAAAGGGAGACAGTAAAAAGGAAATGAGCCCAGTAGTTGTTGATGATTCTAGAAGAAATTAAGAAATTGCTTATCGGTAAAAAAACGATTCTACAACGTAATTGTAATTAGTATGTTAATTCTGTTCTATATCTTAGCGTTGGAATGCCCATTAGATAGAACTACAATGCACAGTTTGCACCCCTGGCCCTGTGGATGTGTGATTCGTGCAATGTGTACGTCTGCTTTACCAAATGTGTCTGATTCTATCCACTTCTTTAAATAACATCATATACGGTTTTGTTTAAAGTACCGCTAGCTACAGTCAGTAAGGAAAAGCCATTTCAATCCAAGCTTTAGGGTAGCTTGAGTTATTTAAGGCTTGCTTTTTCTTCTTTGACGATGCCGATGGTCGATGCAACATCGACTTAACATTCCTGGTCATGTCTTTCGTACCGTATAAGCTTGTGTTGTTGCAATATGTGTATCATATGAAAAACTGAAAACATATACTTTCCTGTTCTTCTTCTTGTTTGTAATTGCGACCAGATTGCCGTTTCATATAAACACTGTTGGTTCGCTAACTTAGTATAATCTGTTGTATGGATTTCTATGCCACTTGTGAGAATAAAGGGTTCCTCACCGTACGTTTAAACAAAGGTTGAAACAAAACAAACAAACAAGCGTTAAACAGAGGTCGTTCAACCTGCTATCCACAGAAGAGAATTACGCCGCTAAGAGGAACTGGTTTACTTGAGAAAACACTTAACAGTACACCATCATATCACTCGGACTGCATTGCATATTCCTGCAATACATATACTTGAATTACCAATGTAATAGGAAACCTGTTTGATACATATTATTGCAGTATGGCAAAAAAATCAATAAAATCATTTTAAAGCTTTATATTAAAAATGAAAAAGCCCCTTGTACCAATTTCAGGTCATTTGTTGAAAAAATCACAGTGATGTATCGATTTGAAGATTTGACAGGAGGAGGAGGAGAAGAAGAAACATGAGGGAAAACAATATATTCCATCCATACTGTAGTATGTGTGAAATATAACTAAGTGATGTGATGTAAATATGTCACTCAAAGTATACATACGTCTAACTAGGGCTCGCCGTTCTATACGCACTTTGGAATAAAGTAATTACGATTTTAGTATCTGTGTAGTGTAAGGCTTGCCAGATAGGCACAACTGGAGTTTGGCGCATCCTGCAGTAAACGGATTGGCCGCAAGAGGCGCAAATTCTCCGGTCTGTGATCCGTAGAATTAAAAGTCAGTAGTAAACGATGCCTTTAGATGCCTAACATGCCATGTTAGCTACATTGTCTGAAGACTTTTAAACAATAATCCACTTGCATTGGCAGCTTGCACACATAGACCTGCTAAACAATACATTTACGCACGGTTGATGTTTTAAGGCAATGTGAAAAATTCCATTCATACAACGAGGTGCATTAAGGCGTAACGCAAATGTACTGCAGCGAGGCGACTTCAAGAATTTGTTGTCTTTCAAGATCGACAGCGACACGAGAAGTACGTGTTTTTCAACTGTACCGAACGACCCGACCTAGGCTAACATAGCTGTTTATGCAAACGTTTTGAGCAATCCCACAACCTGACCTGACGTACACGTGTGTGCAAACAGATAGGTCTAAAGCCAGAAGGGTTAGGATTGAAACAGACGTTGGTTATGTAAGTTAGTGACAGCAAGTTGGGGGAATTATTAGGACGTTTTGAAAGGTCAGACGTCAGCCAGGAAAACAATTTAAGAAGACAGTTTAAACTCTACAACCGTATAGAATTCGGAATAAGTTATGAACTATCCCAGCATGATTTACATTTGAGTGACATTTTCATACTGTTCTTAAGATCGCTAGTTAGTGACTTAACATGTTTAACTGTTTTTTTCCCCAGAAATACTGATTTGATTCGTTCTGCTAGTTCATTCTAGTGACGCTGAGGAAGAGTGATGGATGTCACTCGAAACGTCCGGAATTAATTTCAATGTTTTTTATGTATTTCTGAGGCACTACTGGTTTTGTACAAATGCTGAATAGTTTTCGGAAACATTCCCTTATTATCTTCGCCGAGTATTAGTACTCGGGGAAGATTATCTTTTCGGTTGAAAAATCTGTTGGGTGGGTCTGTATGTATGTCAGGAGCATAACTCAAGAAAGCTTCAATGAATCTTTATGATTTTTGGTAGGTGTGTAGTGGTTGTGCAAAGGAAGGTCAAGTTCGAAAATGGTTCACCTTGCGTTTTTCAACAGTACTGCAGCGGACTTTGAATTTTTTGTGTTTGTATGTAGGCAAAAAAAAGTGACGGAAACGTTGATGGATCTTCATGATTTTTTGCAGGTGTGTAGATGTTGTAGAAACAGAGGTCAAGTTCAAAAATGGTTCCCCTGGCATTTTCCGTCGGTACTGCAGCGGGCTTTGTGTGTATGTGTATTTGTATGTCGCCAACATAACTCGATAAGCTGTCAATGGTTCTGCATGATACTTAGTGGGTGGGTAAGGTTTACAGAAAGGAAGGTCAAGTTCGATAATGGGCCTTCAAGCGGGTATCTAAAGTATTGCAGCGGAGCTTCAAAGTTTGGGGTGAAATTTTCTGGAGGCGCCAGGTTCATGATTTTTTTATAGTGGCTGGGTCTTGGGGCAGGAACAAGTGGTGTAAGTTTGGGCCTCTTGACGACTTGTTTTGAGCTGCAGTGGGCCTTTATGTATGAAACTTTGGAGGAGGATAACTCATGCAGGGTTTGGTGTATCTTTATTGCTTTTGGTACGCAGGTACCTTAGGTGATGATTAACATAATGAAATGTATAGTATGCAAATTGGGACTTCATTTCCATAATTAAAGAGAGTAATGTATTATCCCATTGAAAGCTGTTACTCGACCTCAATTCAGGGACATTTGGAGGATTGCCTGGCTTGGGATTTAGGTCACCCAGCTGTGTGCCAGCTGTGCGCCCTTCATTTGGTAATAACTCAAGAAGGGGTCAATGGATCATCATGATTTTTGGTTTGTTAATAGCTTAAGTTATAATTTGATTTAGATAGATGGTAATTATGCATATGGGAGCCAATATGCATAATTGATGAGGAAAAACCATAATTCCATAGTGATCAATGGCAGGAATTCGATACTTGTAGCATCTGAAAGTTCATTAAACTTGTTACATATATCAGCACACTCTACACATATACTAGTCCTGTACCACCAAATGATTTTTAACACTATCTAGACTGGACTCATTCTCCCCCCCCCCCACCCCCCAGCATAACTTCCAAATGGTATGGTGCATGATAAAATTTGCAGCGGGTGATAAGCATGTAAATATTGATCACTCTCCATAATAAGCCTTGATTATTTGGCGAAGATAAAGTGTTCGTGGAAGTCTAGTTTCTTCTATTTCGTCAATATTTTCTTCTTTTTCCACATTCGGACATAAGTGTATGAATTGAATATCCATTGTGAATGCAAATTTGCCAAATATGGAAAAAAGAAACGAATAAAAATAAGTTACCATTTTACCCACGCAAAAGTATGTTTTACTCAGTTTTTACTGTTTTTTGTTTCCTATATTTCGGCTAATATCTTATGATTGAGTTCATATCTTACACCTTGGTTTAAGACTTATACATCGCCATTACTTCTTTGCACATCTGTTACACTGCATACTACGTCTAAATCATCGCCCTACTGCGAAAGAGATTAAATATGCTCACCACTGCTCCTGCTGTAACATATGTTAAATGACGTAATAGTGTCACAAGAGAGGAGACAATCACAGAGGGCCAACAACTAAACTACTTCATTTTAAAGAATGTAAAACGTAAATCAACACGACAGTTCTTGGCACAACAGTTTCGCTACCTCAACGACGATAATTCATCTGCGTACTCTAATACCGCCTCATAAGGAAAGCAAGCAATATCATTAGTAACAGATGCAATTTCATTATCTAAATTGTTGCATCTGTCCCTAGAAAACTGTCGTATAATCTCTACATTAGCCAAAAAAATTTTCCTAATGTACGCCTGAATATATTTACCTTAGAGACCTTTATGAAAACCTAATTTTTCACTGTTTATTTTCTCATTGATAATGTGTATCCATTGATGTTTCTCATGTGAAAAGGTTTTCATCAAAGTTACCTACAGATTTTAAACATGGACAAAAACCGATCGTCCATCTCTGGCTGAATGCATGTATTCAAAAGAACTGCAGCCATTGCCCCTGTATCTCTAAATGAAGCTAATAAAATAGTTCCTTGCACAAAGGTAGTCTGAAACATTAGAATCGCAACAGAATACGAAATAACTAAGCCAGAAGTTTTACTGCGGAAGAGGGGGAACATATCAAGCTTTAGTACACTGTACGCAAACATACAGGCACGCGTACATACGCGTACATAGAAACGAAATGTTCTTTTTTTACCATGTATTTCTGCCCTAGTTTTGAAAATTCATTTACGGAAGACATTACGAAAAAAAACATCTGAAAGTCATTTTCTGAAACAATATCACTATTGATTGATAAGCAAAATTTAAAGTTTAGTCATATTTCAATCCAGTTTGGTGATTTTTCACACAAACTGCTGCTGACCATGCTCTCCATGCTTTGTTCCTAGAGTTCATTTATTCCACAACTTCACTGTTTCATCTCCAAAATGTTAACGTCCCGTGACTCCTTGGTTGATCTACGCGGGCGTCAGAGCGGTCAAAGAGGAAGTCAATCATGACTGTTGCCTCAGCAGATGGGATCGGCTGGCTGATTTGTCTGCCCTCCCCACTCTTTAGCCTTCACTGCGCAAATGGTGGGTGTTAGCGGTAGAACTCTTGATGCCATGTACGGATGTTCGAGATTTTTGGTAGGTAAGTTTCTGTTGGGGAGACGAAGGTCAAGTTCGAAAATGGGTCTTTTGGAGGTATTCGGTGCTGCTGCGAACCTTTCGGTTTGTAGGTTTGTGTGTTGGAGGAATAACTCGAGAGGCATTGGATGGATCATGATGAAATTCAATGGCTTGGTAGGGGTAAACAAAACAATGATCACATCAGATACAATTGATTGATATAAGAAATATATGAAGAATAAGAGCTTTTTTGCACGACAATTGTTCATGGTACAAGTATGGCGAGAATTCGTAGACATAATACAAAGTAGATGTATATAATTAAATTATATGTGGTTAAGCAAGAAAACCCTAAAACTTCACTGTTTGAAATTAGCAAATTTTGTAAAATATGCCTGTCAGAAACCCGTTGGCATAGCAACGCGAAGCATTGTAACTCACATACATAATATGAAATCGTTGCCAACAAATTTTTATGGAAAGTCACTAAGTTTGGTGCCTCTAGCGTAAGCCGTTCATAAACATTAAATTTGCCGCGGGTCTGAATAGAGTTAAGGCGAGTACGCTGCAACATATAGAATATTCCAGTCAAGTAATGTTTAAAATCCTCTACATGAAATGTCGTCGACACAGTCGATAACATTTCTATCTAATACGTATATGTAGACATTATTTGACGAAAAAAAAGCCATCAAAACCACTGAAGGTAGGAGATTGAGTTAGATATGCAAATTTGAACTCAATTGGCAGCTTCCATATTGAACCATACAATATGGAGAACAGTGCTTACGTCATAGTCACGTGGGAGTAGACACCCTTGATATATCTTAGCATTTGCAACATCCTTCGATTTAGCCACCCCCATCATCTTCATAAGAAATATTCTTATTTCCATTGTAAAAAAATGGACAGAAGAATTTGATGAACGAGCAATAAGTGTCATGTTAAGAGAGATGTCGTTATAGATGAAAAGGTCGCAAGGAAATATAGATTGCAAGGTTGAAATATTTGGATCATTTTCGAAGGTTAATTGGATCACTTCCCCTTTCTTCTGCTAGTGAATAATGGATGGAGTGACTAAGTGCAGAAAACAGGCATTGCACATCAGATGATGAATGATTACAAATGGCAGAAGCTATATAAAGGTAGTACAGCACTATGCTTGATTCTCGACCTAATTTTTAATCGATTCAATCGTCATGCCCAAAAGCAGAACGGCAATCCAATACCCAGTTGGTCCATACGACTTAGTTTATATCTTGACTACTTGTTCCCGTGCTGTAGCTTTGTCAGATCAAAAAGTATTAAATGCCTTCTTGTAGAAAGTTCTTTTTTTTAATTTTTTTATTTCGCTACTTCAAGCCAACAGTGTTTATCGATACATCAGTAACCAGGCAACATTACCTTACTTCGAAAGCAATCCTGATATTGACATGGTTAAGGAGTGGTGATGATGTGTACCAAAGGTCTTAGGTCCCAAAGTTGAAGAGTTCATTCTTATGGCAAACTTTCTCGATTACTTGACTGCTATTATGTACAAAAAAGTAGTTTAGCTGTATACATGTAATAAATATCATGTGTATGAATTATTCTAAACAGTATTTCTTGTAGAAGAAAGGCACGTCAGATATTTTAGCCTAAGTATTAACCAAGGTTCACTGTGTCTTTATGTGTTTCACGTATCAAGGGTTTCTACTAACCCAAGGCATTGGCTTTCTAATACGTAACCGCTTCCGTCCAATTTTGACCTGCTCGAAGATTGATGGTACCTTCGTATGACCTCTAGCTTCATATGATTTTCTAAAGCGTGCACATAGTTATCATTTCTTTAGGCGTACTGCTATCCCTGATCTTTTTCAACATGCATTTTTTTAAGCTCTTGGCTAACAGCCATTCATTCAAATGTATAAAGTTGTCATTTCCTACCGCTAAAAGGTAAGTGATAGGATGTGAGGCATTGCCGTTGGTTCAGACAACCTTGCCATAATGGTACCCTGACGCTATATTATGAAAATGTTATGTTCAATTTAATCAAATGCAATGTAAGATTGGGCTTAAAGATTTATATGCAAAACACATTGTGCACAAGAGCAAGGTAGAAGGCTTAGAGATAATACCACAAGTAGTAATAACGGTACTGCTAAAGGTATGGGTATTACCTGCAATTTTTGATTCATCATTCCGAAAGTCCTGGATCTGTAATTCGTCCCACTAATGCCCTTCGGGGTTACATGAAGGGCCTCAATGGGATGATTTCATTTGAGTGGATGCAATTTGTTTCTGCTATCCGATACGTCTTCCACTTCGAATCCATCAAGCTTGACACACGGTTACTCAAGAAACGTGACTGCTAGAATTTCAAAATTTCAAATCCTACCTTTTTTTGTTTTTGATATGTGTTAGCTCTAATTCCAGTTATTGACATAAATTTTAGAATGTCATTCTGCTGTATAACTGATCTGATTTGTCTTATTTTATGTAATAAAAGAGCAAATCTCATCGAACAAGGTTACACATACATGCGATAAGATACGCAAGGTAGCAGTTACTCGGGCAACCGGATAAGGACCTTAAAAGTTATTTCACGACTAGGAATACGCTGTCAAGAACATGATAATAGGTACATGTAGCCCTGTAGACATTTCGAGGCCGTAGGTTGCTATCAACTGTGTTTTGAAAGGCGTAACCTTATCACTCCTTCCAACCCCTTTTACATCACCAACCGATGTCAGGTACTAAGTTAGACATGGGTGCAGTGAGGAAAGTCGTTTTAAATGCCTTTACAAAAGAGACACAACGTCTAGTCAGGAATTCCAATCGATTCTAAAATTAGATTGTGCATATTATTATGTTTGACTCCAGGTTAGCTCTTTCAAACCTTAAACAAACCTTCACAATGGGATTATTCCAAGGAGATCTGAAGATACTGCCTTGTAGCATTCCTTTTATCGCAGTAGATGGACTTAAAGATGGCAAGGCAAGGAAGTTTACTTACCAAGATAAATAGGCACCACAGGCAACTCTTAGATACAATGTCGACTCCCCCCCTATTTTAATAATAATAGTTTATTGCAAATTCATGCCCGTAGGCTAACTGCATGTTGACAACAATGTCGAAATACAAATGTAAGGTAAAACAAAGGTATACATGAATACAAAATCATTCTATATTGCTATTCTACAGTAAGTTTCTATATCTACGGTACTAATGCGGGGTTTGATTTCTTCTCTGAAAGCAGTGGAAAATAAAAAGTCCCACACTTTCAATGATGAGTGGGTTGGAAGATTTTAAAAGGAATATGAGTTTCTGTGTATTTCTTAATTTAGAAAAGTTTTTGGAGATTTCGGATACTTTCGTGAATAATCTGTTTCTTTCGGTTTCAAATTCGGGACATTCGCATATAAAATGTATTTCATTTTCCACTGCTTTCGTTGCACACTGTTTACATGTTCTGTCCTGGACCGGTAGCTTTTTGTACCTCCCTTTCTCTATTTCTAATGGGTGCGCGCTAATTCTTATCTTACATATTGCCGCACGTTGGTCAAAGTCATTATGATACAGATAATTTTCCATGTCGTAGATCGTTTTTACGTTTTTGTAAAACCTTAGTTTTCCTTCATCTTTCAACAGGTTATGAAAGAATGTTTGAATATACAAATCTTCTAATCTTCTTCTTAACAGTGCACATGTCTGTCTAACGTCTATATTAGGGTTGTCGGTATACCAAATGAATGAGTAGCCACAATTGTCAAGTACCTCCTTTACATGTTGAGTCCAGTTCTTCCTACGATTATTCACAGGTATATGTTGTTGTGACAGAAGTGCGTCTACTTGGAGAGGATGTGAGGAAATTTCTAGTTGTCTGAGTCGTAGCCAGTATTTGACTATGCGGACTGAAACATCTAGATGGACTGGAAATATACCCAGCTCCGCTCTACATGCTACATTACTTGAGCTTCTTTGGACACCAAGTATATTTTTACAAAATCTGTTTTGAATTATCTCGATAGGACACTTATCGTTCAGGTAATCCTTTCCCCAGATTTCGCAACCGTACAACATGATAGACTTAATACATGCGTTGTATATCCTTAACAGGGCCTTAGGAGACAATGGTGAGCGAATCAAATGTTTTAGACTGAAAATGGCTTTACGTGCAGACAAAAACTTCCCGACGACGACAACATCAAACCTTAATAGCAGTAAGAACTTGCTGTTTCAATACTCTCTGAACCAATGAAAAAATTCACGTCCTTGAATAGGCGTCCAGTTTTGTTAAAAATCACCACTTTTGTTTTTTTCTGATTCACTTGTAATTTCCATTTTGTGCAAAACATATTAAGTCTGTCTAAAGCACGTTGTAACCCTTCTTCGGTCTCTGAGAAAATCACCACGTCATCGGCATAAAGTAGACAAGAGACAAAAAGATTGTGCAAAGTGGGAGGTACGCATTCGGGGTTATCTAACTCTTTGACAAGGTCATTGATAAATAGGTTGAAAAGTGTAGGTCTGAGATTACAGCCCTGCTTTACACCTCTATCTGTGTCGAATAAAGGAGTGAGACCTGTGGAAGTTTTGACGCACGTCTGGGAGTTAGAATACATGGATTTGATTAATTCATAGAATTTTCCACCTATCCCTGAGCTGAGTATTTTATAGCGAAGGCCTTCTCTCCAAACACTATCGAAAGCTTTCCTGAAGTCGACAAAACAAGCATATAGCCGTTAATTTGAATTAACGTATTTAGATATTAAGGAGTCAACAACGAAAAGGTTATCTCGTGTTCCAAAATTCTTTCGAAATCCTGACTGGTTTGGGGAGAGAAATGAATGCGCGTCTAGATAATTAGAGAGGCGGGTGTTCATTATTGTGGTAAACAATTTGGCTAGGCAGCTCGTTACAGAAATTCCTCTGTAATTATTCAGGTCCTCTTTAGAGCCTCCTTTGTGAAGTGGCACGATGTGGCTTTCGCACCATTGTTTAGGGAAGTGGCCTGATGACATGATTAGGTTGAATAAAATTGCTAACGGCTTTGTTAGAACATGAGTGGCACATTTCAACATTTCGTTTAATATAAGATCATTGCTTGAGGCTTTACCATTCTTTAATTGTGAGATTGCTTGATTGATTTCGCTTGCTTGTATTACTGTATCCAAAGGGTTGTGTTTTGACAGTTCGGTGTCCATTTCATTCAGTTTATTTTCAATGTGAATATGGAAGCTGTTGTTTGTTTTGGGTAAGTTGGATTTTTCATCACTTCCATACAACTGTTTGAAGTATGTATGGAGAGCTAGACTGTCCACTGCTTCCTCAGTGGATACACGATCAGTTGTTTTAAATTGTTTGATTAGTTGCCAAAATGTTGAAGGATTGTTGCCGGTTTGGGAATTAAGCTGTTGTAGAATATTGTCTTTGTATGACCTTTTCGTTTTTCTAATAAGTCGAGTGTAATCTTTTTTTTAATTTGAAGTACTTGCCTCTAATGAAAGGGTCACGGGAGTTTTTTGAAAGTAATTTACCAAGATTGTTTAGGTTACGTCTGGCCGTTGCACAGTTGTCATTAAACCAGTTTTTCTTGTTTTTGTGTTTGTTATGCTGATTTGTGCCTTGTCTTGTACATCGTAAATTTAGTGATTTTTACCAGCTTCCTGTAGTAACGATGACAGACCAGTGAGTGTATTTTCGATTGAGTTCAAATTCTGCGTGGTTAACGTTTCTTGACTGTTTTTCATAACGTTTTCTACATTGAAAGTAAATTCGAGGGTATTGACAATTTCCTTGAACTTTTCTTTAGAGTCGGCGCTCCACACAAATTTACGGTGTGGCCGAATGGGAAGAGAGGATTTTTTGGGCAACGGTTTTGAATTACAATGCAGAATCAGTGAAAGTTTACAGTGATCCGAAATGACTACGATTAATTGAATGGATTAGATGGTAATCTGTTGCATTGATATATACCAAATCGCACATGCAATGTGAAGCAGCCATCCTCAAATATTGAGGTGAAGCATGCTGCGTTTCAAATAAGCCAGTAACATTAGCGCTACCATTTATGGTGCGCTACTAATTATGGTCTACATTAGGTCAGGCAAAGATGTCTAGGTGTATTATGTAAATTTCAGTTCCCACAAGCAATAAAATGACATACGTATGTTTCTCGGTTATGACTCTGCTTTATAAAAAGCAATAAAAATGGGTTTGCATACAGCGACACGACATAATGAACCCCTGAGGTGATAACAAAAAGTTACCGGGAAGCGTAATGCATGACGTATTCGACACCGTAATTCAACACCGCGCACATCAGGTTTTTTTTCAACTCTTACGATAGCTAGTATCTTTTTAAAGTAGGTGACAGTAAACATTTCTTTGTTATTAAAACTATCTGGGGCGATTCGAGGTTTGAAACTCGTACAAGTTTTAAAAGGTTTGATACAACACAGCGAACCTCCTCACCTACGCTACATTTTCGCAGGTCAAAACATTATTGCCATGCGTTTATCATGTCAATTTCAAGTGCCACTAGGTTTGGTTGAAATTCACTGCACATCATTATTTTCTTCAATCGCGTGAAGCAAGCAGTGGGAAAAACATAGTGACTTTACTATTATCTGTCTTTAGACTACTTTGGACATTATAAGTTCCTTTTTTTTCAAATCTTTGTTCTTCATTTAGAGCGCTAAAATGAGAAAGATACAATTGGACCATAATAGGTAACCCTAGCACTGTTCTTCATCATAGACCTATGTAGAAATACATGCTTGCACGGGGTTAAACATGCTGACAAAAAGTTACAGACCATGCCTTTCTTTCCAAAGGTTAGACATTTGGCTCTGTCTACACGGTTTTAAGATAAAGGACGTTTTGAATAAATTTTACAATAATTGATATCGCTACGTTAGAAGTATTACAATGCAGCTTCGTCTTTGCAAACCTAATCACCCCTACTCTTTTCGATAACTATGTCGGGTTCTTTAATGGGCATTGTTTTAACGTTTGAGTCCTGATGCCACCCTCATACACGGGCCCATCGGCTTTAGGTCACCAAGTATTCTCAAGAATCTAAGAAATAGCTGTCAAAATGTCAGCCGAAAATAGATCACGATAAACGCAATAATTTGACAATCTTTTTTAGTCCACTGTAGTTAACAAAGCGGCCGGTACGGGGCGTTGTATTATTGGCTTTTCGTATGGAAGATCGGAGCAGCAGGGCACGTTTTAATCAATGCTGTGCAGGTAACGCCTTGCATTGTCTTTGTCTCACTTTCACGACCTTCGGGTGCCCTTACGACAGTTGGGTTTTGGTGTTGCCTTCTTTAAACTGTAGTATTGTCACTTCATATCATGTCATGTGACTACAGAGAAAAATTCAGTCGATTGAGATACGCCAAGAGAATCCTACTTTAAGGCATATTTTACATTATTGAGTCGAACTGTTATTATTGATATAATCTATACGTGCATATCAATATGTTTTCTGAATGAAACGCAAACAGCAGTATTTCTAAATTCGACGAAAAGTGCATTCTTTTGTTAGAAAAGATTAATCCACATAACATATTCAGGAAACTAGGTGTTGTATTAATAAAAGCAATCTTGATGTTTGTATCCTTAAATTCTAATATTCAAAACAGCCTTTATATTTCTCACAGTGAACGCTATCCTACAAGTGAAATGATGACGTCTAGATTTTAGTACGCAGCTGCTCTGCCAGAAATCCAGTTGAAGCGTTTCAGCCATTGCAGAAACAACGCAGATTTCTGATCAATATATTATCATACACACTTTGTTGACACGTTTTCAATGATGGCTTAAAAGGGCCACATTTGCCGGCAATGCAGTGAGCCATCAGTAGAATTAACTCCAACAGACGAGTTTTCCGTTAAAGACTATTCATGCAGATACATCCCATTTTCTGCGTTGCTAATTCTGACAGCTTTTCTACAGCAAAGCAACTCTCTCCTCTGTGGTATTAGCGCAAAGCTGCCAGAAGGTATGGAGTAGAGCTGGAGGGTTTCAGCGAATCGCTTCTGGATAAGAATCGACAGCCTGTTTCTCATGGAGGCAAGTAATCTGCCTAAAAGTCTCGTGTTTCATCCTGACATCGTCCTTTGACTCCACCTGTGATATACGCGGACGTCAAGCTTGTCTGAAAGGAGCTTCATCATTCTAGCTATGTGGCAGATGGGATCGACTTTTCGTTATGAACGACAGTCAAGCCTTCGCATTAACGGACATGTCTAAAACAGCGTCCATATGTAATACGACTTATGATTGTACATGCACAACCAATTGTATATTACGCTACCTTTAACATTTGTTTTTGAAATGTCATATGTTTTCAGTTATCTAAATAGGATAAGACGAAATCTTGCCCCAAAAGAATGCCTTTACTTCTACTAGAAACATAATGGTAAGGTTACAAACTACTCCATGTCATGTACAGCCTGAAGTAAAATCCTGATATATATACATGTCAATCCATAACATGTTTTGGGATAATGCATGTTTTGGGATAATCCTTTTTTACCGCTATGTGGCCATTTCCTTGCCACCTATTCACATCGTCACACCTTCTCTTTTAATTGATTTATAAAATAACATGATAACATGGAATTAGCATCATATCAGGTGTAAAATCAATATCACTTGATGGAGACAGTATATCCCTATTGAATGTATCACCCAATGCGGAGGACAGGTGGACGGTTTTGTCAAGCGTGTCTAATAAGAACTCCGTGGCATCGGTTTCAGCCAGTCCGATCAATCCCCTGAAGAGCGCAGCAGTTATACGTTATGCAACCAGGGTCATGTTGTGTTCGGTATACTATTGAGACTAAGCGATATTCAATATCCAACATCTGCCCATTGGAGAGATGTCGCGAAAAGTTGCCAAATTGTAGCGATAACATGGTAACATGCCAAATGGTGGGACTAGGGAAAAGAATCAATCGCTCCTGGTATGTATCTCCTCATAAATTGAAAACTCAGTTCGGAAATTCACGGAATTAGTTATCATTTAAGATAAACATAATAGTCAAAATTTTTCTTTTCATGTTTTCCTTAAGGTGTACAGTACAGAAATAAAAGCCAATCACAATGTACTGATTAAGCATGCAGTTATGGTAACTGTGCGCGCCGATTAAAATAACTATTTTTTTTCTTAAACATCAGTACTTGAATGTTATTACTGTTTATGCCTTTGTCCAACAATGATCAATGCGATGTTTTAAACCTGTTTTTTCTGAATTGCAATGGGTTTCAACATACAGGGTACTACTTATTGAAGCTTACGTTTCTATTATTTAACCGTGCTCATATTTGACCTTCCTTGTATCTGTAGATAAGCCTGAAGCTTCATGAGGTCGTTGACCGATGATTACTGAACGACAGCCTGATCCCTAGGGAGATTATCTAAGTCGTTCATCCGGGGCCTGATGATTAAAGCAGACCTCCTTGCTCATCACTAAATCCCTTGATCGATGTTGCAAAGTAAGCATGTCACCCGAAGGAATGGATATTAATTTTCATCGAATTAAAACCGAAGGCCGACTACGCCTGTCATTGAAAGGCATTCAGGTTATTTTGAAAAGACCCTGGTCATTACGCTGTGTTGATAACGTTAATGAAACAGAAGCCAGCAGGCCTCTGAGGCGCTACTATTTGAGGTATAGAAGCCAAATGTAAGGAAACTGTAAAGAAAATATTGAATACCAATACAATTCATGTTTACATTTACAAGGGGGATATTTGTTGTTTTTTTCTACATATTTTGTCTTCTTCAAAACAAATGCCAATGACAGGTACCAGACGGCTGTTACTATGGTTACTTGTGGTGTAACAGACAAACTTTGAGTTTTGATTATAACATGAAGCAAGTCGGCAAGACAAAACTGGAGGTCATTATTTCAAGTAAATGATTTTGAGTAAGAATAAACAGAGCAGTAGTTTGTTTATATTGGCCGTGTGACGGTGAACACCATGCAATTGCTTGCAAAGTTTACCTTTCAGTCCTACCAGACCGACAAAAGGAACAAAATTGGAGAAAGTCAATTTCCCAATTATAATGGGAATCAAAGTTTAATGTTAATACCAAACCAAACCTATGTGTAGGAAATTGCAACAATTCTGCAAACAAAGCAATAATGTTGATTTTTCATGATTGTATATCTCATATTTCAAAATTTATTAGAGTAAAAAAAAAACTACAAGCACAAATAGGAACAAGTCAAATAACATATAATCATGTCCCTATTAGTAAGTTCCCAAGATTACAGGAGATTCATAGTATCCACTTTTCTGAGGTGACCTGCCCGTCAACCTATTGAGGCGAATTGAATATGGATATTCCGCTCTTAATGTATAAATTCTGATCCCCTGGGTCCCCCAGGGGAGATATTTGTGCAACAACCGTCAACGAGACTATATTTGGCATGAGATGTTCAACTTAATGCTGATGAAAAGCATGGGATGTCTACGAGAACCGATCACTTAATATTTACCATTACACAAATCTAATCATCATCATCAATCCGTTTTCCAACTTTATCATCATAACTATATTCATATAGTAATACCTATTTATTTTGGTCAGACTTCATTTCGCAACTTTTAAAACTTTCTCCTATTTTTACAGCTGTTAGAGTAAAGTGACGAGGGACAGTGAAGCTGAGTGAATTTAGCGCGGTCACCAGGACCGGTCCTGAATTCGCTGTTTGTCCATTAAAAAATGTCATATAAAATGTCGCAATTCAAATAGAACATACGACGGATGCTATTTTGTCATGAGAGAATGCACAGTAAAGGCTTTCCTATCTAATTCACTTGCGTACTGGGGAAAATATTCCTAATGCAGATAAATTATCTCCATCGAGCTAGAAACATTCATTGGAGGTTCCCTTGGATTAGATTTCCCATATGCAAAGGGGAAAGATCTTGGCAAACTTATTTCTTTGTATACCAAACTACGCTTGCAAAATATGATATGCAGTGTGATACATGTACAAATTTGTTTCTATCATTTTCTGAAATGGACCGTGCCAAATTATCATTGACCCACCCTCGTACAAACTACCAAAAAATCTGCGGAACGGATGGGAAACATTTTTGCTGCTTTGATATTGATATTTACGTCGTGAATATGGTAAAATGTAGCATTATGACGCACATGAAATATAACATAACTTCTGCAAAAGCTTTACGCTAACGGTATTTTGTAACACCAATTCTAAAAAGGCTGCGAGAATTTTGGAACACCACAATTAAAAAAGGTGGCACAGAGATCGAAGTAAATACTATACATAATTGGGTTTTTAAATGTCACTTTTCTATGTGTCATTCATTGGGTATTCACACCCAAGGTAATAACTAGAAATAATTGACAGTGGCATCCAGCCCAGCAGCAGACATTCTAGGTTGAATATTTTTTTTAGGCTCTAGCTTGATAACCACCCAACGGGCAATCGCAGGGGAGTTTTTCTATCATCACGCAAAGCGAAGTAATCGGTACCATATCTACATGTACCGATCATCTGCCCAACCTACCAATATCCCCATAAAGCAACAACTTGGCCTCAACGACCACTTTTGACAAGGTTTGACTGTATGCGTATAACAATTTTAACAGCTTTCAGAGACTACAACTCATCTGCATTACTACCAACCTAAACTAAACTGATCTAAAATCCAAGCTGGAAATATCTGTGATAATTCTGCTAACAGTTACAATTAGTGCCAATGTTCATCTCAGATGCCTTAAACGCAATTGGACACGAGTCATAGAGCAATATGATTGAAGATATCAACAGTTACGAATTATCATCCCACCAGCTTCTAACTACTAATAGTTTTATTTGAATATATACATGTAGCTTCTACTTGCTAATCTTCAGAAACAATTGGTCGGATAGCTATTTGCTCATACGGATAGATTTAGGATTAAATTAATATTCTTTGATTTATACAACTATATATTTTTAATGCAATCAGTCATAATCAAAACTAACTGTATACTAGCACACTGTACCATCTCCGCCTCAGTGCGATAGCTGAGAAGCCATTTGACTATATTACCGCAATAGATATACCAAAAATGATGCTAATAATGAGAAGTTGTTTGGGCAACATTGCCTTATGTTTTACTTTATGTTTGTACTTCGACATTGTTGTCAACATGCAATTAGCCTACGGGCATGAATTTGCAATAAACTTATTATTATTGATATACGACAGTGCGCGGAACGTAGGTTAAGTTCCTACCTGATAAGTATCTGGGGAATGTTTAGATTTCTAGATCTATATCACATGAATTAATAAACAGTATGCGATCACCGAACTGTAAAAATAATGGTGAGGCAAATAGTCTATGGGTCATAGGTTGAATGCATATTGACACAAGGTGCATTCAAAAGACATTCACAGAAAATTCGTACCAAACATGTCCCTAATTTTCATGAATGATAGATTTGTTTCTTTGTGGGGTCCACCGAAAGTACGAAATGGAATGAAATGGAACGAAATGAAATGAAATGGAACGAAATGGAACGAAATGGAACGAAATGGAACGAACCAAATCATATATAACATTATGAAATGAAATACCAGTAGTTAGCGTAAAATAAGGTACGTTGTAACATTCACAGCTCGTAGTAGACCGGAACAGGAAGCAAATACATTATAAACCGTGTTTTATTTCTAAAAAATATATTTGAAAATATTAAATACAACGTTTTTTCCGCGTTCGTGAGGTTAGATTCTTCCCTGGAAATGGGAGCGCCGCGTGCAAAGAGTACTGCCACTCTTCCTTGATTTTACCAACTATCTGCAAATGAACTGCTGCAAATAGCAGGGAAACCAGCAAACGAAACTGAGTATCGAAGTAAGAACTAGATTATACAGAAGTTGGTGGTAAAATTGCATCTCATAATTAGAATTTAGAAGAATTTAGCCACTCAAACGCGACAAAAACGCTGTATTTACTATTAGCAAACAGATTCAAGAAATAAAACACGTTATATTATGTATTTGCTTCCTGTTCCCGTCTACTGTGAATGTTACAACGTTCCTTGTATTTCGCTATCTACTGATATTTCATTTCATAATGTTACATATGTTTTAGTTCATTCCATTTCGTTCAATTTCGTTCCATTTCGTTCCATTTCGTTCCATTTCGCACTTTCAGGGGACCGGTGGGATAACGTGTAAATGAAGCTCAGACTTCCGAGACGACACACGCGCAAGATATTAGGAACTGAAAAAGGCACCTTTGATTTGTTCAAACGGTACATTTAAAGTGTTTATGACACCCAAAACAACATGTTCATATTATCTGTAATATAAACTTTTAAACAACATGTTCATATTATCTGTAATATAAACTTTTAAAACAAATACACACCCATTTGATCTTATTTAACATTGAACCATCGGAAACCATACTTCCGGATTTTAATTTTCCTCTGATCTTCCCATCAGGTAATTTCATTTATCAGTGATTTTATCCCTCATGACGTCACGGTGAACACGACAGCTGGTTCGGAACCTTGTACCACGGCGTATTAAAACATTATTTGATGAGCGAACAGTGCTTGATTATCGTGATTACATTTAACTAAAAGACATTACATATTTAGTTTGTTTGCTTCTCAAAAGAACGTTCTTTCCAAGCCGCAGTGAAAAGTTTCAAACCAGCTGCCATGTCCACTGTGGCGTCATTAGGGGTGAAGTCACTGATTGATGTTATTACCTGGTGGGAAGAATCAAAAGCTGGAGGTATGATGCTTTGATCGTTCGATTCTCAATCTACATTCAAAGGGTGTATATTTTTTTTGCAAATATCGTTGTAATTAAACAATATTATTATGCTTCATGTTATTTCAGGATTTTTTTAAAAACTCTTGTGTCTTATACACTTAAATAATTATTGAAGGGCTAAAAGTGACTTTATGTGTGAGCCAAGAGCATGTATACCGTAGATATTCGATATTCGGTCTTGCCCCAAAAAGACAATCCCGACAGTCTCATTAGTGTATCGGAGAAAGGTGACGTAAAACAATTATCTTTAGGAATCTTACAAGGCCCGAAGCAATTATCAATGTAAGGGCATCACAGAAGAGAGGACTCTCTATAGAGATAATCTATACAACCCCTACTCTCCTGACCTTGGGTATGCAATTAAGCACACATAATGGTTGCAGTTATACAGGCTGGGTGATTCTGAATATAGGGCAGATAGAAGCTTTTATTTACAGTTCATTTTAATGCCGTTTCTTTTGCATAGTAGTATATAGAATAAAGAACTATCTTTGGCATATGATACCGACTTAAGTACGGGAGTTGACTTCAGTCTAAAAATGCTAAAGCGGAAAGGTCATGTATAAACATGTGTCGCTATAGTTTACTGCTCCCATCTCTATAAGGACTTTAGGGACCTGCAGTAATTCTTAGCTATTCATGGCTAACGGGAAATGGCAACCAGTCACCCATATACAGACTTATACGTGTTTATGTAAGCTCGAAGTGAACAGTGAAACGCTGTAGCGCGTATTTTATGGAAACTTTGGTGTCAAACCTGTAGTTAGTTTCGAATATTAACTCTATTCATACCGACTTAGCAGACATCAATATTCTGTTAGACTCATTCTTGGTTAAAATATAGTTGGGATACTCTGTTTAAACGGTTCCAGCCATTACAAACCATCTGTATATGACGAAATAATGACATTGTATTACTTTATAATGAAACCAAAGTTTCCTTGGTAATTCAAGTTTACATAGACATTTACTGAAAGGGTGATGATCATTTGATACGTAGTTCCTGGGTTCCTGTTTTAGTTTACCCCTCAACAAAATATGTACATTTTGACGGAAAACGTGTTGTATAATTTAATGCACCAATATTGTCCCATTTGATATTCATAAACTCAAAAGCACTTCTTTCGTGAGAGAAAATAAGATTTTTGGTAAGGTGACATACAGAATTGACAGCAACTAATCTCTGATACCTGCATCATCATACTATTTGTTAAAAGACCTTCAAGCGATAGATAGGCTACCTATTAACGCTCCCAATACCGTTTGATTGATTAAACTTTGTTATCAAGACAGAACAGGTACCCATGACAATCATCCGCGTCTATAGTTCATTGAGTTAGTGTTCAACCGTATCTGACTCGATCCAGACACATATCTATCTAAAAGTAGACTTCTTTATCAAATATATCATACTGACAGCCACTAACGGCAATTTTCTCATCCGAGGAAAATTAGCTCGTTATAATTAGAACAGATATGTATATATAAACAGACTAAGACACGTTATGCTTGCATAGTATGGATTAGATATCTGAAAGAGCCCTTTAGATAAAGCTGACTTATTTTACATATCCAATCTGGCGTAAGTAAAATTTTCACTTCCCTGGCCCCAGTGTTCTTACAAACAATCTATACTCAACACATCTCTTTGGCGACCAATTGGTTACATGGTTTGACAAACGAGCAATAAGTGTGATGTTTAGGAAGATGTCATTGTGGGTAGGGAAGGGTCGCCACGGGATATGAATTACCAATTTGATGTATTGGTTACAGAGGTTAATTTAATCTTGCGCCCTTTCTTTCCTTGGGGACAATTCATGGCTTTGCTATTGTATGCAACAGCCTACTTGGAGGCCCCGACCCGATATTACGTGGTGCTATTCTTTATCTAATTTTTCTTACCACTGGCAATGCCTTTACGGTTTATGTCTCGCTTGGCTGTTTCATACTTCATCAGAGGAATGGATTCCTCTTCTCGGGAAAAAAAAACAAAAACAAATGCTACTAAACTACTTCGAGAAAAATTCTGTTATTTTAATAATAAAGTAGTTAGTACTAATTTGCTAAGAACAGTTATTGAATAATGTTAACAACATTGATATTTCTAGATGTTCAACTATAGCCCGATACATGCACGACGTATCGATTCTGTTAGAGTGACAAACGCCATGCATTTTTATTCGGGATACAGTCTGTGAGGTTCTGGCCCTCTAAGTACAGGGACACCAGCTTGACTGCCGCAGTGGTTGTATGTAGCTCACGTTCCAGTAGACCCCATACAAACCTAATACCACCAGCCACGCGAACCACTTCCATCTAATTCTGACCTGATGGTAGATTGATGGTACAGTAGTAATCTCCCGCGCCATCATACTTTTATGACCTTTGTGATGCGATTTTCTCAAGTAAGCCTTTATCTCCAACCGTCAAACACACTGTGTCCTAAATAATGTCATTTCCTGTACATCTATTTTTTGTCTAAGCATGGACTACGTACAGATTCTTTAAACACCATAAACAAATGGCTAGCTTTGCAGATGGTACAAAAGGTGCTCGTGGTAGTGTTGAGATTGCCTATCATCTTTTTATTTTACTGATTCATGCGCCAATTCGGTACCAATTCTTCTGTTGTTGTCATTAATTCCCTCCAGCGCTATACGAGGTGCCTCAAAGGGGTCGTCTAATCCGAGAAGATGCAGTTCCTATCTATCATCGTATCTGTCTTAAGCTTCTTGTCCATCATACCTGATCTCTTCGTTATCTTCGTGATCCGCAACTTGCAATAAGTTAAAAAATATCAAACTTTCTTTCCTGTCTCTTTTAGATTCGCTTTGAAGCATTTTTTCTAATATTTTCTTTTATTAATCAACAATAGAATTTACAGAACACAAAGACCAATCTACCAAATAGCCAAAAAGATGAAAATCAAAAACGACAAAGAAAAATACCGGAACAGTTATAACAACAAATATACAGCATATGGGCTTGGGAAGTGAAGAATATACTATCAAGTTAAAAACGGGTCGTATTCGCAATTGTTAATTGCATATTGACGGATTTATAGGAAAATAAATCAATGGAATTCAAGCGTCTTGTTCTATAATGTATGTTTGGGTTTAACTTTGATATTTCTGTTAGTTGAAAAAGTGTTAATGGGGCTGAATCAATTTTTTTAATTTCCCGTAAAGTAAAATTCATATTTTGTACCAATTTTGTTTCCATTGATCCGATAAGGCCTTCAGATCTACTTACAAGCTGTGCCAAACCTGACTGCAAAATTGCACGACCATGTCCGCCAATTTTTCTACCCATATTCGATTACACCACACAGCAGGTCGCAATGCCCGAAGTGCTTCCGTCTCTCCCGGTCTAATACCCTGTAGCGGCACCACCATGATGTGTTCCGGCGATAGTTATTTGCTGGCGCACCGAATTGCTTTGACAAAGACTTCCTCCGGTACTATTGATGGGGACTCCTCTGATACTGCCTCTCAGTGAGATTTTCTCCTCCCTTTCACCGCCGTAAAATGGCCTTCCTAGATCAAGAGATTTGAGCTTCGTGGTCGAAGATTGATGGTCGGGAGTTTCCTGGGCTTTCTATGGACCGCTCTCTGTGTGTTGGAGAAACAGCACCTCGCTGTCTATTGAACTGAGGATTGGATTTTTTTTCTGTACGGCTGCCATGATCAGAGCATTCGCTTCACCGCAGTGACTTTTCCGTTTTCAATATCTCACCCGGAGAGAAGTGAGTGAGTGTTTTACGAGTATGATGTGAGGATAGATAAGTCGCGTGATCTTAACGCAAAACTCCGACGACACTGGAGTCTAGAATTTGGAAATGTTAGTTTTGGTGATGCTACGTTTACATTTAAAGATAATTATCTATCTACGTATCCGGTATATCTATTTCTTGAGAAAGGTACACCGTGGACATAAGGTCCGCAGGCATTCTGATGAAGCTACGGGCCTTGTGTGTCAAAATGAGCGAGTCACGACTGTTCAGCTACACTAACAGCTGATTACGCTTCTTGAGAAGTGACGCGTCCGTGAAATTACCCAGCACGCCAGCGAAGTGCTTTGATAACCATATTTGTACATTTCTGACGATAAGAAACCGACACTAATGCACATGGCATGTGCTGATGTTACCAGGATCTGTCGTCATCTGTAGTAAACACAGTGGCCGCCGAGTGGCGTCGCTTGTGTCTGCTTGTTCGTAGTACGGGGGAAGTAACAGAAGACCAGGACACGTTTCATCAGACATGGCGGTTGTGTTGCTGATGTTCGCGTCAAGTATTGCGTTCTTTTCCACGTGTGCGTTGTCTTTGGACACCGTTACTATAGGTGAGTTGTATCGATTTGTTTTAGTGCTGCATTTAGACAGCTCTATTATCAGCAGCCCGTTAAACCTGGATTTTCTGCTGCCGTGAAGGTGTAAGCTGCCACCCCGAAGGGACGCTTAAAGGCTATCGTATGGAGTCGTTTGACTTGCTTCTCTTTGGCTATTAACGAAACTGCAAACCAACCTCTTCTACAATACAGGAACAACAGTTGGAGATTCTGTCTGTACCGTTAAATGCGTTTAAGTGACTGCATGCACAATGCTTTGCTATGGTACAAAAAATCGCGGTCGGTAGAATACGTGAACAATAAAATATTATTTCTGTTCGCGCGGATTTTAGTTGTCTCTGGCAAACTGTTTCCTTTTCCAACCTTGAGACCAGCACACAGCCTCGGGCACGAGCTACACAACCCCTTTTAAAATACCGACCTCTGTGAAATTTGTGAGTGCGGTTATTAACAGCTAGCAATCCCGAAACAAGACCTGCACACGATCTGGCTACAGCTGCGTGTGTAAACTATCCGGGGAAAAGAGTCTGGCTTCAGTCTACTTGTTTATGGGCACATTTCGTCCCGCTCTGATATAAAAGAGGGGGCGGGGGTGGTGTTCTGAGGTCACTACTGAATGCAGCATACCAAACCATATCCTAAAAACGAAAGAACTCGGATCCCTCCAGTCATTGCTACAATATAATTGCCCAAACAATGCTCTGATGACAAAATGGAATCTCGATAGCAACCCATTATATTGATGTACGCACGGGTCCATTACAACATAACAATAATCTAAGGACCCGTATATGGTACGGTAACATTTTTGCTCTCACATAACTGACGTGCTCAGTTTCAAGGTGGTATCATATGAATAACTTTATCGTATTGAACGACTTGGGTTTTCTATTAAAGGAGACAGATGTTTCTTGTTGTTCTCGACCTCAGATATGCCATTTTGCAATCGAATTTCCTATATTCGACAACGCAGGTGTACAATTCCCCCTTCACTTACACATTCTTCCGCCGTCAGAATGTTAGTTTTGATTGAAGAATTGAGACCCTCGGCGCTAATGAAATTTCCTGACTAAATCGAGCCTACTGAGCAGAAGCTATTTGTCAGCCATTGGAGATAACCATTACGGAGGCAAAGCACTCTTTTATTACTGAAAACAACGTAGGGTGTCCATTATATATAAAACAAATCTTGTTGGCACATTCTGTAGGGGGATTGTTGCAGAGGAATGAATCTCAGCGGGAGGACCTGGCAGTTCGGTACGCCATCAGCAACATTAACTCCATCAACAGCCTTCTCCCGAACACAAAGCTTATCTCAAACATGCAGCAGGTTTCCAGCTTCAACAGTTTTACAGCAGAGACGCAAGGTAAGCATTGTTTACTATATCTTTGCTAATACAGCTAGAGGTACTATATATATATATATCATCTAAGATATAATTTGCTAAGAAAGCTAGAAGTTCTATAAATCATTAAAAAACTTCATGTTTTGGTTAATATTTTTTGTAAGACGGCTAGAGATTATCAGCATCATATATGATACAATGTAATATAAATATATATGATACAATAAAAATATGAAACAGAATGCATTAGTACGCCAGGCACTAACGGTTGCGGTTAATGATTGAACCGTCTGGTTGAAGGACTGCCGACGCGAAGTAGCCACGGGATAAGTCGGGTATTGGCAGCCAGTTCCTCGCCGACGAAGTAATCTGCCTAAAAGTCTCGTGTTTCATCCTGACAGCGTCCTTTGACTCCACCTGTGATATACGCGGACGTCAAATCGGTCAGAAAGGGGCTTAATCATGCTCGCCATGTGGCAGATGGGGATAGGTCCCCCACTGTGTCCGAACGGCGATACCATGCAAGTCAGATATTAGTAATTAATCAAAGAAGAAAATAGTAACATGCTGCGCCCCAACACGCGCATATAGCGCATTGACAGCCACTAAATTGTGATTTTTGTTGATCATTGGGGAATACATGATGTGAACAATATTGAAATCCGCAAAGCAATAACACAGTTAAGAATCAGTTGCCATATATTGAATATAGAAACAGGTAGATACTTTAATGTAGCTCCCGACCAAAGGTTTTGCCCATTCTGTCCAAATAGAATAGAGGATGAGTTTCACTTTATTATGGAATGCACTAAATATGATGCTCTACGCGATGAGTTATTCACCTCTCTCAATTCAAGTACTTCAGATTTTAAGACGCTCAATGCCACAGATAGATTTGACTATATATTTAAATGCAACAGCCCATACAATGTCAAAATAGGTAAATATGTAAAAGATTGTTTTGTTATTAGAAAAAATAGTGGTACTCAAAATTAGCCCAACTTTAATAATGTAAAACATAAGATACTTATTTTGTTGTAGTCAATAGTTTTATTCCATACTTATGTCTTGTTCTATGTTTACTGTTGTTGCCATACTTTGTACCTGCTACAATAGTCGCGCAATAAAGTACTATTCTATAAAATGAAACTGAAATATTTCAGAAACCAAACATGCTTTCAACCGATTCTATTCAAGAACGGAATCAACGTAACACCGACGTAACTTTAAGACAAATTGCCACCAATATCAACCGGTATTTATCTTAATTGTCTGTTTGATACATCTATTTAAAACAATTGTCTACGCTACAGTTTCCTGATTATCCTCTTTGTGACCTCTACGTGTCCCCAGAACGCCCCCCCCCTGTCATTCATCGAGTCTTACCCTAGGGACCTGATTGATTCTGCCAGAACATGATTACATTAACCTTCGCTCATACCTGCTGTCAAATTAATACAAATGACTAGCGACCAGATAGAAGGTATTGACAGCCACGCTAAACACTGAGGGCAGGTGGGTAGATCCTTCAGCCGTGCCGAGAAAGAAGCTCACGACATTAGCTCCGCTACGGGACGTAAATGGGGTCAATTGCCTCCAGAGCATCTTGTGCGAGCTGTTCTCTGATGAGTTCAGATATCCAATGTCAAACTCACGTCAGTAAGACGACTCCTGCAGAGAACTGCCATCTGTTGTCGAAAGAGAAATGACTACACGAGACAGGATAAGTTTTCAAATACGTTAGTGTTATTCTGCTGGAATAAATCACGCTCTTAGCAGCCATTTTACTGGTCAAGCCTCTTGAACCCGATAGACAAACACAGGAGAACTATATTTGACATAATTCTGTTAAATTATTCATATGTCTGATAACATGAACCGAATATTGTTAGACTAAAAACCATAGTGTTGGAGCAAGGAGGTTAAAATAGGATTTCAACCTCCTTGGTTTGAGGCTTCATTTTTAGATTGAATCCTGAGCTGCTATTAGGCTGGTGCTCATAGAGTAAACAATGTTAAAAGTAGTAACACCTAACTCTTGACCTCATATTTGATGTTGGGGCAACATGACTGAGCGGTCCACTATCTTCCTCCATCTCTCCCTGTCCTCAGCTGCATATAGTTTCCGCTAGGCTCATTTTAGTCCATTCTAAAAGTAGTAAATAGTGGTGAATACTGTCTCCTAGCTAGAGGTACCGGTGAGCGACAAGAAACTCCGCAAAAAGTCTTCAAATACCTATCGGAGCCCTACACATTACAATAGGTCTAGAAGTGGTTAGAGGATTTAGAATCTACCAATTTTACCTCCGCGTGTAACCTTTACACCTATCCACATCTTTTGGAAGAAGCAACGGTTTGGATGCTATTGACTAATTTATCTCGAAATAACTGCTGAGTGGATTGTTTTCATATTTGGTATGCTATTAGTTTGTGACAGTAAAGTCGAAATGATCGGATTTTGGGATTTCCTGGTGGCTTTTAGATATTGTATCGGGAGATCTCTTTCTAAAAATGCATTTGTTATGTTCTGGGGCGGCAAACAGCTATCGAGCACGGAAAAACTGAACAAAGGTTGAATATCTTACTAACTGAGGAACAGCTTGGACCGATTTATTTTGTAAGAGTTGGATGTGAATAAGTCAAGACATGATTGACGGATCTTCATGAGTTTTGATGGTATGATTGACATAAGGCGATTAAATTTATTTATTGTCATAGTTTATCACAGTTCATTGTTAGTTTTAGGCACTTTTGGTGAAAAAAACAAAAAAGACTTAGAATTCAGTAAAAAAGGAAAGAAAGCATTTTGAATATTTGGCTATATGTATAATAAGCATACTTCGTAATTGTAAGTCTTAAAGTAACAAAGTGAACCTTAAACCTGAATGGAAACGCATTGCTATTAGTGTAACTCGATAAGAAACGCCGGACACACCAACCTACATCTGGTAGTCCTTGAAACAAAATTAACAGAGACCAGTCAATTTTTCTTAGCCCCCTTTTACACAACTCGCATACAAATGAGGATTAAGATGATAACACTGCAATTAATCATGCCAATGTTTTCCACGAAATGCCATACATGCTTAGGATTGCTGTGTAAGAATGTCAGCCAAGTGTTTTCCTCGTGCGTCGACTTTCGTAACAAGGCAGGCAGCTACAGTAAATACTGTTATCTGTTTTTTTCTTATCTGTTTTTATGATTTTTTGTTTTCTGCTTCTTTTTTATCGTGATAAACAATTCATATCATTATCTGAGGTGTATATGTAAAAGAAACACAAACTATAATGTATTTCATAAAGGTCCAACTATTTTGGCTTTGGCCTTTAAATCGGTAATTGATATATAGGAACAATTCTCCTAGTGTTTCACCTCCATACTAGAAACAACAGAATAGTCTTTCTTTATTAGAAAAAAGTTTTTTATTTGCAGGTAAATTAAAGTATTGCTTTTCACAAATGACGTCTATTTAGGTTATTGGATTTATATTGTTTATCAAAATGTAGGCTAATGTCATTTTCAAAAGCAACCATCTGTATATTGATTTCCCATACCCTACTTATGGCTTGGGTATAATTAAATGTGGAAACAATCTCATGTCCGTCAAAAATAATCAAAATGATAAAGATTAATTGTATCTTGCTACACCCGTAGCAGTGCCTTTGAGGTTTATTGGGCGTTGGGTAGTTGTAAGAGTGGAATCGCTTTCACTAGAACCTTATAGATTCTAAAGGCCATATACGTGCCGCAGTGCGGTAGGTAAAATAGTACCATCGCCATGTTCACCAGTAGACATCTTAGTAGAGTAATCGTTACCACTCGTTGTCAAATACGTCATTACAACGAATCTATTGGAAAGTTTTAATGTCGACAGGAGACAGACTTCAAGACGGCATTTAGGATGTTTTCCAGACTAGTTTCCACTATGACTCATTAATTGGATTGCTTTTTGAATTCAAATTTATCGCCATTAGCCGGATCGAACAACCCGAGGTTTTTATTTAGTAAGAGGTATCCAGTAAATTTTATTATTAGAAATAGAAAAAAAGGTATGTGCATCTTTGAATAATTAATGCTGTATTGAAATGAACAACTAGAGTATCATTGCCAATAACCTCACTCCTTAGTTCGTGTGTTTATTCCGACATTCAATTGGTAGCTTAATATAAAGCACTGATTGGGTAAATTAGCAAGAAAAGGACTTTAAATCAGAGCAGGATAATAAAAAGTAGAATTATCTGCAATATCTAGAACTGTAAAATGGTATCCCTTCGTTATATGCTTTATAGGCTATATGCTTTACTCGATATAACTGACAAACTTGTACAGCCAAGCTATCTGTGTGTTGCTCACGTATGTGATTACTTATTAACCTCCAAGGGACAATCCACCTTAATGAGGTTAATACTGAGTAAAATACCCGAGGGATCCAGTAACGGTAATTAGCATTCCCGCCAGGTGGAACATTTGGAAGGTGTTTTCTACCACACAGTCTGCAGTAGGCATGTACTTCAGTGTTGATTATAGCAACGACGTTGTCCGTCTATGGACTTTATTATGATACCCTAGAAGACGATCGTTCTGTTCAGCATACTAGTAATACTATCTAGAGCATTTCAAAAACTTAAGTTGGAATAAAAAAACTGATCTAAATAATATTTTGTAGGGAATGATTCAGTGGCCGGAGTTGTTTTCTGAAAAATACATTAATTCTAAGATAACCTCTATCCGACATTGCGTCATATTGTCATTTGTGATATAAAGAAATGCTATCTCTGACAGAATTATGTTAAGACCGCAATGAATTGTTCGTTTGCACAAAAAAAAATGATTTACTGTACATCTATTCTACTGTCATTTTTTTTTTCATCAGACTTTAATATCAGACGTACAAAGGCTTAAGTAAAATATTGAATGGCAATACTAAGCCTAATAGCAGATTTAGCTACATTGAATTGTTCGGAAGATATCTCTACGTCCTTTTTTAAGAATTCTGGTTGAACATTAAGTATATATATATATATATTTATGAGAATTACATAATTTGCTTGGCTATATTAATAGTTATTGATTAAAGAAATTAACATATAAAGACATGAACAGCTGTTTAATGCTTGCATTTTGATTTTTCTTAGGCCCGTTTTTTTATGTAACCTGTAAGCGCCATGGTTTTGGATTCATCGTATACTTTGAATAGACCCAGGAATCCCTGCACTTAAGATAACTGTTGTCAAAAATTAATCCCTCTCGCGACTATGAAACATGAAGTGCTCAGCACGATTTTCTCTTCTTCTCAACAGTTGAATCTAAGTTGCAGCACTTTTGGCTTTGCGCCAAACAGCATTGCCACAAAAAACAAATGCACAGCGTAGTGGGAGGCACTCAGTGCACTCGTTATTTTCCATGATTGCTCTTCGTCAACTTGTATGAATGAAATACAAAACATTTTTCTTCCTTAGAATAAGTCTATATTTCAAGTTTCTGCTAAAATATTTGATAGAAGTTTATGCTAAGATTTTTTTCTAAATCATTTTTTTAGGACTTCTTGCTTCATTTTCTGTGTGTGAATTCTGCACTCCATTGGCCGTTTCTTGTGCATGGCCGATGTAGTATTTCATAAATAGCACTACATGAGCACTGTATTTTACATTAGGAAGTATTGTAAGATCGTTTCAAATCAATTTTTAGGTTAAGGGACGACAAACATGTAGCTTGTTTAGATGCCTTCATTTAGTTTTTTTTTTCATAATTTTCTAAAGTATAAAAAGTGCATGAAAAGTTCTTTTTTGACCTTCTACATAAAAAAAAATTATGACTATCGTCCAATTCTACCGTTATCGGCTAGGTAATTGTTGAACTAAAAGTAAAGAGCGATCGAAGAACTGAAATACCAAAGGAACATTGATCTCTGACCCCAAAATCTTACGTAAGGTTAAGGAAAGTCACCAGAATATCGGATTTTCCTCCATTCGATTCCGCCAGGATACCTGCGTTTTTTTTCTCTTATAGAATCATTAGATTCCTGAGGGTAAAACGATTAAGAGCAAAAAAGCTTCTATTGTGAAACCGTCATATTAGCCTGATGTATATCAGATACCGTTACTGTCATTAAGAATGGTCATCGAAGGAGCTCTTTTTTGATGAAACTAAACGTTTCATGAAAAATGTGTTACCTGAGAACAGGTGATGAAGCTCTACTTTATCCGAAGTGTCTCCTGTCAGAAGATGCCCATCGAATCTCCATGACACTCTGATTCTCTAGTAAATATGTTATGTATCAAGGGGGGTTAAGAAAGCTTCCTACACGAGGGCTCAAAGCATTCATTGAAAAAAGGGTGTCGGTACCGACTTTTAACTACCTTTTATTAGGTTCTTACCTCATACTTACGGAATGTGACATTTACAGATCAACCGGATTCTCGTTTATCCAGGATACAATTTGAGGACTGATTTAAGATTCTCGTGTTGTAACGAATTTTTTTCTTTTTCTTATTCATGATAAATGTAGTGTAGCTTTGGTTTGAACATAAACATGCATGCCACAATCAAATAGGGAGTTGAAAACAATTGCCTTTGCACTCGTATCTAGCCTTTAAGAGTGAAATTATAAAGTGATAATTTGCTTAAAATTTTTATCATATAATACTAGTAGTAAATGTTAAGGATTTGAAGGAGTAAAATTACTACAATTGTCTGCCCTTAATCTATTTTAATTACAATGCTAAAGGATTGGACTGGCTGGATTAAGATACATTTTGTAGAATGGTCCTGTTTTAAACCATAGGCTTGATTTAGGTTGTCATGATAATTCTCCCCATACATGTTTTTTTGTTGACTGTGACTATGACCCATGAACTCCTGCTGCGGCACACTATGATGGTTTCCCCTGAAGCTGGGTCATTGCAGCACGCTGAGAATCCAATTAACCGCGGTTTTGTTCTCCTTGTGAAAAGAAAGCCCTGAGTAAGCCGCTCTGTAACATACGTGACGATCGAACAAATGGCTCCTCTGCTCTGGCAAAAGACCTTACAAGTTCATCTGCCCACAGCTGACAGCTGTTCTTGCCAACAGTCGATATATATTGATTTTAACCATCCTAGTATTCCTATCTCTTCTTTCTAGTTCAGGCAGGGTACATGATTCATTCATAACCACAACTTGGCAACGCACTAACGTGGTAATCGATGAAGGTTATGATTAATCTAGCTCATGCGGCTTTTAATTGGATGTTATTGGTTGCGATCCAGTGAAGTCTTCGGGCACAGAAACCCCAAAGAAATAACCCTTCGTACCCCCCTCTTAGAGCTAATGGGGTTTTCATGTTGTATCCGCCCCACCTATACTCCCAATCGGGTGTTGTATTCTATCGACACTTTTTGGGTTTGTAAATTTTCTCACGTAACATTCTTTAGAGTATAAAGTTATAACTTGACTTTGAATGTGGTGCCGCTATTGAAATGATGGATAAACTTTTTAAAAGTTTGGAAACCGATGTGTTTTTCAAAACTTGTAAATCACCTTTAGATTTCCTACTTATGTCATTATCTTGATAAGTAATGTCGCTTGGGAGGTGCTCATAACTCAACATGACACCCAATTGGCCTTATCTTAATTGAATCAATATGTAAGCCTTTGAGACATGCTTCACTCTTCTCGGTCCATTGAAAACCACGCCTGACTTATCATTCTTGATAAAAGACGCTCGCAGATTTAAGTCCCATTATCATTTACATCTTAATAGGACCATCATCATTAGAATCCATCAAGTGGCTTCTTTTTTTACCAAAGATGTGATTTACTTTGAGCAGAATGCCATTAAAGATAATGAAGATCTGTATTCGTCATCTAACTGACGTTAGGTCTCACTGAGGATTGCGTCAACGTTGCACCACAAACTGATCCATCCTATCAGCCATGCTGCGAGAGTATGCTCGGTTGAAGGCCAGTTAACCTCTGGGCACTAAACTACGTCTATCGCTGCAACTTCCAAACTAACGTTCTAGTAGATTGAAAGAAGCCTACATATATTTGATTAATCATCTTTGCCGAGAAGATTATGTTTTTGGTTGCTCCAGCTGTAGGTTGGGTCTGTATGTATGTCAAGAGCATATCTCGTTCGATTTATTTTTAAAACATTTCATTTTAACGGCAACTCCAATAACTTATGAACACGACATTACATGATCTAAAATTAAATACTGTTGCAGCATAAATAATTCCCGAATAAGCACACTTTACATAGCCCAAGCCCTCAAGATATTCTTAAGAAGGTCCGAATAGCACTGTTTAAGGTGTCTTGGATTACCCTAGTGGAATTATAACAGTTGTACAGCTTCATGGCACAATTTCTAAAGAAGGCCCGCGTTAAAATTGAAATTCTTCTATGCAGGAAGAAGACGTCGTTGATAATACCTTACGCTTGACAGTAACATATTCTGATGCGCGTTTCTGGCAGAACGCTTGCAGCATAGTCAATCTAGTCATGCAATTCTATCGTATAAGTTCCATGCATTCACTTTCAAGTGGCATGTTCCTAGAGATTTATCTTTGCCACTCAACATACCATGGGATCAGCAGGCTTTGCTATCTTCAAAAGGAAAGCTCTGCTGTTTTTGAGTGATAAAGGAACTTTGCGGAGAAGAACTCCTCCATTTATCACTCAACTCAACGAACCATTTGTACAGGTCAGCCGGTCAGTGGGCATCCAATGGTCTATGGACAACGTTAAGGGCCATTAACTTAAAACCTACACGTGGCGGAAAAATTCATATAACTGCAATCGGGCTGGAATTTTTCTGTCTTTTCACATTTATTATATAGAACTAGAGTTCCACGACCTCATACCTTCGCCAAATGATTTTAACCTTTATGACTGACGTATTAGTAGTGTTTCTCATCAATCATAAATCATACCAGTTGATTGTCTTAAAATATAACATGTCCAAAGTATGAGCTGAACAAATTTATCATCAATTATGCAAATGAGGCCCTTATTAGCATAATTTGATTCAACGATGTTCACATTCACATAACGTCCCGATGCCACAAAAAAGGATTAAATGTATGAAATTGCCGTCTTTTGCCAGTGTGGAATAATAGAAGTTACTCATTAAGTATGCAAATAAGGCCCACATTTGCATATTTTCTATCTATCAACAGTCCTCTCTTCCTCAGTTACAATTTGAATTGTCATATCATGGAACAAAGCGGATTTTTAAAGTTGCCTCATTAATTATGCAAATTAAAATCTGATTTGCATAATTATCGTCCAATCATACTAAGCATCACAAAAGCTATCCACATACCAAAAATCATGACCATCCATCAAGGCCATCATGTTATAGTATTTCCTCATTAATTATGCAAATGAGGTCTTCATTTGCATAGTTCATATTAATTAATATTTCTCTCTTCCTCAGTTACATATGTCACATGTTTCAGAGTCCTATCATGGAATTTGGCGGATGTATAACCTTTCCTCATTAATTATGCAAATTAGATACTGATTCGCATAAGAAGTGTCTAATCATGTACATCATCACTCAAGCTATCTACCTACCAAAAATCATTACCATCCATCAAGCCCTTCTTGAGTTATTCCCTTTCAAAGTCAGACGCAAAACCTGCTCCTGCAGTTCCAAAAAAGCCGCTAGGGGGCCCAAACCCACACCACTCACTCTCTGTCCAAAGATCTATCTACCACTCAAAAATAAGTTCCATTGCATGTCCAGAACACGAGATATCAAAACAGGAAGTTCCGCTGCAGTACCGTAAGAAGCCGCTAGGGGGCCCAAAATCTCATCGTTTTTAGGTCTCATCAAAACCTACCAACATACGAAAATATCAAGACAATCCATCAAGGCATTCTCGAGTTATCCTGTGCCACTACAAACAAACAAACATACAAACGCTACCCTCTGCATAACCTTCTCGGCGAAGGTAATAATAGCTAAACTATCATGATTATGTTTTAAAAAGTAGCGGCAGCAGTACTAATAGCTTAAACATTGATATCATACTGTATGTTTGGGATGCAAAATATTGTAAGTGATTCGCAATTCATACCCAGCAAGATATTTATTGAATATATCATTATCATAAGCATAGTCTGCATATAGGCAATTCTATTTTTCTGTTTGTAAATATGTGAGATGAAAACTGATCTATGATTTATGAATGGTACAGCCCTGCAGCTGAATTCTTCTCGGCTGGCTAGGATGTGTAAAATGGATTCGACTTGCTCAAAATTGCTTCCCCCGATGGTTGTCTTCCAAACTCAGGGTGTCAGTTTTTGTCCTTGGAGAAAGTTGACATTTCGCGGCGTGAGAGCCAAGCGCTTTCCAAACAGATGTTGCCGAGGAATATTGTAATTTTTCTGAATGTATCAGCTGTCTGAGAGGTACCCACCCAGCACAAGCACACATTGACAGGTGGAGTAGCAAGCCTTTTTAAAAGTAATTGTGATGATTGCGCTCAGTTTACGCCAGTTAATGAAATCTAAAGGTTTACAAGCAACATTAAATTTCAGCAACGTGAAACAAACGTGACCTGTCCATGGTAATTAGCACTAAACAAACACTTGGTTAAAGACACGGCTGTCAGAAGAGTCGGACTTGTGTTAAAGATTCTATCATTATATGTGCATGTATAATATGATATGAAATTGAATAGATATGAACAAAAATGAATGATTATGTGATCAACACAGTTGAACATATGTGTTCAAATTCTTAAAGCGTTATCGAAATCAGAGATGAGTTGAAAAATTGCTAACAATTCTCTAAGACTGTAAGTTTGATACTTTTAACTCCTGTTGAATAAAGACAAACATGCATTGAAAGTTTTCTGATAAAACCAGGTCATCTGGAAAGATCGTTTAACTGGTTCTTATGTATGCATCTTGTGTCTTTCATAAAGGGCATTCCATGTAGGTATTTGCCTAATTATCGGATCTGATAACCATTCACTCCACCTAAGGAGGCAAGGGAACAAGTGTATTGAATACGTCCGACTAAGTTAGAACCCTTATTTGTTATCAGTAATTGCTATATAGCAACATATCGGTATTCTGTACAGAAAGACGTTGGTTCTTTTTTCAACTTATTTGAAAAGAAAAATGATTCCAAACATTGATATTGTATACGGTATAACAATTGCTACTGCGGAAGGAGATTGTATATTCCCATTATTTTTACACATTCAATCGTAAATAAATATATATATATATATATATATATATATATATATATATATTCTTCTCTCATTATGTGATTTTCTCATTGTGAAAATACATTCACATCTATTAACCTGTATCTACAGATTTATTTCTTGTAATTCAGTTTTTAAAACAAGATATTTCATGTTTAAGCTATATTGAATTTGGATATTTTAAGAAAGAGATTAAAGCAAAAACTTCTCATGAAAGTTGCTAATGCTAGGCTAGCATAGGCCTATCTGAAGTATAAAGTATACCATGATTCATACTTTTCTAAAAATAATTGCAATTAGATCTAATGCTTGGTGTAAGTCTACTAGAGCACAATCATATATCACGGAGATTACAAAGAAAACGAGAGCAAGTGTATCGCCACAGGGAAGCAACCACGGATCCGAAATCCCATCTGTCAGTCTTACAGTATCGTGACTTCGGCATCTCGGAACATTACAACTTCCCAGAGTGATTCTGAAGAGAGATATGGTGCTAAGAGCCACCATGCATCACAGTTGTCTCTCTGGGGATAATGGACCCATTTTTCATGTTGATATCTTAATGATAAGTCTAGCTGGAGTCCATTTGCAGTAAGCCGACCGTAGAAATGCTTTTTTCCTATCTCTGATACATGATAGCAATGCACTACATGTACATATGGATGTGCAATGCCGTGCGTATAAGGCAAAGGCTCGACCTAAAAGCATCCATGTCCCCACTACATGGGCAGTTTTAACCGTGTCAGTCTGGCGACGTGATTTCTATTAGTACCTTGAGAACTATAAATGTTATACAACATCTGGTAACAGAGAAGGCTAAGGAATTTTAATGGTATCAATGTCTTTGAATTCATTATAAACATCTTCTATCCGTCTTCCAAAATTTGCTTTTCAATTTACAGAATATATATGCTTATTTTGAAGATCCTTTTTGGCAATTTACTGTATGGTTTCAGCCATCCTTTTTTAAACAGAAAATTGATTCTCGCGCGGATGCCATCCGTATTATCAAGTACGTGAAGCCCTTTTGGAAGAAATTTTTTTCCTACGTTTTCACCAAGTTCTTTCGTAAGTTTGATTCGTCCAGTCAATAACATTTCGAAGAAAGATCGAGTTTTCTTTTTAACATGACATACATAGTGATGTATCTGATACTCGTTCCCTTCTTCGCAGTAGAGGGACCATTAAAACTGTTAACGAAGGCCAACACTCTAGTGTGATACCCTCAGTCCCAGTACACCAAGCTTTTCTTGCCATGTGGCTAATGCGCAATAAAAGCTAACAATGCGAGACTGGAATATGAAATACCGATGACATATCCCTATAGAGATTCGATTTGTATTCCACTAACACCCTTTCTAATGCTCGTAAGATGCCCTTTTAATGTCACAAAAAAGTTTGTTGCAAGTGTTCGGGAAAAATTTGATTTCTTTGCGCCCATGACGTTCATCTGCATATCGTTTATTTCATAACTATGTATTTTGTTGAGTTTAATTCTAACAATGGTTTAATGCGGCTCTGTTGGCTCCCATATGCTCTTTATTCTATGTATATCGATTTCTTATATGTACTGAGTTTCCTCTTTCATAGGGACACTAGCACATATGATTTGTGTCCATGGGAATCTCAGGACAACATAAGAAACTCTACAAACAGATCAAGCTGATTTCATGGAACAAATACTCAAACAAAGTTCGAAACATTCCTAAAAAACAGACATCAAACTAAGCTTTCTCTGTATTCCAAGAGGTACACGTACAATGGAATAATCCTTTGGAAATCTATCCAATAGGCAGTATATTGGGCTATTGGATGGCACCAATTAAATGCATCTCATCTTGCCAACTGCCTTGGACACAGCCCAAGTTTCCCACTCCCTGGAGAGCTCAGTTGCACCAGAATGACTGATCTGTAGCTACCAACTATAGCTTTTTGCTTTAAATCGTAGAATTTATGATATATGTCTTTCAACTTAAATTTCTAGCTTCCATTAACAGCAGTCGGTAATGTGCTGCTCACACACCATACCACATAGACATTCGCACTAAATTATTAGAATATATAAATATGAGTCATTTCTGTAACCCTTACAATTAAGGCACAAATATGCAATTGAGAAAGAAACTAGAGTTTCACAACCTCATACCTTCGCCAATGATCTAACCTTTATGCCCCTTATGTATTTAGGGTGTTTATCATTGATTATACAAAAAAGGTCCTCATTTGTATCAATAAATCATCTTCTCCACCCGAATAACAGAAGTTGTACAAAGTATGACAGTGTTATCTTAGCAAAGAAGGCCATTAGAGCATTTTTTTACCTATCATGTAAAAAAGGTCCTTATTGGCATAATCTTTATTGAATGATTCACATAACTTCTAGATGCCACATGTATGAATTTTCTGTCATTTACTAGTATGGAATTATAGTAGTTTCTCATTAATTATGCCAATAAGGTCATTTCCATACTTTCTATGTATCAACATTCTTCTCTTTCCCAGTTACAAACGTATCGAGGCTAAGTAGAATAGTTGAATAATCCTATCATGGAACGTAGTGGCTTTACGAAATTCCTAACTAATTATGCAATCAAGATTCCACTTTTCATAATTACCATTTGATGGTACCAAGCATCACCTAAGCTATCCATATAAAAAAATCATTATGAGCTGTCAGCCCCTTCTTGAGTTAGAGTTTTTTCTCATTAAGTATGCAAATTAGGCATTCATTGTATCATTAGTATCTATCAATATTTCTCTTTCTCGGGCACATGTCACATGTTTTAGGGTCTATGATAAAATATAGTGGACGTACAAACTTTCCTCATTTACTATGCAAATTACATTCTGATTAGCATCGTATCATGTAAATCATCGTTTAAGCTATCTACCTACCAAAAGCTATTGCCATCCCACGCGCATACCAAGCAAACATCAATACAATTCATCCAAGCCTTCTCGAGTTATTCTGCCTATCTACACACACACGCACACACACACATACAAACGCTACTGAAAATACATTGTTGGTGAAGGTAATAATTAAGCTTAATCACCCCTTTCCTACTTATCCTCACGTCGCCTGTGTTTTTTTCTACACCACTCTTGTTACCACCGTAGTCTAGCAAGTCATGTGGCAGCTGTTACGTTTTAGGTGTGTTTTCACCACTACCAGGAAGGCCCCTGGGAATTAGCCATGCAACCATGGGAATATGTTATGTTATGTTATGTTACAGAGACTGATGATGCAATATAACAGATTGTTAAACTTTCCTCTTTATTTATGAAAAGTAGTTCGCCCAAAATCTAATCATCTTGAGGTTTTTCACATACCTAGTACATACCAAATATGAAGACAGTCCATCCAGGCGTTCTCACTTATTGTGTTCACTAACAGGCACACAGAAACACGCCCGGTAAAATATAACCTTTCGGCGAAGGTAATTAATGTTTTCATTTCATTGCTATTCGTACACTATTTTCCAGCCCATATTAACCTGACTAGAACGTTTTTATTTAATGAACTATCAACAAAAGTGGGCATGTAGCCATGTTAGCATCATTGATTTGACTTTCAACAAAAAATGTACTTGGCATGTTTTATGTATGCATCTGTTATTCTCTACTTTCAGCTGTGCGCACTTAATTCAGAAGGTCAGAAGATTTCTCGACATGAGGAATATTCTGAACTGCGATAGGCTTATACCCCCCTTCCACTTGGACGGCGCTCTCGCCGCACTCTCGCTGCGACCTAAAATTAGCCAGAGCGCCGTAAGGTCGCCGAACCCCCGAAAAACGTGCTCAAGTGGAATCTCTCCGGCGACCCTTGCGCGGTCGCTCAGCGTGTGTCTTAAGTTATATATACGTTCAAATTATGTTCATATATGTTTTTTTTCTGTGTTCTCTGTCATGTTACCTGTTTGTGATATATATCTTTTATCATGCTACGTTATGATAGGAACGTAAAATCACAGAATTTTTAAATACTTTTTGAACTACTGACAATAAAACTTGGAGGGAATTTAATCTGAATGAAAGCATGTACTTAATTGTAGTTATTCGTCCATTTGTAGTTACCCATGAGCCAACGTATGATTTGAACACAAAATTTCCAGAAATTCGAGATACTCGACTTCAAGAATGAAATTTGCCTGAACTACAGTTAAGACCATTCAATCCTCGTAGAGCGCTCGCTGCGACTCTTGAGCGCTCGCTGCGGCCCTTTTTTCCCACTTCGGGCGCTCTTACGGCACTCACTGCGCTCGCTGCGGGCTCTCACGGCGCTCAACGCGCTAGCTGCGCTCTCTCTCGGCCCTCATTTTTTGATCGCCATCCTCGGCGCTCTCACGGCGGCTATTTTGAACATGTTCAACACTATCGCCGAGGTGATGGCGCGCATGGCGCGCATGGCGCTCTCTGCGCGCTCCCACGGCGCTCTTGTCGAGAGCGCCGTCCCAGTGGAATAGGGACCTATAAAGTACCTTAAATTGCGGGAACATGTGTCCCTGAAGCAGAATAACTTTGCTACGTTAGAGTTAACTTAAAACGTCGCGAAAACCCAATTCCCTGTGCTAACTTGAACTTCAATCCTGGTAAAAATGAATTGATATAGAAAAGCTTTGTCTGCCGCCATGTTTGTGTCCATATGGCGTCAGGTGAAAAAGCTCTATACTCCCGAAATCTTCTAAACTTTGAACACTGGTACTTTAACGGTTACGCAAGACAAGAAGTTGATTGGTGAAACGATTTTAGACAGCATTTGCAATATTTCTTTACTTCTTAAAGGGTAGTCACGTGACCTGGGTGCCAAAGGCCACACAGGTCACGCGTTGTATGGCACGTGTTATGAGGGTGCTGTACACAGTGTGGAGTCGGAGACGAGGAAATGTAAAATCTTTAACTGTTCTACCGTTACAGCATGTAATTTGCTATCAACACCAGTGCCTGCTATACTACGGACGTCACCAGGAACGACATTCTCTGCGCTCAGGTCAGTCAGCAGCCGCTTCAATGTTCCTGGGATCGAGACTAGCTGGATGGCGGAGCGTGACGTTGATCCGTTCTTGGTCAGCATGTTCCCAGAGTCATCTCTTTTTGGCAGAGCAATCGTCGACTTAGTGACCAAGAACGGTTGGGTGGATGTGGCGTTAGTGTATGAGGATAGCAAAGGTAAATTATCATAAATAGACGTACGGATAGATATCATTGAAACATTGGAATGGACGTTGTGCAAAACATAACTTTCTCGGCAAAGGTAATATCGTAAAGAGGACTATAGGACGATTCCATTAAAGGCCAAGTCAAGTCAAGTTTGTTTGCTATGAGTCAACATGCCTCTGTAATCTTAGTAAACGGGCTAACGTCTTCTCGCGGGTTGGCATATATCAATTCATAGTTTTGGTTAAGTGCATGTTGAACTTCATTCAGATATTTTCAGTCGAAAAGAATGCTATCTTAAACGTCTGACCCTTAACAAAAAATCACAAGTTACAATAGTAATGTGCAATTCAAGATATCAAGTAACTTCTGGTTGTACTCTAACGTATCAATATTGTTTACATTTCTTTGTTAAGCTTTAGTTCGACTCCAGGAGCTAATCAGTGCACCAGCCAAGTGGCGACGCTTAAAGGTGATGGTCTACCAGGTGGAGAAAGGCGACTCTCGCAACGTGCTGAGGGAAATACGAAACTCAGGAATAACCGAGATCGTCCTTGACCTGAGCACCTCTACTTTAGAAACATTCCTGCAACAGGTGAGTTGGTTTTGAGAAAAAAATGACACTCATAAATACTCATTATGTGCACTTGTATGGGTTCATTAGGAAATTGAAAATTGGAAAAAATTATCAGATACAAGAACTGGGACTCACCAAATGTTCGATCAGTTCTCTTGCTATCCTCGGAAAAGCTGAATAACTGGTTGCTTATACACGTCACTCCCTAGAGATCTGACGTAAGCATTGTGTCAAAGGTTGTTGGAAGTCTTTACTGACCCCGCCATTTGATCCGGTAGACACTTCAGGAAAGTGGCGTGTACTAAGCAAGCAGTTATCCTGAAGAAAACGACGGTAAACCAAAACTGTACTGTTTCAGTAAAGTTTAACACTTCCTTTCAAAACAGATGAACTTTCAGGTATATGTTTTGCTCCATGCGCGCGTCAGTGTTATATATGCATCACGCGTCCTCATACAGACTACATGCAGAAATGGAAAGAACATAAACTTTGTGCTCTGTGTTAACTTTGTTGATCTTAACTTTTGTTTCCCTGACATTCCTTTTTGTGTCCGAAATAAATCAGACACGATATTCACGATGAATGTCATTCACGATATATCCGGTCTTCCGTGTGGTGGGCGCAAAGTTGGCTTTGAGTTTCGTATTCTATTAAGTGCTTCACTGTGCACAGCCGTGTCGATGAAATACGGCTACACGGTCGCCAAATTGACGATATTTGCTGACCGATAAAATAAAAACCCCGTGGTTAATAGCAGCAGCAGGTCAGGTTACTGAGAGAAAGTCTCTTCAAACCAAATTGCCCGTAAAATTTATACTGTTGACGCGTCGGTAAGACGTTCCAGGAATCCTATGTTAAAGTTCATAGTGTTCCTGTCTGGTACTTGTGGCTCCCTGGTGAATCAATTCTGTACAGAGATCAGTGCGAGACTTCAGGACGCCATGATGTCTTACTAAAACACACCAGCTAAATACTAAAGTGCTAGACATCATGACGCATGGCTCTTGGATAAAACTTTTGACACATTTGAAATTGAATAGTGAAGTTTTAACCCTTCTCGCAACTATAAACCTATGCTGTGCTTGTTACATTGAAAACAAAAATGACATATTATTCGTTACCGTGAATATTGTTAACAAAACAACGAACGAACATTAGTCACAAGTGGCCATTTGGATTATCCCGATTCTGCCTGGCAGAAAAATGCTGTATGACATAGACATCATTTTCGTGATCGTTCCCTATAAAATGTTTTCATCAGACAATAAAGGAACGTAGGAACTACTGATCAACCCAAACAACTCAGGCTGGTGATTATTTCACACTTAAATACGTTGAATAATACCACTTTTTCAATTTGGAATCTATTTCATACTGTTTATTTCATGTTCTATAGATATTCTGCTGTCAAAACACCAATAAACATCAATCATATTTGGAGGAACATCATATATGCCAGATAAAATGCAATGTAACTGTTTTTAACTACAGGCCTCCGATCCAAACATGGAAATGCTGAGCAAGTATTACAATTACATCGTGACGTCACTGGTGAGTAAACCCTTCGTCATCACGAGCTAGAACAAATTCAGCCAATTTTGTAGGATGCAAAAATGTTATTGCCATGCTGTTGATAGAGGCATACAATATTGCAAATAAATTAACATGTTTATTAATTTTTTCACCTTATATACAGGACATGGACATAGTTCAACTTCCGCCTCACACGGAAGTTAATATCACGTCATTTACACTGATGGACAGGAGTCGGCCATTGGTACAGACTATACTGAACAGATGGAGTGACTGGCTGAACAGTACAAACTCGGACCCACTTAGACTCCCGGTATATCGATTTTCACGATCCTAGATTTTATGTCTTACCCCTTATATAACAGTTATCTCATTATTTGTAATAGTATCAAGTAATCCTTTCTGTATAGACAGCTTGGTGTAAGAATGGGCATGAAACTAATCCAAAGTAAAGTACAACATAACGGTACAACAATAAATTGCTTCATTCATAAATTCACAAATGTTTATTTGCCATTCTTACATTCTGTTGCTTTGATAAACGTCACTGTATATACTATAAAATTTATAGATAAAGAAATTGGAATGTATGCCATTTTAGTTGCACTCCATGTCACACTACTGTAAATATGAAAGCGGAGAGCCAAATCTGCGCAAACAGTTGTCTGAGAAGATGCCAGACAAATTACGACTCATTTTTCCCCGTGCAAAAATCAATTTCCTGACCAGCCAGTATACGACCTTACTCCAATGTATTTCCCGATGGTGGCTTAGAAGGAGATATGCCTTACAATTCTACCTGCATGTATTGACAAGGATACAAGTAAACCATAGTCTTTTTAAGTGCTCATTTTTGATTTGGGTTTTAAGAATACTAAAAGCAGTAGCATATGCTAAAGAAATTGATTTCTTTTAACTGTTCGGATATGACGGGAACGCTGCCAGATAATAGTTTTATGCTGTTTGATTTGCCGTGTCCATTTGATTTGAGCGATGGCTGTTCGGTTTGCAGCAAACAATTAGGGGTAAAGGGGAAGGTAGAGCAATGATATCATACTTACAACCATCTGATATGGCAGTATATTGCTTCTTGCAGTCAATCTAAACAGTGACACTTTTATTTTTTTTTGAACCTCAGACGTCTGTGGCCCTTGTTTACGATGCCGTCTACGTTATCGCACGCGCTCTATCCAGCCTTCAGAGAAAGACAAACATCCGCCTGGACCCCATCATGTGCGAGCAGGAAAATCCCTGGCCTCTTGGGAAAGCTTTCACAGCTGAATTGAAGAAGGTAGGTGGATGTGAATGCAGATTAACACAAAGCAAAAACATTTTACGACTGACAGTGTGCCTGGTAATGAGGATTGGTCATTACTTTTATTGCATCTGCTATGAAGCCAATGGTAATAAGTCACGATATAATCACGACTCTATCATGTATACATTGCTTAAAATATCCTTCACACGTTTCCGAAAATACGGTACGATAAAGAATTAATGTACTTTCGGCCTGAAGATTTTGTGGCAGAGAAACTAGCATGAATAGGTTTGAGCTTTCTGACAATTCATTTCAGCAACCTAAACGAGAAAAATCTGTAATAAATGCAATCAGGGAAACTCAATTTTCTTAGTGGCGTAGCGACATAGCCATTCATTGCGCAAATCAAGATTTGTTATCTCCAAGTGCAAAAAGAGACTTGCAAGTACATTTAATGATGTAATTGATACCATAGAAAGGCAGTATGCTTCATCCATCTAAAGGTATCAACTGTTTTTATCTGCGTTCTAGTCATAGATTCTTTTCAAATCATTGTTTCGCCGTGCATCATAATAGCTTTTACGGGTGACCCAATGATGAGATCAGTTAAAGCCACTCCAAGCTGCGTAGTTGGAATATCTCACCACGGTTGTGGTTTGGTATATGGTGTCTGCGCACAGGTTGTCCGACACGTCTGGGTCACAAGACAAATGGTAAAAGTGACGATCCGGAACGAAGGCATAGAAAACAGGAGAATAAAGGTGCTTGACCCAATGAGTTTTTATGGCTAGATCGAACGTGGGCTGTCAGATTCGGGATTGTCCTTTTAAAGTTTTATAACCTTGACAAAAGCTGCAGCAATACGATGGTCATTCTCCTTCTAAATTCTGTGCATTTATCCGACCAGGAATATTTCACTGATATCTTTCTTGATTTGAGTATTTCCCCGAGGCCAATAACTTTTAGCAGTAGTATGGATATATCATATATAGGATATGAGAGTATGCACTTAGAGTTATACACAGTGACAGAGTTGAGGATGCTTGTCTTAAAGTCTTGATAAATGTAAAAGGTAACGTAGCCTTTTAGAGGCTATAGGGGCATTGGATTCTTACCCACTGTGTAAAGAAAATACTATTTAAAGGCGGAGCCCGACTAAATCGCCTTTATATCCCCAACTGAACTCAGGTTCTCAATTTTACACCTGGGTGGAGTGAGGGATTCGACGTATAATTTGCTTTTTCCCAGGACACAACGTCTAGCCGGGAATTGAACCCGTGACCTTCTGATCTTATTTCCACCAGCCTAACAACTTGACCATTCGACGCCATAAACAAATGTAATGACTCATAATTTTTTTATTATTAGTCAAAATAATACAACAGTACATAAAACACCATCCAACAAATTAAGACATCATAAAGTATAACATAAAGTATTCCATTTCCCATAGTGTTTCTCTTGTTTTCCCCTACTTGTCGCGATAATATATTCTACTTTGTGGAATGAATTAATGTACTTAAATGGCTCATAATTTATAAGTTTTAGATAAATTCTCATTGAATTGAGGCTCTGACAACGGTAATACAATCTTTAACAAAATATTTCTGTAGGTTAGTATCCAGGGTCTGACGGGTCCGATTGGATTTGACCAAGACGGTAGAAGGACGACCTTTCAATTGAACGTTATCAACGTTCGGGAACAGTCAAAGGCACAAAAGGTAATGTAGCAATTTGTAAGAGCACTGATCTAAATATATTTACTGAATTATCTGAAAGAAACAATACATTATTTAGAGTGAATTACGTTTTTTCTATTATACATCATTAGCAAATGTACATAACTGTTGTATAAAAACTGTATTTTGCTCAATATGGCTATAATGTATTTTTGTTGTGCTGAATTCTATAATCTACTGACAGTGGGCCATGAAATTACTTGGCTTAGCTTTCGGACAAAAGATGGGGTATGGGCAAATAGTCATTGGAGTCAACTTTTGTATGGTTCGGAATCAAATCTCCAAAAGTCAGGAAAAGTAGATTTGGAATGGTTCATGTTTGCAATTTGACGGCTTAAAAATCTCCAGACAAATCTATCTTGTTTTATCAAGCTGGGTTTCTGGACACCTGAGAAAGGATTAAACATGACGGACGAGAAGAGAAGCCGGGCAGTTCTTCCAGGATCCCTCAGAAACCGGACGTTCGTCGTTACAACAAGATTGGTAAGATTCTAACTTATTCTGTCAGAGTAAATCAGAAAAAAAAATACCATCGAAATACAATTTAACGGAACCCAACTGTGTCAATGTGAACCTTACATAGTACGTTATGACCCTGACCTGTCGCTACATGTAGATATTATTGTAGACCATTATATATATATATATATATATATAACCTGGAGTGCAGCTGATTCATAAACTTTCCTCTTCAAATTTGCAAATTAGCTATTGATTTGCATAATTAGTATACGATCTTGTCAAACATTACTTTAGCTATCTACATACCAAATACCATGACGATCCCTTAACCCCTTGTTAGGTTTTTCGCTTTCTAAGTTAAGTTTGAAACGAAATCGGCTCCTGCAGTTCCGCTAGGGGACCCAAACCTACACACTACATATTCTCCCTCCCACTCGAAAATCATGACCATAGTATGTCCAGAGCACGAGATAGCAACCCTGGAAGTTCCGCTACAGTACCATTGCAAGCCACTAGGGGCCAAATATCAAATTATTTTGAGGTCTCAAGAAGACTTACCCACATGCTAAGTATGGAGACAATTCATCCAGGCATTCTCGAGTTACACTGTTTACACACGAACGCTGTGCAAAACACAACCTTCTCGGCAAAGGAAACGAATAGTTTTCACCACAAAATTGAGAAATTATACTATCCAGAAGGATAAGTGTTGTTGTTGCTTTTACTGTTGTTTACCTCGTTGAGTTGATTATGTACTTACAGCATTTCTTACAACAGGAGCCACCATTTGTGATGTTTAAGTGGGACTGGACATCAGGCGGTGACAATATGTACGAAGGTTACTGCATGGACCTTCTAGACGAGCTGTCGAAGATGCTGGGGTTTAAGTACATAGTGAGACTGGTGCCTGATGCTAACTATGGGTTTGAGAATGAAGACGGCGAGTGGGATGGGATGGTGCGGGAGCTCATGGAACGAGTGCGTATATATCGTATCTTTGCATTTTGTCACAGCATTTCGAGTGACACATTTGCATGAAATATAACGAAACGTAAAAACGTAACCCTGTTTTTTGACTCATGCCACGTAGTGCTACTTTAAAAATATGTTCAAAGATTGGTTGTAAAGCCATACACTTATCGTTAATTATTCTTAATTCTTCTTTTTGTTTTTGTATCTAACATTTCATTTTCAAAAACCTAACGCTGTTCTTATAGTCCTTACTTATCATTATCTTGTTATTTGTAATTTAGTATTTTGGGTAAAAAATTGCGATTAACTAATTCTTATCTACTCATCCGTTTACATCCTTAAATTCACTGTTTTGTGAGTATATATTCTTACTGCATTGAATCTTGGGTAGCAAAGATCTTTGTACACATCCAAGTGTTTTATTCAAGCTAACCGTCTGTTGGCCTCCGTCGCAGACTTCCTGGAATGGCGGCGTCTATACTAAGGGGAGGGGGGAGGGTGTCTGGCGGTGACGCGATTTCTTACACGTGCCAAGGTTCTGTAATGCCGGCAAGGGAGTTTCGCTGCCGAGGGAGTTATGTCGCCGAGGGATGCCCCCCCCCCCCCGCCCCAAATATGTACGCCGACGTTCTCGCGAAGTCTGCGAATGAGGCTAACCGTCTGTCACATTTCTCATACTTAACCGTTGAGACCGCATCTGTTAGCAGCGACATCTACTTGTAGTACGCCACAGAAACAGCCAAAATATTTCGTGAAGAAGTCGACTGACGGTCCCCGAAACCGGTCTAAAAAAAACAACACACTTGGTTGTGTACAATGCTTTTGTCTATCAGTGACTCATAACCCTGATAAAACTGTCCACGGATTCTGAAATGTTTAGAGAGCCGACCTGGCTGTTGCTCCCTTCACCATCACGTCTAGCAGAGAGAAGGTCATCGATTTCTCCAAGCCGTTCATGAATGTCGGCATCAGCATCCTTTACAGGAAACCAGAGACTGAAGACAGGCTCTTCGCCTTCCTCTCCCCTCTGTCTTACGACATCTGGCTGTACGTCCTTCTTGCTTATGTGGGCGTCAGTGGAGTTCTCTTCTTCGTAGCAAGATTCACTCCATACGAATGGTAGGTAACTGAACCGAGCACGCTGTTGCTGCATTCTTGGTGTTGTTGTTGCTTTGATAATTGTTGTCCGTCAATATCTTTGACTGTATTTACCTTATAACGATTAATCTTTCATTTCTTTAACTCAAACAGACGAAAAATTTTTGAATTCTGATTATTAGATAAATATCTTAATTATTAGAATAAATATCAATTTCAGCTTATTTTCCAGGTGACTTTATATATGAAATGCTATAATGTGATTGAATTGACAATCTTTGATATCCTAAAAAAGGATATGGGAGATCCCCTCCCCTATCCTGAACCAGTATATCGACCAGTGAGACTTTTACCCAGAAATATATCAGTGTTTTATCTAACTACTATTCTTATCAAACGCAAAAGTTGTATCCATGCAATCGTTTTTTTCTGGTAGCCTTTTTATTCATTCTTTGTTTGTTGCTCTGCCAAGAAAAACCAAACATTTCTACATGCTGTTACGATCATGTGTAAACATTATTCTTCGTACTGAAATTAGATGCTAATTTGGGCACCATGATATTGGCTATCTAGCCAGGCGACGGGAATTATAAACCTTCAAAAGACTGATTCTATTGGCCAAGATGCCACTTTTCATATCCGATCTGTACTCTTGTAGAAAGGATTGGTGGAGGCTAGAAAGTACTAGTACAACACTAAACCCCTAAATAAATGCTGTGATTTTGAACATGATTTTTTTGCAGGGTTAGCATCGACCCCTATGACTCTTTGCCGGCTATGGAGGAGAACCACTTCACCTTGATGAACAGCCTCTGGTTCACTCTGGGTGCGTTAATGCAGCAGGGCTCAGACATGTGGTCACGGGCCGCCTCCACCAAGATGGTGAGTTGGTAAACATTCCTCATGACGTCTAAACTACTCTTCTGATTATACCATTCTAGGTACGACCCGGATCCGTGTAACCCGGATTCCAATGTGGAGGAGAACAATTTCACTCTTCTGAACAGTTTCTGGTACAACATTGGTGCCTTCATGCAACAGGGTTCTGAGTCCTTGCCGCGAGCAGTCTCTACAAGGACAGTGAGTTCGATGAGTGACCACTGGCATGGGAAATACATAATTGTCTCATCTGCATGGCCTGTGTTGCATGACCTCATGTTTTACATCTAACAATTCACGAACTTCATCACTCCATTTCCCACCGTGTCACAGGCTGCACTTCACCAGATGTACCTGTATTGATGCATGGTTCTTTGATGCAAAGGAGCAATCTGCCATGGCTGTTTGCTGGTGTACCTTGTAAATGTGTCGATGCTTCACGTGATGCACTTAATCCTCAAACACCCCTATTTGCACCCAAGTTGTGAGTTTTGATGTGACATTTAATCTGAAAAATTCATTGCGTTACTCGATCAGCAAATGCCTAGTGTAACATCTCCTGATTGTTAACGGGCATTGGAATGATATTATAGAGAAAAGTTTTTGTTGTGTTCCAGTGCATAATTTTTGATGGCCTTGAGATATATGGTGGTTTTTTTTTTTAGAATGAATCTGCATTCGGTATAGCAATTGAAAAAATCCTATTTGTGTTCTCACAATCTCCCTTGAATCTTGCAACTGTATAGATTTATTTTTAAGCATGATCTCTATTGTATTTGACTGCGTTTCTCTCTCATCTTGGTGATCTTAAACGGTTTTGATCACTGAATAAATGTGCATCTTCTGTGGTACACCATCGTCGATCAGGCCATGATCCCTATCTTAAATCAAGAGCAAAGCATAGAGTGTAAATAAGATCTTCCACAATGACGTTTATTAGAAAAATCCATATCTTAAGGCTTTTAATTGGATCTAATCCATCTTTGGATATAAAGTATTAGAGCTCTAATGGCAAAATGTTGAGACGCGTGACTTGAATTTACAGTTATGTAGCTCATTAGATGATGTTCATTTTGAACGATTGATGGATTTTGATGGCAATGCTGCGTATTCTAAAACACAAATTCATTATCCTGTAAACATCGATGCATCACTGACTATAATGTCAACTATTTATTTAATGTTGTTATGAACTGTACGTCTGTAATGGCCTTGACATTGCTATCTAAAACTAATGACAAATGGAGATCATAATTAAGTTTTGAGGAAACTCACGCTGTTTCGCCCACCTACAATTAGTATAATCAACTTTAGGAATGCTGCAAAATGTCTACCTACTTGGGATTGTAATTATGAACATGACTATCTTTATTCATGAGACACATTACGATATGAAGTTCCCACAGTATCATAACATCCATGCCGTTTTTTTCTCTTTGTGGTTACTGTGTTGAATGTATACAGCATGCCTGCTATCCATGCCTTCTATTTGCATGATATGTCGTTTTAATGGCACTTTGATTTACAGTGATGTAAAGATAAAAATCTCTCCCCACTAGGTGATGGGTTCCTGGTGGTTCTTTATGTTAATCATCATCTCGTCCTACACGGCAAACCTGGCGGCCTTCCTAACTGTGGAGAGAATGGTCATTCCTATTGAGTCAGCAGAAGACCTGGCCGCGCAAACACAGATCCACTATGGGTGCCTCCAGGGAGGAACCACCATGACATTCTTCAAGGTATTACGAAAAAATAATTGCCTCATTTCAAAAATACATTCACACAGAAACTAAAACACTAAAAAAAAGTTAAAACGGCAAACATAAAAATGAGGTTGCCAGTAAATCCATCCGTAGATATTGAGTGCTAATTTGTTTTTCGTCGTCAAGGATGGGAGGACCAAAATTACAGTTAACAGGTATGTGATTCTATTACTGTAGAAAGTATATGATCTACTAAGTATGTACTTAACGGCACGATGAGGTCTCCTCAACTATTTCGCCTGCGTACAAGACTCGTCCGTCCTGTCACAAAAACCCAATGCAATGTAACCCGTATTTTGTCAGGGAGCAAACGGATGATAATCATGGTAGAATACTGTGATGAGTGAACTTACAATTATGCTGCATCAAATAATCGACGATCATGAGTGTATGACCAAGACGCAAAATCGATCTTTAGCAGAAATCATACTATAGGATTGAAGTTAATGAGCTAAGATCTGGTGATTACTAATCCTCGATCTTTGGGTTCCAGAAGGTTATGTAAAATTTCATTTGTGTGACGCACGTTCGTAGAGTCATAGTCCTCCGTTGTAAAAACATATTTTTCATCCAGTTAAACAGGCTTTTTGCCGCGTTTGAATATCCTAGCAGAACTCAAAAGTGCCAACCTACCAGAAGATGTGGGCGTTCATGAACACCGTAGAACCGAGCCCGTTCACCAAAACCGTGGAAGAGGGGATCCTCAGAGTTCTAAATGGCAACTACGCCTTTCTCCTAGAGTCTACTATGAACGAGTTCGTCAGAAGAAAATCCTGCAATCTGACCCAGATAGGTGGACCACTGGATTCAAAGGGATATGGAATAGGGACACCCAATGGTACGACTTTGACATTTTCTAGATGTTACATAAGCATAATTTCAGTAAAATACATTGAAGTGTTTTGTCTGTTTGTATAAGCAGCGTTGTAGTGGCGTCGAATGGCCGAGTTGCTACGCAAACATACCCAAGATACCAAAGTCCCGTGTTCGATTTGTGGCGTTCCTGATTAGACGTCGAAATGTGTGCCTGAAGGTTAAGGAGATAAAAGGCGTTAGAAGAAGAGGCACGGCCTCCAATTTCCAATACCGTGCCCTAGACACCATGAATGATAACAACGCTACCCACACGGCCTTAAAAAGGCCATTTGACTACCTTTACCTATTATCTTTCAAAACTGGTGAACCTTTATATTTAAGCGTAACACACCAGTTTGAAAAGTAAGTAAAAGCTTTGGAAGATCGGCCTGTACGATTCGAACCACTTACTCTGTGAAGGACACCTACTTTCCAATCAATTTGATGGGTTGTTAGACGTGCTTGGTGTATAACTCTGCTTTACCTCTCATCCAAGGTGAGTAGCTCCTTACAGAAGTCAGATACCCACTTTAACTACATTCGTGGGAGAAGATAGTCATAATGACACAGTATTATAAACTGCTAAGGACACAAACCCACACGATATGAACCATGTAATTTTTTTTCTAGGTTCACCCTTTACTGACGACATCTCGAACGCAATTTTGAGTCTCCAGGAGCAAGGCAGGTTGGAGGAACTGTACCGGAAATGGTGGAAAGGGAGCTGTCCTGCCGAAGAGAAGGATTGGTTTTTCAGTAGTCTCAAGTGGGATCAGGTAGATCCTTTCCCCTCGAAATTCTGCTGATTGAATCATTTCCAAATGGTTATGCTTTATAGGAAATCAATACGAATCTATCTTAAAGAGCACCTGAAGAAAGTTGCAGTTGAGATTTTAAGTCGATATGAGGCGCTCTTGTGCTGCAACGCTCTAGATCTTACGGTTTAAAATAGTCAAATTATTGCGTTGTAATATGCTTTATTGTACCCGGCACTTGTACATTCAGTTACATATTGTGGGAACCACGTCTGTAACTACCCATTGTTCTACCATGTACTTGCAGCTAGCCTTCGACCTTGAAGTTCCAAAATAAACTCTATCTTATTATCATTTGCGTAGGTTGGAGGCATATTTATAGTCCTCATGGTCGGCCTGGCGTTGTCCACGGTCATCGCAGTGCTTGAAGTTATCGTCAAGTCGAAACAGGACGCTAAGAAATATGGGGTAAGTAAAACCCAGTAAAACACCAGTAATGAAAGAAGAGCAGTCTGTCAGAGACATAAAAACTACTCAATGAAGATCTTCTCTATCCATAAATGTGCCTTATCTTTTGTTCGTGTCTGTGCCATTGATTATAAATCTGAACGTTTTGAATGATTATTAGCAAACATTTCCACCAACGATTTGAATATGTAACACTCTGCGTTCGTCAATTTTTAGTATAAGATATTTTCTTGTTGTGTTTGTAATACCAGTCTGAAATTCCTTTGTTACGTTCTCTCTTTCCCTCTTTCTGTCTTCAAGTCTTTTAAACGGGCCAGTGATGCTATATTAAAATCATACTCGAAATGGGAGACCTGAATCTACTAGGTATTGTAAAACTTTTGTTCATGTTTTATTTACTTTCTTATACTGTTGTTTCTGTTCTTTCTCTGACAGTCTTCTGGTTAAGACACTGAACAGGACTATCCCAATATTGTCTATGAAATATAAAAGATGAGAGGCCTGACAAATTAAGCACAACGTATTGTGTGTTTGAATTAAAAAAACAAACAAACAAACAAGAAATTTATTACACCGACGTTTCCGTGACCATCTGTCACCTTTTTCAAGGCAATTCTGACTGGTTCACATAGCAATGCAGCACAGGTGTTGCTGTTTATGCATAATGAGATGCATTTCCAAACGCAACATATTTACATATGTACAAATCACAGGAGATGAAATCACTTTGCGGTCCCAAACGTAAAGATTTGTAACACATACAAAGCTATCAATATGTCCTGTGCTGCATTGCTTTGTGAACCGGTCAGAATTGCCTTGAAGAAGGTGACATATGGTCACCGAAATGTCGGTAGCACACATTAGTTGTGTAAAAAGAGTATTTCTATTCAGTGACTTACCAACCTGATGAAACTACTAGCGGGTATCGAATGTTTGTTTGTATCGAATACCCGGTAATCTGCCTGATGATACTTACAACACACAGGTTTGTACTCTGTATTAAGAGTACATATCCCGACAGGTTTGATTGATGAACTCACATCGGAAATGGTCCATGCCCTTTTCGATTAAGTTTGGTGGGTTTGTTTAGCGTGTTAGAGATTTGGCTCTCCTCAAACATGGGACTTCCATTTAACGTTTCATCCCAGAGACATCATCAACCGAAGCTAGTTACTCAGGGACACCCGAGTTGAGTGATGAATTGTTCGTAAGGGCCTTACCAATCTAATTCGGTACTTCCTGTCAACAACCCTGACCACAAAGTGCCGCCGGATTCATAACAATAATTGCCTCCTTTGAACACAGAGCACCAGATGTCACGAACTCATGAAGGGTCTGCGGCTTGCTGTCAACTGTAAGAAGGGAGAGCCGCTTAGTCGATCCAGTAGTCTCCGATGTAAGCCACCCCCGGACCTCACACCGTGCGCACATAACCTCGCCAGGCGCTCATCCTACATCGTGCATTCCAACGGCAACATCGTCAGCAAGAAAGAGTCAGTGTTGTAATCCTATTGAGTAATTCCGGCAACAGCCAAAAGGAAAACCCTTGTATATTTTATATAGATGAACGTTGTTGACCCTTGAAATCAACAGTAAAAATCAACTGATTCCGTTGCTGCAAATATAAAATCTTATCATTATATTACAAATTATCTCCGATAGCGACAAGAGCGAAAAGCGCTGACTCTGTCTTGTTGACGAATAAAAGACGTAGACTTTTAACAATATCGCGGTTTTCAAAAACATGGAAAAACGGCGAATGCTAGATTAATCTCCGTTATAGTGTTGACATTGAAGATCAGATTTGAGCTTTGTCAGTACACTTGCCTTTGTCAATTAAACAATATCAATTGGAACCAGAGCACTGTTTATCGAGGTAATTTAAGTGTACTTTATGGAATAGAAATAATGTACTGTTACCACAATGAATATGCTTTTATTTTTGTAAATGGTTGCAACTGATCAATGCATTATCGCCATTGACTACGAAGATACATATCAACGTTATTGCAACCAAGTATGTCACTGCTATAAGTTTGTAACGTATTTGTTTAGTAATACAATGTATGGTAAATACCTTTGATTATAAAAGATTATCTGTGTAATGTGAATGTATTTCGACCACTGGCTAGTATTAAAAGATATTGATAATTCGTAGTTTATACGTGTAGAAAGCTATCAGATGATCCTCACATACAAACGTAGTTATTTGATTTAGCTATCTGTGCTTTGCTCTCAGTGTAATTTTCGTTTTGTATTGTTAGTTGACATTCAAATCATTGAAATGGCAGAATTACACTCGATACGCCTGGTCTTGTTGTTAACAAGTGTCTTAAAGTTGTAAATATTAGTCGAAAATGAAATTTGTAGGAATCCATGTGTGTGCTCTTTATTGTTTTTGTGGTAAGAAAGAATAAAGGCTTATCCTGAACACGTATGATCATGCAGTATGGTTTCGTTTTATTAAGTCCGCTTTCTATACATACTCTTAAATTAATGAATAATAGATTAGTAGACTTACCATATAGGTACTTAATACCAGTTCTAAAAAGAACAACAAATATCAATGTCTTTAGTTACTAACCTAGGATCAGGATTCATATATGATAAAAAAATGTATTTTTCTTCAACTCCCTGGAGCGGAATTCGTTGCCATAATGTACGGTTAGGGCATTCTCACTCGATAGCTTTATAGAACGCTTGCAGCTAGATGTGCACAAATTTTGTGAGACAGGTAATTCCACGTAACATTACGAGACTCTACCGTCGATCTGGTGTGTTGCCTAAACGCCGAAGGGCAGCTATACTGGCTACACAGATGCAAATACCATATTTACTCTTAAGATCTGTTAATGACTTTAGCTAAAAACCTGTGAAGATATGTATATGACGAAGACCAGCTGAATAGCTTTGGAGGAAATGTTCCTGTCCGTGTACATTGATGAGTGAGACATCAGCTTAATTAAGTTGTTGACTTTAGGGTTTTAAAACATAAGCTTAAGTAAAGTACGCAGGCAAAAGCATGTGTCAATCTATATACTACCGCCCTATTTACACACATACAGACAAGGTTTAATTCCATTTAACCGCCGGGCTAGTTTGATCGGATTGCTGATGTGATACAAAGACATCATAAAACCATCTGCGTGATGTATTCTAGTGTTTCATCAAAACCATTAACAACACTAGAATTGTACAACTTGGAAGCTATCGGTACATTTGGTGGTTGAATTGGCTGATTAGAACGAGACATCAATGTGGCAGAAATGTCTTTGCTCTTGGTATATTACACTAAGAGCCTTCCAGTAGCATTAAATTTTATAGATCCGTATCAAAGTAGAGAAAGCGTTAGTATATGCGTTTGTTCGTATACATACCCGAAAAAACACCTAATAGCGTAACACACCTGCTTTGTACTAAAGAGTACATGTTGCATATCCTGACTGATTTATGTGATCAACTCACACCAGGAAGGACCCCTACTCTTTTCGATAACTGCGATGTTTTCGTGTCTCTCCTCAAACACGTGTCCTCCATTTGACGTCATATTTGAGGGACGTGTGACAAATATTAGGTCTAGCTGTTCAAGTCTGTACATGTATGCGACTTCGGAGCGTAAAATATCTTGCAAGAAAATGACAGTGGCTGCAGCATTCACGAAATGTATACCAATGTTATCGTGGCAAATGGTATTTACGATATATAGCATAGCAAAAGCCAACTCTGAATCATGACGGCAACGCTACGCATTATCATGGGCAAAGGCATTTAGGTTGCGTGTAAAAGGAAGACGAAAATTTAGGAGGCATGCGACTTTGATAAGATAAGAATCTATAAGTTAATGGAAGCTGGAGGCTGGAAAGTGAGTAGGTATTTAACTTTGCTGCCAGTCTTGGAGTACACATGGAATGGAATTGGTGGAGAAATCCAAACGTTTTAGCTCTAAATTATATTCATAAGGAGAACAAACATTGTATTTCGTAACCAATTTAATAGTAATAAGATACAATGTATATTCAAATTAAACTGCATGCAATAAAGAATTCATTAAAAACATTTCCATTAGTTATAAGACACAGCGTAGGTTAACATAAGATAGATGCAATGAACACAATATTATCAAGATGATATTCCTTGTGCACACCAAAGAAAATAAAATCACTTTGCAACGATAGCTTTCCGGTTTTTTAGTCACTCTCTTGAACTAAGAGATCTGTTTGATTCATTAAAGCCAGCTTTAATTCAAGTTGATGCCTCATTGTATGTAACATACCAAATGTAATGATTTAGCATGAAAGTTCATCTGTGTTGGTTGAATTCATTATTAACAAGACTAAATTTTTCGTCCAACACTTAAAGAGAAATTGGGACTTACCCCAAATTTTCGGTTGACTCCGTCAACCCTGTTTACGAAATAACCCGGCTACTGCAACGTAACGTCAGCGACACGTGATCGCAGTAGCGGGTCATATGTGCCAAATAACTTGTGTCGTCCCCCGTCTCTGTTCAAGGTAGGTCTTTCGGCTATGATGTAGATTGCCTCTTTTACTCCTCTGGCAAAGAAATCCGGTTCCGAATCAAGGATTTTTACTCCTTCTAATGCTATTAAATGTCACGGAGACTCGATGTGGACCTCTCCTGGTTTGACCTTGGCACTTTGAACTCAGAGGTATCTCAACATATCCACATCGAGTCTCCGTGACATTTAGTATCATTAGTAGGAGTGAAAATCCTTGATTCGGAACCGGATTTCTTTGCCAGAGGAGTAAAGGAGGCAATCTACATCAGAGCCCACAGACCTACATGTACCTTGAACAGAGACGGGTGACGACACAAGTTATCTGGCACGTATTACCCGCTATTGCGATCACGTGTCGCTGACGTCACGTTGTAGTAGCCGGGCTATTCCGTGAACAGGGTTGACGGAGTCAGTCCAAAATTTGGGGTAAGTCCCAATTTCTCTTTAAGTGTTGGACGAAAATTTTAGTCTTGTTAATAACGAATGTATCAGATGTTTAGTCTCTGGTTTGGTATCGTTAAGGTCGATTAAAGGCCTCTTAGTCATATCTTTTTTTTCCTTTTTGGATTAAACAGTTATGGTGATATATGCAACGTGTAGTTAAGTATAGAATAATCATCATCACAACAAATATCACAATCGTCATCATGGTTTATTACTACACTAAAAGATGTCAAATATGATACTGGTTATTTTGACATAACAACTCTCGCCACACAAATATTATAATGAGGAAAAGATAACTTATAGGTACAGACGCGTTTTTTAATTCATAGATTGCCAACCAGCAGCATCTTAGGATACCGTTCATAAGATTATTTTGTTGCATTTTCTGACTGCTTAATAAATGCAGTGCCAAATTAGCTTGCTTTGTCGACATACGCCATGTTCCATACACCTACACACTAAGTGGAGCGATTATACAGGCAGATATATTTCATTATATAGAAAAATATGAAAATATTGTTGGTGAACTTTTAGTCGGAGATATTTCAATGTTTTGTTATGTAAGTTTATCATACAAGTCATCTCCAACAGTTGGGAACTTCTTTTGTAGTGTAATACCGTAATACGTTTTATCCTGTTTAGATATAGTTACAGAGTAGTCAAATATAATACCTTGTTTGTTTATGCCTAATGTGAATTCTATTACTTTTAATAATCATTACATGAAATACTGCTAAAATTAATCTTAGGTTTTTCATTTTGAAATGCAAAATATATATTCAATTCATCAAAACAATGAGTGTTCAACTGTCATTACCCTGACAAGCATCCGTGCCATTGTTTTCAGAGATATCGGGCTAGTCTGCTGCATAAAGTTTTGTTCATGTCTTGTTTTTACGTTACGAACAATCCTAGACATTAGGCAATCTTGAAAACGTTGAATGATAGTTGCATAAGAACAATTCACTTGTGATTTTAAAATGTTTCACCAAAGTAAATGACATCCACTGATATGAACTGACTTTTCAGCATTTGAAATGTTAGATAATTGTTGCCCTTTTTTATCACATTTCTTTCTAGTACCAAACTCGTCAGGAACACCTTCATCGATGACACAGAAATACAAAGATGACAATTATCATTTAAACATCAGGTTATTTGAATATCTTTAAGCCATACGCAAATCACTTGAGCTTGAGCTAAATTATCAAAGTGTTGTTGGTTAGAAATTATCTGTCAAGACTTGATTTAATGATTTGGATTAGTTTTCCTGTTTCATATTATTGTGAAGACGTTCTATTGTTTGGTGTTGGATACCATTAGATACGTATCAACATTTACAGAGAATTTTCTTTCACTTCCAATATAAATGAAGCTAGCAGGCAATTGATGAATGCAATATTAGTGTCTTCAATTTCTATTCCAACCGATAGTACCAAATATTCAAGATGTTATCTTTTAATTCTAAAGGATAACTCTAGTTTATTCTTTGAGAAATTTGAGAGGTTCAAAAGATCTCAAGATGCCCAAAAAACTTGAGCTAGGGTTTACTAAAATGTAAATGGCTACGTCGGTCTGAACGTTTGTGTCCTTGTGACGTCACGACAGACTCGACAGAATTAAGAGTGTGTGTGTGTTTGATAACAAATAATTCGTATTTACTTATTTTTCGAAATGGCTTTGTCATCTTTGGTTATTCGGTCGGTGAATCATGTTGAATGGAACGTTAACATACTAGTATTTGATTGGAATTTTGTCCTGAGACTCGTAAGCTGGGAGGCGTTGTTACCCCGTAATTATCAGTTGTCCTAAGACTAAATTACCACTGATGATGAAGGCACAACTCTTCCTGAAACCCATAATCACCGTCGCTAATCAAAACCTCACTTTGCTTGTTTTTAACCTGGAATTCAGACAGGAAAAATTCCCTCAGGGAGCTGCAAAATCTCTGCGAACCCGGTCAGTTCTGATGCGGTCAAACTTTTCAAATTTCAAAAGCTCAACTTGGACCGTCGTAGGGAGGCTGTCCGAATATAGGTCATCCTTGTGTGCACCCGCTGTGGGTCTGCGAGTACCTCCCGCCATGATGCCCCTCCACTGCTGTTGCATTTGGTCACAAAGGCTGATCTGGTGAAGTGGATAAAAACAGTACCTCCTTATAGTTTTAAAAACTCAAACAAACTAAAGCATACACTCATTACAGCTATATGGTGTCTGCACGTGCCATTATAGCTGACATGCCGGTAGTTTTAATCTAGAGCAAAAAGTAATTTTTCGTTATGACATGATTATAACTGCATTTGCATTCTAGATATACGTGGCATTGTCAATGTTAAACATAAATCATGGCAGACAATATGGCGGACAACATGGCGGACATGACGCACGCCATGGTCACGTGGGTGCAAACACCCATTTTAGATACAGAAATCATAACAACTGTGCTAGGCGGGTTTCCCTCTACACATATTGCAACTCATTAAAAGGAAAAAAAATAAACGTTAGCAAGAAGCAAAACAAATTTGTAAGTGTCATTGGCAGGTACTGACAGTTTATAACGGAAAGGCACAATGAAGCTGATTTTATATGCTCTAACTCGTAAAGCTGCCGCCAGTGTTAAAACCGCTTGGTCTGTTAGCTTTTTCCGCTTTACCAATATATCATCAGATTAATTGGCAGAAGCTCAATTCTAAAGTCAGGATGTGCGTTCACTCTGTTTTTTGAAGCGATGTTATACAGATACAGTTAAGCAAAACAATTTCAAACACTTAGTGAGGTATGCAAAAGCGTGCTGCGTTTATTATATACTTTGTCGACATGAACAGGCTGCATAAGATGCAAATTGTTAACATGTTCCATTAGTAAACATTTGTTGCTTGAGCGATTAGGCCTTATTGCTTAAACAGTAGTCATCGTAGTCAGTTTTCTGTGTCTTTAGCCGAGGAATAATGTTAGTGTTGGTAGGCAAGACGAAGTTTGGCGAGGGGGCCATGCTGAGGGAACCCTTGAAGACGTCCGAGAGGTTTTGCATGTGTTGCTAAGGAAGACACAGGAAACAGAGGACAAGACAGAGAGTTAGATGTTAGGAAGGACAGAGACATAAGCAGAGAATAACGGGTAAATTATCGGTATAATTACATTTCCAATGGACAGTTGTGCTTGTCTTAGATTTAGATGAATACGACCATGCCTCTTAACTTGATCAAGATATTCTACAAGAAAGAAGTGAACTGGATAACAAAGGTCTTCGTTTACAGCCAACTGTTGTAATGAAGCTGACGTTTCGGTGATTGTTTATCACGTTCCACAGGCCAATGATAACATGTAGACTCAATCACGCTTGGACTCGCATCTGTTAGCAGCGACACCTAGCTGCAGTATGAAATACAACCAGTCAGCATTGCATGAAAATAAAGATATAGATTTAGCACAAACCTTATCTCTTTCCTGAGAGGACCTAGATTTCCAGATAAACTCAATGATGGCCACGAGGATGCCGACCACCAGACCGGCAATCAGCACGATGAAGATCCCGCCCACATTCGCCACGCCCAGCGCGCTGGCCTCCTTGTTCTTATCCTCGTTGGAACACTGGCCCATGTTCACCCACCACTTATTGTACAGCATCTGGATCTGTCCGGCCTCTTGGAGCTGCAGAATGGCGATGGTGATTTTGTCTCTTATTGGCGAACCTGAACAGAAAATGGAAGAAACGGTAGATATTCACTACAAAGCTACATATATCACAACATAACTCCCCGCTTTACACAATCTATATAATCTACTTACAAAAGTCTTTGTTAACCCATCTAACATTGTAACCGTCTCGATGTTCTTGTATATTGACCAGTTACAGGGGCTAGCTCCTCTGTTATAGCCTACAACTAGTTGGGTAGCACTGTCTGTATGTATCTTCATTCATCATGATTATCTGATCCAATTGAAACTATGGAACATGATACAGTATTTGAAACCCATTAAGACGAGCTTAGAACAAGTTTACCCATGTTACCCAATAAGGCTGACAGGTGCTAACCGCCATATTGGTGCCCATGATTAGCATATGAACGGATCGTTGTCCAATCGTGCAAACCTTTTGTGTGCCTTTATCGACAATGGTCTACGTTTCCTTCTGGTTTTCTTTTCTTTGAGCTTCACGCATGGAATATTATTTTTGGAATATGACAATATCTATAATTGTCCCGAAAACGCTTGAGCTACGATTTATTCAAATTTAAAAACGCCCATTTCGCCTCCATAACGATGCCCCTGTCAAAACACTGTGTACCTACAGAAAAGAGCATCCGGAACGTTCAGCGCCATTTTGCCTCGAGATGCCCTCAAGACATTGCAAAAAAGCCAGGTCATTTAAGGATATATTTATACGAAAGTAACTTGATGTATGTGCACATGCTACAGCATTGATTACATTTTACATGTGGGTACTACAGGCTTCCAAGGAGTCAAAGGACACTTTACAGACCTATCAATAAGGCAACGCTGACTTTGTTATACGGATGACATCCGTGCGTACAAAGACGTTCATGCATACAATGTCTCTTTGTGTATTTGATATTGTTAAGCGACCTGATATTGCCATATACCAAACCGTTGTGAACATGTCATTAGAATTTCAAGTGACGTTTTCCTACATTTTTTCAAAGAAAATGAAAATTAAAGATAAAAACGAATCATTGTTTAGCATACCATTTTCTGTAAGTCCTGTCAATGATCGAACCATTCTGGCCACTTAGATTTCATAATGAGGGAATTTTGACGGATGAAGTATGATCGTTCTGTTTAATGCATATTAATATTCTTATACATAATAGTCCATATCGACATGTCTATGACGGCAGTACAATATCATGGGGATTCTGTATCTATCACACGTTTACGCCAAAAAAAGCAGTTACTCAAACAACTGGATATGAATTTGATTTTACTTTTTTGGAATTTGATTTTCACTTTTTTGATTTTGGAAAAATCATATCCAGTTGTTTGAGTAACTGCTTTTTTGGCGTATCTTATTACCTGGATGTCTAATCTTCATCGACGTATCACATGTTTAACCTTTAATATTACAGCAGTGCACAGGGTATCACAAGGGAAAATCATATTCACACGTTCATCCCCTTGTGGTAAAGAAATGGGCCATGATTCGAACTCCTGTCAGACAATGACACTTAAAGCCCTTATCCACCCACGCTATCCCGACTTTCACATCTGAATAGCGCCGTTTAACATTTGCCTGAATAAATCCCGCTTCTAGTAGCCCTTCCACTGGTTTTATATGGCCTCCGTCAGTCAGTATTTACCATGGTAAAATCCTAATTCACAACAGCCCTACAGCATCGACTATGGCTAATTAAACAGCCCTATACGAGAATGGCAGTCTCTGCCACAAAAATCACATCTGTAAGCTGACTCAGACGGAGAGATGGGTGTAGCACTACCTGGACCTCTACTCCAGGAAAAACGTTGTGTCCCCCTCAGCCCTTGACGCAATCGAATGTCTGCCAACCATGGATGAACTAAATGCTGAGCCAACCTTGGATGAGCTCAACAAAGCCATCGACAGCTTGTACACAGGAAAGGCACCGGGCAGTGACGAAATCCCGCCCGACCTTCTCAAACACTGCAAGACCGTCTTACTGCTCCCGCTACACGAACATTGGGCATCATATCTACTTATTATAGAAGCATCATTATCCTTCACCATTATCCTTCATTTTTTTCCAGGTTATACCCATATATATCAATGTTTTTTGTAAAAAAAAATACAACATGAAGGATTCACAGTCTGACTAGTGTAATCATCTTACCCTCAGGAGTACCGATGCCGTAACCCTTGGAGTCCAGCAGCCCTCCCACGCGGGTGAGGTTACAGTTCCTGTGGGTGAAGTACTCGTTCATGGCGGACTCCAGCAGGAAGGCGTAATTCTCATTCAAAACTCGATCGATCCCCTCCTCCGTAGACTTAGTGAACACGGACGGCTCCTGGGAGCTCATGAAAGCCCACATTTTCTCGTACGTGGGGATTTTGGAATTCTGGATGAGAAAATATGATTTGTTTGATAATAGGTCCATTGTAAAAGATGAAGATAAACAAAAAGATAAAGATATAGTCTTTATTATATGGCTGTCATCCGTGAGCTCGTCAGGTTTTGTCCGTTTCGCCAAAAATATTTGTTGCCATACTGTATTCCGTACAAAGAAGCCTCAAATGAGCAAATATTTGCTGTTTAAAAATGCTACTGAAAGAAAGAATATCGAAAAACTGATACTAATGCCTTAAAATGCCTTTTTACATAATTTTTTTTGTCATGTGTATAAGTACATCTAAGCTGGAGAATGTATTTCTAGCCCAAAGGACAGTGTTCCAAAGTCACCGATGATATGAAAGAACAAGAGCATTGAATTTATTGTTTGTTACACCATTAAAGTGCTGCTTCTATAGGGAAGTATAACGCCGAATTACATTAATTCTTTGTTTCAATTTGGAGATTTACCACTTTGGCTTTGACTTATTATTGTCACTTTTATTCTTTCCGTGGCTAAAAACAACGAAAGCTTGGAAAAAATAAAGTTTGTTTGATTGAACATCTATTTATTCATGACAAGAGCAAGTCGGCACGCAAACAGCTTTTCATTGAGGTCATGAGGGTAGAGGTAAGGGTCGGATACAATATATTAGACATACACGTGCACATTCATTTGAGGTCTAATAACTCTATCAACATATATCATTACATATCTATGGTACAACAATATACAATTGCTATAGCATACAACATATAGTAGGGCGTTCACCGGGGATGTGATATATATATATGGAATTTAAACACCAAGTTTGATCTACGAAGCTCACCTTGAAGAATGTTTGAGTCGCACCGGAATCCAAAGTTCCGTACTTTATCTTCGTTTGCTTCGCCAAATCATCTGCTGACTCGATAGGTGACTCCATTCTCTCCACGGTTAGAAAGGCCGCCAGGTTCGCCGTGTAGGACGAGATCATTATCAGCGTAAAGAACCACCACGCTCCGCTTACGAGTCTCGTGGACAGCGCCCGAGGCATAATCTCCGAGCCTTGCTGCATGAAGGCGCCGATAGAAAACCACATACTGTTGAGCAGTGTGAATTGGTTCTCGAGATAGTCCGAGTTGGGGTTGCAAGGGTGAGGGTTGTACCACTCGTACGGGCTAAATCTCGCGAGAACGAAGAGGACTCCGCTAACGGCGAGATACGAGAGGAGGATGTAGAGCCAGATGTCGTAAGACAGCGGGTTGAGGAAGGAGAATACGCCGGGGTTGGTTCTGTTGGGGACGCGGTACATATGGTGACACCCACGTTCATGAACGGTTTGGAGAAGTCTATGACCTGTTCTCTGATGAAGCTGATGGTCAGTGGTGCCACGGCCAGGTCAGCACGCTGAGATGGTCAACAAAGTCAAGTCAAGTCAACGTGGAATTGTATTTAGAAGACGAAGAGAAATATTGTGCCAGAATCTCAGCATACGTTTAAACATTGACAGACAAAGAAATACCAGTTGGGTGCTATTGTAAAGAGCATGAATTTGGGTGATAACGTAAAGGGCATGATTTAATTTCACGAACAGAAAGAGTTTTTATCTTACAGACAGATTAGTATTTCTTACCATCCTGAGTCAAGGTCAAAGTTTAAGAGACCAGTGCCCAAGTAGAAGGCGTTTTCATAACGCAATTTCTGACATGCTCTTAGAACAGGAATAAATACCGTTACAGATACTGTTACAAACACTAGGAGGAAATTTGAAAAAAAATCTTGGCGACGGTAAAAACGTTAGGCATGTCATGGACGTATTCAAACGTAAGTATACTAACCTGATCTATAAGCTCCTTCACCATTCCTGACCACTCTCCGTCCTCCATGGGTGCGCCATACTGCCCGTCGGGCACGAGGTAAATCTCGTATTTGAATCCAAGAATGCGGGCGATCTCGTTGAGTAAGTCGATGCAAAACCCTTCAAACCTATCGTTACCCAGCAACTCTTCGTCCGACCTCCTTTGCATGACGTAAGGTTTTTCCTGTAGAACATATGTATATTACGATATTCGTTAAGCTGAGCCTTCGAAAATTAAAAGTGATGCGTGTTACCTTAATTCACAATTCTGTCAAATTATATGAATGCGAATCAACTAACTACTCAAGCATCGTGATTTTTCTGAAACGGATAAATACAATTGACGTAAATTCACAAGCTGGCAGGTGCATCGTAGGTTGGAGCATTGATCTAATAATCCTGCCATTAAAGATAAGCATGTAGCGTTCAAGGATCTAAATACACATGTGCAGATAAAGGATAAAGTCCCCTGGCCTGTAAACGGAAAAAAGTTGTAAACAGTTGCTGTATCGACTATGCTTTATACCTGTCCAGTTGTATGTGGCTTCTCCCGGTCAGTCTGCATAATAATGTGCTGACGTGTTTTGCTTATAACTACGCGGTCTTCGGCTTTGGTATGCGCATGCGCAGTTTGATCCGTGGACAGACTTATTTAGGTTCACAGACTACTCACCAAGATGGTGGTGACAATGAGTGTCTTGTTACGTAGAGAATTGGTGACATTTGAGCCTGCCAGCGACCGGTCGGTAATGTTCAGCGCCTGTCGCTCCCCTGCCTGCCAAGTTCCAACCTGATGAAAGGATTGAACCAACAGGAGGTAAGATCATTCAATGAATAGGTTAATGAGTTTATGTTTGTGTAGATTGTTCCCCCTTAAAAATGTAACATTTCGACAGCGTTAAATGCGACTACCCAATACCTTGAAAATCACGATTATCAAGGACTATCATCATGTTCACCGACTATATAGTGAGCGGACGGCAGCTGGACTAAAAAGGCGACTCACCAGTAATCCGCGCAAGCGCATAAGGCCAACTTTTAGACCATAGGTTTGGTACCCTTGGTTAAGGTAGCTGTAAATGGGGCTTTTGTCAGGATATGTTGATATTTTGGAGCATGATTTTACAGGCAAGGATTTCTATCTTCTTCTTTCAGGCTTTCACCCAGGTTTGTGGTGTCTGTAGGCCTGCAAAGTTTGCTGTTTTTGTGTGATTATCAGGTGGAGAAGGGGGTCAAAGGTCATTTTTTTGTAAACAAGGCCGGATTTGTAGGGGTTGTGCCGATTAGAAAGTTGAAATCATGGTCTAGATTGAAAGTTTAGAGGCCTGACAGCCCTGCAAATACACGTTTTTCATGGACTTAAACTCACTGGTAGGTCAATTTTTTACAGCCTGTTTCTTACATGATCACCATGTGTCAAGATAGAAAGCTTGATTACGGTCCTGTGGCCTGCATAAGATTGTAGGCGGGGTTAACGACAAAGGTCCGATTTAAAAAGAAACATTCATAGGGAAATGTAGAAAACGTCTGTACACAAAAACGTTTATGACGGACCTCAAACTTTGACCTTACACCTCATAGCATCACGACTACATATGCGTACGCAGAACTGCAATGTTTCTTTTTTGGCATACGTGCGTACATATTGGCAGATAAGCCACATCCAACTGTTTGTACCTTAGTCAGTCCAGCTTCCCTGAGTTCCATGACGTCAAGGCTGAACTTGGTTCTCTGCCCGTTACTGTCGAATTTAATTCGACCACTCAGACCGTCCTGTAACTCCGCCTAGAAATACAGAAATAGGAGAACGGGTGACATATTTTCTACATTGAAGATGACCATTAAACTGCAGTCTGCGTATCACGTTTTTTATGATTATTTCGTCAACTATATGTTTGCTAGCTTTTACCTCTGGTCTCTTTTAGATGGTTACATGATATCTGAGTTGATCGTATCAAGGTAAAAATAGCATCTAAAATTTTACATGTAGCAGATATGTTAGTTTCGTATGTCAATTGTAAGACTGACATGACACAAAACAAAACTTAAACAAACATGCTGACAAAAAGAAACACATGTACACGACATTCTAAGCTTGCACACGCATGCAGTACAAATAGGTTATTTAGTTCTGTTAGAGAAAATTGTCTGTGTATGTCAGAGCAAATGGTGTCTCTAAAATATGTTTGCCTTCTGGGCCAATCTGCCTTCTAGATAAACAAAATGAACCTAAAATGTAAAAAGAAAAAAAAAGTCCCCACTATTTTCAGGTAGTTGAGCACAGAGTGACCATAAAGCCACGCCTTTCTGTTGTCACACGATAACTTGCTCAGCGAGATCTCCTGACCAACGTTGGATCCCTCCAGTCCGGCCACCAGCACGTAGATAGCGTCAAACATTAGAGCAACGGGCGTCTGCGGAACAAGAGGAGAAAGATCTACGGCATCAGCTATACATACAACTGCGTAGGTTATCCTTTACCAGCACCAGGCAAATCTTACATGCACTAAAATTTCCCCCCTTCTGTTACCTAAACAAAGTAATGTTTAAAGGGTGTTCCGGCTAACATGACCTTTTCCCCCAACGTCCAAAGCTATCCAAAACATAAGGCATATTCAAAACAGAAGATTCAAAAATGGAGGATCTGCTGCAGTACCAAAGAAAGCTGTCAGGAGACCGAAAATGTACATTGACCTTCGTCACCCCAAGACATACGTAAGCCAATACACAACATACAAGAATAATCCCTCCCTGACTTCTTAAGTTATAGTTGAGCACCGAATGTGAAAACACATTAGACGCCGATAGACAAAGAAACAAACGAAAAAAAATACTAAGATTGTTCAAAACTGACGGGCGTACCGTGAGGCCATCTTTAATGGTACCACTGATGACGTTAGATGACTCCCGTACTCTCTTCCAATCACTAAGAACCTCCTGGACTCTCGGGTTCTTGTTATCGACCAATCGGAACGCCGTCAGGTTGACGTCACCATGTCTATAGTTCTCAAGATCAATTGTGGCTAGATCCTGTGGAAAGTTTAAAGATAAAGGCGAGGGTCGGTAAAGACTAAGTTCGATAAAGAAATAGACGTGACCAGCATTTGACGGCCTACGTCTCGGGAAAAATACATCAGTTTACCAATATGCCGTCGAAGGAATAAACTTATATTAGGCATATCGAACCTCCGCGTTTTTCCATTAGAACGCGGCAGCGCGTGAGGCAGTAAATGTCTTTTAAAAAATCTTAAAAATCAACCGTTTGTATTCTGCCAATGAAAATCGTTGTCAATAATCTATGGAAGGTTTGCTATCACACTATCATCTTTTAAGTTGAAAATATCCATCGAACAAGGAGCTAAAAATCATCTAAGTTGGCGATGCAGCCGAAAAACCGCCCCGTTCTGACGACGCGAACGCGGCACGCGATTTTGAGGCTCCCGGCGGAAGTCCCATTTTCAACTCAAAAGCCACAAGCCGGTGTAGCACGGAGAACTCTGGGAATGGTTTCAGGTGAAAGGGCAGAGATCAAGGTTCACGTCAGTGGTGGGACAAAATTTCTACGTGATTCTAGGCGGGAGATATGGAAGAAACGGGAGAAACCTCCAGAAGTAAGTGGACATTTTTGCTATTTTTCTTGAACTTAGCAACTTTGTCCCTATACTGTCGCAAATATAGATATAATATGGTTATCATGGTGTAGTTTTTGGTTCTATTTAGGCGAGTTTGGCTTGTGGGTTTAGCGATACATTTTGAGAGTTTTTTTCGACAGCCCGAAAAATGACGTGCGCTGTGTGCGCATACGTGACGGGGGAGGGGGGCGTGAGATCGCGCACTTTGTATGTGCTCGAAATTGAACTTATTGTCATAAATCCTGCGCTATTTAACCGTAGAATGGTCATATATTTTATGCTGAATGTAATATACCTTTCATATCCGATGATATGGCATACTTTGGACGCAACAAACAATTTTCCACTGTCGTAATTATGTTGTGTATATACACTAGCGTTACGATCATACAGTCCGAATTTGTCACACAGTTGTATGATCTTCATTCAGATGTCCTTTCTTGATTTTCCAGTGGATACAAAGGTGGCATATCTGGTAGAGCTATGCAGAGAACGTGGGCTGCCTTCAAGCAAACTTGAACAAGTTGAAGATACCACAAACATCAGATCAAGTGCTTGGTGACTAGAATTCAATTTCCTTCTACAAATTTTCGAAGGGAGAAGCTACTTCAGGAGAATAACTTGAACACTAAATTAATTACTGATACTGTACTAGTCAGAAAGTAAGTTGTAAGTCTGCAGTACTGTAGGTACATTATTATCTGTACCAATCAGAGATCTTATTAGAATGGGTAACATAGGTATTGATACTTATAATTAGCACAATACTATTATCATTCTGATTGATCATGATGTTAATTAGCATATTTAACTAATTAAGCATTGGAATATTAAATTTTTTAAAGTAAAGATATTGTTAGGAACCTGTTTCAGCAAGCTTACAACATCAGTGAGTTCATGTAGCAGCCAATATCAGTATCAATAACAATGTATGCATTTTACTATATATGCCTCATTAGTTTATAGCCAATTAACACATCTTCATATAGATCTATTATTGCTCCTGTTGTAAAAATTCCTGTGTTTAAGTCAACATGTAATGTAGGTTAACAGTTGAAAGTTGTTTTAGGGAATAGGTAGTACCAATAGGGATAAGTAAAACAACTTGTTGTACATGTGTATTTGAGGATCAGTTCAGTTCATCCTCTGTTGAGGATAATTACCCTCATTTGCATATCTTGCAATTAGCAAAGACTGCAAAAATACATTATTCTCATAATGATCTCTTCAACAACAGGATAGTTGGAACATGTAGTTCCTTCTTCAGTTTTCAGCATGTTTAGAAATGTATGTTAATTGATTGGCACTATTGTGAATGAATAAATTAGTTAGGGTTAATTAGGGCTAATTAAGATAAGATACTGAATATAGGTCAAAAATAAAACATGACAGTCTGTCCAGTTACATTATCTTTAAATGCTGAAAATTTGAACAATATTGGTCAAAGTGTTTAACAGTTACATTAAAACGTATGTAAATAACTGTGGACTTGTGGTCATTTCTGGTGCCATGTTGAGGTCAATCATTCCCATAGGGCCAATAGATAAGCGTCTTCTAATGAAAACGTCCAACTTTTCAACTTTGAAAAATTCTGAAAAATTTCAACTTTGTCCGATTTCGACAGGATAAAAAGCATATTAAGCGGAAGAATCTGATATGTACTTTGGCAACAATTTCAGCAAGTTATATCCTACCAAAAAAAATGGTGTGACATGCCTAATAACTTATATCAATAATAATTCTCTTGATCAGTTTCAAAAATATTGTAAGAAATATTTCTTAAGCATATCAAAACGCCAAAATCCAAATTTTTGCCCAAAACATTTGATTTAAAAAATGAGTAGAGTTCAGTAGGGTGTGGGTCATTTCCATTTTTCTCGATTAACTTTTTGACTTTCCATGTCCAAGGTCATTTTTCTATGTGAAACTAAAACCACCAATAATCAATGTTTACATTTGTGTAAGTAATAAGCTTGTTTTGTTGGATTAGTCGTTGAGCTACCGAAGTACAAGCGTACTTTCATCTAAATTCATGGTATATTGATTATGGTTATCGGTTTAGAGGAGGCCTCAATTGTTAGACGTTACATTTGAACGGAAGGCAATGACCTCGAATTCAATGGCGTACTGCCAAATTACGGCCCAACATAGCAGAATAATGTAGATGCACCAAAATTAGCATAACAATTAGACACTGGTTCTATCTAATAAATGGCTTCTAAGTACAGAGCCTGCCGGAAAAGAAACTGTGTAGAACAATCGAGTTACTTCGAGTCCTAAATAGTTTCATCAGGTTGTTTTGACACAGCCACTTTTTTTTTCAAAATTTAAGCCAAAGTTTAGATGGACGAGGGTGAAATTGTTTATGGTAACGCTTAACGGTTCTATTTGTATTCATGACAACTAGATATGAATGTGTGTAAAGACTTCACTTCAGTGAACTAGTCAGTATTGCTCCGACGGGGGCAGGCGGTCATCGATACCTTGGTCGTGAATAATTTTTTTTTTTTATCGCCACATGTCTATTACAGAGTGGGAGAAGAACAACCACTTACCAAAGATGTGACGATGTAGTGGTAGAAGTGCGTCATCATACCCAGTTGTAGAGCCTGTGTGGACAAGTATTCTGTAAATTGAAAGTCCAGCACTTAGGTACTGATTGCAAGGCTTAGGGGAATGCCGTAATCGCGGTGTAAAATTGGCCTTGACTGTGAAAGCATTTCAATAGGGTGTTATCATTAGATTGCAAACGACTTGGAGAACGTGCCAACTCGTTTATCTAGTATGACATTACGCTTTCAAACTACCTCAGGTCCTAATGATATAGCGATATCTGAGCAATCTTTGTACCACACGCTGGAAGGGGGTATACATGTAAGCAATTCTACATAAAATTAATGCATTTGAAAGACAAGCAGACAAAAAAAGGATAATTCGTACTGTAAATATGTATGTTGATTTTAGTTGTTAATGTATAGTTGATTTTTGAGGGGCTTATATGACTTTAGAAAGCATTGGAATACAGCAGCACACAATAGAGTTATAAAAACCCGAGCAAGTTAGTTGAAGTAACAGAGTCTAAAGTAATGGCTATTTCAATAATAAGGGTCCAGTTCTATAGTCGATCGCACACAGACTAACTATTCTTTCGATAGTCGCACATAAATCGTACAGACGGCGTACATACGTCGGCAATCGGTTGGTTCTGTCAAGGCCTGCTTGAAAATTCCAAGACGTCAAAATCGATCCTACGGCGTCCAAGTACGAATCTGACCTCCCCGTTATTCATACGTAGCACAACGTTGGTTACCTTATGTAGAACTCTGGGTAGTTTCTCGTATGATACATCGATGATTATGTTATTGCTGCCGTCAAGCTTGCAGTCCTTTAGCACACCCTCTCCGTCTTCCCTCCGTAACTTCCTTATCTTCAGCTCCATCTTTGTCCGGGCTGGAGCCTTTAGCAGTTCCTGTAGTCTCATCAGAGCTGTATCAACCACAGAATCATCATCGTCATCTGTCTCTCTTTCTCTCTCCATCTCTCTTCCTCCCCCCTCCGCCAGACATACCTTTAGCCGTGAATGAATTATACTACGTATTCCTTACCAATGATTTGACTGGGATGTGCATAAATTCAAATGTAATCTACAAGGGCGATTCTAATTTGCTATTCATCGGAAACAAACTCATATAACATAATTATGCAGGTTTAGCATAACTGATAGGGACTCTGCCTGCCGTATCTACCGGTTGAATCACGCATTTTACCTGCAGAGATTCCGGCCACCTTTTGAACGGTCTATTGTACAAGACCATGACCGCCGTCTTTACCAGCAGTGACTACAATGGCGATATGTACCAGTAGAATCGCCGAATGAACTGGAACAGATTGCAATCTCTATTGGGATCACCTATTCTGGCAGATTGTACTCTTAGTACCCTGATATATATATATTTGTTACTCCGCTTAAGCAGACAGGCATTGGTGGTCGCTTTGTAAGACCCCATTCTATACTAGAGAAATAGTCTGTGAACCTAAATTCGGTGATTCAACACGTACCGTCGTCGCTGTCATAAAGAAGCGAGACCCTGTTCCAGCCGTAGTAGTTAACCATGTCGAGTATGGCTTGAGACAACATCAAGGCGTCCGGATACAGGTTAACAGAATACCTGTCTTCTACCTGTACAGAATCAAGAAAATATCTTTAATACGTGATTCCGTTAAAGATAATCACAATCTATTCAAGATAAAGACTACAAACCTGTCTTTTTAGGCTATATATACGCTTTTCATTTATTCCACCATTATAGTTATCTAAACATTATTTTTCGCTTGAAGCTTCTGATTTAAGCTGTTTATCAAACTATTTAGCCATAATCACAGCCATCATCACATGGACTCCAAACCTATTTTCTGTGAGGGGATTCGTATGGCTTGTCTTTCATATAGCTTTTTAATCGCTATGTTTTGGTCTTCTATTGGTTACGTAAATCATATACCTGGTCAGGGTTCCATGTTGTCTGTATGTTGGGTACTGTTAGCGCAGTGCAAAGAGACTGAACAGTCGGTGATGATCTGGGTGACGAAGGGCCTACAATGGCTGCCACCCCTAGCGTCAACTGAAAGCAAGCTAAAAAGAAAACATTCGAGAATTTTCTGAAGAATAGAATCCTTTGACCACACTTCAAGGCCAATAGAAGTGTACGCCCAAATAAGCTACTCAGGCAACTGGATAGAATTTTGATTAAAATCAAAATTTTATCCAGTTTCTTGAGTAACTGTTTTTGGCGTATCTTACTATACCCGTATGTCTAACCTTCATCAACGCAATAGAAGTGTACCCTCTGCTGTCACCAAAGTGTATCAATGTACAACATAGAACTCTAGGTTCTTCCTTTTAATAATGTAGTACGAAGAATCTACTAGTAGCCGCTATATCTTCTAACGTTCTATTTAAAGGGGAAAGGTACTGTAACTTGATACGAACTTCTGTAAGTGCAGAAAATGTAAGTTCCATGTACTTCTTCAATTGATAGATTCCAATTTATGTATCAGGGGTGCTTGGCTCAAACACGAACCGTTGCGAAGCTACATTAAACAATTGGCCGGTATTTTTTCGCATTAATAAAATTCGAAAGTCGATGATAAAAAGTTAGTTCTGGTGCAACAACCCAGTTGATTTCGGTTTTCAATTTCAGGCTGCACATCCTCGAGTCTTGCGTTCGTCTCTTATTTCAATCTCAAAACAAAACTGCATGATAATGAAGGGCATCCCTCTTACTATAAGAGCAATTAAGTTTCAGTTCTTCAACCTACCATATTTTAGTAAATACGCGTACGCGGGGAAAGGAATCTCAGATAAAAAATAATGCGTAAAATTAGGCATATTCGCGTGAATGTGAACCGTTACCTATACTTTTGACTCAAAATGATTTGCAAGAGAAATCTCTCATAACAACGCAACTGATAAGGTGTTTTCAGACAAGTTTCAGCTAGGCATAGTAATACCGCCCACAGAATATGGCATAGCTCATTCTTGGAGGAAAAAGTGATCGCTTCGAACGCGTCTGTATTCCCGAACGTAGATTTTGGGCCATAAATCAATTTGATATATTTTTTTAAATTTGAACAGGTTATGGGAAATCTTAACTGTGCACTATCAACCCCTCTCTCTGTCCTTTCCTTTCTTTCTCTCCCTATCAGTCTAAAAAAGTTAAGGCTTATAGGATAGTAGCCTCCAAAGATCGCCTATTGAGCTTTACTGTATAGTGGACTGCTCCTGGCATACTATTTACTCTATTTGGCCGATTTCTACTATTTTCCCAGCGATCGCGCGGAGCCTGGTATAGGCTATAATGATAGAGCATATGATGGGACACATACCTGCTCTTGAAGCCTCGTAACTGTCGTTGACTTTAATCTGCTGAATATCAGAGATCAGTGTTGACCCCGCCAGAAGGGTCGCGTTTTTGTTGATTTCGTTCATGGCGAACTTGAATGCCACTTCCTCGTCAGTGAACGGCATTTGCTTATTGAACAGGCCCCCTGCAAAATGAAGAAAAATAAATCAAAAGTTTGAAAAGAAAAATTCTCTTCTTTTGAGGATAATACTTTCAAATTGGTGGACCGTCTTCAATTACACTGAGCCTCGTAAATCTTAGTATGCCTTACGAAACACTGCGTATTTCATACTTCTTTGTCCACATTATATGTACGAGTAGAATTCCAAAATACTGGGCTGATTTATCATTGTCTAGTCAATATGTTGCTGATTATAAGCTTTGGCTGTAAAAACTGAAAAGCTGAACTAAACGTTCTTCAAAACTACCCGTGGGACCAGGCTTGTTTTTCTTACAACAAATTGTACAGCATATATTATCTATTTGTAGCATAACTCTCATACAGCTTTATAACGGCTATTTCGGCGGAAAAACAAAATGAACTACAAGTGACCTAAATATCTGTGTGACAAATTTGATATCCACAGATCAGTTGCCATTCAATCCAATCGAAATTGCTGCAGCGGTACTTTAGTTCGACTAATAATTCTAAAACCGCATCTGTCCTACTTTATGCAGTTAAAGCCATTTATCGGCCACCATATGGGGCGTTTATATGTCGAGGCTCATTGCGTTTTACGTATTCAATTTCTCGCTTGCAATAGATAGATATCCCCGCTGTATTGCTCTGAATGAGAATTTGAAACATGTGGTCTTCAGTCACCGAGTCTTGAACCAGAGCCTCCCTGTTAGAAAGTTAACGAATTTGAACCAGCAGCTCACCTATGAGGCTGTTACCAGTTGTTGAACATAAAGTCATTACTCTACACTTGCTGACTGCTCAAATTGTGTTTAAAGTTTTTACATCTGCATTGTGTAAATATTGTTTAATTTGTCGGATTCTAAAAGGCAAGGCATCTGGAGATTTCTTCTAGTCGGATGGAATTTCAAAATACAAGGTCACCCGCACTAGCCTTGATGGTTTGGAACTGATTCTTGGCTTTATCTAGTTAGAGATGTTTACATTCCTCTTCTTATACAAGCACATATCGCCAAACATGGGTGAAGCTGTTTGTTTTATAAGACTGATTGGGTTCAAGTCCCCAGCTCAGTTAGAGGGAAGGAGGCCAATGACCTCCGACAAGACTAATGTTTATATCTGTGTTCCTGTGTTTGCAGCTAGAATTCTGGAGTATCAAAGATCGGTTTGCATTGACGCATATGGGTGGTTCTTGAGGTTCGGAGAAAACATGGTGATTTGAGGCACCATAGCATGATTTATAGTTTCATGAACTTATAAATCGACACCAAAAAAACAATAGCGTTAGCCTTGTTAACCGACTACCTTGACATAACCGGAAAATCGTTTTTAACGTATTTCTTAATCCCAGTTAAAATGATATCCGACACCTTATACCACACCATAGATTGTTCAAGGAGGTCTGTGTCCCGTGTAATGGTTAGGGTGCTTGGGTCGGAACCCTTAGGCTGTTTGTTCGTTCCAAGAGAAATCCTTGTTTTCTTTTGAAGAAGAAAAAATCTATATCATGTGATTCAGAATTCCACCTGTGCTGCAGTAAATACCCAGTTTTGTATTGTTCACACGTCGGCAAGATAATGGTCCCGCCATCAACAGACGATGTCAAGAGCATCAAAACGCATTTTGCAATTAAGAACCGAACAGTCTGATCCCATTGCACATTTGGAGGCGGTCCCCCATGGTGCATGATTTGACGCCATTTTCTTCATGGCTGCTGTGTTCGCACTATGAAGGAGTCAGATCCAATTTATAGCACAGCATGAGTGATCTCTAGACGTGGTCTCTTTTACACCTCTAGCAACCCACGTAACTTTATATTATACATGTACAACAGTGTCACAGAAGGAGAATGATAAATTGCGGGGTAATTGAGACCTTATAGTTAAGACTATGCTATCTGCAGTGCAAACTACAAAACATATTGTTCAAATACACCTGCAGAAGTTCCCTCGAAAGCAATTTTATAAAAAAGGTCAATTCTAATCGTTTATCAGACGAGCATTTTACCCATATTGTTAGTAATATATAGTATTGTAACATTTATATGACCTCGTGTTCAATGCTCAGTATCATCTGAAAGGAAGAAAATGTTTGATATGTACAACTTAGGTGTTAAAGATTCTCTTTTATAGGAGATAGATTTTCAATGTCTTTATTAATATGCTTAGCAGGTAATAAGAAACTACTTTTATTTACCTCTATCCAAAAAAAAATTCTAGTTGTGAAGTTTAAACTTTAAAGTTCATAGAAACCGAATGTACTTTATCGTGTCCAGATGCCTTATCTATCTACATAAGCCAATACATCCATAACGCTATACCAAAAAGAAACTGTACTATTCCTAACTGAGATTTGACGAACGTAAAGATGCAAAGTAGCCTTGAAATATGAAATGTGATATCTAGAATAGTTCAGTTTAGTTATCACTGTAGATTATATTTTTTATAATAAAGAAGTAATTAGAATTGTGGACAAATCCACCTAGATTGTTAATTATGTTATCTGTACATTGCCATACATTGTCACCGTTGCAATTGTTGTGCAAATAAAATAAAATCATTCATATAAACAAGAGTCTTTAGCAACTAACCCCGCGTTATCATAACCTAGACTGAACTGATATTGGCAAGAAGCGTTGGTGAGGTACAAAAATCAATCGCCAGCCAGATATCGAGTTCCTGACCCTTCTCCGTTACAAGTTGGTGGTTCATGCTTGCTTTGGGTATCGACCCCTCCGATGTCTGCCGTATCGACGTAAGTCAAATCCAATCGAAGAAGAAAACGCGTGACAGAACCCATGTCACAACGCCAGCCGCCAGGCATATTGTGCATTTTTCAGTATTGTCTGCATCGTTTCGGCTTTTATCCAAATTGGCGTTTTTAAAGTTTTATCAATTGTTTATTTGGACATTAAGGTAGCAGGTGATTTGGTAACAACAGGGACAATGACATACAGGAGAGACGAGAAACCTGTACTGTCTTTTCGAGGATAAACAAGGCAAGACTATATATATGATCCTTAACAATTAATGCTGAATATAACATATTGGCGAAAATTTATTTACTTTAAAAACGACTTTAAAAGGTAGATTGCGCATTGTCTATTGGCACACATAATCAAATTCCCTTCATTTGAATGTTATATAGATTTAACCATGATGATGAATTTTGAATACAATTCCTTTCATGCGGTGATCAATTACAACAGCAATGATTACCTATGCATCTTTGAAACCACGACAAGTTTCTGTGCCAACAAGTCATTGAATTAATGAAAGCCGGCACGCGTTCCCGAAATAAAGGAATTGAACCTTTCCAATATCTATTGCCATTAACCTTGCGCTTGGTTTTTCACCCTTCACGGTACAGACCTGTGTCAGTTCCTTTCCCTTTTTTATTGGATTCTGACCTTTATGAAAACAGATAATTGACCTTTCACCTCGATGTAATGAGGACGCGTGCCTTGCGTGCGCAAGCCGCTCCCAATCAAGGACTCTGAGACGTGAGTCGTGCGTCTTGGATCGAACCTCCAAGATAACAACAAGGAGTTAATGTGTCTGGGCGTTTAAGGAGACTTGCCAGCTGATTTTGTTTGGCATATAGAAGGACCACACCAAAACAGCTTTTAAATTTACAAAAATGGAGCGCCGTGCCATTTTGATGTTGATTCATTTGACTAGGAAAGAAACAACACAAACTTTGTTTTGATTATCAGTTATTGTTGGATATTTATAGATTTGAAGACTACACAGAGTGGAGAAATTTAGTTAAAGAAATAAGGAAGAAATAACATAGTTTATCAGGTAAGTCTTATCTAATGAATGCGGCCAAGGAAAACACGGTGATAAGACCGCATGGCTACCATCCGATATCACTAAACATCCGTGTCAACCCAAGCCAGGCACAACGGGAAGTTAGGCCTAGGGACGATAAAGCTGTGTTTCCGGTTTTGGTCATGAAAACATTAGGATTAGTAGAGAGGGATTCTATTATTATCATTATCATTTTTTAAAGATGTCGTTAGAATCATTTTAACACTATTAAACATTAATGCATCAATGGCTAGTATTTCAACGCAATTTTTTTTAAATCATACACTGTACACTGTTTACTACACATTCTTACACTGACAGTTTAAAACCCTAATCCGTTTAGATATTGTGAAACACAGTCAAATTCTGTCTCGACTTTCATCACTCAGATGTGAAATGGAAAATATTATGTCCCTTGCCAGTGCCCAACCAAAAACAAAGCTTTGGTAGGAAGATATTTTTCAGGGTCGGTCGGGTGACCTAAAAAAAAGTATGTTTATCAAAAGGCCTTATTATATTATTAACAGTTTTTCAATATTACCTTGGCGTTATAGAGGATTCTTAGTACAGTCGGTAATAGGCATAAAGGTTAAGTAAGAAAAACATGCTAATAAGTTAATCAAATTTAAACATAAACGTATAAGAGAGAAATGTTAGACTGTTACCCTTTGCTGAAAAAATTGCCCTGCTTAAAATGTTTCAATGTACAGTCCGTATTAATGGTTTTCGACAACAACAATCTGGCCTTTGCAAAATTTGCGTCAGGAAACAAGTCAGCCCTAGATGATATCCCTTCTAAGCACCCTTACTTAGCATGACATAATTTCCGGAGACCTAATTGAGAAATACAATCTCCCCTTCTTGACCTAAATAATTATCTTTCCTTTATCCGTTCTCCAGCTGGTACAAGGCAGATTGTTAAACCGTTCTTTGTGTGACAGCTGGGCGCACAGCATGAAAGAAAATTGCTTCGTGTTTGTAGGGTTTTGATTTGCTGCTTTTCGTTTTCAATCTGGAAGGAAAATTGCATAAGGCTTTAGAGGTCCATGCCCACAAACATGAAAAAGAAAATCAAAGGCGAGAAGACAATCAACGTGTACACTGCAGAACGACTCTCTGACTATCTTTGTCGTCCAATATGAAGTACAAAATTGAAAGTACTGTGGCAGTACCGTAGTAAGCCGCTAAGGGGACTACATCTTTTTCCAACCCCTATCAACTCCCGAAATATCATACGATCCACTCACAGGACCTAGAGTTGTGCTATTCAAAGACGGACTTACATTCCTACCATTTCAAAGAAGTCGAATCCATGTAGCTTATTTCTTGTAGTTATATGACAACGTATTTATGGATCTGTATATTATTTTCTATCTTGACCTGCACTTAACCCAAACTTAAATCAATAATAGCCTAGTTTTATCTCTAGTCTTATATGTCAAAGTCACATTGGGAGATTGAACCCTCGTGTTGCATCTGAATCCATCATCGATACTCGTCGCGACCGATTTAAGATGAAGTAAAACTTGAACGCAAAAAGTATCAAATTCGGTTTCTAGACGTAGACGTGTTTTGTTTATCGATTATGCGCTACATGCTACGATTTCTAATCATACATCAACGAGTGCTGAGTTAATGTATTCGATAGAATGATTACCTGCTAGTTTTGTTTCGATAAGATTGAAATTGAAGTCAAATGTGGTTGTCAAAATAAGTCGTTTATAAAATCAGCAAGCGTATATGCCGATAAGTATTATCAACAAGCATTGATATACTATCGTCTTATCGAAGTATATACTATTAGACATGGCTTCTTAAACTTCGTGTTATGTAAGAGTATCTTAATTCTGTATCATTTCCAAGTGTCTTCCCCTGCCTTGTAAGAAGCTCTGTTGCGTTAAGAGATTGAGTCTTAAAGGGGGCGGTATAGATTAAATCTACCGTCTCTGATATTATGTGAAGCGATCCTGAAAGAAGAAGAATCGTTTGGAGCAGCGTCGTGTCCCGGACACTGAGACCTCAAAGCATCTGTAGCACTTACGCAATACATTTGTAAAACATAATTTCAATGCTTTTGTACAGCCTTAGGAAGAGAAGATACCTTTGCATGACTTTCCTTAAGGCAGACGAAGGGAAGTGAAAGCAAATGGTTTATGTAATACTATACACATGCTTTATGGAGTTACTGTTTTTTCGTTGACATATTCGCGAAAACTTAGATTGCATTATATTTTTACCAAAATGCAGTTACTGTGCGATACAATGCATTGACCGATGCACTTTTGTTAGTTTCAAAAACAGTCTAAGGACTGATCTATTGTCAGATAATTCATATAAAGCGAGACTTATCCCGTAAAACGTTTAGTGTATCAAAAGTAATTCAAAGGAAATGTTATGTTAATGAGGTCATATCTTATGAATTTATCAGTGTTAATCTAAACGGACTAATTTTGCAACAACTAGTAAACAGTTTAATGATAACAACAATTTCAAGATCAGTATGCACGATAAAGCTGGAAAATAAAGTCTATGTTCATTCGACACTTACCTATTCTTATGGTATCAGGAAGGCCCACACATATTGTAAGGCAAACGTCGAGAAATAGTGTTGTCTCTAGAAGCTTCATATTGAGCGTTGCTGGTTATGGTAGGATAGTCCGATCTGGAAACTTCAATGTTGGGCGAACTCAACAGTTGACCATGTAGACAGTCGTTCTGGTGCTACCTCGTTGTTTTGTTGTAGAACACTTTGAGCCCTATCCACGGCTTGCCCGCCATCTTGGAAAAGGCGACACGAAGGTCAAATCTATGAGTTCTCCAGTTGAATCCTGGGGGAAGAGAAAAATGCGTCAGCTTTTGGAACTCGAGTTGCTGAAAGCGTGCGCCACTCTGAAAAAGCGGAAGCCAGAACGTTGTTGACTATATTCCAATCACTTTGCAGTTACAAGAGTGGTAAGGAATGTTGAACGTAAACAGAGAAAGCTGATAATACAAAACTGTGACCATTTTTGACCTACCCAAGATAAACCTGCTCTGTAATCAATTGCATTTTCTCCATTACTCAGAACCGGAACGACCATTTAAAGCGGGTCCCTAGCTTCTGAGTAATACTGCGTTACGCGGGGTGGATTTGAGTCTAACATGGAAACGTCCGCACTCTTTCTACATGTAACATTCGTCATTGCATTGTCAATGCTGTTAAGCGGCAGTAATTGTAAAAGCTGTCAGAGGAATACAAGAAATACCTCTTCACCACCAGAAAGGGAACAGAAAAAAAAATGGACTAGTTCAAATTCAGAAGAAAAACATAGATTATAAATGAATCCTTAGATGCTATAGTCACGTGGTCGAAATTCCCCTGCGGTTCCAAAGGAAAGACATATGAAAGGGGGCGTTATTGCACGGTCGAATTAGTGCGTCTATGTCTAATATGAACATATGGACTCGTGCCGCATGTATGGTCGGCAACATTGATGGGTCTTCCCAACAGGGAAACGAAATAAATGGATACTATTCATAACGCCCTCTGTTTATATCTCACTGATTACATTGTGTGCGGAATTATAACATGGACCATAGAGCAGAATGGGAATGGGATTGGTAATAAAGCAGGTTATTGTTATTTGGAACGCTGCCATCTTGGAACGTTATCCCTTAAAACAAATATAAAGCAACTCCATTTGCAATGAGGGATCCCTGTAGCTCAACTCACAGTTGAGCTCTTGGTTCCAATTGGTTGCAAACCGGCAGACCTCGCTTCAATCCTGGGTCACGACTCTCGGTCGGGGCTGCACACGTCTTTCGGAAAGGACGTAAATGGGGCTCCCGTGTTCGCCGTACCCTGGGCATATTAAAGTGCTAGCAACCACTCACAGTAAAAATGTACTGCTACTGAAACACCAAGGAAACATGCTGCCCTCTATGCACGTCATTGTGCCGCTAGATACTACACGGGTCTAAAGAACGAACGCAGTATACAACCAAAGGCTTCTATTGACCATTGACCCAATAATGGAGTCAAATGGTGGACTAAAAAAACTCGTTATAATCCCATCGTTCTGTTTTGACCACAATCATTATAAATCATAGTATTTATCGTAACAATAGGGATGTGGCTTTCTCTCGGTGGCAGTACCCACAGGACCTAATTATCCGGCAGGATTATCTTTATGAGGAAAGGAGGAATTTTACTCGTGTGTTCTGTGATACACGGGCGGTCTGGCAGATAGGGTCAAGGAAAATAATGTTTTCAACTACCTGACCGACCTCGCAAATGCTTGCTCACCCTGGCTTTTGTGGGGGGTGGCTACGCTGGCAAGGGGCATCAATTTAAAAAAAAATCTAAAATCTTACTGCCAAAATTAATGACAGAATTCCTGTATTTCACATTTACACTCTGAAACATATTAAGGTATTGAGTAGTTGATGTAAAAAATGTAGTAAACATTTAGCTTCTTAGCTCTGTTGATTGGTTTATCTTTATACAGCGTATACCAGTTTTTTATTTATTTCTAAAATGTACTTGTTGGATCACTTGAACCAATCTCTTCAAAAAGGAGCAATCAGGATTCCTTACCTACCGAACCTATTTCTGCTAGGACCGTGACCGGAAACATGGCATGTTTTCGCCAGGCCTAGCTATGTATAACACGGCGATGCTCGGTAGCGTCTCAGAATCTTACCATCGCTTCTGTTTCATCGAAATCCTATTTCACGAGATGAGGTCTCTGAGATATATCAGATCTAATTCCTGTTAATCCCCAGCCATTCGTATGTATCAGACTCCTACTGGCCGAATTAAGATACATGTTCTTGCAAGGCGGAGGGATTTGTCTCCTAGACGGGGGTTTCTTCCAAACAGGTGGCGAATCACGGCTATGAATAGAATAGGACATCGATCTGGCGAGGCTTTCATGGGACACTGCAATATCGTTTGTGTCAGGGAATCAGACACGTTCATGCAAATATCATTGTAAAGAGGAGAGGGAAAAAAATGTAGTTCGAAATTCGAATCAACAATTGAAAAGCTGATAATCTTTTAAAAGTGAGGGTTTCTTATGTAGTCATTATAAGCAAATAGTTTTCTTAATGGTGGTCATGAAGAGAAGGAACGTTAACATTTTACTGTTTTTTCCTTATTTTTGTATTTTAACACACAGCACTAGCACCATACCGTTAAAAATCGTAGTGAATAACTCTCAGACGTGGTGTACTACATTCGCCCCCCTCATAACTTCTGTATTTTAGCCCCCCCCCCCGTCTAGATAGGCTTAAAACAACAATTTGGTAATAATAGTATAGGTTTCTCATTTCTGTGTTGCCACGGCAACGGGTTTCTGACAGACATGTTATACAAAATTCACTAATTTCGGTTTAAACAATGATGTTTCTAAGATTTTCTTGCTCAACCACACGAGTTTTCCATAATGTATAACATTGATGACGTCATAACTATGTCATATTACATAATAACGTTACAAAAACTACAGGAAATGTAAAGGCGTATGTGTACATTACTCCCTGCAAATTCAGTGATGATAGATCATACCGTTTGGAAGTTATGATTAGAATGATCCCCCCCGTCCTAGGTATCCCCAAAAGCCCAGTCTAGATAGGGTTAACAGTCGAGAGAAAACCATTGAATAATCCATTTTACCATGTTTACCATGAAATGGTGTATAATTCTTAAAAAAAAAAATTTTTAGATATTAAATGCGTTGTTTCTTACGGCCGAATCATACGTACAGGACAAAAACAAATCATGACTTTATATCGTAACAGTGAAGCAGGCAGGCGCTGACCACGTTTATGTTCTTGGTTGGCATTTAGATGGACAATAGCTCAAGTGTTCCTTTTTTAAGATTTTGTCTCCAAATTGATATCACTATGAGATATACGCACTTATGATATATTTTGAGAGGGTCAGAAGATCTATAGATGTCCGGACACGCTTGAACTACATATACTATCACTAAGCTCTGTAACCGTCAAGTTAGTCTCCTTATGACGTCATGTAAATACGATATATCAACACGTGAATACAGTAAACAAACAAACGAACTAACAAACAAACAGACAAAACCAGCCAACAATGATATAAACATAAGCTGAACCTTCTCAGCAAAGACAGCGTGTCCCGGAAGTTCTGCTTCAGTACCAAGGTCGGCTACCAGGGGGTTCAAAATTCCAAATTAAGCTGATGTGTTAAGCCGAATTTTACCGGCTATACAGATACAGAAAATTGAACTCAACACATATGAGCATATGAAATATATTTGGAATTTATTGAGAGATTCTTAAGAAATTGCGCCGGATACGCACGCACGCACACAGACACACATACCGGAAACTATACGTCCAATTTCATGGCGCTAACAGCCCTGCACTTGCAAGTTTAAGCTGGGCATATCCTACCTCAAGCCGGGAATTAATACACAGCTCTATAAAAAGAAGATGAACGGACCCGAACTGTGCCTATCCTTCACGAGATGAAGTATTGTTGCTTCTTCGGTCACGTTTTGAAATCACTTGTGCGGGACGAAAGACATCTTATTTTGCACTTGAACCACATACGTATTCAATCAAACTTTTTGAATTCGTTTTTAAATTCTCTCTATGAATGATCTTAGGAAATGACGGCTGTTGTAAGACTGGTAGAATAAAAGACATACACCGTCGTCCAATGATTGCATCAAAACTGCACCAGGACAACGTGGTAATGCGTCTGATATTTATTGTATTTTTAACGTTATAGTTAGTCATCGTTTTGTATTTTAGACTACATAGAAACATTATAGAACATTTTACCATTGACAGCAAATGTCGGCGTATATTTCTACGTCAATCGTTGGAAATGATACACAACACCGGAATGTTATGCTTTCAAGTGCCAGAAGACAATTTAACCAGGCTTTTCCGAAGGAGGTGTACGCAACATGATATGCATGAAGGATGGTCTAAGTCGGTCCAGTCCTCTGGACTGATAAGATCTTAGATTAGAAGACTGCCAGACTGGTTATATATGTATAAGGACACAGGAGCTTTAGGAAGACATTCCAACATATAAATCACACCAGCGGGGATTTCTGCAATAGCTGGAGTATATAGCCAGTTACCAGTTTTAGAACCTAAAGTATTCTTCGGCTCGTAAGAAATCATATCCGCATAGACACATGATTGAAAAAAACCCTCGATAATGTCATGAATATATTCGTGATCTTTCATATTTGTAACCGGATGACACTGCAACAAATATGCGACTGTTATTAAATGACTAGACATATATAAAAGTAAGAGTAAGTTTTGGAATTGAAATATTAATGGACATTCTTATAACGAAGAAGAATATCTAAAGATTGCAAATGTACGTCACAGATCAACCATTACAAGACTGAGAACAAGTTGCCACGAATTCGAATCAGAAAGACATAACCGCACTCCTCGATAGCAAAGAATCTGCCAATTTTGAAGTCAAGGTATAGTAAAGTAGAAAACGAAGTACATTTTATTGTAGACTGTCCTTTGTATGATAGCGATAGAACAATTATTTTCAGTTATGTGTTAAGTAGATTCCTCTACTTCAGATACCTAAAAAGTAGAGAGAAATTTATATCTATAACAGCATTCGATAAACCAACTCTAACTAATCATACAGCCACCTACATTTATACAATTACCAAGAAGCGAGAGGAAGTCGAAAGTACTAGAGTAAGCCAGATGTTTATATTCTCATGAATATGTATATAGTTGTTCACATGTGACCTGTGCTTAGCCCAGTGGGGCAAACATGTACAACAAAGGTCTTCATTTATTATCTAAGACTATGCCAAGTAAAGAAGGTTGGAGGAGGTGTTTGACAGAGTATCTGTGGTGACCCAACGGTCAAGTACACTAAGGGAGAAATGATGCAATGTGAAAACCGACTTACAATGCTTGTAGGTCGTCGATGTATATAGTCTAGCAACCTTCAAAGATAGAAATACATAAACTGCCTCTTGAACCAAAAGTAAAAAAGCACAAGGGATTGTAACACTTAATGCTATGACGTTTCCAAGTGTTAAGGGTATGTCTCGGACATATCCTAATTGAAGTCTTGATAGTCGAATTTTATGAAACGAAACTATAACCACGTGCCACAACGATAGCAGCAATTCTTTTACGTAAGGGCTCTCTCTGCCACATTTGCCGTTCGATTGTCATCCGATAGCAAATTGAAAACACCCTTTGGTAGTATAAATCCAAGTGTCTTGGTACGTAAAATGTACCATCGTATTTTAAGAAACTTCATATCTGTAGTTAGTCCTGCGGCTGTGGCAGGCTTGAAAACATGACAACATAAAATTGTGCAACGGCCTACCAAGAATATGACAGCGCTTTCTTAAATATTAAACATTTTTGTCGAGTTTTCAACCAGAGCGCTAACTGTGGCTCTCATAGCTTTCCACGATCCATGCATCCCAAGCCGCTGGTAGCTGATGGTCAGTAAGACCTTCAAGATTTATTTACAACTTTGACCCCAATTCTAGCTGCTCGTTTTTTGGATCTAGCGGCGATCGATGGCAATTTTACGGACCCTTTAGAACTTTCTCATCTTGAGGTTAATTCTAGAGAAGTGGGCATCCCGGCTAGGTGTCGTACAGGTACAAAAATGGTTGATAGATCAAGAGTGTTGCGCAGTATCCAATAGAGAGAAGTAGATTCTACGTAAACTATATTCCACATCGTTTTCATGTATTGCATTTCATCTTATGTTTTATCTGAACTCTATTGGGTCATTCTTGCGCCGGTAATGAAGACAAATGAGGTCATTAAGGTCATTGAACCTGTCACAATCGTTGTGCAATAAAATTTGACTTGACTTAAGGACTGATGTTGAAAGGTATCTCAAAACCTCACATTCCTTTTATTTCCTAATCTAATAACTTTCTGTCCGAACCTCACCTTTACCAATCACACAAAGCTTTGTCAGAATCTTGAATCAGCAACTCGCCATCACCAAAGAACGCTGTAACAGATGTCCAGAGAGCTTTATCATAAAAACTTGCCTCCACCAATCGAATAACTTTCTGTCAGAACGTCGTCTCAACAAAAACATTTTTATGTCAGCAACTTTCCTTCTCCAATCTTAAACCCACTTAAAGGTATCGGTGTTTTTGCGATAATTTCTGCTACAGGACGTCGAAAGCGTTGAAATGTCTGGAAAGGTTTGCTCGTTACCATGTCTCTGTCGGGTCTACCTCGATCCATTACCGTCAATTTCCATCTCCCTCAAGAGTTAACCCAAATCTACCTCCGCTTTTTATTACCCTTATGATATTGGTCTAGATTTTGCGACTTATGGATAGACCATTGAAAAACAATATTCCCTTTTCACCTGAATCTATAATTATCAAAATTGATAGTGTCACATATTTGATAACTAATTGTAGTCGATGAAGAGTTTAAGTTGCAGCAAGATCTTTTCTTACGTAAAGTTGTGAAACCAATTATATTGATAGATACAATGTTTATGTCGATCAATTGTTCGTACATTCGGGAACAGTCGATAAGGCCAATAGGTCATGCAAAGGTCAAATAACGATTTATTCCATTTATCAACAGATAATTTGATAGGATGTATCAATAATATCCTGTACGTGGTTGCTGAAGTTATGAACATACATCATATCGTTATTTGTTCGGGAAGTGAAGCCATAGCGGTCAGGATTGCAAATTTCATCTTTCCAACTGGAACTGTTAACGATAATCTGGTAACTACCATCGCGTCAACCCAGTTTGCACTTAACCCTATCTAGACCGGGCTTTTTTTAGACTTCCTGGACGGGGGCGGGGGGGGGGGCTCTTTCGACCCCCCCCCTTCATAACTTCCGAACGGTATGCCCTATCATCACCAAATTTGCAGGGAGTGATGTTCACGTAAAGTTTTATAAATCCTGTAATTTTGGTGACGTTATGACGTCATATGACGTAATTATGACGTCATTGATGTCATTTTATTGGCTAAATACGGAATTCCCATAATATCTAAGCGCATTAGACAAAATAGTGCGCATTATTGATTTAAAGGTATGCCAAGACATTTGACGTCAGTGGTGACGAAGTTGACGTCAAAATAACGTCGAACGATGACGTCATGTGTTGTTAGCGACCCCCTGGGATCCGCCATCTTGGATCGGCCATTTTTAAATTTTTAAAAATCCTTTTTTCCCATTTATGACCTCAAATAACAGTCAAAATAGACAAAAAAACATTAATCTGAATGTTTCTCGTTAAGAAAATTCCAGGTTGTGACGAATTTAAAGGCGAAAAAGCCTGTTTATACCGAAAATAATGATTTTGTCCGACATCTTGGATTTTGACTGCTGACGTAATCAAATTAGCATAATTTATTAATATTGAATCATGAGAGTTACATTAAAATACATATAATGTTATACATGTAGGAAACTAGTGTGGTTGAGCAAGAAAACATTGGAAACAACTATGTTTAAATCGAAAGTAGTGAAATTTGCATAAAATGCCTCTTCAGAAACCCGTTGCCATGGCAACACGAAAAATGATAAACTTATACTTTTATCATAATATTGTTGCCAACTAAATTTTAGGAAAAGTCACCAAGTTTGGTTGTCCTACCATACGTCGTTTGGCAGTTATACGATGTCAAAGTTGGCGCGGGCACTTTTAGCCCCCCCCCCCCGTCTAGATAGGGTTAAGCCATGCTGATTCAATAATATGTATGACATCAACGCGAGTATCAAATTGTGACTGTTAAAAAAAGGTTTCGACAATACTGTAAATCGTACAGATGAGCTGCAACATGTGCAAATGCCAATATCAATTTCAAATCAAAGACGTGAAAGAACAGAAAGTAAAAAACTATTATACGGTACGCCATACTCTGTGTATGGCATACATAGCAATATGTTCAATGTCTCTGACATGATGGATTTCATTAGAAAGGCTACTTTTTTTAGCCTGAGTGTCATCCTGTTTCAGTTCCAGGCTCTACCTTAGAGCCTGGAACTGAAACAGGATGACACTCAGGCTAACTTTTTTGCCAAGCTTTTTTATTTTTGCATGCTCACATGTTAAGTTCCAAGAAGATGCTATCCATATAATTGAATCTACACACTTAGCCTTACTGGTACGAAACTGGCCCACTGGAAGACCAGGACTGGGAACTGCCCCTTGTGAAGGCCTGAACAGTTTTCCTGTCGTACTTTGACCCAAAAAAAAGAGTGACCCCTTACCCTTCAGCCATTCCTCTCTTCTTCTGTAATCGACCATCAGTACTGCACTCGTGCGTCTTGAGGGAAACGGAATGAGAATTGATTCAATTTTGTACGGTGATCAGTCAAAGTGATGCATGGCTCGGGCGAGCTTTAAATACGCCCACATTAGCGAACTGTTTATAACCATATCAACAGGATGCAACCTTTTTACTGAGACACAGAATCCCAAATTTAGCGTCATCGTGTAGATAAGGTAATCATGGTGTCGGGAAGGCAACGACATTATCCTATTGGAGTGTAAATTAGAGATTTCATAATAGATCTCCGAAATCTGGAATGGGGAGTTTGATAAAGACCGCCATGATTTTGAGTACTACATATAGCACGCCAAGTTGTGAAAAACGGAACTGCTAGATATCTTATATTCTCTTGATCTAGCTCCCTTCTAAATGACTCTCATAGGTAGCACGTAAGACGGATATATAACAGCGGTATGAATTTGAAGTTTCGACCATCTGAGCCAAAGGCAGAGTTTCACATATCTTCAAGGAAATATGATACGGCAGTTCACGTAGGAGTTGAAATTTGTTTTTTTCCTTTTTTTTAAATTGGAAATTCATTGAAAAATTGCATCATTCTTCGTGGATTCATAAAAAAACACAAACCTTACATACAAACGTTTACAATTCACGCAAAGCACAACGGGCACAGATGGCTCCATAAACAGTTGAGGATTTAGCGTTGGTCAATGTTAGGGGGTGAAAGTGCGGTTTTTTAAAGGTTTATCTGAGTGACTGGCTTATTACGATACAGTCTTTTAGAATAGGTATCAAGAGCTTTGCGATGCTATAGGCATTTTCGAACTCTGCTACGTTCTAATGCTAGTGGAAAATTGAGGATGAAATAAGATCTATTTCCAAGTACCTTATCCCGTGAGGAGGCGTAAGACTTTGCCGCAGACAATAAACCACGAGACTTGCAAACCGTATAATTTGCCAAGAATAAAGAAAATGACGTGATAGCTGTATTTTTGTCCCGGTGAGTTGATTTAACCTTTTTTTTCTGACATCGTATTATACTGATTTGAAATATTTGATACGTACAAATATTGAACTTTTATCATACCTTGATACTAACATTTGGCACGCTATATATTCCATGCATAAGAAAATGCATTCGTATTGTTTATAATATCAACCAAACATATTAGAGCATACATGTCCTTAGTTCTGAACACCTTCGAAACACATAAAAATAGACCTGTCATCAGTGCTAAACACCATCGACACACGTTAATAATACACCTGGCTTTGGTGCTGAATACAATGAAAACACATATAAACAGACCGGTCCTTGGTGCTGAACTCCATCATATCAAAACCCATTAAGAAAGACCTGTACTTTGTGCTAAACATCTTCCAAACACATAAGAGTATACCTGTACTTGGTGCTAAATAGAATACTTGCACATAAGAATAGACCTGACCTTGGTGCTGAACACCACCTAAGATACTAATAACAGACGTTTTACTGCTGAACATAATCCAAGCACATTAGGACTGACCCATCCTTGGTGTTGAAATTCCAGATTTGGGTACAAACCTAGCGTTAGTTCTATACACAATCAACACACGTTAGAACAGACCTGTTTTGTAGCTGAACACCAAAAAAAAACACACACACATTAAAACAGACCTGTCATTTGTGCTAAACACCAACCAAACACATCAGAACAGACTTGGATCCGTCCTTCCTGCTGAGCACTACCCACACATTGAAACAGTTATGTAGGTAGTCCTGAAAACCATCCACACACGTTAGAACATATTGTTGTGCTGAACACTATCATATCCATACACATGAGAACAGACCAGTCCTCTGTGCTGAGCACCACCATTCGAACATTTAGAATAGATCTACTATTGGTGTTAAACACCATCTAAACACATTACAACAGACCTGACCTGTTATTGGTGCTGCATACCATCCACGCACGCTAACACGGACCTGTCCTGGGTGTCCGACGCCATCCAAGCTCATGTAAACACATATGTCCTGAATCACACACTGCAATATCTGCCGAAATGTGCTTCGCAAATCTACCTAGTACACTGTTGCTCTCAACATGTCCTCTAATCTAAATGTATGTCTTGAATGTCAAAAATAGATCGGATAAAAACATTGCTTCCTTTGTAACATCAACACACCAGCCAACACTTCTAGATGCATTTAAAAATGCCAATGTTAAAAAAACCCAGCAGGATCCCTGGTAACAGTCGATTAGTTTTTAAGCTAAGGCAAGAGTATTTCCACCGGCCAATCAATAAAATCCCTGACGTGGTCGCCTCACCTAGCCTATGTGTTTTATCACAAACAACAGGACCTTGTGGATCCTCACATGCCACAGGATATATATAATGATTTGGGGAATCCATGGGTTGTTTTTTTTAAATTTCAACATACTTCCGTCATCTGTTTATTACAAGCCCCCAGGTAAAGCACAAATGCGTGTCCAGTAAAGTGATAACAATGAAGTTCCCGGCTGTCCTCGGCCTTTTCTAACCCCTTTTAAAGACCTTTAACAAGCATGTTATGTGATTACCTTAACGGTAATCCTAAGTACTACCACCATAACATGTAGCGAGCGAGAAAATCCTTTTTAGTATGTAACACGACCTATTACAGAGCCATAATTTATAAAAACGAGGACTACCCCTGTATCTTAACAACTACCGTGTTTAAGATTCATCCCTACAAAACCATTGTGTTCCAATCCACTATTACCTGAATGTTGCTGTATTTTAAACGTTCATTGTCGCATGTCTTAGGCGTGACACATTAAAAATAAAATGTTTATACATAAATGAACTTCCTAAAGACAGCCATCTCCTTTCCATGCTGTACTTACGTACCTAGGTGAATAAAAAATCTCATGAAAAACGACTATTGTGGCTACTTATTCAATTTCGAACACAAATGCCATGACATCAATGCAGAACAAATACATCTGTTGTAGAAAGCTCACCTTTCCTATGTTAACTCAGCCAACGTTGTAAGGCATTTGGCGTAAATTCGGCATTCACAATCTTAACTGCCATCTGCCAGAAAACACTGGAAATAGCTGGGGAGCAGAGCCCTTACCGAAGGTGAAACCTGGATGCATCCGATTATGGTTGCTTTCGAAATAAAACGACAGTGAGCTGATCTGATAGATTCCAGGCGCGTGGCTCTGGATTTGGTGACGCCTACAGGACGATTAATGACCGGGAAGACCGTAACCCACCTGAGATTTAGCGGGCCGGGGTCTCCCGAGGCGCCGCCAACTACGGTCTGCTAACCCGATGATCGGCACGTCGGAAGATTCTCTTCTTCCATTTATCAGGTCTATGCCCCAAAGCATCTGTATGCAAATTTGCCAACATGGACTTGATATCAAAACGTTTGATATCTTTTTCCAGACATTCGACTACCGTTATATCGGATGCTAGTTGGTTTACTTATATTTGCCGTTTAGAAGTGCCAACAAATCGAGGATTCTATTCATAAGGCATGAGAAAAACGACGTTGTGTTTCTAGTTATCCAACCGACACATGCTTTCTTTGGGGAGCTGGGCTGCATACTGACATCTGAGTGATGGAAATTCAGAACCAACTGAATCTTTTGCTGACTTTTTGTATTTCACACTCTATTAAGAAGAGAGTATAGTCTTTGAACAGTTGTAGGGATGTCTAGTAAACATTTAGATTCTTTTTTCAGTTTACCATAAGACAAATTCTCGTATGCCTGTGCTTTTTTGTTTGAGAATGTCATTGAAAATACCAGTGTTCTGATACATTCCTTTTTTTGTGATGTTAAATTGTATTTGCTGGATCACAATAAAACCTCTATCTACAGAGCCTATATTTTTCAATGCGTTAACCGTGAACAGGACATTAGTTACTTAGGCCTAAGTAAGATGAGACTCTCTGCTCAGTGATTCGTGGAACGCGCGGCGCAGAACCCAACACCCCGTGTCAAAGTGTTTTCACGAACAGCGTGCACTGAATAAAGTCTCAATCGAGGGGCGATTAAGAGCGCATGGATTTGACATCGGTGAAAATAGAAATTGCATTTAATGTTATCATGTTGATAATCTTTTTCTAATTCATTATTTTTCCGAACTGCTTACGTTAATGTGTCAATTGTGATATTCATATGTAGTATATTTGTTTTACAAGAAGCCATCTCAATTCCTATTCAATAGTGTCTAGTTTTAAATGGCATTACTGGTGCCTAAATCATGGTAGAAATGCACCGACCACGTTACGCCAAAGTTATGGACCATTTTTCAAGTACATGAAATAACCCATGAGGTACTGAACACACCACATGACAAATCTCACGAGTGCAGCAAAATGTAATTCAATAAACTACCAAACAACATACTAATGTACACCGTTGTGAGGTGAGGTCGTTCATAGGACACGGTCAGATTTGAATCTATGAAGTCAAATAAATGAATAAATGAATAAATAAATAAATAAGATAAAGGAAATGTACACTGAATATGGTGCTGAAAAACTGCTGATTAAACATCGCGCGGGTGCTTGGCAACACCTCGAAATTATGTATCGATCGCTGTGATAGATATCATTGAGTGTTTTACATCTGTTTATCGAGAACTACTCTTGGAAAGACGAAGGTGCACAGTGAAATGAAGTTTTCTTTTTAGTTTACATGGTGCCATTTTTTTCAGCCATCGAAATTCCTTTCCAATATTATTTAGTTTTAAATTGCATAACCGGTGCCTAGATCAATGTAGAAATGCGCAGACTAAGTTACGAATAAGCAAAAAAATTATCTAAATTTCTATAAATTGTTGATAACATTGGAGTCTCTGGTCAGTATTTCTGCCGATTACAGCTTGTTTCCTGGATGCCACGATTCATAATCATTATGGTTCATCTTAAAAAAGCATCAATCAGAATACAAAATGTTATTAGAAGTGGGCAACACGTTGGTTCACGATCTACATAGATGGTTGCTGACGCCGTGAAAGTAAACGTAGTAGTCCCTTATTCTTTTTCAGACCGTAGAGGCAGTGGGTTGTTATTCAATATGTTTAGGGCTCGGTATTGGAAGGCAGAGCCCGCCTCAATTATTCCGCCGCCTTTCCCTCCCCAACCGAAGTCAGGCACCCATTTTCACACCTTGGTGGGATGAGGAGCGTCGTTTACAGTGCAAGAGCTAAGTGTCTTTCCCAAGGGCACAATACTGGTGACATGATTCGAACAGGGCCAAACACCCTGCCGTTACATACGCAACACGACCCTACCAAACTTTGGATTTGATACGGTATGAGATTTTGCTAAGTGCAGTCAAAGTTTCCCGTCTTTCCATTCTGTTTTGTTTCAAGCAAAGGATGCTGATTTCGAGTTATCATATTCACACAAAGATGTCTATCTAATGAATAGACGTGTGTGTCAATTTATTCTCTCTAGTTATCTATAACCATATACTACAGAAACCAAAATGGATCCGGACACCACCCCTATACACTGAAAAGTTAGAGGCACATTCTATATGGTAATCAGCATCTATTTTTGCACAAGAAAATCTAAGTACGCCATTTTCGATCTCCTTAACCCTCAAGCTACCGTATGGGGTCAAAACTGACCCCAGGCGTAAATCAACATGTGCCATTTTGACATTTCGAGTCGAAAACAAAATTCCTTCTATGAGTTTGTTTGTATATATGTATTATTACTTCTCACAAGTTTTTACCGAGATTGGCTCATTGTTGATTAAGTTATCCTAGAAAGTTTACGCATGGTCCAGTGGGGTCAAAACTGACCCAAGCAAAATCTGCACTCATATTCCCTATTGTTTGATACTTGTCATCTTGTAATATGTATGATTAGGGTTTTTATGACCATAGTAGCAAAAGTTAATTTTATAGAAACGTGAAAAAAAAAAAATTAATGAAGGTAAAGATTAATGACGTTGCGACGTATTATGACGTCATTTATGTGATTTTATTGACGAAAACCAACAAAATTGGGTATTTCCATATAACTCAAAGGTACACGATAAAACTTAAATAGAAATTCTGTATGATAAATCATGATATATCCAAAGACGTTATTTGTAGATGGCAACAGGAACGACGTCAAAATGACGTCATTAAAATTATATTCATATCGGATTACACTAGCGAAATCCGCCATCTTGGTTCCGCCATCTTGAATTATTTCAAATGCATTTTTTCATCATATAACCTAATAACACAATAAAAATGGACCAAAACGTTTATATTAAGATTGTTTCTGTTTGAATAAACATGGTAATGATGAGATTTGAGGATGTAATAGCCGGTTATAGCTAATCTAATTACATCGTCCGCCATCTTAGATTTTGACCGATGACGTAATCAAATATGCATAAATTATGAATATATTAAATCATAAAAGTGATAGTGAATAACATAGGTTGGTGTTGATATAACAAAATAAGTGCAGTTTACAAAGAAAGCCCTAGAATTACATTGTAAGATCCAAAATTAGCGACCAAAATTAGTCACCAATAAAGCTGTATTTGTAGAAAACATTGTGGGGTCAGTTTTGACCCCATACGGTTAGATTTGTCGTAAATAAGCTACGGTGGTTTGAGGGTTAAGCCTTTCAGGCAGTTGACTGATTTTCGCAAAGAGTGAGAGAGTTCTTTTCTTGATTTTCTGCTATCGTTGAGCGGGTAACATAATCATTTTGTAATTAGCACCCACCAGACTGGCAAACTGGGCCATGAACGGTGACTGTTGCCATAGTACACTTTCATGTAACGTTATCATAAGGACACCAACATGGAGACGTACGCAGTTTAAGATGTTTATCATTGACGCGTGCCAGTGTGCATGTAATGGTAATCTAAGAATCACCAATCATGCTATGCAACTATTGAAGGCAACTTATCTAAAAGCATTGCATCACTGTACATTTTTGTAATCATTTGGGTGGGCAATTGCAATTGTTTACTCAAAATGGAAAGCTTTAAATTAAGCAAAAGCCGTACGAATACTTAAATTCATGCTATGCCTTACCCGTGACATTCTTAGCGTGAGACAAGAGCAATGTATAAATGAATTATGCCATGGTATTCTATTAATCCAGTCGAACCGCAGACGGCTATGCGCATCTGTTCTGCGCAGCGTTCTCTAAGACGGCTTTCGCCGGGTCACAGCTGGACCTGGGTTGGATCCTGTTGCATGGGTGTAAATAACTACATGTGGGGCTACAAAAAGACCTGAGACGTGCACAATATTGATCATTTTCCATATCTACAGGATTTCCCAAGTACAACAATGTCAACATTTCGTGCATTGCAAAATGAAAGCGAACGCTGTGGCCCACAAAACATAGTGTATTTTAGGTCAGTTAACTTGTCTCGAGTACAGTACACCTAGATCCAATTAGCTGCATGGTAGTCAATTTCTTTACCTTTGAATTGATACACAAGTTCCCTGGTTAATTTCTTAGCAAACACTTTTACCCCGAAAATAACTGCGACAATGCCAACATCGGTGTGGTGAAATGTCTGCCTTGAGTTATAGCTACTTATCCGCGCAATCCTGTGCTTTGGATACATTTGGATACATTTCGCGTGGCATAACAAAACTCATTTCTTGGTGTTAGAAGCTGTATGAACGCGGCTACCACATGCAATGAAATAATTGACATGATAAAAATGAAGTCCGGACTGACAGAGTTTTTAGTACAAGGTACCAGATCTTTTTAAGATAATCAAATTTGAAGCCATCGTTATCGAACTCCTGCGTTCCAATGATGGAAACCGGACGGAACATTCCATTTTTCCGCCGCGGGGGTCAGGTTAGGTCAGATGTAGTGCTGAAAGTTTATAAAACTAACGGCTCAAGTTTTGCCATTTTGTGAAAATTTACTTAAACACTTTAGAATAAGACTGATATCATCTGAAGGCTAGCAAAAGTGGGAATCATGTGCAAGTTGACGAAATGTCATTCGATATGTTGTGTAGGGAAAGTCGTGTAAATTGCCTTTCCTAAGGGCACAACGTCAACGAGACGAATCAGAGAACCCCAGATTCGAACTCGGTATCTCTGGGTTCTGTGACAAACACCCTGCCACTGCGCCACCGCTTGGCACTAATATCAGATCAAACTGGGTTAACACATCACGTCCACAGGACCACAGGACGTCACTACCCAATTACACATAACGCCGTGCGAGATGACTGGGTTATTCCACAAATTGCTCCCGGGAGAGAAAGTAATGAGACGAAATGATTCTGTTTTTTCCAGTACTGAACCTCTAATTACGAGGAAGATCGCAGATTGATTGCAATGGACACTTTAGGCGGAGTGACCCTATCAACGGAAAAAGCTTTGCTGGCACGAATTTGTAAGAGTATAATTGACTGGGGAACATTCGCGATCGACCCCTTCAAAACTGCTAGTCCGGTACCTCTGTATCCAACAAATAGATCCATACAATAGCTATAGATGGAACTCGCAAGGTAGACGCATGTTAATTTTTTAAATCATTATTTAGAATCTTTACTTATCTAGAATCTAGTTAACGTCAACTGTCGAGGTTTTGGATACCTATCATTGCCAAAAAAGCGTTGAATATAAAAAGATCTCCTAATTACGCGTCATTCATCCGCGAGGTACGTACATTGATTATATAGGTATCAAATGCATTCTTAAGAAGGAATTGATGACACTGAATTCCTTCGAATGTGGGATCTTAGATTACTCAGTAGAGTTTGCGTTTTGCCATCTTATAGCAGACAGTACGGAGACCACACAAATGAATTGCTATATCGTTAGAAAATGTATGTCTGCATAGTATACTTGACAGTTATCATTTGAAAAAAAATGTCATTGTCCTAATTTGATGATGAGTATCTTTAGTAAACATGGTATGTACTTCTGTTAAATAGCGTTGATCATTTAGGAATTTGTTTTGCATCTACAAGTGATCTATAGTAATACTGTCTCAGTAATGATTCAAAAAGGATTTCGAAGTTTCCTCGCGTCTATGTGAAGTTCTTTGCTGTACATTTAATCATACAAAGGGCAATGGCGGATGTTTTTGTTTGGAATGACAAATTGCTCCTATCTGTCACAAACCTCCTATGTCCAATAACAGGCACCATGTATCGTCAAACTCGATACAATAGAAAATGGTTCATAAATTATTTAGAAAATCTAGACAGGAATCGATTCCTCCAATATTGGCCGCTCTCACGTCAGATGAGATGAGAGTAGCTTATGTGTATTGGGAAATTACATCAGTTTGATGGAAAGTTCAAAAGACAAGGGACTTTAACTGATTATATGCATTTACTAGACTAGGCTTAAATATAATGCCATGCAAAGGCAGCAAAATCGATGTGTAAAATTGCATGGTAAGAGTCTAAGTCAGCTTCCATTATTTAATTCGTCGTTCGCCCGATAGCAGAGCTCCCCATAAACCCACCAGGTAACGACTTGTATAAAGATGACGGAGAGACCTTGGCAGTATGTAATTGTTTCTGGGCTACCTTACCCTTTCCCTTATAATCTATACCGCGTTTTTGAAGTTTCGTCATGTGAAACGACGGAGCGTGGAAGTTTAAATGTATGATAGTAGTGTACGGTTAGTAAATGCAGTTTTTAAAATCACTCTTAGCCCTATGTTTCCTAATTATAGAGGGTCTTAAAGGAGTAAAGAAATATTCCTGTAGAGTTTTTGCCATTTGCTGGCACAGAATTACATGCATTAAGTCGGGATTTAAACAAATAATATTTGTCTGATTTCTTTATATGTGTGGTGTTTGTTTGTCTGTTTGTGTGTGTGTGTGTGTTTGTGTGTTTGAATTTGTCTCTGTGTGTGTTTGTATATTTGCGTGTGTGTGTGTGTGTGTGTGCATGTGTGTGTGGGTGTGTGTGCGCGCGCGCGAGCGAGCGTGTATGTGTGTGTGTTTGTTGCTGCTGCCGCTGTTTACGTATTGTTGTTTACATATTGGACCTGGAAAAAAAGCAAAACGATGGAATTGTTTTTTAAAACATTTCTTCTGTATCTGTATCTATATTGCCGGTATAACCGCCATTAGGCGTAACACAACAGCTTCTTCTGCTTTGCAGCACATGCGTTCATCAAATGCCATACCGCCGACATTTTATTCACAAGTTAAGGTATTTTTATCGCCGGTAAAAATACACCTTGCAACTGTTCAGAGGTAGTGGAGAAGAGCACCGCGCCTTATATTGTTTTTTTGTCCTTCTGGGTCCTATTACAAATAACATGTTATGAGTGGCTTCTGCATGAAGTGCGGAATACCTCGGTGACTATATTTAATGTGCCTTTCAGGAACTCTCAGTAATTAAGGCCTGCCTCCAGCGTCAGAAGTATCGACTGCCTGTCACGTACCCATTTGCCGGTCGATATACAACCCTCCGTGAACCCAGTATTGTTGGGCAATGCCTCACGAATACCAACAGTTTGTTGATCGAATTAAGTGTTTGGAATGCACGGACTGTCATTGGTTGACTGATGGACCCGTGCAGTGACGGGGCAGTATGTTTGGAGACCGACTGACCTTAATCCTTTAATCCAATTTAGTCCAGTGGCGACGGGCTCTGATCTTTGCCCGGTAGGTCAAGCCGTCCTCTGTAGTTCGAAGTTTGTCATAGTAAGGATCGATTCCAACTTACAATTGCGTCATTGCAGTTCTTATGTATTAGACTGGTCTCTATTCAGTGGACTACTGGAGCATGCATAGTGGTTGTTCTCTCAGCGAGACAGACAATTGTGTAATAGACTTTTTTTATTGACCATAAATATGATATGTAACAACATGCCTCAATTTTAAAGGACTCCACAGGCTACAATAACAACAATAAACTATGAATATTGCCTGTGTATGATACTTGATTGTCAATAGATATACCTTAAATTAAGTATATGTTATGTTTCAGATTCTGTTGCTGTATCTGTTATTTGTCTTCACATACATCAGGCAGTTGACCTTTGGTGATCTTTATCTTTAATACCTTAGATAAGTCCACCAGAGTGCTTTTCGACTTGAATGATACTATTATAATGCACACTATTTTTGCCAACTCTCCATCTTTTTATGAACTCTGTCTTTTGAACTTTCTGTTGAACTTTTGACAAATACCTATGTATCAAATCCTTTTAACAGAAGTTGCTTTCTCCAGTACTGAACTCAATATCAACACCAAGACAATGCATGCCTTACCTTTGTCAAACGACCGGTGCTCTCGCCATATGCACTTAGCAGCATACCAAGCGCCTTAACGTAGAACGCTGTACCGGCAGAAATCATTTTCTATACAAAGACTTAAAGGCATCCAGAGCATTTTTATGAAGGTTGAAACTTGAACTAAAAAACTCCAATGTCTATTCATTCCTACACATAGTAAGTTTCAATAACACTATACCATTACATATCGACATTAAAGGAGCAAAGATACGATGTCGTTGTATGATGAGCACTGATAGAAAATCCAAGCCCTAATAGACTGATCCTGACTGTCCATCACAATTAGTGGTTCGACTAATGAGAGAGTGACTGCATGTCCGTCAAATATTTGCATTTCTATGTTTCAATTTTGCATGTCTACGTTTTGGTGGAGGTGGGCGGGGCTATGGTATCAGTCTATTTACACTAGGCGCGTGAAACTTAAAGATCACATGTAGCTTATTTTTGTGCCACTTTTGAGCACTTTTGATAAGAAATCCGCACACAGATGTGGTAAATAGTGACATTAAATGTCATTTTCATAAAGATTACAGCAAGTAGAATATTTCCAGTTTTCAATCCTCATAGAATGCTCTGGGTGCCTTTAAATGACCTCCCCGCGAAGGTCACCTTATATTTTACCATGGGAAGCTTCAAATCTAACGCATAAATCTGTTTTCATAACTATTCTTCTCAGCAAATAAAAGTCAACAGAATTTTAAAAAAACTGACGGCGCGGTTGTCTATTAGTGAATAGAAAGAAACCATAGCACCGCTACTGCATGTATCCATCGGGTCACACTGAGACCATTAATAGCAGCGTCATTCATCTACATCTGCCGCAAATTAGATTGACCCTAATGGCCCGTAAGCTTATCAGAGGGGGGGAAACCTGTAACCTGTATTTCTTGTGGGCTAGGAGACACATTAATCATATGGACGCTGTTCGCCGGTATACAGGAGGGACCTTGCGATGTCATGTCCACATTTTACCTGACGCCAATCACGGAGCGACCTTTGTGCGACCAGACTTAGACTTGTGTGACCCTTGATTTTCATAATTGGAATAAGATCCAAGATGTAAAATTATGATTTTAGTTAAAACACGGCAAACAACATAAGACATGAAAAAAGCGATGAAAAGAATATCTATGACATCCGTCGAGCGATTTGTCCAACCTGTCGCAGCGCGGTCGTATCCACTAGTGGAAAGAGTGTGTTCGTCAGACAAGGTAACTATTAATATAGCCTGTGGTACGCAAGCTTTCACTGCCAGGGACTTATTACGCTAGACCGGTGTAAGGGATGCTAAAAGTTTGATTCGATCAGGGTACGAGGCAGCCTAGCCTAAAAACAACTAAAGTTCCGTACATCACAAGTTATTTGCCACCCAGAAAATAAAGACCCTAGCATGTTCAGCTCAAAAGGCGCAAAAATCTGAAGTTCTGTTGCAGTACCAAGGTCACATACCAGGGGGCCTAAAATTGACCTTGACCTTTGTTTTTCCAACACGTACCCACAAACGAAATATCATTACATTCCACCAATGCGAACTGGAGTTATGCTGACTTCAAACATGTGGACACACACAAACACACACACACACACATACACACAAACGCACACACAGACATGTTCAAAACTATATATCCACTTATGATAAAGACAATAATGCGTACTCCAATACAAACATCAAACTCATACTTTGGGTCTACACATGACAAGGAATTGACCAATACCCGGATTTCACATGAAACGATTGATTGTTGTTGATAAAGATAAATAATTCACTTCCTATACCGTAGCTTATAATTCAGCAACAGAAAAACGAACAAACTTGGTCAGTTCCTTGTGGAACAGTGCAATTTTGCAAAATCACATCATACAAGGTTATCAAACTTCATAAATTCCACCTGCATTAATTGCCCCTCAGTCCCCATATTCAGTGCTATTTTCATTATGATAGTACCAGCGGGTATTTCGTTCTTCGTATCATATAACTATCAGGGTATACCCTGTGATCAATATCACAAACGTATTCTTATACACTGTCTTTAGAGTCCCCGAAACCAAAAGAAAAAAAGTTGGAGATTCCTCTTTTTATCAGTGATAGAAAGGACAGCACCAGACATACAAGCAGTGCTGAGATTATGAAAGGGTAACAAATCGCCTGCGGCAAAATCAAGACAAGCGGCTTTTAACGCATTATGGAAGTCACCTTCAACACTTTTGCGCTTAGATTTCAAGCGTCAAAGCTTTCATCCGAATGTCCCTAGGCGTACACGTTCAGATTTACTGTAACATATTGGTGATGTCCGGAGAACCAATGGAGTTGTTCCCTACTCGTCATTGGCCGAACTAAAACTTTGATGTTTTATGAAAAGATGTGCAATTCTAGGCAAGTGATCTCGAACCAGTTTAACTACTTAAAAGACATTCTTCCGCTGGTCTAGACAGATAACACTGGAGACTACAAACTTAAGAAGAAAGACGCCGTGTACAGTATTAGCAAGCTTACTGTGCCGGGGGAATTTCTCATCTCTTTTTTAAAAAGTGCAGCAGGTCAAGGTTTTATGTCCCATCTTAAAGACTGCAGCCTTTTCCAGTAATACAGCTGGGGTTTGAACTCTAAACATCTTGGTCTCGAGACAGGGTCACTAACAACTAGGATACGCACGCTACGTATTCAATATTTAAGAGTAGGTCAAATTTATCTGTTATATTACTAATTAATAGTCGCATTTTTTACGCTTAAAAGATGTAACCATGGCATTGTACCCAAATTGTTGCCTGATTAGCTTATATCACATTGAATTTTAAAGAGGACCTTTTCAAATGGTATTCCTGAGAATGCCTTCCGTATCAATTTTAATGTCATAGCTTAAATAATCTAAGCGTAAGCTAACTCTTTCCTTTGGAATACCGACATGTCTGCGGCTGTTTTAACCCTATCCAGACTGGGGGGGGGGGCTAAAAGTGCCCGCGCCAACTTTGACAACGTATTACTGCCGAACGATGTATGCTAGGACAACCAAACTTGGTGACTTTTCCTAAAATTTTGTTGGCAACAATTTTATAAAAATGGTTTCAGTTTATCATTTTTTCATGTTGCCATGGCAACGGGTTTCTGACTGGCATTTTATGCAAAAATCATTAATTTTTTCAAAACAATGATATTTCTCGGGTTTTCTTGCACAACTACACTAGTTTTCCTTCATGTATAACATAATATGTAATTAGATGTAACTTAGCTGATTTGATATTCATAATTTATGCTAATTTGATGACGTAATCAGCCAAAATCCAAGGTGGCGGACTATATCACTATTTCAGGTATCAGGAGGCTTTTTCGCCCTTAAAATTGTCAATACCTGATATTTTCTTTATCAGAAACATTTAGATTAACGTTTTTAGTTTATTTTCAGTGTCCTTTGGGGTCATAGGTGGAAAAAAAGGATTTTTAGAAATTTCAAAATGGCCGATCCAAGATGGCGGATCCCAAGGGATCGCTAACAACACATGGCACCGTTCTATGACGTCATTTTGACGTCAACGTACTTATCATTGACGTTGTATGCCTTTGCATACCTTAAAATGAATAATACAAACCGTTTTGTTTAATTCCTTTAGATATTACCGGAATTCCCTATTTAGCCAATAAAATCACATCGATGACGTCATAATTACGTCATATTACGTCATAACGTCACCAAAATTACAGGAATTATAAAACTTGACGTGAATATCACTCCCTGCAAATTTGGTGATGATATATCATACCGTTCGAAAATTATGAGGGGGGGGCCGAATCAGCCCCCCCCCCCCCAGTCCCAGATATACCAAAAAAGCCCAGTCTGGATAGGGTTAAGGTATCTATGATTTAAACAATGCAAACATCTCCAAGTTATAAGGAATCTTACAGATGCGCCAAAAATAATTACTGAAGAAGCTGGATAAAATTTTAAAACAGTCAGACGTTTCAGACACCATCCACTGTCTTTTGTTAGTGACTAACGATAGGACTGAGAACACCAGGTTTTATACCAAAACTCTGAATAGGTATGTTTATGAGGTTAAGACAATTTAGGATGTCTTGAAGTAGTCTTTCAAAGAAGATTAATTCAAGACAAAGTTTTGCTCAATTAGCTACTGTTGATTTTAGTACAGTAACTAAATGTTGTTCGTCCGGGGGTGGGGGGTGGTGGGCAGTACATTATCCCAAGTGCCTGAAAGTTCAACGCGTAGACCCCCTTTCCTGTTAAGGGCGGGGTTGTACATCCTCTCATATATTGCTTCTCTAATTCCCCATTCGAAGCAGCGTTCTTCACGATCTAGGATGTCCGTGGATTCAAGATTGAATGAGTGTCCCTGGTTGTGTTTTACATGGCAAATCACACAGTCATGCATAAGAGGTATAACAATGTATTACAAAATAATAATGACTGAACTATACTTGAATAAATAGCTCTGAATAAATTAGCTAACCAATATCGGTGTCGCGTTGGCGTGCCTGACAGGAAGTTTGGCCCAGAACCCAGAGGTCCTGGGTCCGAAAATCCTGACAAGTCACTGATATTGTGCCCTCGCTCGGGAAAGGCGCTCAACACGACTTTCCTCGATCACTCCATCCGTGCGCAGAATGGGTACCTTAGGGTTGGGAAGGTAGGAGGCGGCGGAAGGAGAGGGATGTGCGGATCGGCCCCACCTTTAAATACAATGTATTAGACACATGTACAGTGGATAACAACCCACTGCCCCCACGGCCTCAGAAAGACTATGAAACAACCTTTACCTTTTTAGACCTCGTTTAGCAGAAGCGTTCAGGTCGGTTTTGCTACGTCATTAAGCATTCAAAGATGCCAAGATGTTAAACCGTCTCTGTTGAGTTGTGTACGTTTGTCCACCACTTCCACAAGCACCTTTACGTGTGTGAAGTGAATTTATCTTCAAACACTATCTGTACATCCATATGCCCACTGGGCAGCACTTATTTTGGCTAAAGTGCTTGCTGAGTAGTTTTCACTGATGATCGAACGGCCAAGCAACCTTTTAGTACCAGGCAAAAACATATTGAGCTGTCCGTTTACGGCACTCAATATGTCAGTCATAGGAACTACTTCAGATGAGTTCTGACGTTGGAATCAAATTTATAAGCGTGGGGCATGGGGAAAGGTAAGCGATCTTATAGGGATGCGCTTTTAGCTCAAATGGTAGTTGATCACCTGGTTTCAATTATTTGTTAACTGGAAGAGCCTGGTTCAATCCTGGTGTAGGGCATTTCGGTTGGGGCTGCACCTGTCTTATGGAGGAGACGCGCAAACCGAGGTGGTGCCTCGAACACGTCAAACCGGGTATCTAGAATGGTCATCCAACGGCACTTGCTCAGGGTATATGAATGATTAGCGATGTATTTGGTTTGATAGTTGAATACTCTATAACTCTTATGAACAAGAAAAATATCTTGATTTATATAACTTTGAAATTCATAAAGCGATATCTCAGTTAAGAATAAGGAGTCATAAGTTGAATATAGAGACGGGCATATATTACAATGTAGCCCCTGACCAAAGGTTTTGCCCAGTTTGTCCAATCCAAATTGAAGATGAATTTCACTTTGTCATGGAATTCTCTAGATATGATGTTTTAAGTAATACATTATCCACATTCCTCAAATCAAGTACAAGTTTTAAGAGTCTCGATGCTACAGACTGTTTTGAGTATATATTTTAAATGCAACAACCCTCAAAATGCGAAAATAGTTAAATTTTTAAACGACTGCTTTGTCATAAGAAAAAAGTACCTAAACTAATGATTAGCCCCAAAGGATTATAACACTATATCAAAAACGTATGCTAGCTCTCATTGTATGGTATTAGTAGGATATTAAGTTTTATTCTATACTTCTATTTTGTATTATGTTGAGTTGTTGTCATACTTTGTACCGTGTACAATTGTGGTGCAATAAAGTTCTATTCTATTCTCTTCTGGCTGAATGTCGAGGAGCTTATACATCGGAAGCTTCAGTATGGTCGCCCTTTTAGAGAGCAGATGAGGTCAATAAGTTAGCTGCATTATCCACAGGCGATGTTATTACAGCACTTATGCACATTATTCAGTCAGAAGATTTATTTTCTTACAAGCCCCTGAAATAACTCGCTCTTCTAGCAGCCATTGCAAGAGACAGACCGTTTTGAAGCTTGATGGCAAACAACTCTCTTGAATACAGAAGAACAAAGTCCAGACTTTGCATGATGTACAAAATGACTGATAAACTTGTGGACTGATAAGCATCTAAAGCCAGCTAAGAAGAGGACTAGAAATAGTCATGCTTTTAAGTACCAGAGTTATCAGCCAATGATTGATGTGTTAAAAAATTCGTATTTTCTAAAAACCATAGTAGAATGGGAATCGTACTGTAGGAGCATTTTCACTAAGTAGCTTTAAAGAACGGTTGCAGTCAGATATGCAAAAACTAGGTGTAACAGACCGTTCGGTGTAATATAACCAGCTGCTGTCGCGCCGCGTGCCTGCGAAGCTGGTGTGTTACGCCTAATGGCGGTTGTACCGATTATATAGATACAGATACAGAACTCTAAGTCAGGGCTATTGGAAATATACCAATCCTATTGATATGCATTTGCAAAATTTTCGTCCGACTGTCAACTTCCTGTTACCATGGAATCGGAAGTGTGATGACTGGTTTTCATGACAGAGAATGCTGAGCTCATATGGGATAGCTTTAAAAGTGATAATAAATTCTGAGATCCTACTTAAAACTTTGAAATTTGGCTTGGAAATCCTTGTGCCATATTTCTACAAGGTTAAGTTGACTTTGTAGGCATGTAACACTTCTAAAGAATCTTAAAAATATATTGGGCCATTTTACGACATAACGATATCCAAACGGCACAGTGTCCTGAACATTGATGAACGATTTTGGCCTGTTAGGCTAATCTACTTGTTACCGCATTGGAGTTTATTATCCGGCAATAATGTTGTTCGGGCCTTTAGGCACATCTTGACAAATGCATTGCACCTTCAAAGAACCATTACCTTTGCTGCGTCACTGAAGGTGATCTAAATCTACACACCTTTTTACACCTTTATGTATATCAAAATGCAATGCGGTGGTGAATTTATATTGCTTCATTCTGTTGATTCCAGAGACAAAGAGTTTTATTACCTTTGCATAGTTTCGATTTTTCTCAAAGCAATCTTCTAATCTAAATGTATTTATTAACTGCCTTTCACCAAATTGTAAATTTGCGTTTAACTAGGCAATAATGAGAATGATGTAAAGTAGTAAAAAGGATACTACTATGACCATAAACATTTTAGCGATTCTCGTCATGAGTTCAAATCAATCGATTTGTGACCTGCAATAAAAATTGCAAAAGTCACCAGGCGAATGTCAAGGGAACAGGAGGCAACGTGCCAAACAGACGTATTGCACCGCCCGTGCAATTAGATACAAATCCGCTGCAATTCATCACCATGTTGTCCTTAGTAGAAAAAATGTATGAAGCCATCAATTCATTTCAAGTGAGACCCGCTCCCCAACGCAAACACGGTTGTAATGTTATGCATACATGTTACATAGACGCAAGGTATACATAGACACAAATACCTAGCCTGGGTGCCATCCTATTTCTACCGGGGCTCCTACACTCGCTACCCTTGAGGGTAGCGAGTGTAGGAGCCCCGGTAGAAATAGGATGGCACCCAGGCTAACAAATACCCATGCATACATACATACACATGTTTTTTTATCAAATGAAAAATGCAACTCGTACCAAATGGTGACCGCAATAAGGCGTAGTTACCTTTGTTTCAAAACGTTAGTCACTATACCGTAACACAGAACGCTCATCGACCAAAGGGATGGAACAGAGCTGAACAAGATGGAAATTGGCAAGCGTCAACTTCTAGATATGATGGAACAAGATATAACATCTTTCACAACAAAAGCAAATGTCTTAAGCGCTATCAAGATAGAATTTACCAATGAGCACATCTGCTTTTGTACTTGCGTAGACGGTTAGATCGCCCTTTGGCGCATCACACCAGCTTCGCGGGCACGCAGCAGCTGGTATTATTACGCTGAACGACCTATGTTGTTTCTAAAGAGACTAGCAGAAGAAAGCTCGTACCTACCGGTATAGGATGTCTACCATCTGTGGGGTACGGGCTCCTACCACGTCATATCTACCACTGCTGGCCAGGATCGCTGATCACCAATAAATACATCCTCCCGGCACATTTAGCTGCAGCGAGATACGGCAGATCGAAGAGTCTTTCATCACAGCTCGATCGATAATGCTCACTGCCTCGGAGAGAGTGTTCCAGCGATGTGACAGTCAGCAGCTCCAAAATTGTTCCCCAACGGCTTCGGCTATCATTCTGCGGCAAATGACGCTTTCCTCCCCAGCTCAGCCTCTTCAAACGGCGCCGATAGTAAGTAATTATCGGGCTGGCGCAAGGGAGATTGCCCGAAACAGTCCGTATCTAGCAGCATTGCCTTTCCTCCTGCCGCCTACGGCCTGTCAAGAGTTGCGGCGGAGAGGAATGGTCGTCATAACGTGTTTCAGAAGCGAAGGAATATCGATTAAGGGCAAGGTAACAGCCTGGAACGTTTAAAGGAGATATAAGAATGGAAAGGCCTGCAACGGGAAAGGCGGTAATATAATTTGACAGTCAACAGGCATCTAAACTAGTAATGTATCATGAGTGTGACTGTGTATGTATGTGTTTGTGTGTGTGTGTGTATGTGCGCATGTCTGTGTGTAAGTATGTGTGCGTGTGTGTGTGTGTGTGTGACACCTATATATGTCAAGATATTACATCTCATATTGAAGCAATTAATTACAATAATGATCACAAAAAATGTAAATAGCACAATCGCTGAGAAACACACTGCGGTTGATTTAGACCCCATTCCGTCATTTAATTCGAAAAAAAAATGTTGTGGGTGTTTAATGTTAAAACATAACTGTTGACGCATTTCGGGTGGTAGGCAACTTCAGGTAGCCACTATTGTGTTTTCTACACACGTAACTATAAGATTTATATCGAATTCTGACATTTTTTTCTCCGCGTTTGCTCCCGTTCAAAGGACAATATTAACTCCATGCCCCCACCTGTCGCAACCTGCAGTCTACTGACTTGACATTACGCTTCTGCTCTAGTAAAAACTCTACTGATTCACTCATTTGATGATCGTAGGTGTCACAAAGGTGGCATTTTGACTTAGGTGTGCTATCATACACGTCACGGCGTAGGAATAAAGAGGTGAAAAGAATGCTGCGGTTTGTGCCGTTTGTTTTATCATCCAACAAGACTTCGTAGGACCCAAACCTTAGTGAAATTCTTGATAAAGGTTGCAAAACGAAAGTGTAAATTTCAGGCACTTAGGCAGGAAGTTGGTATAATGGACTATACCACAATAATTTCAGGAAGGGAGTGTCGGCCTGTAATGCTTCAGTACATAGAAATGCTGCTAGGGGTACAGAAATCACTATTTTCTCCGGGATTTTGATAACTAAATACATATCAAAACTCATGCAAACCCATTAAAGGGATCTGAACTTATAGTTGCGAATTTCAGCCCCCCTCCCCTTTTGGAGGTGAATATCGTTCCCTGAGGTGAATACTAGTATCCAAAGTATGACCCCGTATCTGCCTCATTCCCTGGCTTCAATCCTTAAAAACACAATTTTCAGTAATAGATATTCGGGTTGCCGGTTTCATTTTCTGGTGGAAATCTAAGGTTGTGCACGTCATAATGTTGAGACTATGATGATCAGGCGGTAATTTTGCCGCCCGGGGCCATTTCATTTAGGCACAGCCGTGCGGATATCGTCACTGTATCGGCACTGAAAGGCCCATTTACGTAACACAAGTCCCTCTCCGTGATGTTACCTGAAAACATTTTTTATAAAATTCCCATTCTGCGATATACGTACGAACGTTATCTATATACTAACACAAGTTTAATGGATAATGTATGTAAATGTAACACCAGTCCCCTTCAGCATTCATACGACATATGGTACCAAGTCAGCTTAAAAAGGAAGACAATACCTGCTTACGTCACTCCTGTAGAAAGAGTCCCCTGTACTGAGCAACTGGGTCTTCAGTTATACTTTCTGATAGAAATATTGAGTAAAACTAAGCCTTTTTGTCATAAATGTAATTTTACTACCATATATGAACTTTTATGCTAATAACACGTTATTTCTTTTCTGGTAAACAGTTCAGAATTTTTTTTTAAAAATCGACTGAATCAGCCTGGGAAGTAGCACTAGAGGTTCAATAACCCCCACCGGAATCATTAGCATTAGATATATGACATAGACCCGCGATCAATTTGTTACCTTGCAGCTAATTCACTTACGTTGAGAACCCGCCGCTTCTTTAATTCATTACCGTTTCCGTATGCGTAACGGCCTCATTATTAAAGCAACCGCTTTATGGTAATGAAGACAACGGCGGATCATTGTAATCATAATACTGTATACACATGTAGTTGACCAGGTATTAACCTATGCGTTAGTATGTGTTTTGGCATGGAAAATTCCATCCATGTCTGTATACCAATCTTTTAACATAGATCAGTCTGGGTCTTGCTGTTAGCGCCTTTAGTCTATATCTGAAGAATTGTAGAAGCTTTCAAAATGATACATAAATTAACTAATAATTTCTATGAAACTACGGAAAGCCACATTGCTGACACGAGACATGAAAACACTTTTGAATGCATTACTCACCGTTAACTCCTCTGTTAGGAATACTGTTCAGACATTGAAGAAGCCAGCCCCTATCTCCGTATGTTGTTCTCGTGAATTCCTTTCTAATTTCCTGCTTGAAAAAAGGAATCCCCCTTCCAGGCCCGTGCTCCAGTGATCTATGATGTTTAGGTCTGACTCTTAGGCGCACCAACCAAGCAGACGAACGTAGGGCCACGACTTGCCCAACACTCACATGTAATGTTTAGGAATACGTTCGGAAATGTATACCGCAATACAATATTCAAAGCAGATAGCATGCCTATAAGACAGACAAAGAGAGGATAGAACGCACGCCAGGTTTCCTCTAAAAAAAAATAATCGATTCCTAGATATAGATTTATTAGTACCAATACATCGACCCGATACGGAGGGCTATAAACAAGCGTCACGAAAAACGCAAGCGAGGTGAATTAACCCGGGCTAAACAAGAGTTCGGAGACCTCATATCTCCATGAACTAATCTGTTTATGCAAAAATCTTACACATTTACATAATCTATTCTTGGTCATTAACACCTTAAACTAACTTACGCATGTCGCACTATTTACCGTCCTACAATTTACCACTTAGATTATATATGGCGCTTTTGCATAGATTATGCAAATTAGAAATGTATGCATAATTGATTTCTGTGTATGTTCCACTTGCCATGAATCAAACGCTACATGTATTTTAGTCTTATAATGGAAAAACACTGCAAATAAATATTTTCCTTTTTGATTATGCCAATTAAGTCACAATTAGCATAATATGCACTTCATTATATACATCTGACCCTAAGGTACCTGCTTATCATGGAAATCCGTTTTTCCTTTGCTCAGTTATTCTTCGTTTTACAATAGCGCCCCTGCGGTTCAGAAGAAATCAGCTAGGAGACCTTAATCTTGGCGTTTGTCCAAGATGATACACGTTATCTACTAGCGTCTTGGTTTGTGATGATAAAGCGCAGGTAGTCGATCGTGGAGTTAATGCTGAGATTGATATTGTCGTGTAAACACACAATCATAAAGTAGAAACATGCTGACTGACCGCCTATTCCCTAGAATCATACAGAGACTCGATGTACCCGGTCCGCTAGCTTGTACGTAAACCAATGTGTCCGCTAAACCAGTATTAAAAAAAAAATAATAATGGATAAAGAAGACACCCAAAGATCTGCGTCCCAGAGCTTGAGCCGAAGAGCGATGTTAGAAACAGGCGTACAACCTAAAGCCCCTGTCACACTTGTGCGTATATTCAAGTGCGCATTAGTTGCGCATCAACATTTGTTTCGGTTATGTGAGTTTTGCGGGGAGGAAGTTATTTTCTACTTTGACCGACCGCTGTGCAGACTAGTGATCGAACCTAAGAAATCACTTATTCGGTTGCAAACTTAACCTAATGCGAAAGCATGTTGATACGGAACTCATGCGGACTTTTATATGCGCACAGGTGTGACAGCAGCTTTAAGCCCCTGTCACACTTGTGCGTATAAAGAAGTCCGCATGAGTTGCGTATCAACATGTTTTTGGTTTAGGTTAAGTTTGCAGCCGTAAAAGTGATTTCTTTTGTTCGATATCTAGGCTGCACAACGGTGGATCAAAGAAGAAAACAACTTTTCCCCCGTAAACCTTACTTAGACTCCAAAAAATGTTAATGCGCAACTCATGCGCACTTGAATTTACACACAAGCGTGACAGGGTCCTTGGGGGGGGAGGTATTCGTATCTGTGCGTATATCAAGTCCGTTTGAGTTCCGTATTAACCTTTTTTTGGCTTCGGTACTGTATTCGGCCTAAAAAGATTTTTTTTTCCGTTTCGATAAGGACTCGTTTACAGTTCTGCGTATATCAAGTCTGTATAAGTTCCGTGCACATGACAGACGACAAGCGTGTTGTAATGTTCATCACTAAGGTCAGGTGTGCTTGTGGGGTGTTAAATACGAAGATGTATAGTTGTTCAGGTTAGTCATCTAGACGCCTGTATATGGGTAGTTTTGTGTGTATTTAGATATTGTTCTACACCAAGGACATGTAGCAAACGGGATTTTTAGGGCGTGTACTGTATGATTTGTCTTTATTTAAAAGTTACAAAAATTACGAGCAATCAACAACCTTTGTCATAATAGAAGAGGTGAAGTCTGCTAAAAGCCCCCATTTCTCCATGAATCAGAAGCGTCATCTAGCATTCCTTACTAGCACTTCAATTATCTACCAGCATGGTAACTAGAAGCAATATTCTCATGGATCAAAAGCGTAGCCTAGCTATGTTTACCAGAACTGCAATAGTTTTTCGTCAGCCAACCATTTTACACCTTTTAAGCTTTGAAAATGCCAGTATACTATACTGATGGTTGACAAACTGCTCGAAATGTTCCAGATGTTTCAGATGCACACAAACGAACATCCATGTCCTTCATGCTGTAAACAACACCTGTCAACGAAACAGACACACCTTTACCGCAGTAGAACGTCCTGCAAAGATAGGCAACAGGGGAATAATTTCGATGAATTTTTGTGTCCCTTTTATTGTTCAAAAGTCACTGTAATCGAAGTCAACTGTAGACAAGGCATGGAAAAGTCTGCCAGCAAAGCAAAACACAACAGCAGTTCCCCTTTATGTGCATGTTGGTGAGCTTAGCTCCGCCCCTATAGAATTTCGCGGGAATCCTGGGCCATGTCGAGGTGTAACATTTTCATTTTCCCTTGTATTCTTTATTGATCGAGGGATCTTCACCTATTCAAGTGTGTGTGTGTGTGCTCGCATTCGCGTTTGGAAAGTTTTCAGTACCAAGGACAGGTGTGTTTGTGCTTGTGTGTGCGCATGCGAGAGTTTGTGCTTGTGTGAGTAAAATAAAGTGTTGAACACTAAGAGCAGGTCGCTTGCTTGTCTGCTAACGACTGTTCTGAATAAATATTGAAACTAAGAAACAAGCATGAAAAGCTTTAGTTATAAGAGTTCCCACTTTAGTTATAAGAGTTCCCACTACAGCACCGCGATGCTGATGGATCAAAAGCGTTCCTAGCGATGGTTACTAGAACTGCAATGTCCTTATTTATTATGTTGAGCCCAACATACTGTTGGGCGCAACATATTGTGTTCGTATGGTTTCTTTCTCCTGTCAAATCTTGTAATCGACTCAGCTCGGTCGTCCCTGCACCAACTGAGCTGAAATTTGGTAAACAGGTAGAGTGGGTAAATACCCTGGGAGTTTTTTTAATTTTTTCGATATTGACCTTGAAAGTGATTTTATTAAGGTTTTTCTGACCAAAAACGTACATTTTGGCCTCCTGTGCTCTGGAAATACATCCAAATGACCTGAAATTTGCTATGGTGGTACATTGAACAAATATTTAAAGAATCCCATTCGCACTTTCGGCATACAACACTTCGAAATACGATTTTAGAGGGTGGTTTTGGGAAGAAGATCGGCTATTTTCCTCATATGGGCTCACTGACCTATAGGTCACATCTTTATTCATCTGGCCGGGTGGACTAATTCGGTCAGCCAATGAGAGAGCGCGGATTCTATCAAGCTCAACCTGATTGGTTGAAATTGTCAATTCAATTAGGGGCACTACTAGTACTCTGACAGGTGCAGACACATCTTTACTACTCCCTGGCTACCATCCTTGTGTTGTTATTGTTGTGTCCTACTGAAGTTAAGTGCAATTGAGAAGGCTCAAAACTTTTCTGGTGGTATTTTTCGACACACGGTGTTTTTCTTATTTTAACACTGCATGGAAACAAAGATTTCCACAAGTTTGCAAGCTTGGACACTTTGGTGAAACCTGACATTTCCTCGCTATGTACACGAATTTTCTACCCCTGTGTCACCAAGATTGGACACCAGTGCAGTGCGCACAAAAGTGCACACAAAGTATCCAAAGTTTCCCACCTTAGGAAACATCCCGTGTCGGGACGTTAACAATAACATTAACAATAACAATAGAGAGTTGTGAAGTGCGTGAAAATTTACCTTGAGCAAGGAGGTCCTTGCTTTGAGTAATTGTTTAAAGTTTTTGGCTAAAAACGACGTAAACCTAAGAATTTTCAATCTCCTTGCTTAATTAAACCCCTGTTACATGTCTACACTATCGGGCCGCGGGGAAGTCTTGAATATCGGCGCTGATCGATAGCGTATTAAACAATATGTGTGGCGTAGCGTTGTACTAAAAAAATAGTATTTTCATCGCAACCACTGGCACTTGTTTAAAAAAGCCGAAGATTTCTCCACACACAATCGTCTGCAACTTGTTTTGTTTGTGGTACCAGATATTCGGCTTGATGGCGAAATTTTGTTGGTCGCCTTTTTGCATATATTAACAGTGGCATGCCAGCGCCATATTGCATCATATTATCGGTCCTACATTTACGTGAATGCATATGGTTTCAAATTGGGAGCGATCCATTTATGACTGGTCTTCAATTAAATCATTCATTCATTCAAATACCAACATTGCAGACATACAACAAACGTTAGCCTCCATGCCACAGTCACTTTTTGCGTGGGAAGGGAAATGAGCGAAACATGTTGCATTTGCTCCCGCAAATGTTGCCTTTCTAGTTTTCTTTATTTCCTTACATTTACAGCCGTAGTTCAAGTACGAATTGGAAGATGGCGCTTTTGATCCATGAAAATAACGCTGTTCTACCAGGAAATCATTTATATATTGCAAAGGGTTATTCTTACTTGTGAGTGTGTTATATTCGAAATAATGATCGGATTTTATGAGGACGATTAGTTGTCCGCATGGCAGCAAGAAACATTTGCGTGGTTTTGAGCACACGCACAGATAAACAGACACAGACGCCCACACAAACATACAAACCAACACACACAGGGACACACAGACAAATAGCTGTTGGTCAATGTTTTGTGCTTTGCATTTTTAACTATCGTGAAATTTGGCGGATGTATAAACTTTCCTCATAAATTATGCAAATTAGATACTGATTTGAATAAAAAGTATCTAATCATGTACATCATCACTCAAGCTATCTACTTACCAAAAATCATCACCATCCATCAAGCCCTTCTTGAGTTATTCCCTTTCAAAGTCTGAACCAAAACCTGATCCTGCAGTTCCAAAAAAGCCGCTAGGGGGCCAAAACCTACACCGCTTACTCTCTGTCCAAAGAGCTATCTACCACTCAAAAATCAGTTCCATAGCTTGTCCAGAACACGAGATATCGAAACAGGAAGTTCCGCTGCAGTACCGTAACAAGTCGCTAGGGGAGCCAAAATCTAATCATTTCCTAGTCTCATCAAGACCTACACACCTACCAAATATCAAGACAATCCATCCAAGCCTTCTCGAGTTATGCTGGTCGTTACAAACATACATACATACATACAAACGCTACCCTCTGCATAACCTTCTCGGCGAAGGTAAATATCTAATTACATATTAGAAAAAACAGTCAGAATCTTATTGTGTAGCGACTGTAATGGATACAAGTAAGGTAAACAACAACATGAATTCTTGCAGACCTGTTTACAAGCATCATAATGACTATCGTTTGGTGTATGACGCTTTACGGAGTATATGACAATAGAATAAATGACAAAGTCACGGAAGAAACTTTTTCTCAGATCAAACGTGTTCAAAATCAAAATTCACGCCTTGGGTAAAAATGACCCCGTTTGGGTGTTTGGGTAAAGAAAACTACCTCAAAATTAGAACTCCCTGGCCTAGTATGCTTAGCATGAGTACCAGCCTCCGTAGTGACCGCTCGCTCAGAAATATGCAAGCGATTTTTTTGCAGCCAGCGGTCACTACGGAGGCTGGTACTCAAGCGATTTTTTTAGCCAGCGGTCACTACGGAGGCTGGTACATACATTTGTATATCACTAACAAACCTATAATTAAACCATCATACGAATCTACGTAAAAGCTACCTGCTGCAATGTGAGCTATATAATAATCTCTCATATATATCGTTAGTCTATCGTTTACGGACGATCAGGCAAACTGTTTTCCACCCTTAAGCTTCTCGGTTTCTTGTTTTACTCGGTGTTTCATTTAGTGCCATGCGTGTCCATTCTTTATTTGGCATGCTCTACATTTTTACGTTAATTATCTACAATCATGTAAAGCTTTGTGCTCGTGGATCAAAAGCGTAGCCTAGCAATGTTGACTAGAACTGCAATAGTCAGCCGACGTACTGTTGAATAGTATTTTACACCATCGACGCTTTGAAAATGCCAGTATACTAACTGATGGTTGACAAACTGCTCGCAATGTTCTATAGAGAGCGATCATGGTATGGATTGACGTACGGCTGAACTTCTCCAGCCATCTACGGATAGCTGGCTTTTATATCAAATGGATAAACGATCATTATGCGAGTTGATCAAATTCACATGAAATTTACCACAAAGAAAATATAACCTGCTATAGAACAGCGTTATATCCATGGATCAAAAGAGTCCCCTATCAATCCTTACTAGAACTGCAGCTATAAAAGAAGCTACGTTCTCTTAGATTGCAAGCGATCATAAAGCCTCGGCCGGCCTGAAATTTGACCTTATACAGTATACCGGGTAATTTTCTGTATGAACTTCACTTAGCTATATACCTCAGGCACTATGAAAAGTTACGTGTGCACAAGGTTTTCCGCCATCTTGCTCATTAGTGTACCACGTGACTGGGCTGACTCTGTCCCAGGGCACCCCAGACTTATAGTACTTCCAGATGCGCAAAAGACCTTGGGAACGAGGCATAGCTCTCACGCTTGCGCACTGGTGCCATTTGCAAAGAGGAATGTCCAAGCTTGCAGATCGTGAAAACCGCTTCTTTTTACGGCAAATTTTCGGTGAGTTATGACTTTTTGAAATTATGACTTGGTCTCAGGGGGATGAGTGAAGACCTTAATGATGTCCTGGAGTAATTAGGCTGTAGTTTTCTTAATTATTTTTTCTGGAATTAGCCTATTTTTTTAGTGTGTCCTGAGATATTTCGGAACCATCTTACAATGATGTCATTCAACGACGCGGCCGTATTTTTAACGACACGAAGGATATGCATGGGTATTTCGACACGAAATGTATGCATTGGTCTCGTTCCCTTAGATTCTGTTGTATGGATTAATGCAGATTGAGTATAGACACAAAATATTAGGATGTTCTAGGCTTGAAAAATAGCTCTCGCTCGAGCAGATTGAGTGTGTACAGGCTGAAATAAATAGATAATATCATTATATGCAAAAGCTAGCAGCACCAGCCCCCATCCCCACAGGTCAGTACTGGTCTCCTTGGAGTCCAGACATTCTAATTGTGTTTGGAAGAGCCTATAAGTAATTTAGCCTACTAGTATACTATCATTATAATCATTTTCAGAAACAAAGTAGATTGTCTCAGTATGTATGTATTATATATGTCAGATAGTGTCAATATTGATGATATCAACATGTTGTTCATATGCACTGCAGGTGTCACAGATGGAGGAGCACAGAGAATACCTAGTGACTGTCTACAGAGTGTGCAGTTATAAGATGAAAGGATGGTATGGCATATTAATGCCAGAACATGTGCAGCAGAAAATAGAATGTGACTCAGATTAAAACTCTCTGTTTATGCTTTAATTGTTGTTCGATTGAATGTTCAAAATGTAAATAAAACTTCACTGTACATGCTGAATACCAGAAAGTCTCTGTCATGTAGATATATATAACTTTTTATGGTCACATATATACAGAACTTATATCCTGTACAAGTTGCCTGCCTGGTTTGACTGTACCTAGATATAGTTGAGTATAAAAATTGCAAATGCACTCTCTGTAACCTCAAATATGAACCGTGCACATAGATAGATACATGTATCTCCTTTTCCGCAAATGAATTTTGTGAAAGAGAGGCATTGAAAAAGGTAAAGAAATTATTCTCAATTGAGGTCAGGCATAGCTCAACAATTTTGGACTGAAGTCAATACATACATGTACACATGCAGTGTAAAACAAAACAAAAATCTGTAACAAGATCAAAATATGGCACATCATTTAGCAGTTTAGTAATGATTGATACAACAGTGCTTCGAATCAGGACTATGGTATAACCATTCAGTCTCTGGCATTTATAGGTTCCCAGGTTAAGGTTCCAAGGTAAGGTAGCAGTTATCTTTTTGTTATACTAATTACTTATGATCTCTGCATGACAATCAAATCATTTAGTAGGAAGGAATATTTCTTACCCTTTGTCCGTCGATTACTGGTTCATTGTTAATAGCGGCAATACATTACGAAGTAACTTTTCGTGTGACTTGCAGCACATGACTTTTAATCCTGCTTATGTAGAGCAGAACTACGCACTGAACAAGTTTTAAACATCGACACGACCTGACTACACAACGCCTTATATTTGATAATGCAGTATAGCCATAACGCCACGCTTCGGAGAGAGCATTTTGGTATCTTTAGCATGGTTAAAAGTTCTAAGCTGTAGCACTTCGTATCATGCATTTTCTTTAAATTTTATGTACGGAAATAATGTTTGGTGATAGACAATGTGACATACAAAACTTAACATTTATTGCCATCAGAAAATACAGGGAAGTAATGTCGCTTTCGTGTTTGGCTGACAATAGTCTGCGCCTGTATAGATTCAAACAAAGGTAAGTATACAGTGTCGAAGGAAAAACAAAACTAGATGCATAGGTAATACATAATATGATAAACAAAAGCGGGTTTATCGGCTCTTTTGAATAATGCCGGCCATATGCCTGCGACTGGCTCATCCCAGCGTCATGGCCGGTGAATCAAAGACGCGCCGCTGTCGCACTCTGGATTCGTTCTTAGGTGACTTTGCCGGAAAATCCGTTCAATGTCTTCTCTCGCCGGCAGTCGGTGATTTGGGGCCTCACAATGTGCCACAAAATCCTGACCCAAGACTAGCTTGGACTTGATTTCCCTCCATTTCTGTACGCGGCCCGTCTTTGAGAGCTTGCTTTTGGTGGGAAATGTTGGGTCGACTCGAAGACTTTCACCCTCGTCGGGATCTATTCCCTCCCGCAATGACCGCTCTATTAGCGCTAGTGCAGCGCCATTGAAGCTGTAAAACTTCATGTCTTCAGTCTCTCCGCGTTTTGGTGGTGAAAGTTAACTTTACAAACTGATAGATCTAGATCTAGATGTATACGTATGGAAGTAGTGGGAATAACAACTCAAAGGCGCTTGGTTTGAGTTGATGACATTTACATAAGACCAGGGGTGTTAACAACCCAAAACTCGACCGTCATTGGCTAATTGTCGGTGACGTTCGGTGACCTGCGAGCTGCCATATGATTGGACCTCGCTAGAAAGTTACTGCCCGACATTTAGTGTACACGGGGGGGGGGGGGGGTACACCCTTGTTAAAGATACAGAAATCTTTATTTGACACGACAAAAGTACAGCGACTTTCGTAAGGTCTTCTACAACTATACATGCAAACAACAAACACTGGTATATAAAATGATTAACCTAAGCACAAGTATATGAATAATTCAACATGTCGAGGAGTTTAACGTATCACTTACACTACTAGTTCTAAGATCTAAGCATTCTTTGATATATTTACCTATTTGTTCACAGTAAGGTTTGTCACCTTCTAACATGTATTTGAATTTATCTATAGACTGGAATGTACTAAATTCTGTTGAACATGCGGAAAGAATGTTCAATACAGACTATCATGGCAAGACCAGGGTATCTGTGTTACAATTAAGCACCAATAACCCAACTTAACACGCACACATGAGATCAAATTCAATTAGGTCAGTCGTCCAAACATCCAAGCAATCTTTCCTTGGTCCTGAACACTCTCCACACAAATACATTTAAAACGTATCCTAGGCAATGACAACCCCCCCCCCCTCCCCCGTCAGACACGCAAACAGCCTGTTTGTATTTTTTTAGTTTCTCCAAGTGGTATTTTCCTGTCTTTGATGTTATGTAACAGTGTTGCAGAAAGTGACCCAGGAAATGGAGAAAAATACCCCCGAAGTCACTAGTTTGCACTATGCTGTCGCCATGTACGGATTAAGATTTCAACTTACAAAGCCCGGAGACGTGTGTAAATCAAAACCATCGGTCTCTATGAAATATTGTAAGCAGTTTATCTACCGTCGGTATGCTATTCTGGCATTTTCAATGCGTTAAAGGTGTAAGATACTTTTCAACAGAACGTCGGTTGACGTAAAACTATTGCAGTTCTAGAAACATTGCTGGGCTACGCTTTGGAGCCACAGAACAAAGCTATCCATCATGGTAGATAATTGAAGTAAAAATGTCGAGGATTATATCTTAGATTGGACATGCATGGCACTAATTGAAACACCAAGAATAACAGAAAACCAAGAAGGGTTAGGAAAAATATGATTTTCTGTGGTGCTCCATCGGTCAACTATTTAGACTAAGGGTATAGATGACATGAGAAAGATTGTTATATAGCTCACGTTGCGGCAGGTAGCTATTAAGTAGATTCGTATGACGGTTTAATGATAGGTTTGTTAGTTTGTAGCATACCGGTCCAGGGAATTGCAATAGTGTCCTAACAGTCGTTCAGGGGTATGGATTTTTTCAAAGTTCAAAAGCTTAGCCAAGCAATGATTGATAAAACGGCAAGAGCTTTTTTCTATAACATGTAGTTGTGAGCAATAGTTCCTGTCATGAATGCTAAGATAAAAACTCAATATAGCGATCCAGTTCGGTGACCTATCAGTGGTTCACAGCTGCCAAGTGTTCTTGCTTTTTTAATAGATAGCGATGGGCACGAGTCGTAAAGGATTGAAGGCCCCATTCACTAATGTCTTGGACCACAGTTATGCTCATGGATCAAAAGCGTCCCCTGCCAATACTTACTTGAACTCCAGCTGCCAAATAAATTAAAAAAACTTCAGTTTCATGGGTCTACAAAATATCATATAGCCCCGACAGACTTAAACATTAGGCTAATAATAAATGACACGGGATCGCTCGTGTAGTCTGTTTACCGTGTACCTCTGTTGGTCTGTCAACGGTTCAGTATAGATCTATCTTTAAGACTCCGAACGCTCACAGTGAATCGCGTTTTTACAAAACAGCGAACTATTGCAGTCCAAGTAAACATCGCTAGGGACGATTTTGATCCATCAACATCGCGATGCTGTAGCGGGAGGTGCCTAAAGCTTTTTTTTTGCTTGCTACTTCCAAGATCTATTCAGATCCGTTGTCAGCAGACAAGCAAGCGACCTTTTCTTAGTGATCAACAATCTTTGCTCACACAAGCACAAGCCCTCAAACACACACACACGCAACTACACCTGTCCTTGGTACTGACAACTTTCCAAACTCACATGGGCGCGCACACACACACACACACACACACACACACACACACACACACACACACGCACACACACAGGGCACGTTGATCCCCCGTTCAATGAAGAAATCATGAAAAAAAAAATTCACACCCTGTCGTGGCCCAGGATTCCCACGAAAATCCTATAGTGGCGGAGCTTATAAATTAGCTCACCAAAATGCACATAAAGGGGGAGTGCTGTTGTGTTTGCGTAAGGCTATTAGCAGGATCATCCTGTCAGCAGTAGAAAAGTTTGCACTGATGACATGATCATCCTGTCAGCAGTAGAAAAAATGCACTGCTGACAGGATGATCCTGACAGCAGTTCATTTTTTCTACTGCTGACAGGATGATCCTGTCCGTAGTGCAGATTTTTCCACTGCTGACAGGGTTTTCCTTTTTTTCAGAGAAATGTTGGCATATGCTACTGTACCAACGGATATTGGTGTTTCACTGGATGTTTTACAATTGGTTGTGGCTACTGTCAGGATGATCCTGTCAGCAGTAGAAAGTTTTGCACTGCAGACAGGATGATCCTGTCAGCAGCGGAAAAATCTGCACTGCTGTCAGGATCATCCTGTCTGCAGTGCAAAAATTTCTAATTTGCACTGCTGACAGGATCGTCCTGTCAGCAGTACAAAAATGTGTACTCCTGGCAGGACGATCCTGTCAGCAGTACAAAAATTTCTACTGCTGACAGGATCATCCTTTTTTTCGATGCATTTTTGCAACCAATCAGAAGCTAGCATATGTAATTGCTACGGTAACAGCAGATAATAGGTGTTTCAAGATGTCGGCCATCATCACAGCGTATCTAAGGACCTACCAGGTGATAACAGCGCGATCCGATCGGATCCGGCGAACGCTTGAGCTGGAAACCGGGCAATTTTAATTTCATAATTTCAGCTAGGCTTAACCTATTCATGGGGCATATTTTGGATCGTGATTATAGTCATGTTTTATCTCAAATGTCATCGATGCTAGGTGCCAAATTTCTGACATGCTCAGTACTGATACTCCCATCCGAGCCCTCTATTAATTGAGCTGAACTACTAGTTAACGTACAACGTACAAGTAACAGCCGTTTCGTTATCACAACTCACTCTTTTTTATGCTGAAATTTTTGAATCCGTCGAATCGACAGCTTGAGAAACGCACTTTTAATAGAACTTATTAGAAGGAATCCACCCCCCTCCCACTGGATCCTAATGTCAATTGTTCAATAAATCCCATGACTTCATCAGACAGGTGTGGTTGTTCTCTATTATTACGAGTCATGTCTTGTTTACTGCTCGCCTCTTGGTACTCATTCAGTAACAGGGCGGCCTGGAAATCCGCCCAGTTGGAAAACTTATCTCCAGCCTTCATGGCTGCCGCCATGTTCCTCGCTGAGTCCTTTTGCGCGGGCAATCTTTTTGCGAGCTCTGATTGGCTGAAAATTTTTTCCTGTCAGCAGTAGAAATTTTTGCACTACATACAGGAAAAATCCTGTATGCAGTAGAAATTTTTGCACTTAGAAATTTTTGCACTGCATACAGGATGATCCTGTCAGCAGTAGAAATGTTTGCACTGCATACAGGATGATCCTGACAGCAGTGCAGATTTTTCTACTGCTGACAGGATCATCCTGTATGCAGTGCAAAAATTTCTACTGCATACAGGATCATCCTTGACAGTAGCCACAACCTTAACTGTTTTCATCTGGGCGTAAACCGATGCGTTGGGCGTATTTACATGTAGGACGATACTCTTATAGTGGTGGTTTGTCTCTTATGTCCTGTTAACCGCCAAATTTCAACATGCGTTAACGTATAACGCGTTCGAACGTTACATCGAGTACATGTCCAACTCCAACCCGGCAACCCTACTTTGGCACCCGGTAGTAGCTTGGATGAGGATGGTGAGGTGAGGTGAGTAGTTTGGCTCGGTATAGTTATAGTCACAACGATCCCGTGTCGTGTAAAACTCCTACCGCGCGCTAGAGATTATCACTACGGAGGAAAGTCCCTTCAGGCCGAACAGAGCCTGGCCAATCCACGGTAGACTGGATGCCAGGTTATTCCAACCAAAGCCACATCAGATTGAGGACCCTAAATATACATGCAATACGAGGCTACTCCCACCCGAGCTTTCTAGTGTCTACGCTGAACTTAGCCATGAGTAACGCGTATTTGTCCCTATTGACTTGACGTGCAAGTAACACTAACGGCCGTTCGTTGTCGCAACTCGGAATCACTTTGTTTGCTGAACTTGAACTAAGTCGTTTGAACCGAGTCTTGAAAAACGGACTTTACAAAGTACCCACCCGCCTCCTACTGGGTAAATTGATTACTGAATCTTTGCCATGTTCAATAAATTCCATGAATTTACAGACACATGTGATTCTGATCTAAGTAGTATGAGTCATGTAGTTGTACTTTTCTAACATATGGAGGGAAAGCAGGCAAAAAATTGATCCTGTCAGCAGTGCAGATTTTTCTACTGCTGACAGGATCATCCTGTCAGTAGACACTTCTGTCGTGTTTTGATTTGCTGGGGGACTCATCCGTTCCGTGTCCACAGTAGACTGTGACTCGCAGAAGGACACCAAAATTCATCGAACTTTTTCCCGTGCTGCCTAGCGTAGCAGGGTGTTCCACTGCAGTAAGGTGTGTCTGTCTCGTTGACAGCTGTTGTTTACAGCATGAAGGACATTAATGTTCGTTAGTGTGTGTGTATCTAAAACATCTGGAAGATTGCGAGCAGTTTTTTTTACCATCAGTATAGTAAACTGGCATATTCAAAGCTTTAAATGTGAATAATGGTTTTCAACACTACGTCGGCTGACGAAAAACTATTGCAGTTCTGGTAAACATAGCTAGGCTACGCTTTTGATCCATGAGAACAAAGCTACAAGTATCCATGATGGTAGATAATTGAAGTACTAGTAAAGAATGCTAGGTGACGCTTCTGGTTCATAACCGACTGCACTTCTTCCAAAATGACAATGCATATGGTTGTTAATTACTCGTAATTTTCGTTATTTCCAAATAAAGCTAGACAAATCATGCAGTACACGCCCAAAAATCCCGTTTGCTACATGTTCTTGGTGCAGAACAATATCTAAATACACACATAACTACACATATACAGACGTCTAGATGACTAACCAGAACAACTATACATTTCCTTGCTATTTAAACCCCACAAGCACACCTGACCTTAGTGTTGAGCATTATAAAACACGCTTGTAGTCTGTCATGTGCACGGAGCTCATACGGACTTGATATACGCAAAACTGTAAACGAGTCCTTATCGAAACGGGAAAAAATCTTCTTCGGCCTTATACATTACCGAAGCCAAAAAAGTCAATACGGAACTCAAATGGACTTGATATACGCATAGTAAGGACCCTGTCACACTTGTGCGTATATGCAAGTCTGAATGAGTTGCGTATTAGCAAGTTTTCGTCTTAGGTTAAGTTTGCAGCCGAAGAAGTAATTTCTTTGGTTCGACAACTAGACTGCTCTCCAGTGGGTCAAAGTTGTAAACAACTTCCTCCCCGCAAAAGTTACTTAGACCAAAAACATGTTATTGCGGAACTCACGCGCACTTGAATATACGTTCGAATGTGACAGGGCCCTTAGGTTGTACGCCTGTCTCTAACGCGTCCGAAGCGTTCAGAAATCGTTGTTAACGTTCGAATTCGACTCGAACTCTGAGACACAGACCTTTGGGTGTCTTCTTTATCCATTCGTGTTCTTCGGAATCCTGACTTCAGTGGACACAGTGGTTAACGTACAAGCTAGCGGACCGTGAACATCCAGTCTCTGTGTGATTCTAAGGGATCTTTTAGTAGACTGAGTATAGGCAATCTGTCTGCAAGTTTTCAATGTATGACTGTGTGTTTATAGGGCAACATCAATTTCAGCATAAACTCGGCGGTCGAATACCTGCGCTTTATCATCAGAAACCAAGACATTGTTAGATTACGTGTGTCATTTTGAACAACCGCCTTGAAGAATGAACTAAACACCTGCGCCTCATGAACAACAGGACACCAACAGCAGAGTTGTTTGAGACAATTGTCGCTTTTTTAGCCTATTTTTCGTATTTAGCTTTCGAGTCACCATCAAAGAACCCTAAGTTTGAAATACGTAGATAAGGCACCAGGTACTAGTCTAGATCGCCTTGCAGCATGGATTAAAAAAAAAAAAAAAAAAAACGATGGTCTTACTTCATTTTGTAATATCTGTACCATACAACGTTTCCTTCCAGGCAATACAGTGGAATTTTGCATTCGAACCGTCTTAAAACTTGACACCATTCAGTATGCACCATTCGTTTAAGAATTAAATTTCGCCCAACTAGATAAATTCTATTTCCAACGACCTACTCTAAAGTTTGTATCTTTCCTAGATCTATTTGTCATGTGACGTCACGATGAAGTGTGTTCTTTCCCTGACGTCAGAAGGACATGTGTACCCTGCTCAACCAACCAGAGAAAATCTCCTAATGACTGCGACAAATCCTGCGGGTCGAGTTGTCAGACAAACAAGGGTGAAGGAGTTGAGAGAGGTCGGTGTTTACGTAAACACCGAAAGAATGCTGAGACCTTGTACGAAGCTCCGGCAGCAAACAGATCCTAACCGACTACAGAAGGGCGTTTTAGTATATAGTAGTCCTTTAATGTATAATCTAGAAGCAAAAACGTCATTTTGAAGTCGCCACTGCTTCTACATAATATTTATATTATAAGATCTAGACAAAAACGCCCTTCTAAAGTCGCCACGGCTTCTATTCTAAATGTGGACGCACCTGGGTCAAATTTCGTGCATTTCCCCATTGTTTTGTCATTCTGTCAAATTTTGGACATTTTGGCAATAACAAAGAATGGACAAAGTGGTGCCGCATCCTAGCTGGATAACAAATATTTACAGGGATATATAACACAAAGGAAAGGTTAGTACTGAGACAAAATGAAGGGCAAGGCGGCATTTCAATAACACAGTAGTTTTCCAGAAAATGAAAACGGGAACTAAGTTTTTTAATAGTGTTTTAGCCTACTTAGTAGATTGTTGCCATACTTTCAGTTGTTGTGAGAATGCCACTGTCAGTGGGTAGGGTGACAAAAGAGGTGTTAAATACCTTTCCCAAAGGCACTACATCGGGAATTGTCAGGGATTCAAACTCAGTACCCCGGATTCTATAAACAACATGTACCACTGGACAGCCCTGACAGAAAAATATGGAGAGTATCTAATAATATTTTGCAGTCTCTAAGGAGTCTCATAAATGTAACAGCACCTGTACCTGTAACTAGTATAAGAAGTATAACTGTATATGACAAGACACACTGTGCTTGGCTCATTCGAGCCTTATACCACCGAGAAGGCACAACAAAGCGAAACTAGTCTGGATGTGGGCTTGAATAAAGTCTCAAACAGGGACTATGCGGCTATAGCGTCTTTTCTGAAGATACGGCGTGAGTGTGTACGGTTGGCTTGGGGTTGCCCACTACTACTGCATATAGTACCTGTAACTAGCGTGAGAATGTACGGGTCGCACACGGTTCACTGATTTTCCACTCTACTTAATCTGTTAAGTGTTGCTGAATCTGGCGCAAGAAATGACGGGTCATGACACACCTTTGTCGCCGCCCATCGTTCTTTCCAGGGGTAGGGCATGTCATGTTGCATTCACAATGGACGCATCACATTTCAGCGTTTAAGCATTCAATCATTTATCTACAGTTTATAAGACTCGCATAGTCATACTTTTTATACAGATTGTGTGGTAGGATTTTGCCTGATACCCTGCGTGATACCCTACTACATATAAAGACCAATTAATACTGTTATGTACAGGTTCAATTCCTTCTCTCTTTTCAAGACAGTTCTAGACGTATGGACTTATTGAGCCTATGCTACATGGTTTGTCTAGTTCCATAAGAAATGCGATTTATTTTTCTGTGCTATCTAAATATTGAAAACTAGGCAACTTAATATCTAGTATACAACTGAAGAAAATATTTATTTCATTGTTGTATAGTGTACAATCAACAGCAAAATGACACCCAGTCTTATCTTCATTATAAACAAAATAGACATATACGTGTTTTCAACCCCGCGAATTTCCATCCTTGATTATATGTTATTACATGAGAAAGCATGTAATTTCCTGTCGACTAAAATGAGCCTTTTTAACAGGCAAGGTAGGTTGTCATTTTAGCGTTAAAGGTTGAAATTAAGAAAGAAATGGGTTGTATCTTTATCGTACTGTTGTGTGAAGAATTGGGCAGGATTAAAAACACTTGTCGGCAATTCGCTAATGTAACTATTAACATGCTGGTTAGGTGTGAGGTTACAAAGTGAGAGCATATACCTGCTTTGAAATAACCGTCAGTTTTTCAACTCAGCAGACATCCTCAATTGAGGTGAATCATGATGCTTTTCAAGTAGCGTTTTTTGCCAAGCACGCCGGGTCACCCCCGCTCTTCTCAAAAAGTGTGTTGGGTTCTTTTACATGCAGAGGTTTGACGCTTGGGACTTACGCCCGTAGCTCCCTCTTACACGGGGCCGTCGGCTGAACATCACCATCCGAAATGGCGAATGCAATCCCTTGTCCAAGCTGAGCCGACCCTAGGATCGAACTCAGGCCCCAGGATCCACTAAATTTGATCCAGATGGCGAAACAGCGAGATTGCGTGACCGCTTGCACCACGGGGACATGTATTTTGGAAGTGTGCCAACGACCCCTCGACTTTTCTGCCCTGCTGACTGATGTTATCTCTAACAAAAGTCATTTTGTTTACGAGTTGAGGCATATGAACTGGCAAATGGGGTGTCGTTTCCGATCCGGGACTTGAATATTCATTACGATCCCTGAGACTGTCTCAACATTCCAGATAACTTATATTCTATTCCGAAGACGAGAAAATAACTGTAGGTCCTAAATTTTTATAACTTTCTTAAATCAATATCAAGGAATGCGTCGCAAGTAGAAACCTCGCAGGGTATAAGAAGGTGCATAAAAACCCCCAGCAGTAGTCTGCCTATGGAGGCGAGTTATTTGACGACTTACTGCACATCTTCAATCGTAGGTTGGGAAAGGGTCGCAACATTTTATACACGGTGGCGGTGACGTAATGGCAAGGTGTTTTCCCCAGAACCCAGAGGTCTCGGGTTCGAATGCTGACATACCCCGTTGACCTTGTCCTCTGGGAAATGCACTTTACACGCATTTTCTCACTTCGCTCATGTGAAAATGAGTACCTAGCTTCAGCTCCCAATGGATTTAAAGTTTAATGAAGGAGATCAGTGCCCTACCTCGGGCATGTTTAAAAATTAACCAATCAACCTTATCGAAAAGAGAAGAAGTCCTTCCCGGTGTGAGTGGATCAAATAATCTGTCCGGATATGCAGATTGTATAAACAAGTTACGTTACGCCAGGAGGTGGTCTACACGGGACATGCAGTACAAAAAATGGCTGCCCCTGTTTCTTAAACAAGACACCAGTGTTTAGCGTCGGGAGGGTTGCGGTAAAGTTATTATACGTTGCTATCTTTCCTAGCCTTTTAACATCTGCTTAGAGATCGTAAGCGCCGAGGTTAACGCATTACCATTCAGGGCGCAACTTTCGCCACCCCGCTGGGAAACTAACATTACCTGTTCTAAACAATAGAACAAGTGTCTTCAAGTAGTTGTCTAAAACACCCATTTAAAATAATAGAAATGTCGCTTGCCAGCTAATAAAGGAGAGGGGAATTCCTAAATAAATGTTATCCGAAATGTGTTTGAGGAGACATTCGTACGCGACTAGTACACTTTATTAGCAGATGGAAAGTCTCGCTATGAATTATTTAAGAAATATATTAATGTCTATCTGTACGGTATCACGCTACTGATCTTCTCTTTGTGTGTGCGGTCTTCTCATCGTTAACGAATGAATAGATATCGCATGTTCACTTCGCATTCACCAGCCAAAATAAACAGTCCCACCAGTCAAATGTTTACAGTGTAAGTTAAGAATACAATAATCGCATTTCAAAGCAGATGTAAGGTAGTGATATATCTACATTCACCAGACGAGGTGACTACTTGGTCGTGTAAAACAATAAGGACAAACAAAATTCAAACGCCATAAATGACAAAGAAATTAACCATTATCACAAGTATGTTTTGACATGAGTAAAGCCCTAATAGTCCCAGTAAGGACGCAATATTCGATTGGTGAAGGCCATGATATGACCTTTAATATTCAAGGTAAGGAGTGTCCTGAAGGTGATGTCATTGAGCGTTACTGTTTGCTTAAACTTCTAGTGCCATGCTTAGCATGTTACTATATTATTTGCGCATGCGTTATAGATATTTGTCCTGTTGTTAACAGTTGAAGCTAGGGCTATTATTCCATGTTTATCTCGGTATTTTCGTCGGTTGAGTGTTTATAATGTTATGCATGGGTCGGTGGACATTCACAATGGTTGGTTCCTCCCTGGTTGGTATGACAGACACCCGGGGGCGTTTTCCGTTGAGATTTAATAGTAGACAATCTACATCGGTGAGACCTAGGTGTGACCAAAAGGTTTGGTATGTTTTAAATGCAAGGTTGGGTAACGTACAATCGCCAAGCTGGAGGCCATACGGCAAAAGTTCCGCTCCTTCGCCAGGCTGGTGTCGCGGGAGTCGAGCGAGGACTCAACGGAAGCTCCGCAGAGCCCCGGCGAACCCGCACCGCCGGAAAACCCCGACGTTTTCGAGACAGAAGACCGACGGTACGACCTCGGCCTGGAAGAGAGCTGGGTCATTTTTGACTCTCACCGAGGAGACAAGCCCCCGCGTAAGAAGTATGAATCGGAAAGCAGCGACGCCAGCTTTGAATCGGCCACGAACCTACCTGACGTGCTGGAACCTGTAGTTAAAGTGGGCAGCGATCAGAATATAAATAACGAGGGAACGGTAGAAATTCCTTTACAGACTATTAAACCCCCCATGCGGGTGTCATTAGACGAGAATATTCAAGGTAAAGAAATGGCCATAGAGCAAGACGAACCCCCTTCTTCTGATAGTCCAGTTGATACAAGTGTTTATTCAGCCTTTGTGGCGAGTGAAAATCAAGAAGAGGTATCGATATCGCCACGGGATGAGCCCGTGAAGAAGGATGTTTACAACCAAGCAGACCATGAAATACCTGAGCAGAAAAACGGCGGCCATTTTGATTCGGCTAAGTCAGACGAGTCGTTACTGTACGTGGGTGAAGCTGGGTTGAAAAACAACTCTTCGAACAAAACAACAACCGATCTACCAGTGGATTCACGAATAGAAGACAAGGAACCAACCGCTGAACTGAAACGAGAGGAAGAATTGTCTACGAAACAGGATTCTCACGTGGAAGAGGCAACCGGTGGTGTGCAGACGATGGACGTGTCCGATGGAATAAACAAAGAGCCATCACAGGAAAGACAACAAACTGTCCCCGGGCGAAAGATTTATGATCGCAACCGTGCTTCGTTCCCACCGCCACCCCCGGACTACGAGACTGCCATTACCAGGTGCGTAAGGTTAGATCCGAACCCTGCAGGGTTTGCTTTAATGCCGGGTATGTTACCCACTGGGTTTAGTCCAGGTCAACCTTACAGGACTGACCGGGGCTTTGTGGAACATGGTGCCCCTCCACCCAATCCAAACAACGGTTTCGCACACGACGACGTGCATTTTCGACAAGAATTAGGGCATGACAGGATGCAAGACGCTCCGTTTGAACAGGATTTGTATCTCCATGAGCCTGGATTAGAACAGTTTAGTTCCTTACCGCCTCACCACCACGATTTAGGCCCCGGAGAAGTAGAGTACCCTCAACATGAAAACACAAATTTTCACAGTAGACCACCCTTCTATGGTAGTGCAGAGAACATATTGGACATGAAGGATTCCCCTGTACCTCTATCAGAAATGTCCCCTCAGTTGTCGAACTCCGCAATGGACATTTCCGAACACGCCCGTGTCAGCAGGTTACCGGGTAGAAAGTCCGCCTTAGCCGGATTTCTGAACCGCAGAAAAAACTTGTCCGGGTCGTGGGGTTCTCGCACTAGGCAGCCAAGACAGTCAGCGAGTAGCGTATTTGCTGGCTCAGCTGAATCCATACACGATACTCCAGAAGGTTCATCACAAGGAACAATGTCCCTAGATCGACTGAACAGACATAGACCAACATCCAAGAGGACGTATGGCATCAGATCATCATCACTAGACAGAATGTTAGATGACGATGATGATATGAGTAGTTTAGTTGACGTAGATGATGCAGCACAAGAGGAGGAAACTTCTATGTCCCTAGATCGACCGAACAGACAAAGACCAACATCTAAGAGAACGTACGGTGTCAGATCATCATCACTAGACAGAATGTTAGATGATGACAATGGGAGTTCTTTGGTTGACATAGATGATGCAGCACAGGAGGAGGGACATTCACAAAGGACCGTATCCCTTGACCGATTGGATAGGCAAAGAACGCCATCTAGAAGAACGTATGGTGCAAGACCGGCCTCTCAACAACAACAGGCGTCATGTGATGACGAACGCAGTTTTGATGAAATTCGTGAAGAAGCCATCGAGGTCACAAACCAAGACGAAACTCCAAAAAGAACCGGGTCCTTAGATCGATTAAACAGACAAGGGTCGGCGTATGACAGAGCAAACAGAGTCAAGGCAGCATCTCTAGAAGACTTCAGACAGAGTCTTAAGCACCTGACTTTGAACAAAGACAAACCGAAGGGCAGGGAAGGAGATCAGCAGCAAGATCAGGAGCACGAAAATCAGATAACGTCAGAATCAGTACAGAAAACACCTGCAAAAAAACACCTGACACCCTTCATCAAGTTCTCACCTGCATTCCTCGAACAGGAACGTAGCAAAGAGATGAACCCACAGCAGAGCCCAATTGTCAATCCAACAGGAACAGGGCGACAACAGAGTCGGTTGGACGACGCCAGGCAGAAGGCCAACCAGCTGGAAGAACTCCTTAACTTGAAGAGACAGAAAATGGAAGAAGCCAAAGAAAAGGTGCGTAAGATTCATCAAAATCTAGAAGACGAACTTACAAAGCAAAAGCAACGTATCGCAGATGGAAATAGCCACGTCGAAAGAGCATTTGAAGTCGATTTCTCAAAGTCTAAAGATGGCGAAAAAAAGAGCAACAATTCAAATGAAACTAAGACAGAAAATGACTGGTCTACAGTTGAGTTTGGACATCAGTCTATCTCAGAACCATCTAGTCATACAGATACAAATGACAAGAAAAAAGCGAAAGATACCATTTCCACAAAGCTGGACAACAAAGAAGATGAAATGTACAATGTTGCCAAGAGACTTCTATCAAGGGCGGAAGGAAGTCACCAGGAACAGCCAAATGCTCCCAGCTTTATCTCATTCGAAGGAGAAGATGGCCCCATCACGCCTCCCCCGTTCTCAAGAAACGACCCCCTACCCGAGTTGGGGTTTCCCGATAACGACTACAACCCAGGGAATCCCTTTGATTTCTTCCTGGGATCCCTTGGCCTACCGGTGATGCAAGGTGAATTTGTGGAAGAAAGGCGACCTTCCCTCAGTACCATCTATGAAGAGGACGAACCATTGACGGACTCGACTGCCAACAGTGTCATTGACTTAACGATGGAGGAGGAATCACTTGTAGCAGAAGAAGAGGATGAGGAAGGAACAAGACAGGGGGAAGAAGGCAGGGAACAACTCGATGAGAAGAACTCGTCTCAATCGGAGGAGACAGAAGCAAAGGAAGAAGATGACGAAAATGGCAAAGAGAATGCTAAATTTCAAGATGTGCATCATGTTAGAGAAATAGAAGAAACGAAAAAGGTCGAAGTCATCCAAACAATAGAAGAGAGCATTTTTGATGGAAAGGAAAAAGAGACAGAGGTAAAGAAAGTTAATATATCAGAAAAACCGGAAGACATGACAAGAAGCAATCAGAGACTACAGGAAGACGTTTCCGACAAACACAAAAAGATGGGGACAACTCAGACAGACGTCACCGATATGGATAATGATTCAGCAAAGGAGGAAGCTGCCCCAAAATCTGGAGAGCATTTGAACAAAGGGCATATCAATAATGCAAAGCACATGAAAAAGAGTGAAGAAGAGGAAGAAATAAATGGTGAAATCGACACATTGCCGGCGAAGGCTGATTACTCTGGCAAAAAGCTGGACCGTGTCGCAGAAGAGAAATACAGGGCTGAAGTGAACATAAAGGAAGAGTCTGAAGATAAAAAGGTGGAGCAGCCGGGTGAACAGAAGAAAACAGAAGCCAAAGGAAAAGGGAAAGCTTTATCTTCCAATGAAATGGTCGCGGAGGAAAAGCCATCACTGATTATCAAAGAGACTCAGAAAGAAGAAGGTACTATGTCAGGAAAAGATCGTATAAACACGCCAAAGATCAAAGAAATAATTGCGGAGGATGTTGAAAAAGCAGCCATGAAAAGTAAAAAAGAGGAAGATGTGACGGAAACGACTTTAAAGAGCGAAAATGATGATGCAGGGCAAAAAGACAAAGAAACACATGAAAACAAAGAAAAACAGACGAAAGAGGGAACGCCTGAAGTACATAAAGACATGGTGCCACTGGGTACAGAAGAAGCATCGGAAGATGAGACTGAAAAGGCCACGATACAGACCCAAGAACCCAGCACCCAAGAGGAACACGAGGATGACATGCGATCACGAAAGGAGCACAGTCCCGACAAGTCCGTAGCTGCAGTAAAGGACAATACCAAGAAACGGCCTGTTGTTGAACTAACAGTCAACCTGAAAGCCAGCCAGATTGGCCCAGACCTATTGAAGGAATTGGAGAAGGCTAAAACGCCAACCAATGTCACCCCTGTCCTCAATCTGCCCAAAAGTCCTAAAGTCAACAAAAAGGCCTCCAACGATAAGATAAAGCAGTCCAAAGAAACAGCAAAAAGCTCCAAAGAAACGGACAAGTCGAAAAAGAACAAGAACTTCATGGATGAAATCAACGCCTTACTAGAGCAAACGGAGTCGACCATGGTCAGGAGGAGCACTGAAATCACAAGTGTCTCTGAGGATCTGCAAAACACCGCGAAGACACTTTTTAACTTGGAGGTAGAAGAACCAGTCTTTACGACGAGCCCGGATACAACTGGTAGCTCACATAATCTAACTGGCAGCGCATCCTCCCTGGACTCGACAGAAGAAGACAAAAGTCATATTTCCGTTTCGAGTCCGGAACGAGCTCCTGTGAAGAGTCCGGAACACCAGTCGTCAGTCACAACTCCGGAACGTCAAAGTGATTCCGGAAACGGATCTCTCAACGAAAGCCCGTTTTCCGTAAGAGCTGAGACCCTTGAAAAGTCACAACCTCCTCTCGAGTCCCCCAAAGAAAACATCAAGACAGAACAGGAGGCTGATGAAGATAAGGAACAAGAAAGCGTTAAAAAGGAGCAAACGGATAAGACGCCGTCAACCGCAACCACAGTAGTCCTGGAAACGGAAAAGGATGCTACTGTTTTATCAGAGGAGAGCAACAGGAAAGATACAGTGATTGATTCGAGTGAGCCTTCAACAAAGACAGAGACTGTTTGTCAGAATCTAGACAATAAAGAAAACCTGGAGCAAAACGAAGAAGACACAGTGAGCGGGTCAAACAGGTCTTTTGAAGAAGAGCAGAAAAGTATCCCAAAAGAAGTAACTATTACATATAAGAAGATCAATCTTCAAGAAGAAGAAGAATTAAAACAAGAAAAACCTGATATGAAGAGCAATGAAACAGAGCGAACCCTTGGAAAAGAAAGTCCAAGTCAGGAGATGACCACAGAGCAAGAGACAACAATCAAATCAGAAGACAAGCAAGGGCAAGAAAATGATGACAAAATAAGCGAAGAAACCATGTCACCTGGAAGGGTGAACACAAATATGGAAATAAGGAACGAGCCTGAGAAATTCACCCGTGATACTCCCAAACCACCAGAGACAATCGTTTTCGAAGATGATGTCATTCCAAATGTAAAAGTCTCGTCGGAAAATACCAAACAAGAAAACGGACATAACAGTCGTGTTGAAATGAACGTATCCGTACAGGACAAGGAAACAGACCTTGTGTCCGAAGACATCAACAATGAAAATGATTTGCAGAGGCAACAGCCTGATATAATCAGTGACATGCCAAGAGTAGCGCGTTCTGTAGAGATGTTTGAGTCGTTACTGAAGTCAAACAATCAGTTCAGTGCAACTAAGAAAGATAAAGTTAGGATGAAACCCAATCTATTAGACAGAAACGACGTAAACGCCATTGCAGATGAAGCTCAAACAGTAGCCAAGACCAAAGAGAAGGATACAACAGTCAAAGCTGAATTCCACAGACAAAGCGAGAAAGACAGACCACTTCAAGACCAGGTCGAAGACGACAGCGCTGCAGAAGGCATCTACACCGCCAGCCTGGTTTACGTCGGTGGCAGCAGCTTTGAAGAGAGTGGAGACTTCACTCCTAAAAAGTACCAAAACAACGAATCATTCGAAGACGCCACCAGCCCCGTTTTCTCACCAACTCATAGAAGTACCCCCAGAGAAGGGATCTTTAAGGCACAGTTAGTCAAGGTAAACAGCCTGAGCTTTGAAGAAGAAGACTTGGGATCCGAAGATTCCAGCAGCATAAATTCTTCATCACCGTCTTACGAGCTCGTTCGTGACGAGATGGGGTGGAAAGGCAAGCCGGCCCCGAGACACAGCACCCCGACCGGCCAGGAGGACACCTCCCCCGGGGCGGAGGACAACAGCTTCCGGCGAGGGAGGAGCATGCGACGAAGAAGCCAGAGGAGAAGCTTCGAGGGGAGTCTGTGGGACGACGAGGACTTTAAACACCAGGTTAGTTCTTGGTACCTCATTCCTTAAAGCACACAAAACATCCAGAGTACAAAATAGCTTGAGATATTTTTTGGGACATTGAGAAATTTCCACACATTCTATAGTGCAAATTTCCCCAAAGGATCCAGACCGTTAGGCACCAAATGATGAAAAAAATATATTGGAGATAAGTATAAAAATTGGAAGGCCCCGACAAAGACTGAATGATATATAATAGTCTTTATTGTATATTCCTGCCCTGATGGACTAAATGCAGAGATGACCGCACGTGATCTAGAGGATACAAATTGTAAGACATGAGAAACTAAAATGAAATGTCACACTCTAACTCTATAACGTAGAAAACAAACAAACAAACAAACAACAAACCATTCTTAATCAAATGTTAGACACCTAATTATACAAAAATCATAGAAAATTTTCGAAGTGATTAAAGACCTTGACCTTGATCATTGATATGCTTTCAAGAGGTCATTTACAGCTCAGTGAAAGGAAATTTTGTCAAATGTTTGGTTGCTCAATAACGGTCTTGCGTCTATGGTACCCCCAGCTAACAAACATGCCTCACTTACTATCACATACACGTACATATCACATTTAAGACGTGTATACGCAGGTATAGTAACCTTTCCCAGGCTAGCTTACCTCCACAATGGCCGCAAAACCGGATATGGTTTGCTTGCTTAATAAGCATGTGGCTGAGCTGAATGTTGATTTTTTTATTTTTCAATGCAGGTCTATACTTCTCATTATATACTAGTATCTAGGTTTTTTTTAGGAGAGGCATTACTCAATGTCGATTATGTAGGACAGGGCAATCATTTTGTTGTAAATATTTTGCTTTGATGAGTACTTTACTTTTTTGCTGTATGTAAGCTTGACCAAAACGCATGTTAAGCACTTGATTCACAAAACGAATAACAATTTTGATTTGGAGGGAGGTTTGGAACGCCCGGTGCGCATAAACGTGTAACAAACATTTTAGAGAGCACCAAGTGCAAGAAAAAAAGCTTCTAACCAAAGTTTAAAGGGTATCAGAAAGCACAGACTAACGTATAACATATCTAACTTCTCCGAACCAGCCGGCGCTCTTAAGACAAGACAGCCCACCACATAAACCAGAGCCGATCAACTCACCCGAAGTAGACACAAGCACGTCTTCACAGAAAACCACACCTAGGCAAAAGAAAAGTTTTAAAGACTTCTTCCGTTTCGGCAAGAAGAGAAGTTCCTCCGCCCATAAAGCCATGACGAGAAGCACGCCTAGTTCAGAAGAGGACAAACTCGACTCCTTACCGACCGGCATGATCGTGGACAGGGGGTCTCAAAGCGACACGGAAGACGAGCCCAAGGGAGGACTGAAGTTGTTCTACAACACCTCGAAGACAAAACGTAAGACGCGCAAGGGTTCTGTTAGCGAAGACGGTGGCGAGCGAGGTTGTGGATCACTGTCGCTGGGTGTACGGAGGCATAGCTGGAGTGTAGGGCCGGGGCGTTTCTCTGGCGAAAGTAGGGGAAACGCATCCATAGTTGCACTTGCTTCCAACAACAACGATGTAAACTCTCTGCTACGTCGCAGTCATTCAATTTGCCTCGGAACCAGATTTGACGTGACAAAAGGGAGCGCACGGGATACGAAAAGAGAGCGAATCGTAGAAAAGAAAAGCTCTAGTTGTAGCTCTCTTCCGGGTTTGCTCGGTGGTTCAGCGCAACACATGTCCATCAGTGCTTCATCTAGTCCGCAATGCCCATCAATAAAAGAGGATGCTAGCAGCAGCCAATCTCTTATTTTCGAATCAGCTCTTTGAGAGCGTATGACGATTTCTTTATTAGATTTTTGTTTTCCATAGTGGCTTAGAATAGATAATCGCCTGCACTTGCTAACACTGGTGTCTGGTTCTAACGCGAGAATGTGCGAGAGTTTACGGTGTAGGGTATTGGTTTTGGAATGAGCTTGCATGGATTGCTGACTCAATGTACATGTGAGCACGTCGCTACACGCCTATTTATGCACTGTTTTCCCTGTAATTCCCTTTCAGTGTAGCCAGAGCCCACCACGAGGTCGAAACTACACGTACCTGCGAAAATCGCCAGCGTCTAACGCCTAACCTGTACCGTGTTCATCACTAGCTGCGTTTACACATCACCACCATCATAACTCACACACTAGAGCATTTCATTATACACAGTGAAACCTGTCTATAGAGACCACTCAATGGACTTAATGAAAAAAGTTAAAGAAAGCATGGGACCACCTAATCGTCTGATCGATCAGAAAAAAGGGACAATCAAAAAAGTTGTTACAATGTCCTGGGGGTCCTTTTGCAGAAGTGGTCACTAGTACAGGTTTCATTGTACTGTTATGTTGTTCGTTTAAGTAACATTTAACAATATAATGTTGTTTTCGTTATATGAACTAAAACGACTGAGGTATTGTAAAGACACCAGGGTTATTTTTCGTGTTTTCAGGAAAGTCTTTGAGCACTACCATTGGTCCGTGAGGTTTAACTTGTACCATCGAAATTCTAGACGTGACACTCTCGTGTCTAAGAGGAGCATCGCCATTGGCTGGGGACATCTTATCATTTCGATTGGTACTGTCAATCTCTAAACAGATGTAGAGATGAAAAAAAAAAAAAAACTCGGGGGTACCGGGAACGTGAAACACCCCACATCTGCTCGGAGATTAGCTGTATCGACGTTTCAGTTTGTCATCTAATTTTGTTCAGAAGAAAGGAGACATGTCAGCTACGTCACCGTGCGAACGTCATAGCAATGTGTGGTTAATCGATGCAGTTGCTCCACCTACCACATTGTTTTATACTGCATCTCAAGTTAATTGCGGCTAATTTAGATAAGCTAATTTTTTTTAGCAAGCATTTACGTTTAATCTCATACATAGGGGGATACTATAATCTATTGTGCAAGAATACTAATCTACATTTTCATAACAAGGCTGTACAATTGTTTCTTCGACCGTTGGTGTTAAAGGTCTAACAGAGTCCTTTGATTTCTATAGATACATGTCGTAAAAATCGTCAAACGTAGCTTAAATGTCGATTGCTTTTAAAGAGCGTATCCCATGCATGGTGTTTTCTATATTAGATATTTCAGGTACATTCCGAAGAATTTGATTTTTGTTCCTTTTTCATGTGTGACCTTTGACTTGAGGCATAAGTTGTTTACCTGTAACTGCCTGCGCTAAACACGTTTCGCCGGGAGCAAAATTCGCTCTCGTGTCTTTCAGCCAGGCACGCCTACAAAAACCGGTCTGACAGCATCATTTGTGCAGCCAAATTAGCTGTTCTGTTGAAAGGTCACAGAGTAATTATCGTAGCATGTAAACACTTGTTTTGCAGGTCAAGGGTCATAGGTCATAACGATCTTTGTTTACCTTCTGTCTGGATCAAGTAATTTAATATACAAGCCATTCTAATGTAAAATTTGTTACATCGGTGCATTTGTTTGATATTAGACATCATATACGAGGACAATCTTAATGTAAAAGCTGTTACATCAATCTTGGGGAAAAATTAGATAAACTATTGTATAGCTTTCTCTATATCTAGTGCATAACTTTTTATATTTGTCTGGATTAAGGCATTTGAAATGCAAGTGTTGTTGTGAAAAAGTATTCCATCGAATGTTTAGAAACGTGGAAACAATTTTATAAGTAAGATTCTTCCTTGTCTTTATTTGAAATCAAGATGAATTACTTGAAAATGTTCTACTTTTATTTCCAAAGAGTTTATGCAAATCAAGATGATGAATTTTATGTTATACTGAATGTCAACAGACTGCATGTACAATATGGAACGGCTGTGGCTTAAGTTTTCGAGATATTGGAAGGAAATGTTGTTCTATTTACATCATCTAGAAACTATGCTTTATGCAAATGCCGTCGTGATGGTTGGAATACAGTTAAACCTGCCAAGAATGACCACTCGATCAGAAGACCGCGATAATCTAGTCTTTGTGAACGGGTGGTCACTATAGACAGGATGCTAATGCTTCGGTCAATGGGAAAATATCCAAGAGACCAACAAAAAGTGGTCACTTTTACCAGGCGAACATTGTGTAAGGGTGGTCACTCGTTCGGGTTTGGCAGTATACCAATAGCTTTGTGGTCCCCGTGTAAAGGTGGTCACTTGTACAGGTTTGACTGTAGTTGAAATTGTTGTATTTTGTTTACTCTTGGCTACTGCATACCCGTACATGCGATGAAAAAATATCTGTACCTTTTTTAGGTATTTTGTATATTTACTATTACAGTAGATATTAGCCTTACATGATTGAAGAGAGTACTGGAGACTAGATGCTACTCCGTTGTAAATACATCTTTCTGACTCTCAATAATGTGTTGTTTGTTTGTTTGTTTATTTTTCTGTTGATTCTTTGTTTATTCATGATAAATTCAAATCGGCACGCAGGCCGCTTTTCATTGAGGTCATGAGAAGAGAGGTGAGGGTCAGATACAATTTAGTTAAGTTATTGCTATTGTTTGTGTGTGCTTGTGTGTGTGTGTGTGTGTGTGTGTGTGTGTGTGTGTGTGTGTGTGTGTGTGTGTGTGCGCTGTCGTAAACTCACGCGCGTGTGTGTATGTATGTGTGCCAGTCAACTTCATCCACATTGTGTTCTGCTGCCGCAGTCGTCTATTTCAGTAGTCTACTTCAGCTGTCGGAGGATATAAACAGGTAATGTTTATCTAAGCGTCCTTTGTTTGAGTGTGTTTGAGTGTGCATGCCTGTGTGTGTGTGTGTGTGTGTGTGTGTGTGTGTGTGTGTGTGTGTGTGTGTGTGTGTGTGTTGTCTGTCAGCGTGTGTCTTCTTATACGTGCGTTAGGATGGGCTGGGTTAATTCCACATTCCCTACGTTTATATACATAACTAGAGTTCCACGACCTCATATCTTCGCCAAATAATATGAATTGTACCGACAGATGCAAGTACCAAATTCCTGCCATTTACCAAATGAATATGGCATTACATAGCCGTTTTTCTCAACTATCATTCAATCTAGGTCTTTATTTGCTTAAATAATATCTATCAATGTTCCCCTCTTTCTCAGTGGCTTGATATGCCACAGGTCTGAAAGTCCTCTCATGGGATGTCAATGACGGTTAGACATCAAGGTAATAAGATACCCATAAAACGCTTACTAAAGCAACTGGATAGATTTTCGAGACGCAGTGAAGTTGTATGATTCTATCAAATATTAGACCCGCCCTGTTTTGCATAATTAGTATCTTATTGTTTTACTTGACTTGGCTATGTCAATTATCAGATTTACCTAAGCTAGTTTAAAATACCAAACATGAATATAAAAAGTTCCCGTCATTTACCAGTATAGCGTTATTATTTTAGTATAATCTCAGCAATAATTCAAATGAGGTCATCTGAATAATTGATATTTTGATTATAATCGATAATCCTAGCTATAGAAGGATGGCACACATTTTTCAAGGTGATTTTTCTGATTTGTTTATTCGGCTGTAGATAAGTACAGCCAGGGCTACCCAAAGGCTAAGGCTATTATGGGTTAGTCCTGGTAACTGAACAATATGCAGACCTTGATACAAGCTTTCACAAAGACTAAGATACGACTTAAATGCATATAAACGCGCACAAACATAGAACTCGGCAGATTTTTAAAAATTCATTAATCATGCAAATTAGGTCATTTTTGGCATAATTATCATCTTACGTCAATCATCAGATTCACTTTTAAATCTAGCTATCTTCATACCAAACATAACAGATACATTTTAGTCCTTTCCTTTCAATCGCCCAGCTATTAAGCTTGTTGTTGACCTAGATTCAGGACGCCAGCTGTTGACCTAGATTCCGGACGGCAGATGTGTACTATACCCCGCTTGAGTTATCCTCCTCAAAAGTTACAAACAAAAAGACCCACTGCAGTTCAAGGCAAGCAGCAAGGGGGCCTAAACTTATATCACTTACTCCCTGCCCCAAGATCTATCTACCACTCAAAAATCATAACCATAGCACCTCCAAAAAATTCGACCACAAACTTTAAGCGGATTAATAAACTTTCCTCATTTATTATGCAAATTAGCTCCTGGTTTTCATAATTTATATGATTATATAAAACATTACCTAAGCTATTTACCTGCCAAAAATCATGACGATCCGTCAACCCCTTCTTTAGTTCTTCGCCTCCAAAGGTTTCAACAAAAACGCCAACTGTAGGTCCAAAAAATCCGCTAGGGGGCCCAAACTTACACCACTCATTCCCTGTTCCAGACTCTATGTATTACTGAAAAATCATGAACCTGGCACCTCCAGAAAATTCGACCTTAAACTTTAAAACTCAGCTGCAGTACCTTAAATATCCGCTAGGAGGCCCATTATCGAACTTGACCTTCCTCTTTGACACTCCTACCTACCCACTAAATATCATGCACAGCCGTCAATAGCCCCTTGAGTTATGCTGGCGACATACAAACTTACACAAATACAAAGCCCGCTGCAGTACTGTAGGAAAGCGCCAGATGAATAATTTTCGAACTTGACCTTCGTTTGCACAACCGCTTCTCATATACGAAAAATCATAAAGATCCATCAACGTTTCCGTCACTTTTTTTGCCTAGATACAAACACAAAAACACGCAAAGTTCGCTGCAGTACTGTTGGACCACGCCAGGTGAACGGCTTTCGAACTTGACCTTCCTTTGCACAACTTCTACACACCTACCAAAAATCATGAAGATCCATCAAAGGTTTCTCGAGTTATGCTCGTGACATACATACAGACCCACCCAACAGCTGGAGTAACCGAAAACATAATCTTCTCGGCGAAGATAATGACGGTTACTAATCATCCCCAGAAAGGTCATCCGGAATCAAACATGGCTGCCTATGATAACATGTGACATGTGTCATCGAACTGGAAAAGGTCACAAGGTCTCATTTTAATCTAAAACGCTTTGCTTGTTTGTTTGTTTGTTTGTTTGTTTGTTTCGAATAAAAAATGTCACCCGTTACGGTTCTTATATCAATCCAGCAACATGAAGCTAACAAATAACACGACCCAGGTGAACCCAGGTTGGGTTGCATACCCGGTACACCGCCTGATGGCGTACGAACCAGAAATGGAGACGCACTGTCATGGAAAGGTTCTGAGTGAGTGATCGGGTGAATGAATGAATGAATGAATGAGCAAATAAGTCTGATTAAGTGTGTGAGTGTACGAGTGTGTGTAAGTGAGTGAATGGCGGAGTGAGTGAATTACAGAGTAATTCAGAGAGTGAGTTTGTGAGTGTGTGTGCCCGTGAGTGAATGGGTGGGAGAGTGTAAGTGAATAAGGGAGTGAAAGGGAGAATGAATTAAAGTGAGCTAGTAGGCAGCGGAATAAGTGATTGGGTAAATAAATGAATGAGTGCTTGAATAAAATAAGTGTTGTTTAAGTGAGTGAGGGAGTGAACGAGTGCGTTAATGAATGAATGAAGACCTTTATACATGAGTTAATGACGGACTGAGTTGAGGGGCTGACAGGCTAAATAAAAGTTCCAAACGGAAACTATACGGCACCAGATATCGACCAGAGGGATGACTGTGGTGCTATAGATGTCGGTTAGTTGTGGAATGAGTCCACACTCAGAATAAAATAAACGGAGTGAATGAGGGTGCTTTATAGAGTGAATGAGTAGACGAGTTTGTGTGTGTGTGTGTGTGTGTGTGCGTGTGTGTGTGTGTGCGTGTGTGTGTGTGTATGCGTAGGTTTGTGTGTGTGTGTGTGTGTATATGTATGTATGTGTATTGTATGTATGTGTTTGTGTGTATATGTTTGTGTGTATGTGCGTGTATGTATGCGTGTATGTATGTGTGTGTGTGTGTAGGTGTGTGTGTGCGTGTATGTGTGTGTGCGTGTATGTATGTCTCTGTGTGTGTATGTATGTCTCTGTGTGTGTATGTATGTGTGTGTGTGTGTGTGTGTGTGAGAGAGAGAAAGAGAGAAAGTAAATGAGTGAGAGTGAGTGAGTGAGTGACTTAATAAGTAAGCAACAGAATGAGTGAAAGATTAGGCGGGTGAATAATATTGTAATTGAATGAGAGTGAGTGAGTGAGTGAGTGAGAGAGTGAGTGAGTGAGTGAGTGAGTGAGTGAGTGAGTGAGTGAGTGAGTGAGTGAGTGAGTGAGTAGCTTTTACCAATCGAGACAAGGAAAGACACAGGAATGTAAAAGATGGTTGGGTGAAAACTCAAATAATCGCATTCGATTCAATAGCATTTTGGTGAACGCTGTAACATCCGAAGACTGACATATCTTTGGGCGTTACCAATAAAATCATTAAGTCGAGCAGTCGTGCCTCATTAACACGGGTGTTCACCACATCTGTCGAATTATGACGTCACGGTTAATGCCAAGATAATAAAACTGGGCATGCGCAGTGGATTTAGAACAGCAACGACATTTAAATATCGAAACATTAAATAAATTCAAGGATAAAATATGAATTTTCCCTTTCATACCCCCCTCCCCCGACACTTTTGGTCAAATGAATCTGTTCTCTAGTGATAAGATGATATACAGCCCAATGTAATACGAGAGCAGTCCATTTTCCATTCAAACTGCCAACATTATTAATTCATCCTTTAATACCAGTGGGACCACTCTTTCAAAATAGATGCGTCGTGTAAAGGCTTATAGATACATCATAGGCAGCCAAGGTAAAGTGTCTGTGAGCTCGACAACCAACGTTAACGTTGAAGAGGTTCTAAACGTAAACCCACAGGGAAAATCGTCCTGGTCTTCTTCTTTGTGTGCGTTTGTAACATGTCATGTTACTACAAAATGTACTATGGAAATGCAGGTCCACTAAGTCATAAAACCTTACAAGAGTAAGTAAAATGACAAGGTCGTTGATACATTTTGCAACCAGATGTGACATTTTTGCAACCAGCTGTGACATTTTTACCTTAGGTCCTTTTGATAATATAATGCGGGTATATTTTGAGGCTAAAACCACCAAATTATAAGGCTTAATAACCAGTCCCTCCCTTATCTATAGATCCGTGACATACCCTCCAAAAAAGGTCCCTGAAATTAATACTGTTGTTATTCGACTTGACAGTCGAATTTATGAAAAGAAGGTCGTTATCTTTCTGAGTTAAATGCAAAGATTAGAGATTAACAACCGTTAGGTTTAGAGTAGGTTGAAATACCATACAAGATGTTATTTCTAACTCGCTAAAACTTTAGTGATTTTTTTTTCATTCTGGATTTATGTCATCTTTCTGCAGTTGATACAAATATGATACAACCATCCCTCATAGTCTAAATTAAGTTGAAATACCATACAAGTTATAAGCTTTCTGTGTCGCTAAACTTTTTTCAAATTCGTCTTTCCGATGATGGTTACTAGTATCTTTTTGCGGTTCACAAGAACACAATAGTTAAACAACCGTCCCTCCTAGTGTAGATTTGGTTGGACGCCAATCTCGGCATTATTATACCGCTCGAGTGCGTGCGAATCGCTCTTTGTCGTCATCCGAGCTTCATTAATCATGACCCGCCCTCCACCATTATCTGTGACGTCGCCAGGGCTGCCGTTATTTCCAGCAAGCCGAGCAGAAGCGACGAGGGGAGCAGGAGAAGAAGGTTGCTACCACTCCCGGAGCTGTTCTCCACGACTTGTCAGGCTTCATGCCATGATCGCGGTGTCTGGCCATAGCTGACTCACAGCGGCGTCTCAACATTTGAAACTGAGAGAATAACTGCAGCCGAGGCAAAGAGACGAGCCAGGAAAGCTCGTCAACAAAAGGACTGAATCATTACGTAGACTTCTCCTACTCTAAAGTGGTGACCGTCCACAACAGTCCTTGGCAGCCATGTTGACCGCGTTGCTTCTACAGAGAATCGTTCGCCACGAGGTTGTCGGACCCTTCCCCGGAGAGGGGACGTACCACGACCGGTGGTACCGAGACAGGCGCAGGCGTCGGGTCAACGCTCAGTGGAGGCGGCGGCTATTGAGCCCGACCAGGGACCGCGGAAGAAAGCCATGGAGCCCGGAGCTACCGACTTTGGTCGTGACCGATGAGGATGGCACGGAGTATCGGGATAGCTTTCCGCCTGCCAAGCCGATTACAAGGGGGAGGGAGGTGTCAGAGGATGGAGAAAGATTTGGAGAAAGTTTGCATGGAAGAGACTTACTACAAGTCCCAGGTAAGAGAATAAGGGAGAACCTATCGGACAGGGCTTCTGTGACATCAACACAGGGCACAGTGCCATTTAATGAAGAAGGTAAATCACACCTAAAGACATTCAATCACGAAAGGCAAAGCCTACAATTTGACAAGCATTACGACAAAAAAGAATCCTCGACCCTTGTAGGTCAAGGTGACAGGGCTGACAGACAGGACAACATAACGCGGGAGAACAGACATGGCGACGGATATCGTCTGCGCCAAACGTCATTCAACTCGACATCCAAGCAGAACACGGGATCTTATAAGAAAGAACGTGACGCATACATTGAACCAGCTACTGAGCAGCAAAGGCAACGATATGAGGGGATTTATGTGGGTAAAGAGTCTGTACCTTCTGAGGGTCGTGGGAAGAGAACAGAAGAGCGGGAAATCTTAGCGCGGGAGAACAGCCACGACGATGAATGCCGTTTGCGTCACACGTCAATCAACGCAACGTCGAGGCATAGTACGTTGTCAACCACAGAAGAGAGGCAGGCGCAAATCTCTGACGGCCAATATGCTGAAGAAGAATACATGGACTTATTGGATCAATCTAACAAAGCCGACGAGCGGGGAAACAACAATGGCGACGAATATCGGTTGCGTCACACGTCAATCATTCCAACCTCAAGGCACGGCACCGGGCCAGTCCGTCAGAAGAACAGACCTAACGCAAACTTGTTATCTTCTGAAAGGCAAGGGCAAATGTTTGACAGAAGCCATACAGGAGAGAAATATGCTGTTTCTAAAGATCAGGGGGACAAAAATGGCGCACGGCAAAACGTGGGGCACGAAAACAATAATGACGACGAATATAGTTTGGTTCACACAACATCCAAGCAAAGCTGGGAGTCACACAACGAAGAAGGCGAATCAAACCCGGAAACGTCCCTCCATGAAAGGCAAATGCAGCGATTTAGCTATGTGGAGGAAGAGTCTGTGACATCGTATCGTCAAGGGCAAAACACCGTCAAAACGCCCCCAAGAATGCAGAACAGCAATTATGGTGACGGGTACCGTGCAATTTACACGACATCCAAGCACAGCACGGTATCACAAAGGGAAGAACGCAAATCAAACATGGAAACGTACTCGTATGAAAAACAAGAGCGACGCTTTGACGGTCACTATGGGCAAGAAGAATTCGTGCGTCCGACTGGTCAATGGGACCTTACCGTCACAGAGCCCGAAAAAGGTCAGAACAACAATCGTTCACATCACTCGACATATAAGCACAGCACAGTTTCACAGATTGAAGAACGCATATCAAACCTGGAAGCGTCCTGGTATGAAAGGCAAGGACAACGCTGCAACAAGCATAATGAGGAAGAAGAAGTAAAAATCGTGTCTTCTGGTGGACAAGACGACTACACCGGTAAGGACCCTGAAAGAGTGCAGAACAATTATTACGACGAAAATCGTTCACATCATTCGACATATAAGCACGACAAGGTTTCACAGATCAAAGAACGCAAATCAAACCTGGAATCATCCTTCAACGAGAGGCAAGGGCAGTGCTTTGACGGGCACAATATCGAAGAAGAGGAATTCGTGCCTTCAAGTGGTCAAGATAACTACACCGTCACTGAGACCGAAAGAGTGCAGAACAACAATTATGGCGACGACTATCGTTCGCAACACTCGGCATCCATCCATGGCGCGGCGTCACTCAGTGAAGAACACACACCATTCCTACAAACGTCCTATTATAACAGAGAAGGACAACGCTTTGAGGGGCCGTATGGGGAAGAAGAATGCGTGTCTACGAATGGTCAAGAGGACCACACCGTCCAAGAGTCCGGAAGCAACTTTTGGGACGAAAATCGTCCGCGTCTTTCGGCACCCATTCACACCGCGGCGACGCTCACTGAAGAACACACATCATCGCTAGAACCGTCCTTTCACGAAATGCAAGGACAACGCTTGAATTACGACAGTCACCGTGCAAACGAAAGATTTGTGCCCACTGTGCATGAAGCTGACTTGTGTATATTCTGTGGACCAGGAGAGCGGGGAATCTCCACGCGGGAAAACAGTCATGACGACGGGTACAGTTTGCGTCAAACGTCAATCAGAACACTAGCGAGGGAGATCAAAGAGTCCCTCGCTGAGATAAGCAAGTTACACGTAAAAACCTCATCTCTTAAAAGGGAAGAGTATCGCTTTGACTGGAACTTCGCGGCGACAGACTCCGTGCACTCAGTGGGTCAACGGTGCAAAGCTGACGAGCGAGAAAACAACAATGGCGACGGATATCACTTGCATAACAAACCAAAAGGTGTAACGAATTTGGAAACCGACAATAGATTCGGCGACAACATTCAAACTAACAGGCATCTTGAGAATACAAGAGAGCTTTGGGGGAGTGGTGTGACTGAAGATAGCCCTGCTTATGAAGATTTACTCAGGGCCCAAGGAAACAAAAGAGGGGAGAGCCGAGTAAAACTATCGTCACGTACAACAGAAAACAGCACAGTGTCATCAAGGGATGAGAGCCAGTTAAACTCGGACACGTCTTGTACTGACAGACACCGTATTGAAGAGGAAGTTGTGTCCTCAAGAGGTCAAGGAGACAAAGATGGCGGACGGGAAAACAATCATGGCGGCGGGTATCGTTTGGAGCACACGCCAATTACTACAATATCAGACAAGAGCGCCGTGTCATCCAAGGAAGACTTCAAGAAAAGCACCGAAAGCTCTTCTTCTGAAATACAAAGTTGTCGTCATGATGTGGAAGAAGAAGACTCTTGGCATTCAAAGTGCCAGCATGGCAGGGCTGTCGAGTGGGAAACCCTAGCGCGGGAAAACAAGCATGGCAACAAAAGTCGTCTGCGGCGCATGCCAATCACCGTCGCACTGAGAGAGGTCTACACAGACAATTGGCGCCAATACATGAATGTGTGTCAGGAGTCAGATATTGGAACAACAGATTTTGACGAAGGTTCGACTCATAACAAACAGAAAGAAACCTACGTGTCGCAGACAAAGATCAAGCTAAGAAAAACAAGTGATGACACATGGCGCGTAAAACAGCCTGAAGCCATCCATGGTGAAACTCCAAATGAAGGCGGTGGGGTGGACGAATACACAGTCACTGGCCGTGACTACGAAACCGAAGACTCAAGATACAGAAGCGTCTTCGAAGACAATGACGTTGAACACGAAGACACATGGCAAGAAACCGATGACACAAGACACAGGAGCGTTTTCGAAGACAACGGCGTAGGAGACGAAGATGCATGTCAAGAAAAACAGACCGTGGCTAAAGACGGTAGCCGTTCGTACATCTCCGAACGCAAGACCTACACTGAAAGTAGCGGACTGGAAGAACACACTCGCCACGAAGAAGAAACCAAAGCCTCAAGACACAGAAACGTCTTCGAAGATGACCACGGGAAAGAAGGAGAGAGGACTTCATTCTTTAAGGAATGGAGCTCTCTGAGATACACCGACGAGTCGGCCACCGACTTCACTGAATGGTCTTGGCTTTTAACGAATGACCCCCGAGCAAGAGAAGACGCCTCCGAAGACGGTGAAGCGTCTTACAACAGCGCAGACTACCTTGCTAAACGCCACCAGCGCTTGATGGATCTTGTAGATGGTTTTGACGAAGAACAACTCTCCAGGCTTGAGTGGTTCTTGAGGCAAGTGTGTCTCCTGGAAGAAGACTTCGACCACTCCCTCGACAGGCGCTCTTTTGACTTTAGCGAGTTTCGTGCAGACCTAGAGTTTGTCGCGCGTACCTACTTCGACATTGAACTACGAGACCTTGAGCTTCATTCCACAGATATCCGCAACGATTATCTTACTGATGAAGACTCCGCCAGTGACTTGGAGACTATCCCTGAATCTGATCACGAGTATGATGCTGATGATGACGGTTATGATATGAGCCCATCGCCAGCCCCGCTCACAAGCAGCCGCGTCGATCTACACAACATCACCACGACAAAGGGACTGAAGAGGTGGGACAGTCGGGACAGTGCTATCGGTTCGTCCATCGGCGGCACGTTGAGGAGCTGGGGCAGTCAGTCCACCATGGACGGTGCGTCGGACACCTCGGGGTTCCGGCTGAGTCTGGACTCCGACGTGTTCTACTTCGGCGACATGACCAAGTACGGCCGCAAGTCGTTCGGGAGCACGCCGTACCTGTCAAGGGAGTCGTACTGCTGAAGCCATGGACAAACAAACAAGCAAAACGAACGAACAAACAAACAAACAAACAATCCACAAACTGAAAACGGACAATCTTTCGAATCATAGACATTCTTATCTCTAGGTTTGAGTCACAGTAGTTACTGAGAGAAAAGTGGGGCTTAATTAACCAGAGGTACGCAGAGGAATGGTAAATAGATTTTAGAGGACTTTGCAGCTTCAATACATATTTATGGCTACAAGAACGCTTTATGTACATGTAAATTATTGCTATAAAGCGAGCTGTTCGTTGATCTAAACGTAAGAGACGTTAAACTTATATTTGTGTAGGCAAACACGAGTCTTATTCCAGAATATTCTCATAGAGAAAAAGGGTTTAATCAAAACGTATGTGTAAAGTTGGTGTTTGTTGTCATAAGTCGCGTATCATATATAATGTAGCAGACCATATATGTTTATTGGTGGGGGTAATCGACCATCGATCTAAACACACAGGTCGTGGAGTACAGTTACCTGGTTAAGGTCTACAGAATAATCATCATAACGATTCTAGATTGTTTGTAATATGAATCTAGATAATAGTTAGATTACCAGCAATGTTGTTGAGTTATACTTAGTACACCGATAATTTGTATAGTTCGCAATTTAGACTCATGTGCGCAATGACAGGGTTTGGTCTTGAAGACTAATTCGTAGAAAACCGTAGACTGATCATAATGAATGTTGTCATAGGCTATGTAGAAGTTCTTATGTGTGCACTGCTACGGTATAGTGATCATCGGTCAAAACACACGGGTCGTGGGAAAGTAAATAACTTGGTACAATCTACAAAATAAGCTTACAGTATACTAGTAAACACCTAGAATAACACCTGACTAGATTACCAACATTTCTGTTGACTTGAAAGACATTAAATTTGGATAAATCTAAATGGTGGCAGGGTAACGCAGGTCTTTTTTTAACCATGTCAATTTTTTGGAAACAGTCATTTCTAAATGTGACTTTGACATATACGGGCTCTTTGTTATTTGTAGCAGGTTGTCTGTGTAATGCTGCGTTTAACAGGCCGTTCATATTAAACAGACAAGGATCGTGGGAAATAATTAACTGGTCCAAGTTTGCGGAATAATTGCTAGGAGTTAAGATTGTGAATTTTCGAGTCGACCGGTTTTAAATGGAGCGGCTCGAGACATAGCATGTAAGTAACTCGTCACTCAACTGGCGGCCATTTAGATTGACGAAATGGAAAGGTTATGGAAGTGTTTATTCACAACAATAACGTTTTCAACGGATCTTAAGAAATTTGATGTAGTATCACAGCTTAAAAGACAAATGCACGTATGGCGTCGACTTCAGATATCGAGCGATGTCGAAAAAAATCTTTACACACAAAAAATTTACCACATTCTAAGTAGCTTTCAAACTTTTCTGTTGCTAAGAACAGAATCTGAACATAATCTTTATAAGGGGGGGGGGGGTGGTGATGACACTCCAATCAGCTAATCCCTGATGTGCAAAATAATGCTTCAACACCCTCTGTCCTGCTGTCCTGAGACTTCCACCCCCTCTGTCTTGTGCCCTAATGCTTTAGCCCCCTGGCCCCTTTTTCTGTTGTCCGGATACTTCAACTCTCCCTCTCTCTTGCTGTCCGAATCCGAATGCTTCAACCCCCTTCGTCAAGCATTATTGTCACACTGCAGCAGCGACACCTTGCCGCAGTTAGAAGTACTACCAGTCAGAATTTTCCCAGGAATATGGCCATCGGTCGCCGAAACGTCGGTAGATAATTAGGTTCTGTGCAGATATCTTAGTTCACCAGTGATATACATAATTCGAAGACCCATATTAGTATTGTTTTGTGATTGTTATGCGATTAAACTATCATTCACCCATGAAAGCCCACGAATGCACAGATATGGATATTATTCGCTTTATTAATAAGCAGCCAGCCAAAGAATGTTAACATTTTGATAATGACACCATTTTGCTACATGTTATTTTGATATCCATAGTACCAGTATATTTCTCAGTATCTCTTTACCTTTATAGCTAATGCTGACGAAAGTTGATTGACCTTATGACGGACAAAATGGCGTCCAATATTGTCAATTGTCCTACACTTTCTCTAGGCTAGGTCCACCGATAAAATTATGATATAAACGAAATAAACAATACTTGCGCACAACAAGCGATAGAGGTCGAAACGTAGAAAAGGTTTCCCGACAAAATAACCTCGACCAATTCATCTACTTAGAGATTACCAAAAATGTATGAAAAGGGGGCAAAATCTGGCTTGACACCGGCCCAAGCGACGTCGCAGGTTGACATGCCCCCCGCTGCGATGCTGCGATGCCCGGCGCCCTAGGCAAGATGTCCCGCCGCCTGCTCTCCGTGGTCGCCGGTAGGTGTTGGTGACTTCCCTAATAACCCCTGAGCTGTCTCATAAATCGACTTCTTGATGGCTATTGATGAAGACAGCAATAAAAGAAAACTTCAGGAGAAAATCCTAGCGATCGTGATGACAGTTCTTGGTTTTTGTAGACAGCGTCAACGGAGCAAAAGGTATCATTTTTAAAAAAATCAGTATTTTTACACTTGCAGTTCCAAACATTTGTACACATGTAGTGCCGAAGTCACTTCTGCAACACCCACATTTCCTTTACTGCAGCGTAAAATTTGAATGAAGGAATGAATGAATGAATAAATTGTGCGCAATGAATATTTTACAGATATGAAAACGAATCTTTTTCGCTTAGTGTGTTTTCTTGTCTTTTCAGTTTCGTACATTTTTGCTTGGTATTTCAATCATGAAGTAAAGGTTTACAGAAATTTAAATTAGGTCGCTGCAAGTTTAACATACCTTCCAGTGCAGACTGAAAACGTTCAGAAATCGGCCTGTTGGATGACCCCACCTCCTGCTTGTTGTACCCACAGTCGGCTCCCACACCGCCGGAGTACACACGGATTCTCCCGTCAAGGATAACTACTGATCCCGTGTTGAACACCATTCTGGTACTGTGGTCGAATCTTTGTCATCAAAAAAACATATTTTTAACTGTATATATTTTCTAGGCGATTCTAACGGTGAAAATCTTAATCAGAGTCTCTGTCAATAGAGATTGCAACCAGGATCTCAGCCCAGTCAGCATACATAAAGTCTTTCATTACGATCTCTCCCAGACGTATAGCAGATTATACAGCATTCTCTACCTACGCTGGTATCATATAAGCTATCCTAGGCACCTCAATAAAAAACATTCAGGTCACTTGGTTTAAATACCATAACACGGAAGCCAAAAACATACATTCATGCCAATAGTGTTCATGAAGTTCTGTGTCTATGTGTGCCCAATGCACCGATGTTTAAAACTGTCATATGGTTGAAATACCAGAGCACTTGAAAAGTACGAAAACAATACTATGGTATGGGTGAAATATAAAGACAATATGTTTCACCGATACTGAGGTATGGGTAAAATACAATTATTTGAACAGCAAGATCTAGTCAAATACGTTACACAAGAAGTGAAATTGACATTATCCCGAACGGATTTAGTTCTTGAAATGAACTCAATGAACTGATACTATTAGTAATTGAATCTTCCACTGTTCGTGACAGAAAAGACAGACGTATTTAAATAACCTTTGGCATCATAATTGGAATATCATGCAATATGCAAAAAAAATTGAGGAAACTAGAGTTCCACGAACACATTATCTTCGCCAAATAATCAAGGCTTATCATGGAGAGTGATTAATATTTACGTGCTTATCACCCCCTGCAAATTTGATCATGCACCATACCATTTGGAAGTTATGATGGGGCGAATGAGTCCAGTCTAGATATGGTTAAAAATCATTTGGTGGTACAGGACTAGTATATGTGTAGAGTGTGCTGATATATGTTATAACTGGTCATGAAAAAAAATGAGTATGTTGATATTATATGGGCCACCAAGGTTCGATATTGCAGTGTTGTAAGTTGAAAGTGATGATAAAATAGTAAGGTCAATATATATGAATAGAATAAATCTGGCTGGTGGTTGACGTGTTTTTAGGTGTTTTTGTCCTGCTGGGCTTTCTATTTTGTCCCTATTTCGTTATGTCGCCAACCGTGTTGAACAAAAATGCCTAAACTGAACGCGTTAAACCAGCAGGACCCACACCTCTGCTTGGAGAATAGTTTATTTATTTGACCTACATGTACGTTTATGCAAGGCCATCTGTTTACATGACCTTACACTGTCCCATGTCCCATTGAAATGCAATGGGTTAACAAACTTTCCTTACTAATTATGCAAATTAGCTCCTGATTTGCATAATTAGTCATTGATAATGTAAAGCACCATCTGAGCTCTCTACATACCAAACATCACGACGATCTGTCGACCCCTTCTCAAGTTATTCATGTCCGAATGTCAAAACAAAAACACCCACTGCAGTTCTAAACAAGCTGCTAGGGAGCCAAAATTTACAGAACTTACTTTCTGTGGCATGAACTATCTACCACACAAAAATCATGACCATAGCACTTTCAGAAAATATGCCCGTAAATTTTGAAGCTCCGCTGCAGTACCTTAGGTACCCACTAGAAGGCCCATTATCGAACTTGACCTTCCTTTCTGTAAACCCTACCCATCCACTAAATATCATACGGATCCATCAACAGCTTCTCGAGTTATGCTGGCGACAAACAAGTACACATCCACACAAAGCCCGCTGCAGTACCAACGGAAAATACCAGGGGAACCATTTTTGAACTTGACCCCCGTTTTCACAGCATCTACACACCTGCAAAAAAATCATGAAGATCCATCAACGTTTCCGTCACTTTTTTTGATTACATACAAACACACAAAAATGTAAAGTCTGCTGCAGTACTGTTGAAAAGCGCAAGGTGAACCATTTTCGAACTTAAGTTTCCTTTGCACAACCACTACACACCTACCAAAAATCATAAAGATTCATTGAAGCTTTCTTGAGTTATGCTCCTGACATAAATTCAGACCCACCCAACAGATTTTTCAACCGAAAACATAATCTTCTCCGAGTACAAGTACTCGGCGAAGATAACAACATACAACGCATAAAAAGACATCGTCTTTATCGACGAAATCCGTTCAGTCAAATCGATCGGTTGCAGTGAGGTCGCGGATCTAGTGAAATGATGGATATCATAACCACTGGACAACGCACGCTACTCGTGAAAAATGGCAAAAAGAAATTGAAATCTAAAATTACCTATTTTGATCTTCCAATGGTCGCACTGTAATCGGAAGATTAAACTTATTTAATCTTCCCTTGTTGGACACTGTACAAGCCTAATCTGAGCTGACTTCTTCACAGGCAAGTGACTTCAAACTGGCTAAGGATTTATTTGTAGACTCTGCCTGGGGGTCCAAAATGGACGTGCTAGACAATCTATTGAGTAGAAATGTGTGTAGTTATCTTATGGTACATATTTCTAGGCCAAAAGGAAGATCGGCATTCTTTGTACCTTCAAAAAATGTATCCATTTATCTAATGTGGGCCGTGTGACGCAACGGCAGGGTGTTTGGCCCAGGACCCAGACGTCCTCGGTTCGAATCCTGTGATGTCACCAATCTTGTTCTCCGGGAAAAGGCACTTGACACCCTTGGGTGTAAAAATATTTAACTGACTTCGTTCATTTATCTACCTCGGCCTACTGCCCATCCCTGGGTATAAGTTACGGACTAGGTCCCTCCAAGTGAAGGCCTGCATTGTGGTGTTTGATGCCGGCTTACGCAAGGTATGCCTGGTATCGGCATAGCTGATACAGGTCCATCTATTGCGCAAGATGTCATCAGCACCCACTCGTTTCTCTCCAGTGCGTTGTCAGAATTCTTCATTTCTGATGAGTCATGGTGTCGGACCAGTAGAATTTTAGGATCATCCTGGGCTGAGGCAGGTGTTAAGAAAGACTGAATCTTCTTTGTTGTGAACTTCAAAATTATGGTACTGGTTGTCATACCCTGTTGTGAAATTGCTACAAAAAGGTTAGAAAACACTGGAAAATGTAACTCGTATACTTTCAACTCTTGCCATGGGCGCCATTTTACAAAATGATTAATGCGGACTAATTTTTGGACATATTGTGTTTGTCTTATCCAAGTTGTTCCACATTCAGGTTATTGGGTTATCGCGCATTTATCTGGAGCTTCCACCTGTATCACGCACGAGACAGAGTATTCTAACTTTAGGGTTCAAAACCAATCTTTGAACTATCTTTTGTGCAGAGGTACTTTTGTGCACCTACCTAATTATATTAGTAAGATGAAGAACAAAAGGTTGACAGTCCTTGTCAGAAACGTTTAGCTTGCTGTCACTCAGCTCCGGGTGAAAAGCACCACATGTGGGTTATTGACCGTTCGCACATTTATTCGGATCATTAACTGCCGTTTTCACCTGCATCTGGACACAGAGCATTCTAAGTCTAGGCCCAATTTACACGCCCATTTTTGAGTCGACCTTATTTTTATCTTCGCCGAGTACTATAGTACTCGGGGTAGATTATGTTTTCGGTTGAGCCAGCTGTTTGTTGGGTTTGTATGTATGTCAAGAGCATAACTCAAGAAACCTTTGATGAATCTTCATGATTTTTGGTAGGTGTGTAGTGGTTGTGCAAAGGAAGGTCATGTTCAAAAATGGTTTACCTTGCGTTTTTCAACAGTACTGCAGTGGACTTTTAATTTTTGTGCGTTTGTATGTAGGCGAAAAAAGTGACGGAAACGTTAATGGATCTTCATGATATTTTGCAGGTGTGTAGATGTTGTGGAAACAGAGATCAAGTTCAACTAGAGTTCCACGACCTCATACCTTCGCCGACTGATGTTAGCCTTTTCGAGTGAATGCTTATCACTCAGTATGTAAATAAGGTCCTCGATTGCATGAATTTCAAGTGATCCTTTTCTCTACACAAAACACAGCATTAAAGTAAAATCTTAGAAAAGAGGGCCATTGTAGCATTTCCTCATATATTATGTAAATGAGGCCATCATGATTTATGTCTGATAACGTCCACATTTGATTATCTCCCAAACGCCACAAGAATGAAATCCCATCATTTACCACTCTGGAATTATAGTATTTTGTCGTAAATTATGCAAATTAGGTATTCGTTTGCATAATTGATATCTATCAATATTCCTCTCTTTCTCAGTTACATGTCACGTGTTTGACTACGATGGAATGCAAGGGTTTGTATACTTTTTCACATCACAGATCCTGATTTGCATGATTCTTATACGATCATGTAAATCATCACTCAAACTATGTACATCCCTACAAATCATGACGATCCGTCATCACCTTCTTGAGTTACTAGTATTCTCTTTCAAAGTTTAAAACAAACCCATACCTATACCTACACGAGTTCTCCCAAGAGTTATAGAAATAATCACTGTAAGAATATTTTTGCTTAATTGGTATCATAACTTTTATCTTTACTACAGAAAATAAGGCAATTTGTTCGCAATGTATTTGCTTCAATTATGCCCTTATTTTCATAGTCGACATATCAATCAGTTTTTATCAAACCTATACCTTCCAACAGGGAGAGCGTTAGATCGTAAGGCTGCTGTTTTTAAATGCCCGTGTGACCTCCCTGACCCCAAAACAGAGCCCTGCACCAGGCAAGTAAAGTATCACATGTGTCCTCCAGGGACGTCTCACAGGGAGCCTGCGCTGGTTAACTAGGTCACCTGTCAGTGCAATTTAAGCTGAATATATAGACTTGAAAATAGCAAATTGAAAGGGAATTGTAGACATTTCCTTATAAATTATGTTAATGAGGCCTTGTCATGAATGATTTTTGTCTGATATTGTTCACCTTTACTTAGCTTCCTAATGATACAAGAATGAAATTCCAATCATTTACTATTGTGGTATTTTCAATTAGTATTTTCTCATTAATTATGCAAAATAGGTAGCTATTAGCATTATTGGTATCTATCGATACCTCTCTCTTTTTCAGCTATATATGTCACATGTTTGAGAGTCCTATTTTGAAAGGCAGCAGATTTATAAACTTTCCTTGCTAATTATGCAAATAAGCTCCTGATTTACATAATGAATATTCAATTATGTAAATCATTAATCGAGCTATCTACATACCATAAATCAAGACGATCCGTTGACCATAAGTCTAGTTATTCATGTCCAAAGGTCAAAACAAATAAATTAAAAAACACCCGCTGCAGCTCTAAACAAGCCGCTAGAGGACCCAAACGTGCACAACTTACTTCATGTGGCATGGACTATCTACCACACAAAAATCATGACCGTAGCACTTGCAGAAAATTCGACCTCAAACTTTGAAGCGACACTGCAGTACCCAAAGTACCCGCTAGGAGGCCCATCATCGAACTTGACCTTCCCCTTTAATAAATCTACCTATTCACTAAATATCATGCACAACCATCAACAGCTTCTCGAGCTATCATGTCAACAAACAAATACGCATACATAAACAGCCCACTGCAGTACCGCAGGAAAATGCCAGGTGACCCATTTTTGAACTTTAGCTTCGTTTTCACAATCTCTACGTACCCACCAAAAATCATGCAGATCCATCATTCATACGTCGAGTTATGATGTCTACATACAAACACACTAACAAAAAAGTCCACTATCTACCACTTTAGGAAACGCCAGGTTAACCATTTTCGAACTTGACCTTTGTTCCCACAACCGCCACTTACCTACCAAAAATCAGCAAGATCCGTCAAAGTTCTCTTGACTTATGATCTCGACATACATACGGACCCACTTTACAGCTGGCGTAACCGATAACATAACCTTACCGCGAATGCATACATTCCCGGCGAAGGTAAAAATGGTTCTCCTGGCATTTTCCGTCGGTACTGCAGCGGGCTTTGTGTGGATGTGTAATTCTTGTGGACAACATAACTCAAGAAGCTGTTGATGGATCTGTATGATGTTTAGTGGATGGGTATAGGGTGTACGGAAAGGAAGGTCAAGTTCGATAATGGGCCTTCTAGCAAGTACCTAAGGTACTGCAGCGGAGCTTCAAAATTTAGTGGCATATTTTTTGAAAGTGCTATGGTCATGATATTTGTGTGGTAGATAGTTCATGCCACAAGAAGTACGTTCTGTAAGTTTGGGCCCCCTAGCGGCTTGTTTAGAACTGCAGTGGGTGTTTTTGTTTTGACATTCGGACACGTATTACTTGAGAAGGGGTGAAGAGATTGTCGTGAAGTTTTGTATGTAGAGAGCTCAGATGGTGCTTTACACAATCGATGTCTAATTATAGAAAACAGGAGCTAATCTGCATAATTAGTAAGGATAATTTTAAATCCATTACATTCCATAATGGGGCGTGTGACAGTGTTCCGGAAACAGGCCAGCAGAAGGCCTTGCCTAGAAGTGTAAATAAACAGATGGCGTACATAAAATAAACAAATGGGGCAGTCTCACTACAATTCAAACAGATGTGTGGGTCCGTTTTTTTTTAAAGTGTTCAGTTTCTGCATTTTTGTCAAACACACGGTTGGAGACTTAACGGAAAGGGAACAAAATAGAAAGCCTTACAAAACACCTAAAAACATGTGAATAACCAGCCGGACCAACTCCTCTGCTCAGAGAGTACACTGCTAGGTATTACCTAGCACCGTATGGAAAAGTAACATGTACTATGTCTTGCAAAATGTGTATGATATGGAATAAAGATTTATTCCATTCATATATATTGACTGTACCATCTAATTATAACTTTCAATTTTTTTGATTATCAGTTATAACATATATCAGCACACTATACACATATACTAGTCCTGTACCACCAAATGAGTTTTATCCCTATCTAGACTGGACTCATTCTGTTCGTGGCACTCTAGTTACCTTCGCCGAGAAGGTTATGCAGAGGGTAGCGTTTGTGTGTGTGTGTGTGTGCGTATGTAAAGAAGCAGAATAACTCGAGAATGCTTGGATGGATTGTTTTGATATTTGGTAGGTGGGTAGGTCTTGATGAGACTAGGAAATGATTAGATTTTGGGTCTCCTAGCGGCTTGTTACGGTACTGCAGCGCAACTTCCTGTTTTGATATCTCGTGTTCTGGACAAGCTATGAAACTAATTTTTGAGTGGTAGATAGCTCTTTGGACAGAGTAAGTGGTATAGGTTTTGGCCCCCTGGCGGCTTTTTTGGAACTGCAGGAGCAGGTTTTGGTTCAGACTTTGAAAGGGAATAACTCAAGAAGGGCTTGATGGATGGTCATGAATTTTGGTAAGTAGATAGCTTGAGTGATGATGTACATGATTAGATACTTATTATGAAAATCATTATGTAATTTGCATAATTAATGAGGAAAGTTCACACAGCCGCCAAATTCCATGGTAGGACTCTCAAACATGTGACATATGTATCTGAGGAAGAGAGAAATATTAATAGATATCAACTATGCAAATGAGGACCTCATTTGCATAATTAAAGAGAAAATACTATAATTCAAGATGGGCTTGATGGATGGTCATGACTTTTGGTATGTACATGTAAATAGCTGATGTGATGCTTTGTATGATTGGACGATAATTATGCAAATCAGATTCTTATTTGCATAATTAATGAGACATTTAAAAAACCTGCTGTGTACCATGATATGACTATTCAAATATGTGACATTTGTAACTGAGGAAGAGAGGGATGTTGATAGATAGAAAATATGCAATTGTAGGCCTAATTTGCATAATTAATGAGTAACTACGTTAATTCCATACAGTCAGGTAAATGATGGCAATTTCATAGTTGTGGCATTTGGAAGTTATGTGAAGGTGTACATAGTTGAATCAAATTATGCTGATAAGGACCTCATTTGCATAATTGATGATGTTAGCATAACCTTCTTTGTTAAGCTCATACTTTGGACAATGTCTGTTATTTGGGTGAAGACGATCAACTAGTATGCTTTATGATTAATGAGAGACACTCCTAATACGTCAGTCATAAAGGTTAAAAATCATTTGGCGAAGGTATGAGGTCGTGGAACTCTAGTTATTCTATGCTTTACCTCTACGTCACAAACTCCATGTGTCGCGATTTAATACTTCGTATTAAAAAGGGACCAACCATTTCACACTAAGTCAACTGGGAAGGGAGGGACCATCCATTTAAGGTTAGGGTGTGGTGAAGGAGAAACAATGAAATAAAAAACCTGTACGTAAGTTAAAGGTCTATAATGGGAGGGACCACCCATTGTACATGGTCATGGGTCTGAGAAGGGATGGACCATTAATGTCACATTGAGTTAACGGTCTGTATGAGAGGGCCAATGATTGTTACATGGATTAAGGATCTGGGAGGGGACTTAGCATCCATGTTACACTGGTCGAGGCTCTGGGAAATCTGAGACATCTAACATAGACTACAGAGGCTCAACGAGAGGGACCATACAGTCAAGGTCAGCTTCGAGGGAGAGGGAAATCCGTTTCACATAAGAGTGGGGATAAGGGGAGAGGGAACATCCATTCATGTCAGTTTGAGGTTGGGGAGGGAGACAGCATCCGTTTTCTTTCAAGATCAAATGGGAAAAACTATAAACCAGGTTTTGAACTGTTTATTTGATAGCAATTGTTGACAAAAAAGAGGAATGCAAAGTGTTACAAATGGCACAAATTGCACTACACGTGAAACAATTGCAATTTCGAGAACTTCATTTACAGATTGCTGGGGGCATGACAGGAAGTTAACTTGATTTGGGATTGTCCTTTCAGTTCTAGGTTCAACCTAGAAATGTACCATCCCCTCTGTCTACCTGAAGCATTATCAGCTGAGAGAATCATGATCTCTTGACGGATGGCAAGGCGTTGAGTCCATTTTGATGACACCCTGAGTTTTGTTGCTGGTGAGGGGTCGAGACATTTCGAGAGCAACAACTACTTCTGCACACAGCGCTCCAGCCTGTTTCTACGGTATACAAACCCAAATATATGACTAATTCGGTTACTGTGGCTATGTCGATGGCCGGGATTCCATTCGAATAAACCGCAAAGTTCAGTGCTCCAGAGATCCGGGATTTCCCTGGTTCTGTCAGCTCACAACTACTCAGGCTCTCCAACCACCTGCCTTCCTTCCTGGCACTGTGCCATATCTTAGTTCGGGACTCCAAGATATGACACAAGGCAAATTATGTCCTGGTCTAGGTTTCCCGACAACCACCAACCAGTCTACATAAACAGAAAGGACAACAGATTGTAGAAGAACCCAAGCAGTCATAAACTAACAGAACCAGGAAAGTCCCCGTTCTCTGAAACAATGAACTTCACAGCCACCCCGAGTACAATCTCAGCCACCGACACAGTCACAGAAACCAAAAGAGCCACACACCGAGCATATACACCACAGAAACGGGCTAAAGCCCTGCGTGAAAAAGCAGCCACCACTAACAAAATGCCCTCACCCCCTACCAGCAATATCACTCGGGATGTCAACCAAATACACTCAAGCACCCTACCATCAACCAAGAGATTGTGATCATCCCTGCCGACAATGCCTCAGGTACACAAAGGGAACCGTACGTTCAGTTAAAGCTATAAATGGAACATCACAAATCATTAAATTCCTATCACCCCAAGACAAGTCAGTCCCAGCCCAACTCTGCAATGATGTAAACACTTAACAATGCCAGGTCCTCTGGCGGGGTGTACACGCGAGCACCGCCACCAGTCTTTCTGGATGTCACCGTGGAGATGGCGCACTTGGCATTGGACGACCACCTCTCACCCAGAATAAGTCCCACCATAAACATCGGTGTAGTTGATCTGAGCTTCAAGGCATCAATAAGATCATGGAAGCTGCTGAGAGATGCCAGCTTCTTGTAACTGCAAAAAAGGGAAATTACGATCAATTAAGACTAATGATTTTTTGCTTTGAACATCCTAAAAAAGGCAGAAGGTTGCCTTATTGTCCGGCAGCAATTAGAAAGGTGACAGAAGTCATATGGAAGAAGTTAATGCCTGTGACACAAATATGTCACCTAAATTGGTTAACTGTTGGTTACTGATCCTAACTGATTTAAGTTGATTATACTGGCAAAGTTTAACATCAGTGACAATGGCCTGAACTTGTCAAAAATTATAGTCTGCTTCAAAATTGGTAGTCTTGTTCAGGTTGGAGTAAGTTGTACAGGATCTACTCACAAGTGCTAATCCAGCAGTCTCCTCCAATCCCTTCAGTTTCGAATTCTGCAGCAGGGCCAGGGGACGTGTATGATCAACAGCCACACCTTAACTGTTCATCCAGTCCTAAGTTGGAAAAGAAAAATACAATGTATTAGGACATTTAATTATAGTCAGACCGTTTTCAGGCACACATTTCATTTACCGGGAAATGTCTGGTTTATAGGTAGAGTTCGAATTTAATTAAAGAGTAAAGCGCTGCGATACCTAAGACAATTGCATATCCTTAAGGTTATTACAAGGGTGTTCAATTTTTGACCTTGCTGTCTGTCTGACCTTTAGAAAAGAACTGCAGCTTTTGTAGATAAGCCGGTAGATTCGCTTTGTGATGTACTGGATGTTGTCACATAGCATCTTCAGTGACGGTGTTACTTGGCACCTCCCGTACCCAGCCCCGGAGTAGCACGTCCAGACATTTCTGCGATATTAGCAGAAAAAGGCATACATCAGCTGACAAAGTCCAACCATGATATTTACATCCTATACATTCAATTCACAATCAGACAAACAAGTAAAAGACAAAACTTTTCCAGTAAGCATTGTTCAGGTTCAGAAATTAAAACAGTCTAGTAACTTAAACTTGCCAACACAAAGGAATAAATCACTCATTGACAAAACCTTGTCCTTTAATTTAAAATTTGGGTGGTGATGGTAATAACGGAACCTGAGCCTGCTTTCACACAATACAGTACAATACCTTGTCATATCTGTGGAAGCCGCATGTGCTCAACAGCTCATTCTATTCACGTGCCTCTTCTAGTCCTAAGTTGTAAAGAGAAATGTAGAATACATTGGGACATTTGATTAGAATGTCAGGAAGTTTGTTAGTACTTGGTTCGTTCACCTAATTTTCCATGTAACAGATTAAAATGGTACACATTAAAACATAAGACGCTGCGAAATCATAGACGCTTGAGGAAAAGCCGGGTTAGTTTATAGTCCTAGCTTATATAACTTTGATATCATAAGTGACACTACTAGGTGCATAAATGTGAAAATTATGTGAATTTTTGGCAAAATTTGAAGAAAATGTGATAAAATGTGATATAATGTTATCATTATGTTTTCAAATGTGATAAAATGTGATATAATGTTATCATTATGTTTTCTAAACCTGAGAACCTTTTAAAACGCTAGAAACGTATATTGTACCATGGCAAGATATACAGCATCCTAGTTATTCATCTTGAGTAACGGGTGTTTTTGTAGGATTAAAAAAAGGCTTCTAGATAGAACATTGACAGCACAGTTAAAAGAGTTTGAGTGCAGCACTGACAGACTATTGTAAATCGTCTCGTATGGAAGAGTTGATAATTCCATGTTGTTTTCTGGTGTTAGGGACACTTTTGGAAGTAGTGAAATATTGTTGTAACGCTACATGATATCCAGGATTCTAGTATAAGATCATAGCCTGCTGTTGACTTGTAGAGCACTTTACAATTTACATCCGCGCAGAAATATGTACAGCACTGATTACATACGCGTTATGAAATAGGTCTGTCGGGCGGTCTTTTAATGGAAAATTGAAAGTTCCGTGTTGTTTTCTTAACTTGAGAACCATGTAGACAGGTAGGAATATAAATTGTACCATGGCAAGACATACAGCATCCTAGTTATTCATTTTGAGTAACGGGCGTCTTTATGGGATTAAAAAAAGGCTTTTAGATAGAAGATTGACAGCACAGTTAAAAGAGTTTGGGTGCACGCACTGACAGACTATTGTAAATCGTCTCGTATTGAAAAGTTGATAATTTCGTCTTGTTTTCTGGTGTAAGGAACACTTTAGGAAGTAAGAAAGATAAGCTGGAACGTCACAAGATATTTAGGATTCTAGTATGAGATCATAGCTTGCGGTTGACTTGTATAGCGTTTTACAATTTACATCCGGGCAGAGATATATCGGCGCTTTCCTCATGCACCTTATGCAAAATGTCTGTCGGACGGTCTTTCAGTTCCGTGTTGTTTTCTAAACCTGAGAACCTTTTAAAACGCTAGAAACATATACTGTACCATGGCAAGATATACAGCATCCTAGTTATCCATCTTGAGTAACGGGTGTTTTTGTAGGATTAAAAAAAGGCTTCTAGAAAGAACATTAACAGCACAGTCAAAAGAGTTTCAGTGCAGCACTGACAGACTATTGTAAATCATCTCGTATTGAAAAGTTGATAATTCCGTGTTGTTTTCTGGTGTTAGGGACACTATTGGAAGTGGTGAAATCTTGTTGTAACGTTACATGATATCCAGGATTCTAGTATAAGATCATAGCCTGCGGTTGACTCGTAGAGCGCTTTACAATTTACATCCGCGCAGAAATATGTACAGCACTGATTACATACACGTTATGAAACAGGTCTGTCGGGCGGTCTTTTAATGGAAAATTGAAAGTTCCGTGTTGTTTTCTAAACCTGAGAACCTTATAGCCAGGTAGAAATATAAATTGTATCATGGCAAGATATAAAGTATCCTAGTTATTTATTTTGAGTAACGGGCGTCTTTATGGGATTAAAAAAAAGGCTTCTACATAGAAGATTGACAGCACCGTTAAAAGAGTTTGGGTGCACCCGCTGACGCACTGTTGTAAATCGTCTCGCATTGAAAAGTTGATAATTTCGTCTTGTTTTCTGGTGTAAGGAACACTTTAGGAAGTAAGAAAGATAAGCTGGAACGTCACAAGATATCTAGGATTCTAGTATGAGATCATAGCTTGCGGTTGACTTGTATAGCGTTTTACAATTTACATCCGGGCAGAGATATATCGGCGCTTTCTTCATGCACCTTATGCAAAATGTCTGTCGGACGGTCTTTCAGTTCCGTGTTGTTTTCTAAACCTGAGAACCTTTTAAAACGCTAGAAACATATACTGTACCATGGCAAGATATACAGCATCCTAGTTATCCATCTTGAGTAACGGGTGTTTTTGTAGGATTAAAAAAAGGCTTCTAGAAAGAACATTAACAGCACAGTTAAAAGAGTTTCAGTGCAGCACTGACAGACTATTGTAAATCGTCTCGTATTGAAAAGTTGATAATTCCGTGTTGTTTTCTGGTGTAAGGGACACTATTGGAAGTGGTGAAATCTTGTTGTAACGTTACATGATATCCAGGATTCTAGTATAAGATCATAGCCTGCGGTTGACTCGTAGAGCGCTTTACAATTTACATCCGCGCAGAAATATGTACAGCACTGATTACATACACGTTATGAAATAGGTCTGTCGGGCGGTCTTTTAATGGAAAATTGAAAGTTCCGTGTTGTTTTCTAAACCTGAGAACCTTATAGCCAGGTACAAATATAAATTGTATCATGGCAAGATATAAAGTATCCTAGTTATTCATTTTGAGTAACGGGCGTCTTTATGGGATTAAAAAAAAGGCTTCTACATATAAGATTGACAGCACCGCTAAAAGAGTTTGGGTGCACCCGCTGACGCACTGTTGTAAATCGTCTCGCAATGAAAAGTTGATAATTTCGTCTTGTTTTCTGGTGTAAGGAACACTTTAGGAAGTAAGAAATATAAGCTGGAACGTCACAAGATATCTAGGATTCTAGTATGAGATCATAGCTTGCGGTTGACTTGTATAGCGTTTTACAATTTACATCCGGGCAGAGATATATCGGCGCTTTCTTCATGCACCTTATGCAAAATGTCTGTCGGACGGTCTTTCAGTTCCGTGTTGTTTTCTAAACCTGAGAACCTTTTAAAACGCTAGAAACATATACTGTACCATGGCAAGATATACAGCATCCTAGTTATCCATCTTGAGTAACGGGTGTTTTTGTAGGATTAAAAAAAGGCTTCTAGAAAGAACATTAACAGCACAGTCAAAAGAGTTTCAGTGCAGCACTGACAGACTATTGTAAATCATCTCGTATTGAAAAGTTGATAATTCCGTGTTGTTTTCTGGTGTTAGGGACACTATTGGAAGTGGTGAAATCTTGTTGTAACGTTACATGATATCCAGGATTCTAGTATAAGATCATAGCCTGCGGTTGACTCGTAGAGCGCTTTACAATTTACATCCGCGCAGAAATATGTACAGCACTGATTACATACACGTTATGAAACAGGTCTGTCGGGCGGTCTTTTAATGGAAAATTGAAAGTTCCGTGTTGTTTTCTAAACCTGAGAACCTTATAGCCAGGTAGAAATATAAATTGTATCATGGCAAGATATAAAGTATCCTAGTTATTTATTTTGAGTAACGGGCGTCTTTATGGGATTAAAAAAAAGGCTTCTACATAGAAGATTGACAGCACCGTTAAAAGAGTTTGGGTGCACCCGCTGACGCACTGTTGTAAATCGTCTCGCATTGAAAAGTTGATAATTTCGTCTTGTTTTCTGGTGTAAGGAACACTTTAGGAAGTAAGAAAGATAAGCTGGAACGTCACAAGATATCTAGGATTCTAGTATGAGATCATAGCTTGCGGTTGACTTGTATAGCGTTTTACAATTTACATCCGGGCAGAGATATATCGGCGCTTTCCTCATGCACCTTATGCAAAATGTCTGTCGGACGGTCTTTCAGTTCCGTGTTGTTTTCTAAACCTGAGGACCTTTTAAAACGCTAGAAACGTATATTGTACCATGGCAAGATATACAGCATCCTAGTTATCCATCTTGAGTAACGGGTGTTTTTGTAGCTAGGTTTAACAAAAGGCTTCTAGATAGAACATTGACAGCACAGTTAAAAGAGTTTGAGTGCAGCACTGACAGACTATTGTAAATCGTCTCGTATGGAAGAGTTGATAATTCCGTGTTGTTTTCTGGTGTTAGGGACACTATTGGAAGTAGTGAAATATTGTTGTAACGCTACATGATATCCAGGATTCTAGTATAAGATCATAGCCTGCGGTTGACTTGTAGAGCGCTTTACAATTTACATCCGCGCAGAAATATGTACAACACTGATTACATACACGTTATGAAATAGGTCTGTCGGGCGGTTTTTAATGGAAAATTGAAAGTTTCGTGTTGTTTTCTTAACTTCAGAACCATATAGACAGGTAGAAATATAAATTGTACCACGGCAAGACATACAGCATCCTAGTTATTCATTTTGAGTAACGGGCGTCTTTATAGGATTAAAAAAAGGCTTTTAGATAGAAGATTGACAGCACAGTTAAAAGAGTTTGGGTGCACGCACTGACAGACTATTGTAAATCGTCTCGTATTGAAAAGTGATAATTCCGTGTTGTTTTCTGGTGTTAGGGACACTGTTGGAAGTAGTGAAATATTGTTGTAACGCTACATGATATCCAGGATTGTAGTATAAGACCATAGCCTGCGGTTGACTTGTAGAGCGCTTTGCAATTTACATCCGGGCAGAAACATGTACAACACTGATTACATACACGTTATGAAACAGGTCTGTCGGGCGGTCTTTTAATGGAAAATTGAAAGTTCCGTGTTGTTTTCTAAACTTGAGAACCTTGTAGACAGGTGGAAATATAAATTGTATCATGGCAAGACATACAGCATCCTAGTTATTCATTTTGAGTAACGGGTGTCTTTAAATAATTAGAAAAAGGCTTCTAAATAGAGCATTGACAGCACAGTTAAAAGAGTTTCAGTGCACGCACTGACAGACTGTTGTAAATCGTCTCGTATTGAAAAGTGATAATTCCGTGTTGTTTTCTGGTGTTAGGGATACTATTGGAAGTGGTGAAATCTTGTTGTAACGTTACATGATATCCAGGATTCTGGTATAAGATCATAGCCTGCTGTTGACTTGTAGAGCGCTTTACAATTTACATCCGCGCAGAAATATGTACAGCACTGATTACATACACGTTATGAAACAGGTCTGTCGGGTGGTCTTTTTAATGGAAAATTGAAAGTTCCGTGTTGTTTTCTAAACCTGAGAACCTTATAGCCAGGTAGAAATACATATTGTATCATGGCAAGATATACAGTATCCTAGTTATTCATTTTGAGTAACGGGCGTCTTTATGGGATTAAAAAAAGGCTTCTACATAGAGGATTGACAGCACCGTTAAAAGAGTTTGGGTGCACCCGCTGACGCACTGTTGTAAATCGTCTCGCATTGAAAAGTTGATAATTTCGTCTTGTTTTCTGGTGTAAGGAACACTTTAGGAAGTAAGAAAGATAAGCTGGAACGTCACAAGATATTTAGGATTCTAGTATGAGATCATAGCTTGCGGTTGACTTGTATAGCGTTTTACAATTTACATCCGGGCAGAGATATATCGGCGCTTTCTTCATGCACCTTATGCAAAATGTCTGTCGGACGGTCTTTCAGTTCCGTGTTGTTTTCTTAACCTGAGAACCTTTTAAAACGCTAGAACATATACTGTACCATGGCAAGATATACAGCATCCTAGTTATCCATCTTGAGCAACGGGTGTTTTTGTAGGATTAAAAAAAGGCTTCTAGATAGAACATTGACAGCACAGTTAAAAGAGTTTGGGTGCACACACTGACAGACTATTGTAAATCGTCTGGTATTGAAAAGTGATATTTCCGTGTTGTTTTCTGGTGTTAGGGACACTATATTGGAAGTGGTGAAATCTTTTTGAAACGTTACATGGTATCCTGCGGTTGACTTGTAGAGCGCTTTACAATTTACATCCGCGCAGAAATATGTACAGCACTGATTACATACACGTTATGAAACAGGTCTGTCGGGCGGTCTTTTAATGGAAAATTGAAAGTTCCGTGTTGTTTTCTAAACCTGTGAACCTTATAGACAGGTAGAAATACATCTTGTATCATGGCAAGATATACAGTATTCTAGTTCTTCACTTGAAAGTTCATCTGTGTTGGTAGAAGTCATTCTGAATGGAGTTTGAACTATAAATGCCAACACAAAAATTGGACTTACCCAAATTTTCTTAGTAGTATTGACTCCATTTCTTACTGTTGTGCGAAGTATCTGGCAGATACTCTTGCCCCATTAGTGGGCAATACTCGACATCATATTAAGAACTCACAGCAATTTGTAGAACTGATTAAACATGAACATGTAGAAGAAGATGAGGAACTCCGTTCTTATGATGTGACAGCACTTTTCACTTCAGTTCCGGTTGATAAGGCAGCAGATGTAATTCTACAGAGACTGAAGGAAGATAAGTCTTTACCCCAACGCTCTACTTTGAGCCCAGAACAGTTGGTTGACTTACTCAAAATCTGCCTGAACTGTTCTTACTTTGTGTATGATGGTGTATTCTATCAGCAGATCCATGGGGCCGCAATGGGGTCACCAGTTTCCCCCATTGTGTGCAATCTGTACTTAGAACACTTGGAACAACTTGCCATCAGATCTGCACCCCACCCCCCTGTGTGGTGGTTCAGATATGTCGACGATACGTTTACTAAACTAAAGAAGGCGTACGCCAATGATTTTACAGAACACCTAAACAACTTGGACCCAGACATTAAGTTCACGTTTGAGAAGGAAGAGAATAGATCTTTAGCGTTCCTTGACACTTTAACAACAGTACAAGAAGACGGGTCACTGCAAGTTAAGATCTACCGCAAACCCACGCACACGGACCAGTATTTAAACTTCCAATCAAACCACCCCTTGGACCATAAACTCGGGGTTGTCCGTACCCTTTTTCACAGGGCGGAAACCCTTATCACGGATCCACAGGACAAAGAAGACGAGAAACTTCACATTACAAGTGCCTTGAAAAAGTGCGGTTATCCCACTTGGGCTATTGAGAAAGCCACTGCGCCCAAACCCCAACGGCCCAGCAGTACTAACAAGACCCGGAACAACAAGGGAACCAACAGGGGATTCGTCACTTTGCCCTACACGAAAGGGGTGTCTGAAGGACTTAGACGCATTTTCACATCACATGGCATAAAGACCTGTTTTAAGCCAACAAGAACACTTCGAAATGCCCTAGTAGCGCCTAAGGATAAAACACCTAGGGAGGACAAGTGCGGAGTTGTGTACTTCATTCCTTGTCAAGGTCAAAACATTAGAGGCCAGTGTAAAGAAACGTACATTGGAGAGACTGAACGCTCACTGAAAACCCGCTTCAACGAACACAAGCGTCCGAGCACAACCTCTTCTGAAGTTTCAAAACACATTCACTTAGAGTCGCCTGGACATTCGGTTTCATTGGACAAGGTTAAGATTCTGGACACAGAATCGGAATTTTTTGCGAGAGGGATTAAGGAGTCCATCTACATCCGGGCATTACAACCATCCCTCAACAGAGACGGAGGGCGCCATAGACTTTCTGCAACCTATGATCCACTGCTGTCCGAGTCACGTGTCTCATCTGCATAACGTGACGTCACAGAAGCAGTGGATTGCTCATTCCTTGACAAAGACTGGTGCTGTTCAGTCGAAAATTTGGGTAAGTCCAATTTTTGTGTTGGCATTTATAGTTCAAACTCCATTCAGAGTATTCTAGTTATTTATTTTGAGTAATTAATATAACGGGCGTCTTTATAGGATTAAAAAAAAGGCTTCTACATAGAAGATTAACAGCACCGTTAAAAGAGTTTGGGTGCACGCGCTGAAACACTATTGTAAATCGTCTCGTATGGAAAAGTTGATAATTCCGTGTTGTTTTCTGGTATAAGGGAAGTGGTGAAATCTTGTTGTAACGTTACATGATATCCAGGATTCTAGTATAAGATCATAGCCTGCTGTTGACTTGTATAGCGTTTTTTTTTTAATTTACATCCGCGCAGAAATATGTACAGCACTGATTACATACACGTTATGAAAATGTCTGTCGGGCGGTCTTTTAATGGAAAATTGATAGTTCCGTGTTGTTTTCTAAACCGGAGAACCTCCAACACCCCTGAAAATCCATATTCTAATGTATCAAGATTTACACCGTTCTTGTAAACACATATTGAATAACGGGTATTTTGTGGAGGATTTCGGAGCTTGGGCTTACAGCGGATGGTGGGGTGGGGTCGGAGGGAACGGGAGGGTGGGCCGGGAGAGCTTCGGCGCGCGTGCGGTGCTCGGTGGCGCGCCGATTATGGTGTCTGGACTCCCAGGGTACTTGTTCCTGTATTCAAGTTAAGGTCACTGTAAGAAGTTTGATGGACGTGTTTTTAAACACCAGTGTTAAAACACCAGACGGTATGCAGGATTTTAGTATGATTCCTCGGGCTCGTTCCATTCTAGTACCCTACACAAGGAAGCCATTGACCTGGCATCCGGTCTACCGTTGTTTGGCCGGGACGTCTTCGGGACGACAGGGTTTTCCGCCCCGGGGTAATATTTGGCACCCGGTAGTAGTTTTACGTGGCCGGAGTTCAATTGTTCCCCGTGTATCGTTGTGGCCGATTAGATTTTTACCACGTGAAAAATCCAAAGATAACCCTGACCTTAAAAAGCCCAGTCTTTCCCGAAGAGAGCTTGGCCTAACATAGCCCTAAGCCTCTACTAGGCTCCGCTGATCGCTGGGAAAATAGTAGAACAACGCCTATTGAACTTCCTGCATAGCGGACTACCCTTGGCATACTATTCACTCTATTTGGCCGATTTCTACTGTTTTCCCAGTGATCAGCGGAGGCTGGTAGATGCTAGTTTTTGGCTACAACAGTTTGCGATAGGGCCAGTAGGATGCCTTCGTGGCGATTTTGAGTGGACACGATGTGTTTGTTTTTACGTTAGAGTTCGACTTCCGACAGGGGCCGGTAAAACATTTTGTTTTCAGGCCATACCGTCCTTCCTCAACTCACCAGACTCTCTTGTCGATCATTGCCTTGAAAATGGTCCTCTCTTGCATCAAAATGCACCCAAAAGACAAGTTTGGCTATCAAAATTCAACAAAGCAAAATGTTTATTTTCCCGCTCGATCGCTGCAGATTGACCGCACAGTAACGCAAATATCGCGTTAACAATGATCATATTACATTTTGTTACAAAAAAATAATCAGCTCTAGACCATTTTTTCAACAATGAAAAAATGTTGTTCCCTTTGTATTTCAGCAAGAAAATACCGAGAATACAAGCACCTCAATAAAGAATGTAATTTTATATGTTTTGCTGGCACCCCCTACTTGACCTTTGACACAGCCGGCTTCCCTACATGGGCTACAATCACGCCCGGCCGCGCCCCACTAAGAAGCCAAACAACAGCGCGGAAATCTGTACTTCATCCAGCCACGAGCTCACTTCGCACATACTTGATACTGATTTTGAAATGTAAATATACCAGAGATTACTTCTGATAGCATTTACAAGAGCGTCGGTAGATGCTGGAGATGAAAAGTTTGAAAGGTGATGCATTATTTCTTGAGAGATGGCGGTAAATGCATATATTTTTGTTTCGTCTTGTGGAGCGTGAAATAAAAGTATGGTGGACATTTTGTTTCACATAAAATCACATTATCAGCTAGGGTACCGGCAAATGTGAAATTATGTGAAACATTTTCACATAAAATAACATTTTCACGATTATGTGAAAAAATGTGATTTGAATTTCACATAATTTCACATTTGACTCCTTGCAGTTTTCGGAAGAAAATCGCTTCACATTTCTCCACATTTTTTCACATTTCACATTCACATTTTTTTTGGTCATGTTTTAGGGTTGTGCGATTTCACATAATGGTTTCACATTTTTCAAAGGGTCACATTTTTTCACATATAATAACATTTCGTGATTCACATTTTGAAAAAAAATCACATTTTGTGTTTCACATATTTTTGATTGGATTCACATAATGTCACATTTTCTTGGAATTTTGTAGAAAATTCACATAATTTTCACATTTATGCACCTAGTAGTGTGAATGGAAGATCATCCAGTCAAGTACAACCACAGAGCATTGGATCAGCCCCGCAAACCCAATGACAATCAGCTGAAGAAAAGCCGGATAAGGAGGCTCCGATGTAAAGGTTTAAACTGCAGAAAAACTCCTACCTAACCGAAGTTACTAATAAAAAAACATGTCCCTGACTATTCGTAAGCAGCTGGTCTTACCTTCAGAACAAACACAGGTCCGCATGTCCTCAATGATGGTCTCGGTGACGTCTTGGTACTGCTCCGGGTGCTGTCTTCATGTTCGTCGCGAAGCCCCCGTTGTGATGACGCTTGATAACTGGCGATGTGGGGAGAAGGAACATCCATTAAGTGTCAGTATGGGACCAAAAAACTATTATCAAATCCTAAATAATGCTAAACCTCCCGAGTTGATAATGTCAATACATGATAGAGTGGTGGTAGCTTGGAACCGTTTTGGACTAATGAAGTCTTTAAGAAAGTTTTTTTTGCCGCTTAAGGCTAAGTCATCTGTCAGATAGTTGTTAATGTGTTTGTGTTAGTGCGTTTGTGTTGTGTGTGTGTTATTGCGGCCATAGGACTGTAGGTTTTGAACCACGCACACCAGGAAGTGCGGTGGGTTCTTTAACGTGCTCGAGGTGTGGCTCTCCTCAAACACGGGGCCTCCATTTAACGTCCTATCCGAGGGACGTCCCTAACCGAAGCTAAGGTACTCATTTACACTTGAGTGAAGTGAGGAAAGTCGTGTTAAGTACCTTTCCCAAGGACACAACGTCAAAGGGACAAATCAGGGAACCCCGGATTCGAACTCATCTGCAGCTGGGTTCTGGGGCCAAACACCCTGCCACTGTCACCGCGACGCCACACGTGTATGTGTGCATTAGTATGTGAGTGTTAATTTGTGTGTGTGTTCCAACGTCAGCCTAGCCTTAATATAAGTAGCCGAAATTTCAATAGGACTTTAAAGGAGGCTACAAGCTCAGCCCTCTATACCATAAATGGGCAATATCAACATCTACTAAATATAAAAGATACAAAAAGATGAGACAAAACAAACTATATATAAAAGATCACTTAACAAAAATTTCATCTACAGACTGGTGGGGGCATGACAGGAAGTTAACTTGATTTGGGATTGTCATTTCAGTTCTAGGTTCAACCTAGAAATGTACCATCCCCTCTGTCTACCTGAAGCATTATCAGCTGAGAGAATCACGATCTCTTGACAGATGGCAAGGTGCTGAGTCCATTTTGATGACACCCTGAGTTTTGTTGCTGGTAAGGGGTCGAGACATCTCGAGAGCAACGACTACTTCTGCACACAGCGCTCCAGCCTGTTTCTACGCTATATACACCCGAATGTATGACTAATTCAGTTACTGTGGCTATGTCGATTGCCGGGATTACATTCGAAGAAACCGCAAAGTTCAGTGCTCCAGAGATCAGGGATTTCCCTGGTTCTGTCAGCTCACAACTACTCAGGCTCTCCAACCACCTGCCTTCCTTCCTGGCCCTGTGCCATATCTTAGTTCGGGACTCCAAGATATGACACAAGGCAAATTATGTCCTGGTCTAGGTTTCCCGACAACCACCAACCAGTCTACATAAACAGAAAGGACAACAGATTGTAGAAGAACCCAAGCAGTCATAAACTAACAGAACCAGGAAAGTCCCCGTTCTCTGAAACAATGAACTTCACAGCCACCCCGAATACAATCTCAGCCACCGACACAGTCACAGAAACCAAAAGAGCCTCACACCGAGCATATACACCACAGAAACGGGCTAAAGCCCTGCGTGAAAAAGCAGCCACCACTCACAAAATGCCCTCACCCCCTACCAGCAATATCACTCGGGATGTCAACCAAACACACATCAAGCACCCTATCATCAACCAAGAGATTGTGATCATCCCTGCCGACAATGCCTCTGGTACACAAAGGGAACCGTACGTTCAATTAAAGCTATAAATGGAACATCACAAATCATTAACTTCCTACCACGCCAATGACATTAGTCAGTCCCAACCCAAGTCTTTGAAAACATCTATCTTATTCCCATAATGATTACTCATGAATCACTTAACAATGCCATGTCCTCTTGCAGGGCGTACACACGAGCACCGGTCTTCCTGGACGTCACCGTAGAGATGGCGCACTCGTTGGACAGCCTCTCACCCAGAATAAGTCCCACCATGAACATCGGTGTAGCTGATTCGGGCTTGATGGCATCAATACGGTCCTGGAAGCTGCTGAGAGATGTCAGCCTCCTTTGTTTTGTAGCTGCAAGAAAGTAAAATAATCAATTAGGATGAGGCATATTAACATTAGCTAGCAAGCAAGCAAGCAGAGTAACATCTTTTGCGGTGCGAAACAAATGACGATTGAATATCCTGAAGTTAGCGAGTTCAATTCTCGACCTTGCTGTCTGTGTCATATTTAACAAAAGAACACACCCGTTACGGTTCTCGTGGATAAGCCGGTAGATTCGCTTGACACATCCTTGGCTTGGTGATGTACTGGATGCTGTCACATGGCGCCTTTAGGGATGGTGGCGCCCCAGAGTAGCACGTACGTCTAGACATTTCTGCGACATCGGAAGAAGAAACAGACATGCATAAGCTGACAAAAAACAACAAGACTTTACTAGCATTAAAGCATTGTTCAGGTCCAGAAATTGACATTTTTGGTTATCTTGAAATTGCCAGCACAAAGGACTAAATCACCCGACATAATTTTCTGTGACATTGCATATTGGCGGAAGAATCAGAAATGCATAATATAAGCTGGTCGTGATTTTCAAATCCTACATACAATTCACAATCAGATAACCAAGTGAAAGAACAAGACTTCTCTAGTGTTAAAGCATTGTTCACATCCAGAAATCAAAACAGTCTGTAACTTGCCAACACAAAGGAATAAAATTTCACCTTTCCGTAAACGCCGCATGTCATCGAAGATGGCCTCGGTGTCACGTCTTGGACCACAGGCCCCGGAAACCTTCTTTTAGGGTTTGCTACGAAGCTCCCGTTGCGGTCAGACGCTTGATAACCGGGGACGCTGAATCCCAGGTCACTGCCGTGTCCAACATGTCGGCTGACGGCAGCAAAAACCGTAAAGTCTTGTCCTGCTGATAGCTAGGGCTGAAGTGACGGCCACGTGAAAGCCTTCTGCACACGGCATGCGGAAAAATACTGCTCTGTGATTCGTCCAAGAAGAGAATTCCGGGTTACCATTGGTAACAAGAATGCACGTGTTCCCTATTGGTTGATGAGAATGAACTCATCATGCAGTCTGTCACTCATTGGTTATCTACACTGATGAAATTAATCAAAGCAACGCGATGGGTAAAAACAATGCTTTCTTCATGCGACGATTACACATTATGTAGTCATCGATTCTTTATTGAGACTCTCTTTATTGAGACTAAATCCCCTGGCAAAATATTTCCCCTAATTACCCTCGCCGAGAAGGTTATGCAGAGGGTAGCGTTTGTGTGTGTGTGTGTGTTTGTGGGTTTGTTATTAACGTACAGCATAACTCGAGAAGGCTTGTATGGATTGTCTTGATATTTGGTTGGTGGGTAGGTCTTGATGAGACTTGGAAATGATTAGATTTTGGGTCCCCTACCGGCTTGATACGGTACTGCAGCGGAACTTCCTGTTTTGATATATCGTGTTCTGGACAAGCTATGGAACTAATTTTTGAGTGGTAGATAGCTCTTTGGACAGAGAGTAAGTGGTATAGGTTTTGGCCACCTAGCAACTTTTTTGGAACTGCAGGAGCAGGTTTTGTTTCAGACTTTGAAAGGGAATAACTCAAGAAGGGCTTGATGGATGGTCATGATTTTTGATTAGTAGATAACTTTAATGATGATGTACATGATAAGATACTTATTATGCAAATCAGCATCTAATTTGCATAATTAATGAGGAAAGTTTATACAGCCGCCAAATTCCGTGATAGGACTCTCAAACATGTAACAAATGTAACTGAGGAAGCGAGAAATATTAATAGATATCAACTATGCAAATGAGGACCTCATTTGCATAATTAATGAGAAAATACTAGAACTCAAGATGGGCTTGATGGATGTTCATGATTTTTGGTATATAGATAGCTTAGGTGATACTTTGTATGATTAGACGATAATCATGCAAATCAGATTCTAATTTGCATAATTAATGAGACAATTTTAAAAAACCGCTGTGTTCCATGATCTGACTATTCAAATATGTGACATTTGTAACTGAGGAAGAGAGGAATGTTAATAGATAGAAAACATGCAATTGTAGGCCTAATTTGCATAATTAATGAGAAAGGACTATAATTCCATACAGGTAAATGATGGCAATTTCATACTTGTGGCATTTGGAAGTTATGTGAATGTGAACATCGCTGAATCAAATTATGCTAATAAGGGCCTTATTTGCATAATTGATTATATATGGTCGCATAACCTTTTTTAAGCTCATACTTTGGACGACTTCTGTTATTTGGGTGAAGACGATCAACTGGTATGATTTATAATTGATGAGAAACACTCCTTATACGTCAGTCATAAAGGTTAAAATCATTTGGCGAAGGTACAAGGTCGTGGAACTCTAGTTTATTAGTATTATGGGGTAGGCCGAATGCTCTCTCTTCGCAGCCAAGGGCTGAATTGTGAGGAGCGCACATTTGGCGGGGCTAGATCGCAAGGGTCTGTACTCTGTAGCGACTGCCATGCGGCTCGCAGGTGACCTCAATACGACAATTGCCTCATGTGCGGCCATAGAACTGTCGGTTTTGAAGCACTCACACCGGGAAGGACCCCTACTCTTTTCGATAAGTGCGGTGGGTTCTTAAACGCGCTCGGGGTGTGGCTCTCCTCAAACACGGGACCTCCATTTAACCTCCTATCCGAGGGACGTCCCTAACCGAAGCTAGGTACTCATTTACACCTGAGTGAAGTGAGGAAAGCCGTGTCAAGTGCCTTTCCTAAGGGCACAGCGTCAACGGGACAAATCAGAGAAATCCCGGATTCGAACTCAGTATCTCTGGGTTCTGGGGCCAAACTCCCTGCCACTACGCCACCTCGACGCCACCCAAGGAGACTTATAATTAGGGCTGTGCAAGGAGAAAACTAGGCACTCATATAGCGTTTTCTAATAAGAAAACTCCACTTGAGCAGCCTCAGTCCCCGCACACAGCCTCGAGTCGACTCCTGTAACTTGTGTGTTAATTGGTCCTTATTCTTAGAGGGCGGTTCTAAGGCTGCGATTGACATTCTAGGCCAGTGTCAAGTTACGTATGAAACTTGCTGTTACGGGTGCAGGATTTCGTTCTGTTATGTCGCTGCACGCAATCATCTTTCATTGCTTTGTATAAAGGAGAGTCATGACTAAGGATCATACTTATGCCGTTATTTAGTGCTCATGAGAACTTTTGAAATACATATTGACATGTGGAAATGACCCATAGTGGACGATAAATGGTAACGCTACGTTAGGTGTCGATGTTGCAGTGTGAAGGATGCGGTCTCAAACGTATTCGAGTTTGGGATGCATTATTGTCACGCTACAGCAGCGACACCTAGCCGCTGTGAGAGGTATTGCCAGGAACTTGACAGACGGCCACCAAAACGTCGTCAGGTGATTAGGTACTTGATGTGTACAAAGATCCTAGTTGACCAATAATGTCATTATCAAAGCAGAGGTTTCAATGGTGGGGGGTACCGGCATCCTACAGTAGTGCAGCAGAACTTCCGGTTTTGATATCTCGTGCTCAGGACATGCCATGGTCACGATTTTTAGGCGGTAGATAGCTCTCGGGCTTTGGAAGAAGCCAAATAAGTCGGTGGTTAAAGCAGAGATGTTTATAATAAGATGTGTAGTATGCAGATAAGGACTTCATTTGCATAATTGATTGGGCAATTCTTCAATTCTATTGATTCCTATAACTGGACTTCCATAAATGGAACTAATGTATTTCATGGCAGGTGGAACATAAAAACATGCAATTGAGGAACTTTGCATGATTGATACAGAATGGAAAACCGTTTGATGATAGATAATGAGAATTTTATGACTTGTGAAAGTAACTTGAAGGTGAAAATCACCATGCATAAGTTACGTTAATGTTAACTCATTCACATAACATTTAGAACCTCCAAAAATATTCCATGGAGGTTTGGTTGCCGAACTCTAGTTCACAAATGAAAACCAGACATGTCCATATCGACAATTTCACTTTTATTAATAGCATGATATCAATAAGCAGCAAGCCGACTAATCGATAATGTTAACATATTCTTGATAACACCATTTCGTTACATGTTATTTTGACATCCCTAGTACCAGTTTATTCTTCAGTATCTCCTTATCTTAATAGTTGGTAGTGCGGAGAGTTCACTCGCCTCATGACAGACAAAATGGTGTTCAGATGTATTTTCTGCTATCGAAATTCTCAAGGCTAGCTTCAGTAAAAGTTCAATATAACCAAAATAATCCAATTTCTTATATCATATTATTATCTCTACAACTGCACACCAGGTAGATGTAGAAACGCTGAAAATACCACAAAAGTACGAGGAAAATAACCTCCACCGATTCATCTACTTGGAGATTAGCGAAAACCTAATAGTATAATAAAGGTTTCCATCTATGTAAACATTACTTGTTGGCAAGACCCAAGCCCGGGGTCATGCCAAGTTTCTGCACTACCAAATTTTTGAAAAGTTAGAGTTAGGGTCAGCGTTAACGTTAATGATGAACGTATAGGGATAGAGTTATACGTTAAAAACAGAAAAAGCACAGGGTAACTGGAACCTAAATCCACTTTTTCGGAGGTCTGATCCCTACAAAGTATCGATAAACTGTCTATATCAACCCCTTGAAGTGCCGGGGTAAATACTTAACAGGAGCATAAATCAGGCTTGACACCGGCCCAAGCTACACACAGGTTGTTGACATGTCCCCCGCTGCGATGCCCAGCGCCCGAGGCAAGATGTCAGGCCGCCTGCTTTATGCCGTCGCCGGTACGTGTTGGTGACTTCCCCCGAGCTGTCGCATGAAGCGTCTTCTTCATGGCTATTTATTTGGACAGCAACAAAGAAAATGTGAGGACACAATCATAGCCTGTACGGTCGTGATAACAGTTCTAGGTGTTTAAAGACACAAAACGGAGCAAAAAATCAAGAAAAAAAGGTAGTATTATGCAGCCCCCCTCTCACTAGACCCGCGACACGTTGGCGACATTGCCGCGACCCAGAGATTTGACACCGCGCTAAACGAATTTCATCGATAAGAAAACGAATCTTGTTACGCTTCCTGTAATTTTTTTTTGTCTTTTTAGTCATACTTGTACGTTTTGCATGGTATCTCCATTGTAAAGTGAAGGTTAACTCAAATTCAATCTAGAACGCAGCGAGGTCGCCAAAGTGTTGCGGGTCCAGTGCGGTTGCCATGAATACTAAAGAAATACAAAATGAAGTAAACATATACCTTCCAGTGCGGACTGAAAACGTTCTGAAATCGGCCTGTTGGATGAACTCCCCTCCTGCTTGTTGTACCCACAGTCGACTCCCACACCGCCGGAGTACACACGGATTCTCCCGTCCAGGATAACTACTGATCCCGTGTTGAACACCATTCTGGTCTTGTGGTAAAAAAGAAAATTACAACTGAAGTCAGAAAAAAACATTCGCCGTAAATCACGCAAGCAAACACGCACGCACACACACACACAGACGCGCACAAACAGACAGACACACACGCGCGGACACACTGGCAGACATTAGGAAACTAGCACGAGTGTGTGTGTGTATTTGTGTGTGTGTGAAAAAGAGAACGTTTAAATCAACATTACCTGTTTTTATCTTCCAATCCTTGAATCCAGCTGAACTGTGATAGGAATATTCCCTCGACACTCCAATATCTTCCTCCTTTGGAAAAACTTCAAGAGCCAAATCTGAGCTGACTGCTTTGAAAACGACTGACTCTGAACTGGCTCACGCTAAATGGCAGCACACGGTGTTAAAATCTGCAGACTCATTCTATATGGAGAGATAATTGGTTTCCCGGAATTTCACGAATGACCGCTCCTGAACAATCGGGAGGGTAGACAACAGGTAGAATATCTAGGTCACCCCGGGTTATTCCAAACGTCCCTGACATTACAGAAAAGCACGTGATTTGAATAACTTAAAAAGACCCCGACTTGTTGTCAGTGGGGGGGATCGGTACAAAATGTAAGAATGTTTTTTTTTTCTTATTGGTCAGAAGTTACCCGCAATTGCAGCCTTTCTAGCGCTGAATTGATGCAGGTTTAACAGGTTTCACATAATACACAACATGTACAAATCTTATCCACACTTGCATTATGTGGAATTGTCGCAAGGGTCTGGGCGGCTGCCATTCGGCGCCACCAGGTGACCTCAATACGACCTTCCCCAACCGAAGTCAGGTACCCATTTACACCTGGGTGGAGTGAGGAAAGTCGTGTGAAGTGCCTTCCCAAGGTCACAAGATCGGTGACATGACAGGATTCGAACTCGGGACCTCTTGGTTCTGAGCCGAACGCTCTGCCGTTGCGCCACACGACCCAACCTAATGTATGTTCAAAACAGCTATTACATGTCACTTACCTCCCCCCTCCCTCTGTAAGTGTGACCCAACGCTGCCCTGGTGACAACAGGCTGATTGCCGATGTCACAGCGGAGACGGTCGAACACTTCTTACTTCACTGCCCTCTCTACGCAGTGGCAAAATACTTGTGTATGTGTTTGTTTGTGTGTGTTTGTGTGTGTGTCCGTCTGTCTGCCTGTGTCTGTGTTTGTGTCTGCAGATATTTGCCGTAAGCATATTTTAGAACCTTTGAATACATTTTAATGGCATTTCGTAAGTGGATAGATGTTTGGAAGATGAAGGTCAATGTCGATTTTTGCCCCCCCCCCCCCAGGTGTGTGTCGTTGGTACTGCAGCAGATCTTCCGGTTTTTGTATCTGCCTTCCTGGACATGCTATTTTGTTGTTATCTCATAGTTTGGGTGTGTTTGTGTTACCGGATTTTTTTAAGTCAGCATAACTCAAGAACCTCTTGATGGATTACAAGAATATTTGATATGTGGGTAGGTGTTGTAAAGTAGGATAAACATCTCACTAATAGAAAACTGACATCAAGTGTTACAATGCTGTTGTATGTGTCAGATTTATCCAGGTGAAAATAGGCCCTGACTTCAGTTGGGGAGGTAAAAGACGGTTGAAGAGAGGCATGGGCTCCGCCTTCCAAGACCATTACCAAGACACAGTAGATATTGACCAACTGTCCCTATGGCCTCAAAAATACTATTGGACCTTGCCCTTTATATGCCGCAACTGTGAGCCTCCTTCAACAAATAAGATGTGGATCATTAGATCTAAAAAGATATATTTAGTCATGTCAAGTATACATCTAGCCTGTGTTTACACAAGCTCTCGACCGGATGTTACTGACCCCCAGTTACAGGACCGGCTGGCCACTAGGAGCGCGATTCGTCAGGCTAAGTATACATCCATTGATGAAACGTACTAACGAATGTAGTTGAGGAAAAACATTGAACTTGACAAAGCTCAGCTGACCCATTTCTTCACATATCATACGTAATACGACCGATAAAACCATGGTTTCAAAAGTTTGTTTTTTACTTGAGCTAGATGTATTTTCATATTCTTTGCATTGTGGGTAGTTCTGACAATCTGTACTAGGCCCATTTGGACATAAACCAAACATTCATTCACTTAGCATGCAATATGGACCTATTCAAATTTATCATACGCTTAAACATTCGACCAATCTGCTCTGACATGTTTGTCTTACAACAAAGCGGGGAGAATACACAAGAAGCCTCCATTGCCCATATGTTAATCGCCATAACACACCCGTGATCATCATTCCTCCCATTATGTAGAGGATAACACACCCGTGATGATCATTCCTCCCATTATGTAGAGGGGGAGGTTATCTTTTTGTTAACAATCGTTTAATGTTTATTTGTTCCCAAAAATGCTTACTATCTTAATAGAATAAATCAAATCTTTTGTAAGCATATGACAAAATAGAATAAACCATTTCAATACAAGTCAAATCTAAACGGGCGGAACTGTAAGTGGAGCCGCCCACAGCATTGTCAGAAGGACATCCAGCAGGGAGGACTGATGATAACAGATAATAGATTTGAAAAAGATTTGACATGCCAATATTGCAATGTTATTAAATATTATCTATGAAAATGTTGGTTGTCAAATTGAAATATATCATCTTCTCTTGAAATAGGACAAATGTAAATTCTGAAATGCATTGTTGATAGTATAAGAGCATATGCGCTATACAGGAATTGTCTATTCTAAGTCTTATATTGGTTTGGATGGGCTATATGATAATAACGTTAATGATCGGCCTCTTCCTCGATGTATACCGTGTCATAACGCCTTGCCATGTGGTATAACCACCGAATAAAACCACCGAGTGAGCGAAGCGAACCATATATACCTGTGGGCGGGTCATTAACCCTTAATTTGTAAACGCTTTTTTTTTCAAAATCTCTCCTGTGGAGAAAAAATTCCCTCTGTTTTAATGGAACAAAAGTGTTAAAGAACTCCTCCCCGGCCCAAAAAAGCGTACACCATTAGAACTAGACTTAGAAAGACAGAAAGGGTCGCAAAATTCTATGAAATAAACCCCACCATATCCGTATGCTTCATATCTCCGTGGACCTGAGGCATGTATGCGACCTCGTTGCGACCGGCGGGCGATTCGACAGAACTAGAACGTTCAAGGAACTTGCGTTTTGTTGACTTTTGTATGTTTTGCATGATATTCCCATCATAAAGTATAGGATAACAACACAATTCCAATTCAAGACGCAGCGAGGTCGCCAACGTGCCGTGAAATAGGGGCTACAATGTATCCACTGTCCACGTGAAAGACCGGTCGGTACGGCCCCTGCCGCTATGCCAACTCAAGCTGTCCCGTAACCTGCTTTACGTGGTCGCCGGCAGGTAGCTGTGAAGGTGACCTCTCCCAAACTGTCTCATGCAACGTCTTTCTGAAAGCTTTTTTAGAGAGACAGACAAGAAAAAAACAACTAGAATCTGCTGACATGGTAGGCAGTATTGGTCTTCAAATGTGCGGACTGAAAACGTTCAGAAATCGGCCTGTTGGATGAACCCCCCTCCTGCTTGTTTTACCCACAGTCGACTCCCAGACCGCCGGAGTACACACGGATTCTCCCGTCCAGGATAACTACTGATCCCGTGTTGAACACCATTCTGGTACTGTGGTTAACATTTGCACATGTTGACCTTATAGCAATTATTGTGACATAAATCAATTTTTGCTGGTTAGACGATTACATTCCTGATCAGGATCACATCGGCAAATCACTTAAAACATTTGTGGCTAGTTAACTTAAGCCATCGATCTTTAATTGCCTCTTGAGCACTTTTGAAACATGCACACACACACACACACACACACACACACACACACACACACACACACACACACACGTTTATATCCTCCTACAGCTGAAGTAGACTACTGAAATAGACAGCTGCGACAGCAGAACACAATGGATGAAGTCGACTAGCTGGACTCGGGAGATTACAGTTGTTGCTATCTTGGGAGAATCTTCACGAGGCAAGCCTGGCCTGACTGTTTTTCAAGCAATAGACTTCAAACTGGTTGATGAAATACTGCAGCGGTGGTAAGATCGGTAGACGCACCTTATATGGAGTGATAATTGGTTTCCGCTCTTGAACAATCGGGAGAGTAGACAACAGGTAGAATATCTAGGTCTGCTCAAGGAGGTTATATAGGTCTGCCCAAGGAGGTTATATAACCTCCTTGGTCTGCCCGGGTTATTCCAAACGATCGAGACATTATCCTAAAATAAGTCTTTCGAATTCCCGCAACAGATGGTACATAAATTCCAATAGCACTTGTAACTCACAACTTTATGACCATCTTATCATATGCCCCGTTTTGTCAGCTCTCACAAACGGCCCTGACTTGGAAAAAATGCCGAGGCCATTGACAAGGATTTCCTGTCATTGTCAATTAGAATTCTTTTCGTACTATTGAAAGGATATCCCTGTCAATAAGCATTGATTTCGTACTATTGACAAGCTATTCCTTTTAGTAAGAATGGTTGGCACTTTCGGAAGGGTGCTTAATAGGGCAAAGGTAAGTAGGATTTTGGACAGCTTGTCAATAGTACCAAGAAGTTCGTTCTGACAAGAAAAGTAGAAACACCCTGTCAAAAGTACCAAAAATGTCCATTCCTGTCAATATTATAAAAAGTGCTTATTGAGCATCATGTTAAAAGCACAAGGCTGAATTGTAATTTTACAGGCGCTTCTTAAAGTAGCTAAAATGACACACTGAGCACAGTTGACCGCTCCTAATTAGCGCATGTAGATGATCAAAATTCTGTTAAATAATAGGCTTTAATGGGGCACAGTCGAGAGTTGAGTAACTTAAAAAGACCCCATTTGTCGTTATTTAGGAAGGGGCTCATTGACATGTTAACTGACTTTCCATATGGATTAGCGAAACGGGAAAGTTCTAGCCCAAAATTTGACCGGCTCTTACTAGGTAAAATGCCGGTCGACTTCCCAGGGCTAGCGTTGATATAGATCGGTTGGGCTGACTGTCTCGAGCCGCCGCAGGAACTGGTTAACGGCCCGGTCATAGCCCTGGTTACCAGGGTAACATGTCCATGAACTGCCCCCCCCCCCCCACTTGCTTGTACGCTTGACCCGTCCCTGTTTGCGGTTCAACACTTAGGAGGTCTGAAAACTGGGTCAGTCTCAAATTAAGAAACATTTAAACAAAAAAGGACGTGTAGCCAGAGATATACACAATGGAATACAAATCATGCAAATGATGACTTTATTTACATAATGCCGGAGAGAAATCTATATTTGCAGTATTTTTAATAGGTCCCTAATACATATGGCATGTCATTTTGGCAAGCAAAACATCTACAGATACCAAATATGCAAATTCATGTAAATTGTGTTGAGGTGCAAGTAATTTGTACAATTTATGATCAAATGTAAACATAGTATTCTGCCAAACGTAAGGCCTTTTGCACATACAATATATGGAATGTTGGTAGGGAAGACCATCACAGGTATTGCTACATGTAATTACAGTCTGTTTTTGTATCATCAATGAGAAAACAAAACAATACACCTACAAAGCCTCAGTTATTTTATGAGGGTATTTGGTTTAATTCCGAACTTTTGTTCAACAAAGTTTTGCGACTGTGTCCCCACACCGGTACATCTAGCAAGTCATCAATTGATATGCCAACCCAGAAGTCTGGCGTTTCCCTGTTCATAACTAATGAACTGGAAGAAAGGACTCATTTTCTTAAGTCAAGCCGGTGGCTTTTAGTAAAATGAAGGTTTGTATTGAAGAAATTGACACTCTTTGGTATCTTTATCATAGAATTCTTTAAGACACAAAAAGTTGTACTTAGTTTTCTGCATTAATGAGCTACGAACATTGGGAAAAGTCCTTTAAAATTTTAATCTTTAAGTAGTTTTGTACGCAGGTACGGCGTATAGCTTTAGTCTAAGCTGTATCGAGATTTAAGCACAGGTATTGGCAGTGACAACAAACAGCATTTTGCAATTAAGTAAAATCACCTTTATTTTGTATAAAATAAGTATCATACATATCGTAGTGTATGTACATAATTAGATAAACGAAAAACCTTTATTGTAGGTTTATGCCCTTAGAAGCTAAGAATAAGTCATGATGATAAAACAGTTCTATGTACAGTAACAGTGATATTTGAATCCGGTGTCTTACTTTACCTGTACAATGACTAAATGTATACGACTAGGAACGGAACAAAGACAGTGGTGAAACCCTTTTTCAAGGATTCAAAGTCTATCAGTTTTACTGTGCTATTAAAATAGATTGAAACAGGACTGGTATAAAGGCATCCAGAGCATTTTATGACGTTATATAGTAAATTGCCATGAATGTCATGATATTCCCTGGAACCATCATTCTAAAACAAATCATGAAACTTTAGGCTGACATATCAAAATTGCCCGTCATATAATCTTGACATTAACGCGTCAATTTGTTTGAACATTTGCATGTCAAATCGACTTTCGACATCAATCAACATATAAGGAGAAAAGTGTACACATTTTGACAGCAATCAAAGAAAAAAATATTTTGTGTTGTGTTTTTCATTTTTGTTTCTGTACCCTGTTTACGATATAGTGTCAGACAGGAGAGAATCGTTCACGTTTCATCTCATTTACAAAGACCCTAGCCCTACAAGACACTGCATTTTGGCTATAGGGTGAATATTTGGCCAGTTGAGTTCAACCACAACCCAGGGTTCCACCCGGTTGTGTTACCCTTACGGTGGGCTCATCCAATACATTACATTACATAGTCTGCATCAGAACGACTACGCTGCATATAGGGTAATATCTTCCATTGGAGTTTGGCCAGCATATGTTTCAATTGCAGGCTTTGTTAGGAGAAGGGATATTAACTTATCGTGGACTGACTCTCCTAGCAAATTGTTCCCTTTTTTCGTCGAATATTACTACGTACCCCTGTAGGAAAGCCTGCTGGCGGCTATACATAGACCCTCAAAGAGGCTACAGAATTCATTATTACCAGATTTTAAGACAAGTGAAACTTTACATATCATTTTTCCCTAAGGGCTGGGAGCGCATGACGCTATTTTAGGTAGTATACCGCGTAACTCAGTCCAATTCCGTGCTGAATATCAACCGTGGAGTTTGTACATCCTGACGCCCGTTTTTTTCTGTTTGGTTCAAGCACGCTTCTTTCAGGGACTTCCAGATATCTAGAAATGTGATACAAAGAAAAAAAAATGATTAGATTCTAGATTCATATCAGAACGAAGATTCAACAAGCAGTTTCGGAAAACTAAATTGGAAATTACTTGTACAAAATACTTTGGCCTAAGACAAAAATGTGTTTCCGGTTACCCGACCGACCCCGGCAAAACCCTGCCGAGCCGAGACATTTTTCTTTGTTGATCGGCCGCTGGTTATAGCGATCTGATATATCTGAATGAACAAAACAGAACTCATGTATTTCACACTCTATTATACCCCTAGTCCACTAGGACGGCGCTCTCGCCGCGCGCTCTCTGCGACCTCAAATTTAACAGAGCGCTCAACGAATCTCATAGATAAAAGTCGAATCTTTTACGCTTTGTGTATTTTGCTATATATCTAACCATACTTCATCATTTTGCATGATATTCCAATTATGAAATCAAGGATCTGACAAAGGCAGTTTTATCTCTGCAAATAACAGGACCGACCTAAGCCGACCCATTGGGAATATTGAACAGGCTTCATGTACGCCCTATGTGGCCCATTAAACCTATATGTTAATTCCTTTAGAAACAGAGATGGGCAACGCCCCTTTACACAAAAGGTGTGGGGAGGAATATGTAAATTCCTCAATAGTACAAGAGGAACAAATGGTGACACACCTCTGACAAGATAAGACAGTTGCTGCTTGACTGATTCCTCCTGTATCTTGTCTGCCGTCCGTTCTACCTTGCTCCCGCCCACATAGACGGCGCTCTCAGTCACAACTGGAAATGAGTTGAAAACCATGTCTCCTCCTTTCGTCTAAGCAGGGACTAAATTCTGCACAACAGAAAGAAAATATTGATGTGAATATGATAGATTTAAAGTGCAGTAAACACAGAAAGTTAGAAGAATCGCAGAAGAGTGTATATATATATATAAAGTCCGTTTTAGTTCCGTATTGACATTTGTTTGGCTTATGTACATGTAGAGATTGCGGCTGAAGAAGTAGTTTTTGCGGTTAGATATCCAAACACCACAACAATGGGTCAAAGTAGAAAAACAACGTTTTTTCCCGAAAACTTTCCCTTAATCAAAAAATGTCAAAACGAAACTCGTATGAATTTGATACACCAAGGTCAAGTGTGACACCCCACCCCTTGCATTCCACTAGGGCTGTGACCGCCCTGCGATCGAGCTAGATTTGACAGAGCACTCGACGTATGCTTTGTTGTCTTTCTCTCGTACTTATGGATCGTGCGTGATATTCCAATTACGAAGTCAAGGGTTACACATTCAATCTAGATTGCAGAGAGGTGCATGACAGCGCGATCGCCGTCCAGTGGGATGGCAACATATAATGGAGAGGAGGCTAAATACACACGCAGGGTGTAAGAACAAAATTGGCCTTCTTTCAGAGAAGTGCGTTTCAACAACTTCGCGTCAAGGTGCTAATGGCCCTCTAATTTGCATTACGCGCGTTGGCGTTGGCCTTTGTTCACGGTCAGTTTTCAAGATGGCTCGCCCGGGAGATGACGATTTTGAGTGGAGTGACTTTGATTACAGTGATACCGAGGGCGATTTTAGAGCACGAAGAAGCGTATAGCGACAGCGACAATCACGGAGGAGGCAAATAGAAACCTCGTTGCCGCCAGCGGCCGGGTAAAATACGTTTGCGGCGAGTGCAATACACCGGTAAACAGTACAAGAACGCAGGACGGATAGATATAAATATAAACATGGTTAGGTCGTGGCAAGGAGGTTAAGAACTTGGTCGAGGTTGTCTACGATCGAATAAATAAGTATAAGTAAAACTGAGAAGCATGAAGGTTATCTCTTTTTATAACAATAAACCCCTTGGGTCGATTCAATGTTTGTGCACATTCCTGTGTGGCATAACGATCATTATACTGAGTATAAAATCCCCTGTGACTAATATTTTGCTCCGAACCCTTCCCATGACTACGAATGAAATCCACGGAGACCAGACTTAGTAGTTAACCTCCTTAAATGGCAACTTGGGGAGCATTTAGATTTGGTAGATAAAACCAGAGATAATCAAGACAATGGCTAGTGTCAGTCCTTATCTCCGAAGATTTACATGGAATTGTTCTTTATCACCGATTGTCTATCCTGTACCTCCAGGTGGATTTACAAGTCTTTGGAACAAAGGTTTATTAGTGTTGTTGAGGTAGTCTCGATCTCACTAATTGAGGCTGTGTGATAAGGGAACAGGTTTCACTGAGTAATTATGCGGGTATGGTTTCCTTCAGAGGTATAGATTGGAAACCATACCCTCGGTGGCTTCCCGATAGCTCTGTGGTGATGGGAGCACCGCCTTACGATGCAAACTCGTTTTGTACAGTATGAACAAGATGCGTAAGATTTGATCCTTGCAGCTGTGAACTGCAGAGATCAAAGTACACGGCCAACCAGACAGCGCACAAGCAATGAGCTAGTTGTCCCCAAACTCAAGCGAGTAACAATGCCTCTAACAAAGGAGTGAACATTTTTGAGCAGAAACATGCCATCAAATGCTATCGTTTGTAGGAATTATGCGATTCATTCTGGATATACCAAATGTTGTTTTAGATGGTTGACGATGTGAAATTTCATTTTTTTGGGACTACATTCTAAACTTCAACTGTGTTTTGTGCCTCTCTGCTGGCGAAGGAGGATCAATGAGGTACTATTGCTCCTTTAATGTCGATATGTAATGGTATAGTGTTACTGAAACTTACTATATGTAGGAATGACTAGAAAATGGAGTTTTTTATTCAAGTTTCAAGCCTCACAAAATGCTCTGGATGCCTTTAAAAGATTAATTCCTCAAAATTGCTAAAATTGAACTTACGACTGTCTCTCCACTATATCTCCTATTCCCTGGGGCGCCCTAATTTGCAACTAAACAATGGAACAGAACGCTGGACGCTGGACCCATTGAAATCATGGCAATTGACACGTTTATCTTAATTACAGTTTTGACGCCTGCGGCCCACTGAGTACAAAGGGGAGTCATTTTAAGCTCTCTCCTTGCTCTAACAGACTACCGCCATACACACATACGGCTTCAAATCTAACTTCCATTTGAAATATCAGAATGACCAAAATGAACTGACACGGACCATAAAGCAGTTTTCACTATATTTTTGTACCATGTATATGTAATGATGTTGATAGAGTTATTAGGACCTAAATGAGGTCTTTATGGCGTAATGTTTAAGAAGATTGCTACACCCATTAGTTGCAAACTGAAGTATCAATAGCAAAAGTGTTTTTGTAACACCTGTCAGATGTGTGGATTGCTCACTCCTTGACAAAGACTGGTGTCGTACAGTCGAAAATTTGGGTAAGTCCAATTTTTCTGTTGGAAATTACAGTTCAAACTTGTTTCAGAACGCAGATGAACTTTCAAGCTAACCTGTCAGATGTGCTATATTTTTCCAGGTACTAGTATACCTGTAGGCTATAGATATATATATTTATATATAGAGAGAGAGAGATTCTATATGTGCGCATAAACTTCAAATTCTTCCGGCACAAATAGCAATGTCGACATTCTCGTTGACAATAGCCTGTAACGAATGTTCTTGAAACTGCCTTTTTTTAACGAAGACACGTTACGACTATTTCATATGAATTCTGGGTAAATGAAAGAGGGGATAGGAAATAACGAACAGATGGAGAGAAAAAGGCGTGGAATATCTTAGAGTGAAGTAGATCGCAGAACGCAAGATTGAAGTAAATCTTTCATGTTTTTTCTTGACAAAAGCTCTAAAAGATAATACAATTTCACTGACCTTGTATAACTGATGGTTCAGAAGTGACTCGGAAAACAGTCTGAGAGCTTATTGTTTTGGTAAGTAAACCGTCCTTGAAATAACAGATCTCCTGCTGTGTCCGCTTCTGTTCACCGTACTAGTGACAGGTGTTGTGTGCGTGTCCTGTTGTCATGCACGACTAGCTGTATGCAAATCATTGACGTCATAATGACAGGGGCACAACCAGGTGCCCGCAGGCGTCACGAGTTCATCACGAGGTGGTGCGACATTTGTAACAAGTCGCGTGTCCTGATATGCAGCAAGGTTTAACTGGTGGCACTGTGGCCTTGTTGTTAGGGTTATTGACCTGGCGGTCAGGGGTGCCTATAATTTAATGTATAGGATATAGCAGTGATAGGAGTTTTACTCAATACTCGAGCACTAGAAATTAACCAATCTATAGAAGAGAGTGGGGGTCCTTCCGGGTGTGAGGTTATCAGTCAAGATATGCAGCTCGTACTCTTAATATAAACCTGTTGTGTTTTGCAATGTGGCGGTTTGACAATGGGATTTCTACCAATGATACATACCAGGGGGCGCAAAACCAAAACCTTTGCCTTATCAAAACCACTCACATGCCAAATATCATCGTAATCCATCCAGATGTTCTTAAGCTATGAGACTATAAGATAACAAACACACAGACAGACAGACACACACACAGACACACCCAAAACAATATCTCCATTTTCCATGGATATAACAAAACAAGTAACGCATTTCTAAAAGACATCTGTAACTAAGTTGGGGGTGCACCGTACACGTTTTAAATGTAGCCGTCTTGTCAAGTGACAGTGTTGTCGTAGACCTTTCCGAGTCGGTAGTTCAGCCACGTGTCTGTATCTGTATTTGTATATAATATAGTATATAACCGGAATAACCACCCTTGGGCCTACACACCAGCTTCTGTATCTACATTGCTGTGTTACCTGTATAACCCGTTAGGGGGCGTTCACACAAGTCCGTATGAGGTCTGTGTTGGAATTGTTTGGTAGCCTGGAGTCCAGTCTTGTTAGCTATGGTCCGCTATCAAGGTCCCTAGCCGCCAACAATCAAAAACATTTCCCTTACGCAAATGTAACGCAACATATCCCATTCAATAAAAGACCAGTACACTACGGTATAGAAATAACATGATGTCTTGAAAGGTTGGACAATGCAATTTATGACTTTATAATGTCAATGTGTGTAGCTAGCAATGGAGTATGTGAAAACATCGCAAGAGGCCGCTGTTTCACATGGACTGCTCCTTTCCTTGCCTTGTCAGGCTGTTTGTAGTCTTGTAAACTAGATAAAGAAGTTCATCGCAATAAATCAAAATCTAGAGTCAGTATTTAGACTAGAGTTGATACTTGCTACATGTATATGGTTGATACTTGCTACATGGTTCTGCATTATTTGTCTGTCATGTTAATTACAATTGGCTCACGGGTAAACATTTGCATTCAACTTAGATCTTCAAAACTCACCTCTATGATTAGCAATGGACAAGTCAACCCTGCTAAGCGTAACTTCTACAAACTATACCAACTATACAGTTACAGTAGAAAGCTGGTTACTCTAAAACAGGATTCTTTGGTCAATAAAAAAAACAATGGTCAGGTGGAAGTGTCCGTTTGCACATTCGGCACTGATTTCACTATATTCGAATAGCCTCACATACACAGAGTACGGATTTGGTTAGCCGTGGCGACTCTTTAATCGGGTATATTTTGCTGTATGTCTAAAGACTCTTTTACATTACCCTCACAAGAGTCGTGGAAAGACCCATTGAAAAATCTACACACAATCCATCCGCTGCGCGATAGTTGCTTCCCCGCCAGGTTTCTGGGTGTCCCTAGCTTCCTTGCACCCTTACCTATCATTCCGCACCCGTAGGAATCCCAGATCACCCGTAATATATCCACAGCGCGACCATTTGCGAACAATCCCCCACGCAACGCTCCCTGAGTTCAACCGCGCGGCCATCTTGTTTGACGTCGGCGATGTTCGGAAGATTTCCGACCGTTTCCGGAAAGCGCTCGGAACGTCGTCGGTGGATCTTCGCTATTTTTCCGGAAACGGTCGGAAATCTTCCGAACCTTCCGAACATCGCCGACGTCAAACAAGATGGCCGCGCGGTTGAACTCAGGGAGCGATACGCGCTGTGGATATATTACGGGTGATCTGGGATTCCTACGGGTGCGGAATGATAGGTAAGGGTGCAAGGAAGCTAGGGACACCCAGAAACCTGGCGGGGAAGCAACTATCGCGCAGCGGATGGATTGTGTGTAGATTTTTCAATGGGTCTTTCCACGACTCTTGTGAGGGTAATGTAAAAGAGTCTTTAGACATACAGCAAAATATACCCGATTAAAGAGTCGCCACGGCTAAGATTTGGTAAATTATGAATATTAAGAATCAACAGCTCTAAACTGTGCAGGTATCTAAGTCATTGACTTGCTCGCCTTTGAGCAGTCTCCTGTTGTTTTAGTGGTGAAATGACCAGGAGATCTTCGTCTGGAGGTGGTCAACAGTACAGGTTGCGCCAATATTGTGACTAAAGCCACCCCTCTCACTGGACCCGCAGCACACCGGCGGCGTCGCTGCGGCCGACCGAATTGACAAAGCACTCAACGAATTTCGTGGACAAAAACGAATCTTTTAAAGCTTTGTGTGTTTTGTTGTCTTTTTGGTCAGACATGTACGTTTTGAATGATATTCCCATTATAAAGTCAAGGGTAACACAAATCCAGTTTAGGACTCAGCGATGCCACCTGCGTGCCGCGGGTCCAGTGAGAGGGGGGCTTTATATAAAGTAGAAGATGAACGACATTTTAAAATCAGAATATGAACGACATTTCATATTAGATAATAAACTATATTATAAGGAAAGGACTGTACTTTTTACCTTATCAAAGAAAAAAATTCCATTCCCAAATGCAAAGGAAAAATTTATAGTTTTTGATGCGTTCAGAGAAACCCTGTATAAGGAAGCATAATCTATTTTCACATCCACACATGAGCGAGAAGCTAAGAAACTGACTGTACTCGCCTATCTTAGTATAACAACCTTCTAGACTAAGTATGTTTAACTCGTGTACTGTTGTTTATACCAGTATCTATACATGTTTTGTTATAGATTTGCTTACGATTCACGACTTGTACCATTCGATGATCGGGTCGTGTTGATCAACAGGTGGTCATCGCAAGTGCATGTTTAACGAGTATAACTCTTATGCCCGTCTAATGCTTAGGTCCCAATTGCGCCGGTGACCGTTGGGGTGTAGTCCCGGTCGGACCCTAAGCCACAAATTTGTTGGTGGACTGTCGGGTACCGGGAGTACCCCCTAGTGTTCGCACGGTTTTAGGGTATACGTAACACAAATCCAGTTTAGGAGGCAGCGACGCCGCCAGCGTACCGCGGGTCCAGTGAGAGGGGGGCTTTAACTCACAGCGTCTATTTGTTACCGGCACCCGCGTCGAATTTAAATTCGGGCTAAATTGATTCGGGTCACGCTCGAAAGTGTTAAAAACAGCCCGAGATCTACGCAATACCAGGCTTGGACCCTAAAAAAGGCTCGTTCGAAATGGGACCGAAGCATAAGGTGGTGTCATAATCGTCCCTATGAAGCCCCGTCAATGGAATTAGAAGAACTTTCCCCAATTACTAACACGAAACGAATTCTAAATAGCGTTATTGATAGCTAATTTGCAAAATATTATTGGTGCCGATTATCATACGTATGATTCTGAATACTTTAATTACTGAAAAGTAATAAAAGGGACCACCCAAAAAAGGGGACTTTATGCATTAATGGTCAATAGTAATTTATCAACGACCAGATGGTCATCACCAGTGCATGTTTGACAGACACTACATTTACAGGTCCAAAGTGTCCAGGTAGTTGTCTAAAGCGCGGACGTACTCGTCTCTGTGAAGCCTCATGTGGTTGGAGTGGGAGGAGTCGTCCCAGAACTGCAGCCGGACGTCGCAGCCCAGCTTTCGCCAACCCTCGACGCAGCGCTCGTTGTACTCTTTGGTAGACATCGGGTCGTTATGGCAACCGTAGAGCAGAATCGGCGTCTTCGGGATCTGTGTTTCCCAGTAAGAGCGGGTCTGGAAGTCCAGATATTTCGTCATAAAAACCGTGATGTTGGCGGAATCCTGGAAGCTCTGCGACACAAAAACCAAACACACACACACACACACACACACACACACACACACACACACACACACACACACACACACACATAAATATATATATGTATATATAAACACACATACACACAAAACACGTGTATCTAAACAAAATCAGACAGCGAGCAAATAACCAACCAACCAACCAACCAACAAAAAAAGCCAAACAGACAAAAAAACACAAAGACATAGAAGCACACGGACTGACACACTGACAGACAGACGGACGAACGGAGATATATACACACCAAAACCCATAACGATCCCTCCACAACTTCTTCAATTTTTCTCTTTTAAACACTAAAACAAATTCGGTTCCTGTAGTTTAAAAAAAGCAGCTAGAGGACCAAAACTCACACGACTTCATTTTCTACTTCAGAGCTATCTATTGTCATGTCCATAAAATGTCCAGAACTCCAGATATGGAAAACGAAAGTCACGATGCAGTATCTGAGAAAGTCGCTGAAGGGTCCGCAATCCAATCATTTCAGGGTCTCATCAAGACCTACCCACCTACTAGATATCAAGACATTTCACCCAGGCATTCTAGAGTTATCGTCTTCACAGACAGATAGACAGACAGTCAGGTGTCAGACACAGACACACACACACACACACACACACACTCCACCAAAATAACCCTCTAGGTGAAGGTAACAAGAAAAAATATTACATACAAAATCGTGTGATTTCAGCACTCCTGGCACAAAGGTGAAGAAGCTCCACAGTCCCCCGGTGTACAACATTTTCCCGACGGGATTGTTGATGGACCTCCCGACTCCGACCGCGGCCCCCTTCGTGTCCCCGACGGGTCCGTCCATCACCTGCCCGACAACTCTTCCTACAATATCGCAATATTCCGTGTTTTCTCGCGCGTGTTTCAGCAGCATGACGTAAGGGGCGAACCCCACAGACACGCTGTGCACGACGAACGGCTGTTTGGGTCTGCCTTCTGCCTTTAGGAACTTCAGAGCGTCTAGTCCGATATTCTTCGCGAACCCTGTCGGAGAGAAGGCGTACCGAGGGTCCCCTTTCACCGTCAGGACGTCGTACCCCCGCCGGTGGTACAAGACGCGGTGTTTGTCCAACACTTTCCTGCTAGCGTACAGCCAGGAGAAGAGCAGTACGAGTGGCCTGTCGTCGGTAAGAGGACTGCGGTCGCTCGTGGACTGCACTTCGATGTGTTTGGTGACCGCTCGGACGTTGAACTGACTTGTGTCGACTGAAGGAGCTGGCGTGGTTTTTGTGTCCTTTTGCGTTTGCTGAAAGGGAGTGAAAAAAAAACACTCAGTGAATAGATACATGGTTTAATATAATAGGTGTCGCTTAATATCAACTCAAGCTTTAGTAGCGTACAACTCTTCTACAGTTGCGGCAGGTAAATAAACACCTAAATCTCTGTCTCACTTGGCCGCGACCTGTCGGCGACTAAAAGTGGCGTCGACTTTTACGAAAAATGTTCCCTTGCAGTCACACTGACGTGCGATCTATTCGCGGTTAAAACCCCACTGAGTTAGGTAATGGAAATCACAGTGTTGTCACTGAATTAAAATCCAATGTAAAATTACCAAAATGCATCAATAAAGATTTGCAATTAAAAAAATTGCTCACTTATGATACCTGGTGCAACATAAATAACATAAAGGTTTTTTATATGGGCGTTACCTCGACAGAAAAACAAAAACGAACAGACACAAACGGTATACCAGATTTCACTCTATTATGTGTTTAGTACCAATTGCTTGTAATGAAGTATGTTTATACTGTACATGAAACAAACCTTGAAACGGACTTATTACTTTGTATAGAATGAATGGCGAATTTGGACGACGAATGGGATAAAAGTTCGCGTCTAGTTCGCATCTGGTTCATTTTTCGTCATTTTTCGCCACTTGCGTATTTCGAACATTTAAAAACGATCGCCACTTCGGGCAACAGGTTGGCGTTCATTAAAAAAAACCTCGGAAACAACTTGGCAAATGTCATTCGCAACTAGTCATAAACAGGTCGCGGCCCAGCGCAAAATGGGCTTAAAATCCCCATTCCACATCCGACCTCTCTGCGACCACACTGCGACCAAACAATTGACAGAATGTCATACGTTAGAAATGAATCTTTTTAACATTTAGTGTGCTTTGTTTTCATTTAAGTCATAATTTTATATTCAAGTTACATGTTATTCCAATCTAGGTCGCAGGCCAATCACCGTCTATTGAAATGGACATGCTATGGACATGTTTTGAGCGATAACTAGCTCTGCGGTATAGTGTGGGTTTTGATCTTCTAGCGGCTTTTCTAGAACTGCAGTGACCGAATTTGTTTAAAAGTTTGAAAGAGAAGAACTGAAGAAGCTATGGACGGACCGTTATGGGTTTTGGTGTGTGTACAGATTCGTGCGTTCGTAACTCTGTCTGTCAGTGTGTCAGGCCTGTAATTCAAACCTATCAAAGCTCCCGAGTCTCTATTTGCGAAGAGGAGACTCGGGAGCTATGAACGGTTCGGATTCCAGGCTAAGTGTGTCAGTCTGTCTGCTTGCACGTTTGGGTGTCTGTTTGTCCGCTTGGCTGTTTGTTTGTTTGCTGGTTGCTTCGAAAAATGATTAAAAGATACTTATATACCAACCCCCGACACAAATCTACCCCTGATCATGCAGAGACCATTGGTTTGCTCTTCTAATAGTTGTTTTGTGGTATTGACTAAATAATGATTACTTGCAGCTCGTGCACAATTTGGATGAGGACAGTCTGACAGGCACGCTCTGAACGTAATTAACCTCACGTAACCTACAGATCTGTTGCGTAACTTGCAGACCAGTTTTTAATAATACAAATACTTTACGTGTAATTAACTTTCCCTTTTCAAGTCACTACACCCGACTAGTCGACTGCACATAAGGCACTGTATACATCATATATTAAAGGTAGCTGCCTCAATATTTCAAAAACTTTTCCTCGTCTCTACAAATTCTAAACTCTTGCTCTTGAAACCATAGAAATAGACCCTTTTGTAGTCGAATTAATTTGTATTCTGACACACTTAGTTTAGACAATTATTAGTCCTTGAAATTGTTGTCACCTTGACACTTTAAGTTGACCTTACATGTTTGTACAGACTTGCTTGCAGCAAGGTATCTATAAATTTTAAATCTTGAACACTCGTTGTTTGATACATGTACAGTGTATTAAGAGGTCTAACATTGCATGGTGTGTGTGTGTGTGTGTGTCTGTGTGCGCGTGTCTGCGTGTGTTTGTACGTGTGTGTGTATATTTGCGTCTGTGTGTGTGTGTGTGTGTACTTGTGTGTTTGTGTCTGTGCGTGACTGTATGTAATCTGAACCCTAAACAACTTGCCGACTTATCTCAAAAATCCGCCGACAGTAAACTCACGTACCTCAATATCTGTGGCCTTGTCAGAAAGGTTGTTAACCGCTGTTGACCCTTGCCTTTGGAAGGACGCCAGACCTCGGACACCACGCCAACATTGTGGTCCTTTTAGCAGCAAAAACGCCATGTTCTTAACGTTCAACACACAAACGTGTCTAAATCATATCGGCTGCATGCGTGTGCCGCGAATGTTACATTCTTACCCCTTTGACGTAGTAGGGGCGTAAGAAAACCGGTAAGACTAGTAGTACATCTCTTAGAGACACCATCTTTGCGCCGTAGGGTACAAGTCAAATAGTGTGTCTAATCCGCTAAGGTCATTCTATTTTATCAGCTGTTTCTTTCTTCTTTGCTTCTTTTCTTCCTTTTTTCACATCTTTTTGTTTTTCGAGAGGGGTGTTCTACCTAGCCAGCGGCTATGATTTTTTAGCGAAGCCTGAGGGGCAAGCTTAATAGTATATTTTAGGCCCGATTTGCAAGAATTCCCAGAATTCCACAGGAATTTCAGGAATCCGTCCGGCCAACTCTGTGGATGCCCACCTGTCACTTTTTCAAACTTGATACCTCATTAGCAAGTCTGGCATCCAGGCACTCAGCTGTCGATGACAGATGACCTACTTTTACGTGGTGTCCGATTTCGTACTGTCCGGAGTGTGTCAGGGAGTTCACCGAATCTAGTATTCTAGCTTCCCACCTGTCACTTTTTCAAACTTGATACCTCATTAGCAAGTCTGGCATCCAGGCACTCAGCTGTCGATGACAGATGACCTACTTTTACGTGGTGTCCGATTTCGTACTGTCCGGAGTGTGTCAGGGAGTTCACCGAATCTAGTATTCTAGCTTTGAAAAGGGTTTGCGCATCCCAGTTGATCTATTATCACAAGAACGTGCTGAACATCATGCCTTCCACCAAAAAACCTCTGTGAAAACCAAAACTTGAGGAGATCCAAGCATATAAAGAAAGGCAAAGTTTTAAAGGGAACGATAAATAACTTGGGTTACCGCTTGGGCAGTCTACACTGAACGCCTTACGGGGAGGCGTGCGGTGTCGGAAAAACAACAGTAGCTCCTCGAAAACACATCCTACAGAGCTAGAATAACAACCAAAACGATCATAGGAGCCCCAGCATACCGATTTTCTAAACTTCCGGCCTAGTTTCTCACCCCACCTATCCAATAATGCCAGAGAAAAAAGACACTACAACGGGAGTGTACTCCGGCCTTTCAACATATGCTAGGAACTCCTCGAGTTACATGGTGCCTTTCTTTATCTGCTTGGCAGATGCCTTTCTGATTTCTAAGTGCGTTTTGCACAATATTATGGCAGAACTAAGATCTAGAGTGCTACGTTGGTACTTTCCTTACAGTGAAGTAAGATCAATCCAGATACCTTCGCTATGGCAATAATTTTTAATTGCCACACTTATTGAGGTTTTATCCGATTTATTTTGTCCTTTTACCGTAGTTAGAACATTCTCTGACCCTTTTTTCAGCGCACTAATCACTGTAAAAAATACTGAATAGCAAACTTTCCAAACTTCCCAAAATTGTAAAGAGTTAGTACACTAGTACAGTGTTCGCTCAGACTATTTTCTATTGGTACATGAGAACAATGCACCACTTGACGGTACGTTATACATCCCTATTCCACTGTTCGGTGGCGACCTCACTTATTCGAGCTATTTGAGAGAGCGAACAAGAATTTCATACAGAAAATGTTCTTTATTTGCTTTGTATGTTTTGTTGCCTTTTCAGCCATACCTTTACGTTAAGTATCAATCATTCGCAGGCACCAGTGTCTGATGCATGGAAGATGCAGTTAAGTATGATATTCCAATATGAAGTCAAGGGTTACATAAATCCGACTTATGTCGTAGCGAGATTAAAGGGCTCGGCTGATGATGCTTATCACGACGTATATTACAGTGATGTCGGACTGAACTGGCATTTACATTGAGACTAAGGCCATGTTGATTTGATTATATGGATAACATACCATGGGAAACCCAAAACTGATGCGAGTGTGCAAATAAAAGTTTGGAAAAAAACCTTCGCCTTCCTTACAAATCTGAGTGGTTAGGAAGGTTGTACAAATCACTTAAAACACACAGATTTTGTTTCTTGAATTAATGTATCAGCTTGGTTATTGCACATGTATGTCACTTATCTTTCATGTGTGCCATGGTCTTTCTTCGTCTTTTTTTGTCATTTTGAAAATCAATAAAAAGGAAAAGACAAAAAAACAAAATCAATAGGGAAAACAATATAAGAACAATATAAGGGGCTACCGAAAAAGTGTAATCTATGTATATGGTCACCAGTAAAGGAGGTCTTCATGCATAGGTGGTTCAAGTTTGTCCGGTGCATGTTTGACAAACACTACATTTACAGTTCCAAAGTGTCCAGGTAGTTGTCTAAAGCGCTGACGTACTCGTCTCTGTGCAGCCTCATGTGGTTGGAGTGGGAGGAGTCGTCCCAGAACTGCAGCCGGACGTCGCAGCCCAGCTTTCGCCAACCCTCGACGCAGCGCTCGTTGTACTCTTTGGTAGACATCGGGTCGTTATGGCAACCGTAGAGCAGAATCGGCGTCTTCGGAATCTGTGTTTCCCAGTACGAGCGGGTCTGGAAGGCAAGAAAAATCGCCATAAAAGACGTCGGCATTTCAATGTTGTAATTCTACACATTTGAGGAATAAGGTGTCCAAATCAGTGATAAAACCATTGATACGGTACCCTATTGAACTATCTATCTAGACGGGGGGGGGGGGGTAAAACTGCCGAACGACGTGTGCTAGGACTATAAGTCTAGGTGATATATTATAGAATTTAGTTGGCAACACCAATATAGTAATAACATAAGTTTTTTGTTGCCATGACAACGAGTTTCTGACTAGCTTTAGCTAAATACATATGACGTCATTTTGACGTCAGCGTGATTACCGTTGGCCAGAGGCGTCTTGGCAGACATTGATTTTCTGTTCAATAATTGGTTCATACCCTTAGGTTTTACGGAATTGCCAGTTGGCGGTTTTTAGCCAATACCATCACATAAATGACGTCATACTTACGCCATATCATGTCACGACGATATTGAAATTAGAGGTATTATGGAAATTCTGTGCAAATTTTGTGGTCAAACACCATACTGTACATGTTTGGAAATTATTGGGGGGGGGGGGATGTTTGTTTTGTCTTCATAACCTTTAATCACAGACCCTCAGTGTTTGTGTAGGCACGCCAGTACATGTGGTCTTCTACACTTCAAACTAACACGTCCACGACCTGAATAACATGCAAGTTTACTTGGGGGGGGGGGGGCTAAAATGTTGTACAATGGTGATACGTTAAAGGATCTGATAAGAAACAAAGTACCTTATTGTTGGCGCTGTAAGGGTGTTTTTTTAAAATCCCGAGTTTATATTACCCCGCGAGTTTACGTGAATTAACGTTCTGTCACGGAACCCGATTTTGTCACTGGATGAAGAGTTTGGCATTCTCCGCGGAAAGAGCGGTCATATCGCACACAGGTTTGTTTGTTCGGATGCGTTCACGGGCCAAGGAGCAGAAGTAGCCCTCATGCGGTCTATTAATGCCCTCATGCGGTCTATTAATGCATTGCACGTATTGCATGAGCTCATCTACCTAACAAATACATGTAGTGTACTGTGACATTTGACACTAAATAAATAAATTAGTGGGCAAACCGTCGGTATATATAAAAATGCGATTTTCGACGCTGCGGAGGAGCGTGGCACATTAACCAGTCGGACAGCAAAAAAGCAAGCAAACAAACAACCAATCAAGCAGACAAAAGCAAATAACCAAGCGTGCAAGTAGATAGACGGACAAACAGACAGATAGATAGACACGAGATTAGAAGAAAATGTTACATACAAAATCCTGTGATTTCTGCACTCCTGGCACGAAGGTGAAGTAGCTCCACACTGCTCCAGTGTACAGCATTTTCCCGACGGGATTGTTGATGGACCTCCCGACTCCGACTGCGCTCCCCTTCGTGTCCCCGACCGGACCGTCCATCACCTGCCCGACAACCCTGCCCGGAATGTCGCCATATTCCATGTTTTCTTGCGCGTGTTTCAGTAGCATGGCGTACGGAACAAACCCCACAGACGCGCTGTGCACGAGAAGCGGCTGTTTGGGTCTGGCTTCTTTCTTTAAGAACTTCAGAGCGTCTACAGCGATCTTACTCCCAAATCCTGTGGCTGAGAAGGCGTACCGAGGGTCCCCTTTCACCGTCAGGACGTCGTACCCCCGCCGGTGGTACAAGACGCGGTGTTTGTCCAACACTTTCCTGCTAGCGTACAGCCAGGAGAAGAGCAGTACCAGCGGTCTGTTGTCGGTAAGAGGACTGCGGTCGCTCGTGGACTGCACTTCGATGTGTTTGGTGACCGCTCGGACGTTGAACTGACTTTGGCCGACTGGAGGAGCTTGGATGGTCTTTGTATTCGCTTGCATTTGCTAAAAAGGAAAGAATGGATAAATGATTCAGTGAATAAATTGATATGATGAGTGTCGCTTTATACTCAAGTTTTGCTTACTCTTCTACAATTGCGGCAGATCGATGATAAATAACTAAAATCCCCTTCCGACCTCGCTGCGAACGCGCTGCAAACGCGCTGCGAACGCGCTGCGAACGCTCTGCGACCTTAAATTTTACAGGGTGCTCAACGAATTTCATACATCCAAAATAAAACTTTTTTTTACGTTTTCCGTGCTTTCTGGTCTTTTCAGTCATACTTTTACATCAAAGTTGCAGATTGAATTGAATGAATCATTTTTTGGCACAACAATTGCATCGGTGACGATGTATGACAATGTACATATAACATACTTTACAATCTAGGTCTATTTTCCCACGATTCTAATAACTACTTTATTATATCGAATAAAACCTACAGTATAACTGTAGCTACTGAAAATATAACCTCTATGACATTTCATGGGGGTGATAAATCACGAACTACACTCAACTTTAAAGCACAGAACAACTAGGACCTTTGTCATTCGATTTTTTCTGAATCCTGACAAATCCATGCGGTTTAGACTATAAGGAATTTTCAATTTCAAACTCTTCATCGTGGTTTGATACTTTGTGTGTGTATGTTTGTTCGTGTGCTTATGTGCGTATGTATGTGATGTGTGTATGTATGTGCGTGTATGAATGTACATGTGTGCGTTTGTGTGTGTGGGGGGGAGTATGTGTGTTTGAATTTGCGTGTATGTATATGTGTGTGTGGCATGGGGTAGTTTGTGTGTATGTATATGCGAGTGTGAGAGTTTGTGTGTATGTATATGTGTGGCATGGGGGAGTGTGTGTATGTATATGCGTGTGTCAGAGTATGTGTGTATGTATATTCGTGTATAGGCGTATGTGTGACGGTAAGAAGTCAGAAATCAAAACAGTAAACAAATTTGCCAACTTTTTGCAAAAATCTGCCTACAGTAGAGGCAATCGGGCCAAGGAGAGTCTAGAAACTCCCCTTATTAATTATATATTTTTTTAAAAACTATAGTGATTTTTCAGGACACATATTAGTCTCGTGGAGTGTATATTTTATGCCATCCAAAAAAAGAAGTCATTCACCAAAAATGGTCGTTCTGATTGGCTCACGTACCTCTATATCTGTGGTCTTGTCAGGGAAATCGTTAACTGATGTGAACCCTCGCCTCTGGAAGGACGCCAGCCCTCGGACACCGAACCAATATTGCAAACCTTTTTTCAGGAAAATCGCCATGTTGTTACCGCGTACACCACACAAACGTGTCATAGATTATGTCTGCTGCATACGTGTGCCCCAAAAGGTCATATCCTTGCCCCATTGACGTAATACTTAGCGGTAGTGGGGTAAGAAAACTGGTTAGACTTCTCTTTATAAAGGGACCGCCTTTGCGCCGCAGGGTACAAATAACAGGCAACGTAGCATGTGAAATCCGCGCAGCTTATTCTGTTTTGTCAGCTTTTCTTTTTTCTCTGCCTCTTCTCTATTACATTTCCATTTATCGCGGATATGCCACCTATCCAACGGCTATAATTTCTTGAGTCTCGATCCGATTGATTCCATATTTGTACCGTAGTTGGAATATTCTCTGACAATTAAGTTTCTCAGCGGAAAAGCCACAGTGGCTTTTGTGACTCTATTTTCTTAACTATTTTGGATAAGTAGCCCTAGATGGTATCGCGTTACACCCCCATCCCACTAGGGTGGCGACAACACTCCGGCCGAGCTATTTGAGAGAGCGCCGAAGGAATTTCCTGGATAAAGACAAAATTAGTCTTTGTATGTTTTGTGTCACTTTTGTTTGGGTGTTTCCAGTTAAGTTATACTTTTAAATTTTGTATGATATTCCAATTACGAAGTCATGGGTTACGAAGTCATGGAATCCTATTTAGGTCACAGCGCGATGATCGCACGGTCTAGCGGACTCGAAGGGGCCTAAGTTTACTCTCCAAGCAGAGGAGGGGTTCCGGCAGGTGTTTGAGGTGTTTTTAGGCGTTGTTGTCGGGCTTCCTACTCTTGCCATTTTTTGTTTGTTTCATCAAACCCAACTTTGATGGAAAAGAAATGACAAAGTAGAAAGCCCGACAAAAACGCCTGTAACACGTCAAAAACCTGCCGGAACCCCTCCTCTGCTTGGAGAGTAGCCTTAGTTAGCCTAACTGGTGATTATCAGGTCGGTTGTTACTGCAAAGTCGGACTGACTTGGGGTTTAATAGCACTAACACTAACGAGAGAAAAAATTGTGTCAGAATAGACAGTCATGGTGTCTTTGGTGGGTTTTCATATCTGGCTAGCATATCAAACTTTTTGATCTAATTTTTTCTAACTTTCAAATCACCTCTCATTGATAAGCAACCAAACGTGTAGATCAGCCGGGAAAAATGCTGACAAAAATGCTTTCTATTTTAATTATCATTTCCTGCCTACCTGCCTACGTGCTCAGGCCAGAACCTGGCCCCTTGCTTTCCAGGAGGATCCTCCATGTAGTCCTGTCCCTTGCCCTAGCCTCTGCTTCCCGACTGTTTAAGCCCGTGTCCTTCACAATTTGGTCTTTCCATCTCTTCGGTAGTCTTCCCCGGGGTCTGGGGGTGGCGAACTACTGGCTGTAGGCTTTGTACACTAGTGTTTGTGGGGGTCGTCTTATGACGTGACCAAACCACCTCAGCCTTCTCGTCTGTACCATTTCCACAATGGTCTTTTTTGCCCCGAGTTTGGCTCTGATTTCAAGATTTGGTATGCGATCACGGAGCGTGATGCAGAGAATTGCCCGTAGGCATCTCATTTCGAAGGCTAATAGGAGAAGTTCATCTGTCTTTTTTAAGGTCCAAGTTTCACAAGCATATGTATCTATGGGGAGTATAAGTGCCCGGAAGATGCGCACTTTCAGGCATCTACTGATGTCCTTGCGGTTCCAAACTGTTTTTCTTAGTCGACCAAATGCTGAGGCAGCAAGTGATAACCTTCTTTTGATGTCATTTGTGGTACCGGGAACAACACTACCAAGGAAAAAAATTCTGGGACCTTCTCTACTACTGTACCCCCTATGCAAATGTTTTCTTCTGTTTCACTGGAGATGACTTTACACTTTGCAGCATTCACATTCAAACCCCACTTTTTGCATGCAGCTTCTAGCTCATGTGTTGAGAGCTGCAGTTAACTGAATTGCTGCAATAAGTGTAGTGTCATCTGCATACCTTTCCTCTGTGGAAAGGTTATCATGAAGCTGAAAGGTAGGATCAAGACTTTTCAGCTCGTCCATTACAAACTCCAGGAAAATATTGAAGAGAACTGGGGACATAAGGCACCCCTGTCTGACCCCCACTCCAACTTGGAACCAATTTGTGATTTGACGGTTAATTGTAATTGCACACTGTGTGTTCTTATACAACTCTTCTACTATGTTTACAATTTTACCATCTACTCCTATTGCCCTCATCATTTTCCACAATGCCTTTCTCCAAATAGTATCAAAAGCAGCCTTAAAGTCAATGAAGTGGAAGTGTAAGTTGACCTTTCTCTCTCTAGCTTTCTCTAGGATTTGTCTTACAACAAATATGGCATCTACTGTGCCTCTTCCACTTCTAAAACCAAATTGGGACTCCTTAAGTGGGTTTCTGTTCTATCCTTCATTCTGTCTAGGAGTATCCTGGAAAAAAACCTTACCTGGGATAGAAAGGAGCGATATGGCCCGGTAGTTAGCGGGGTCCATCTTGCTACCTTTCTTATGCACTGGTATAACTAACATCTTAGACCATTCTCTAGGCGGGATTTCCTCATTCCAGACTTTTGTGAAGATCAGGTGTAGCATATTATACATGGCTTCACGCCCGCATGCAAGAGCTTCTGCAGCTATTTCATCTGCCCCTGGGGCCTTTCTCCACTTCATTTTGTGTATGGCTTTTTTGATTTCCTCATATGTTATAGGGGGTCCTTTATCTGTATTACTAGGGGCCTCTGGGATATCCTCTAAGGCTTCCTCTTGGTGCGGGAACTCATTGTTCAGGTGTTCCTTGAAGTGTTTCTCCCATACCCTTAAAACATCATTAGGGTTTAGTATATTTTGTGCCATTTTTATCCACAATAATGCTAAGGGGTTTCTTGGGTTTGTTTTCTAGTTCACCCACTGTTTTGAACAGGTTGTGTGAATTATTATTTGCAAAATCTCTTTCCATGAATTGTACTTTGTCTTTCAACATTTGGTGTTTAAGTTTCATTATTTCCTTCTTCACTTCACTTCTATCATTTCATTCATATATATCTATCGAAGATCAACCAACAAGCACAAAAAGCCTCTCCTCATAAAATATAAACAATTCAACATACAGGTTAGTTTATGATTAATAACGAAAACCTACCTTACCATCTATGAATGTGGCAAAATGTTCTTAAAAGATGTAACTGTATTGTTAGTTTGAAAACGACGTGCATCCTCGAAGTGGTAAAGAAAATAATGAAAAATAAAAGATACAATTTTTTTGGTGTGTAACGCCGAATAGCTGGTGTGTTTTAATACGCTAAAGGACGGTTATACCGCTCTATTATAGATAGATGAAGATACTTAAGCAGCACAAATGTCCAATAAGGAAAAGCCTTCAAAGACACGGCACACACGCACGCACGCACGCGCACGCACGCACGCACGCACGCACGCACACGCACGCACGCACGCACGCACACACACACACACACACACACACACACACACACACACACACACACACACACACACACACACACACACACAAACGCACAGAGTCTTTTATTCCTTATGACGTAGCCTGAACCACCTCGGGGAATTATGTAATGTGCGCTGATTTTTAAATTCTTTACTCTATGTCATTTCACCCCTGCCTAATAGTGGTGTTGTCTTGTAACCTTTCACCCTTGACCTCCAATGTCGCTCCATTCTCTGGGATCTGGAATTTGGTAACAAAGCCTTTCCATCGCATCCTTCCATTGGTTGCTATATCAAGTAATTCTGTGTCCTTAGATATGTAGAGCAACGAACCAAAACGATTGTTTATAGAAATATTTACCGTAACATCTCTTAATGTGACGCTGTTTTGTAAATCGAGGGCGAATTCGAAGGTTAAGCTAATGGGAGGGGGGCGTGGTTGAGAAAAAAAAAACATGTCCACAAAAGATAGACGTCGTATCGTAACGAGGAGATGTGTTTACATGTGTTTTTGTAACAATTCTAGGTACACACATTCATTGTTCATGGCGTGCGGCGGTACGACGAGAACATGCGTGGCACTGGTGACGTGAGGGGGAAGTGGCATCGGGCGGGCGACAGCCGTCAAGTTCGCGGAGCTCGGCTACCGCTGCGCCGTCGCCGACATCGACGAAGCCAGCGCAAGGGAGACAGTCGGCATGCTGAAAACTCCAGGTCTCTTAAAAAGACAGACATGTTCATCATAACATGACAGCTGGGATCGGAATACTGGGTGCATGTGCACTTTTTGTGCACCCAAAATTGGAGCTGTGCAGTTAATTTTGACTGTGGGTGTTTTGGAAGGCTATAGTATATGGTAACGGCTGCGAACTTCTAGTAGTATACAATATATAGGTACTACTGTTCATTTTGTATTCATATTTTTGCTGCCATTCAACTTTATTCTATGTTGGGCTTCCAAAATCATTTCTATGCAACTACATTCTAGGTGAAGTGCACCCGGACTTTACAAAAATGAATTTTGAGTCCTATATGACTTTCATTTCACTTGCTGTATCAGACAGAAATCATTTGAGTAAGGCTCTGTGACGTCATTTCCTGTGACGTCATTTGCGGCAAGTTGGATTACCGTGTACGGTGTACGTCTTTTAAACAGCCCCAACATGCTGCTGCTATAATAAAGCAAGGAGGTTAAATCCTTGAATAAAGTTACTAGTAGTACTATTGCCGGGTAGCCTGATTTCAATCAAGCCTCCTGTAACCGCTCGCCACCCTGTAACCGCTCACCGCGGGCAGGGGACAGAAACCCCCGGACAGCTGGAGTTTGCATTATGCAGACTAATTGCCGGGAATTCAAATTATTGATTCACTTTGACATCAATGAAAAGGCTTTGTTCTATCCTTTCTAGCGAGTCCTTTCACAGATTACATGATAAGGAGTAGTCATGAGTTTTTGCACTTATTTTTATGCATTTAGATATAATATTTAAAAGGGTGAGGGTAGCAAACAATTATTTTTCTTTCTCGTTGTCCCTCTCTCATTATCATTCAGCCAATCTTTTATTCATTCATTCTTCTGATTATTTATCCAGGTCTAGCTGTGCAGGTAGATGTCAGCAACGCTGCGAGTGTCCAGGCAATGGTCGACAAGACAGTTAAACAGTTCGGGCGTATCGACTGCGCTCTCAACAACGCGGGCATCGAGGGAGCTCGAGAGAAAATCGTGGACTACCCAGTAGACATGTTTGACAGGGTCATGAATGTTAATTTGAAGGGGATGTGGCTGTGCGTTAAGTACGAGGTCGCTCAGATGCTGAAACAGGAGAGAGTCGTCAGCAACCCAGAAACATGGTCAGACAAACCTGAACTGTGCCGTTTCCAAGGACAACGGGGAAGTATCGTGAACACAAGTAGCACCGCGGGACTCGGCGCGATGCCAGAGTTCACACCATACTGTTCGTCCAAGTGGGCCATTATCGGATTAACAAAGACAGTGGCACAGGAGTACGCTAAGGAAGGGATCCGTGTGAATGCGGTGTGTCCTGCCACCACAGACACCCCCATGCGGGATCGGTTTGAGGCTCACTGGCCAGATTGGCAGGCGAAAACGGATGCCAGTTACCCTGTAGGCAGGGTGGCTGCACCAGAGGAAGTGGCCGAGGCTGTTGTCTGGCTGTGTAGCGACGCCTGCCCTTTTGCTACAGGAGAGTACCTGAAGATTGCTGGTGGCAGGTAGTAATAACATTATCCAACCAAAAAACAAACAAACAAACCAACAAACAAACCACTCACCCAACTCTCCAGTGAACCAAACAACCAACCACTCAACCAACCAACCAACCAACCACTCAACCATCAAACCACTCAACCAACCAACCACTCAACTATCAAACCACTCAACCACTCAACTATCTAACCAACCAACTAACCAACCAACCAACGAACCTCTCAACTATCCAGCAAACCAACCAACCAACCAATTACTCAACTATCCAACCAACCAACCAACCAACCAACCAACCAACCAACAAACAAACAAACAAGCAAACAAACCTCTCAACTGCCCGACAAACAAGCAAGCAAACAAACAAACAAACCTTTATAATGGCAGGGATATGATGGTCTTATAGGAAAGCATATCTTTTCCTAAGTTCATATATATCATGGCCTAAAAAACTATGTCTATTCAAACAATCAGATTGAACAGATTGAAACAGTCATCATTCTAATTTTGTGCAGGGAATGTGTAATTTCAGAAATCTAGATATCGAAGCATAGACAGAAGAAAATGTACATGAGCAAAATGATACTGAATATGAAATGCCCGCCCTATTTAAACATGTCCTCAATCATTTGATAGGTTGAAGCTTTAAAACGAAATACAATGAGTGATATATTGGCAATTTGCAAGATATTCCCTACCCTCTGAAAGGCATCCCCTCCCTTATTGAACTTTTAGACAAGCTTCTTTTGCTGAAGCTAGGAAAGGGGAAACATCATCTGTAGCCTGAAATATCCTGGCAGATATACGTTTTGAAGGTATTGGTGATTAAGTATTAAAACTGCCTGGCGGTGAAACGAAATACTAGATAGGAGAATGATCAATTGCAAACAGGTGTGGAAAAAGTGCTTCTCTTTGCCTGGAACCTGAAAAGCTTCTGACCACCTAGATGAGATAGGGGTTGATCAGGATAGGGTATAAAATGCCAAAATGCAACCCCAAGTCTGCAGGCTAACATTGTTGAAAAATTGTAGAATTAACTAGATAGCTTCAAATCTATAGGTCTAGACTAATTTTTGCAAAAATGGTTCACTATATGTACTGTTGAGAAGTACATTCCCCTCAGCAACGTCACTTTTTACTTGTAATGACCCATATTTACAATTTCTTTGTTGCAATATACTGTTACATAAATGCTGAGATGTAAAAATATTTGCTGACACTTGCTTACTGGTATAACATTAAGCCCTTTTAAGGCCCTAAAAAGGCAGTTTCATGAAACTGCAGACTGCATCTTGGAACATGATCAAATAAATTTCTTCTGTATGCGTTTCGGGGTACAGTTATTGTAAAAAGAGCAGAAGTATGTCTATCTTATTAGAAACAATGTATTTTCCAAAGTTTACATATATATATATATATATAAATCGTTGCCAAAGACTTTTTTCAAATAAAAAAAAGTATTAAAAATAACAATATTTTATGTCATTTGAATATCATAGCATAGTAAGATACAAAGCTTATGATGAACAGAAATGTGGGAATCAATTGTGAGAATATATTTTAAACTTCAAGTGACCAGAGTTTGGTCTATTCATTTTCTTTTAGCAATTGTAATCTGCTGTGCTCTGGCTCAGCTTTTTATCAGCTGTGTATCTGTTAGATAAATCTAATTCAGAGTCACGACTAAGAGATTATAATACGTGTATAATCAGACAGTCAGTACTAGTAACATTCAAGCTCTATATTTGTCAGCTTTTAGGATTATACCAGAAATACTGCACGCAGATGGCAACAAAAACTGTTGCTAAACTTATCAAAATTAGCAAACCTTTCATGCTATGTATGTATGTGGTGATGGTGTCTTCATCCCTAAAGATTTCCTCCAATATTAGATCTGATTTGCTGTCCTCGTTTTTCACTGGTCGTTTATTATCCGAAACGAGCTTTGACAGAAGTTTGACTCGGCCTTCTGCAAAGTGCACTTCGGACGGAAACCTGGAAGCTTTCACGATTTTAAGCGCCTCCTCTGCCATTTCCATTGCTCTCTGTATCCTGTTTTTGTACCTGAACAGGTCTGACCTTGCTAGGTGCCAGTAGTAACGCATGCGGTTTGGAATGCCGTCCCACAAGTTTCTCTCCACTTCATCTAGACTGTCCCCCGCTTGTCTCAGGTCATCCTCGGTCACATCGTCCGTTGAGTTCGCCTGTCGTACCTCCGACCAGCAGCCTAGAAGGGACATGGCGTGACGAATGTGTGCCCTGCGTAGCTTGTTCCTACAGGATCCGTCCTCCTCCCCACCCTGTCTGTAGTGTTCTATGGCGCACTGAAAGGCTTCTGTTGCTTTGGCCTGGACGTCGCTGGTGGAAATCTCTGTACACTCGTCATTAAGGGCTTGTGCGAACAAGGCAGCGACGTTGTACCAGATCTCTCCGGTGTCGCGCCCTATCTGCATATGTTCCAAACCCTGAAGGAAGAACAGTTCTAATTAGACTGTGCATGCCTATCGCCCATACCTTTATTGCTATAAACATATAAATGCATACACGGATAAGGGTGACTGTTGTAAATTCAGCTGGCACGTTCAAGGCAAACAACAAATACTTACACAGCAAAGGCTCAAGAGCCCTCTTTAGAATCAATCAATCTCTTCACCAAGCCGATCCTACAATTTCCGTTAAAAACTAAGTCTTTTACGCATGTGTAAAACCGATATTGTTGTATGGGTCTGAAATATGGGGATCTTTCAAAAGTCCGAAGTCATCCCCAATCGAAGCCATCCACTTAAAATTCTGCAAACAAACATTAAAAGTCCCCAAGTCTGCATGTAATCTAGCTGTGATGGCGGAATTGGGGAGGTACCCCCTTAGATTAGAAGCTTCCCTGAACGCTATAAAACACTATATTAGAATACGCCAGAACGTGCCAGCCTTTCAGCAAGCGCCCTTTTGTGTCAACTTGATTTAGATACATCAGGGGCTAAATGCTGGGCTTCGGGAGTCCGCAAGACGCTCGAGGAATGTGGTTTTACTTATGTTTGGAATTCACCCGTGTCTGTTGTGTTGAATTCATCTCAAATTATCCCATCTATCCACCAACGTTTTAAAGATATGTATTCACAGTCTTTCACAACAGAAATGCGTAATAATAACAAATTACGAACTTACAGATTACTCAAAGACACATACTCCGAAAAGAAATATCTAAACATTTCAAACACTCGACACAGAACAGCCAATACAAAACTCCGGATTAGTTCACACAAACTACGCATTGAAAAGGGTAGACATTACCGCATTCCTTTAGAGCAAAGAACTTGCCAAAAAATTTGTATTCCTTATGAAACTAGACAAGCCATATCTCATGAACCCTGTATGCTTATTCACTTACAACTGCCTTAAGAAGCGAGAAGAAATTGAACATGTACATAGCGGTATTAATTAGTATTTAGATGTAGTCAGATATCAAATTTCTGTTACCACTGTAACTATTCTTCTGCTTGTCACCATGACCTGTACTTAGCTCATCAGAGCATAAACGTGCAATAAAGGTCTTTCATTCATTCATTATTCTGATAACAGAAATGTTAAATGCTGTTTGATGTTGGCTAGTTTTATGTATTGGTACCTATCAATCATTACACATTGGGGTGTCATTTATGAATGTACATTTATTGAAATGGCCAAAATACACACGTACAAACACACATACACAAAGATGCACACACACACACACACACGCACACACACACACACACGCACACACACACACATACACACACACACACACACACACACAGAGACATGCGTATATACACTGACACATACACAAACAAATGCACACATAGTTCACATTACTTTCAATAACATTCATCATACCTGTCGTGCCAAGGCAATAGCATTCTCGGCTTCCTTGTACTTCTTCTCTTTGCGAAACAGCGCCGACTTGAGGTACAGCAAGTGCGCCTGATGGTGTAGAGGGTCCTGAGTCTGAAATACCAGCTCCTGTACCCGCAATATGCTCTGCTGTCCGTCCTTCATGTCATTACGGTAGTATGCTGCAACAATATTCTGTGCAGAACAAGAAACAATACTTCTTCCTTATATTTGATAGCCTATTATATTTCGTATATGATAGGCTTTTTGCCATATTTCAAATGTGGTAGACTATTTAAATTTCTATATATGACAGACCTTTTGCCATATATGGTAGCATTTTGCCATTTTTATTTATAATATGCCCATCCCATATAATAAATCATATAAGGTTTTTTTAATGTATGATATGCTTTATGCAATTATTCAGATGACATCTGTATCCGTGTACAGGTACAAATCTCATATGCCATACAGCCATATTTCATACAGGCATATTTAACATATATATATGGCACATATCTCATAGAGCCATATTATACATATATATGATCTTTTGCCATTCACATTATGAAATCTTTTACGAATCATAAGGAAAATTTTATCTTATATGAATTATTGCAAAACGCCTATCTTGTATGAAGTATTACAAGAAGCCTATCTTATAGGCATTATATTACTGTAATAAAAAGCTGAACCTATATGAAAAAAGCTCAATTTCTATGAAACTCGAGTAAACTATCATGAGGATAACTTACTTCAAGAACTATTCGAATGAGGGTGTCAGGATTCCCCGCAAAGTGACTGCAGGCTTTTCTGTAGAACCGGTCGTAGTCATTCCATTTTCTTAAAAAGAAATGTAGGAATTTCCTTAATAATTGTACCCATTATTCTTGAGCAGTGGTGCACAATGTAGTGTATTTTATTTGATACAGGCATTGAACACAAATAACAAAACTAAGAAAATACAAACTGCATAAGCACATTTACCTTCCTCTTCTAGTATTTCCATGCGAGAAATTATCGTTCGACATTCCCCCTCCAGCCTCTTGTCACCTGTAAATATGTCCTTTTGTTAGGGTGATGATGAAGTTTTCCATCACGATTTTCAAAACAGATTTTGCTCAAAAATGTAAAAACAATGCAAATAGCAACATAACAAGGGATTTGGGACTCATCTCGTAAGTACCAATTTGACATTGATACTGTTCATGTTTGATAAGACTTTATCTGGCATAGAAGACCTGTTATGAAAGCAAAAGAAAATCACATGTGATTGGTATACATTTATTGCTCACCAAAGGTTCCTTGTCGAGGCATCTTCTTGAACATTAAATGTTGACCATTTTTGAACTCATAACTTGGTTATTCCTTCTCAACCGCTTTTCTGTCTGTAAGACAATCGATGGTTTGCTTACTGTGACTGTTCTCGGAAGGCGAATAATAACCTGGTGTTAGTTCCTAAGCCATATATGAACCTTTTTTATTTGTGCCGCCAACAATGAATGTTGGAGAGACTACAGCTTGTTAAAAAAACGGAAATTCAAAATACGGAAAGAAAGCATGCCTTTATGAACTTTAACAAACATGCGGAACTCTTCCATTGTTTTTAAATGTACAGTACAGGCAAGGAGAGATATAATGTGCTCTATTAGTAATCCGGTTACCCCCAACGCTAATATCAGGTTCCAACACACGAGTAGATTACAACTGACTTCCTTTAACGTTGTTAATATTGTGTTAAATGATTGCACTCAATGATTTACTCACAGGCAATTATATGCTTACCTTTTTACTATATTCTGTTCCCAACACTTCCTCTTCTGTACTGCCATCGCTAGCACTGCAAACTGAATCTGACATATAGACAGGGTTTTAGATCGTACTTAGTAGATTATAAACTCCATGTAGTAATATTATTTGAATATGTAAAATAGTATGTAATACACAACATGCAATTATTTGCTGTGCTAAGTTTAAGATAAGAAATATCTATTTGTTCTGATGTGATCTGCAGTACGTGACTACATATATTGTTGAGTATCTCTCCAGTTCAACTTACTCCTTGTGAGTTAAATGTTATGCATTCTTACCTCAACAAGTGTAGTCTTCCTTGAACGATATTCATAGATACCGAAAATGAAAGCGAACCTGTCTGTGTTGCTGCATGTTTGGTGTTCTCGGCCTTCTTGTCTACATCCTTAGCATCCACTGTCATGGAACTCCCTTCGCTTTGTATCTGTATCCCTACAGGATTACTGATGTTGTAGACGTTGTACACTGGCGGTGGGCCATAGGGCAGTGCGACTGTGGTACATGCCTGATGCGCACACGGCATGTACTGTTGCACAGCTTGGTTAAAAGGCACCAGTTGACTATCTGTGTCGGGTGGAAAAATTGGCGGGTTTACCTTTTCAACTACAACTTTCTGTTACGACTTTATTGCATACACATTGCAAAAATACAACTAGGTAACTAAACTGTTATACAAGAGAATATGTTGTATAGAATGAGATTGTGTTCTTGTTCAGACTTTGGTAGAATTGCTAACACTTGATTTTGACTTTCGTATATTAGTATTTACTGTCCTATAACATTACGAACATGTTTGATAAAGAATACGCAGTTCCAGTAGTGGTGTTTTGTAAAACCTTTGCTGGAATGTAAACAAACACTAGCCTAAGACAGCCAATAGGTGCCAAACAATACACATTTAAGAGAATTGATTTCGGCTAGGCTTGGTGACAACAAAGGCAGTGCGCTGCCCCCCTCCCACTTTAGGCATTCCCTTTCCTGATACAGTATTTCAAGGACCCCTTCAAGTATTGGGGCTGCCAAAAAATGCAGACATTAGACAATATCTTAGATAAAGCAATTTCATTTCTAGCCCTAGTTTATTGGTGTACTAGAATGCCCAAAGCTTCTGAGTCCCGGATGAATTTGACTTGTGCTTGAGAAACTCCCAACGGAGCAGTTGTGTTTACGAACTAGTTTACCTGCTACCGGCTCCAAGTGGTCCTCAACTTCGGATTCATCCATCTTGACAATAGAAATCTCAGCGGTTAGTCCACTGTCATGACTTCTTAAGCCCTCCTAATATAAGATTTACAATAATACATTGGGAACGTGCGTTACACGTTCCTGAACGTGGCAGAGAGCGCTTGTACGTGTTTGTATGGACACGAAGCCGCCACCAGTCTGGGGCTTTGTATGTCTGACGTGACACATACGCACGTGATTGAAATATGAGCGTCCCGATAACAAAGGAGCCCACGCAAGGCTGAGTTAAGCGATGAATGGCTGCGCACTTTCCCTGTGACTCATGCACTACCTTTCCTAGATACGAAACTAAACTGTTTAGTGTTGGCTGGACCGTTTGGAATATTACCTTTGCCAGCTTAGGTTACGTTTTGAGTAGCGTCCATGGCTGTCTTTGTGTCTGTCATTATGCTTACTATAGAATGCATGAGTTGATTATTGCATTCGGTATTTGGGTAGGTCATGATAAAACCTCGAAATTTAAGACTGTAAAAATAGATATCACTGTGGAATTTGTTGCTTAAATGATTTCAACAAGTAGAACTTTTTGTGTGTCAAACTGCTTAATATACTACCTTGTCCTTGCAGAACTTCCATTCTTGCGATGATTCGCTGGGATACTCTGTCGACCCTTTTGCCTAATGAGTAATTGGTAATGAAAGTAAATATATGTTTTCATGAGTTATAACATAATGTTCAGCTTTATATAATTTACGTGTTTATGTTTAAAAGTTAATGTCTTTCCTCTCATATCAGAATTCAGAAATATAATTAGACACTCACAGTTGATTTGTTTGGGCAATGGTTTCAACAGAGTCCATAGTGGGGATCCCTCGGTCCCTATTGAAAAACGGGATACATCAGTAATACAGTAATAGAACGGGAACAGTACATTTTCATGCTTGCGAATTGGCTACGCAATGATAAAAATGATTTCGAAAGATTTCCAATCAGATGATGCCATGACTTGCATGGCTGTAAATCTGTATTCATGGTATAAAATTATGGGTATTTTCATTTTTCTTTTTTACCTTTATCCTTACTACGCTTTTTTCCAAACTTGATGTTTATGTTTCTGCTCCAGTCTATGGAAATAAGTATTTCTTTGAGGAGATTATCAATGGTTATGATGATTCATGTTTCGTGAAGTCTAAGATTCCCTATGAATACCAGACACATTATCACACCCTGTTGGAATGAATATGTTGATAAATCTAACCATATTTACAGTGGGATATATCAACACATATGTGTACATAGTAAACAATGTCTAATCTTGTATTCGAACTGTAAAATGTTAGAAATATCAGTTTGACAATGTTACCACAAAAGCAGATGCGAAGGAGATTGTATAAGCAAGGACAGACACAACAAAAGACATGTAAATTTTATAATGAAAAATAACCCTATTCAGACAGCTAACGTTTATGTCGCATGACCTCTCAACGACTTATGATACAGGCGCCAAAGTTGTTAACTTTTCCTAAAATGTGTGTGTGTGTGTGTGTATGTGTGTTTGTGTGTGTGTGTGTGTGTGTGTGTGTGTGTGTGTGTGTGTGTGTGTGTGTGTGATTCTGTCTTCATTCCCATCTGCCTCGGGAAGTGACATCGTTTATGCAACAGTTATGTATTGTCGTCAACACAGCTGTGTTTAAGCTGCGTTGTATTAAGCCCATTGTCAACAAGTCACTGGCATAGAAACGCACATTACAGAAATTAAAATGAATGTCATACATGATTTGTGCTACATCATATGGTCTAACATCATATGGTTTAACCAACTGCGCACAAAAGAACAAACACACAAAACATGTTTAAAGACTTTCTACATTTCAAGTTACGTACAGATACAGCGGTCCAAGTTTATGTCTTACAGTATTAACCCTCATCCGACCGACACATTTTTGCGACGAATCTGGCTGCATGGGGTCCAAACGGACCCCATTTTGCTTTGCCCCCTAAATATATTTCTGGTGGATCTTATTGTAGTTATTGTGCATATCCTGATACAATAATCTATGGAGAATATTTTGACAAGTTTTGGTATTGATGATTGATGCTCATTATCATAATTTATGCAGAAAATGAGGAGAACCCGCATTTTCCTTTAACGCTATCTAGACTTGGGGGGCTAAAAGTGCCCGCGCCAACTTTGACATCGTATAACTGCCTAATGACGTATGGTAAGACTACCATACTTGGTGACTTTTCCTAAAATTTAGTTGGCAACAATTCCATGATAATAGTTTAAGTTTATCATTCTTCCTGTTGCCATGGCAACGGGTTTCTGACAGGCATTTTATACAAAAAGTCACTAATTTTGTAAAAACAATGATATTTCTCAGGTTTTCTTGCTCAACCACATTAGTTTTCCAACATGTATAACATCATATGTATTTAGATGTAACTTTCATGATTTATTATTCTTAATTTATGCTAATTTGATTACGTAATCGCTAAAAATCCAAGATGGCGGACAAGATGTTTATTTTAGGTATAAACAGGCTTTTTGCCTTCAAAATCCGTCACTACCTGGTATTTTCTTAACCAGAAACATTCGGATTAACATTACCTGTCTCTTTATTTTGTGATTTTGGGTCATAAATGGAAAAAAAGGAATTTAAAAATTTCAAAATGGCCGATCCAAGATGGCGGATCCCAGGGATCGCTAACGACACATGGCGTCATTCTATGACGTCATTTTGACGTCAACGTAATCGCCATTGACGTTGTATGCCTTGGCATACCTTAAAATCAACAATACACTCTATTATGTTTAATACCTTTCAATATTATGGGACTTCAATATTTAGCCTATAAAATCACATCGTTGACGTCATAATTACGTAATATTACGTCATAACGTCACAAAATTTACAAAAATTATACAACTTTACGCGAACATCACTCCCTGCAAATTTGGTGAGGATACATTGTACCATTTGGAAGTTATGAGGAATTTCTTTCTAATTACGTAATAAACAATGCGAAATCATCTGGGGTCCGTTTGGACCCCAGCGGACAACACGCACACTTTAGAGTATAACTTCCGAAAAAATTGGCCAATCTCGGTAAAAAATTCTCAGGAGTTGTAAGACATGTACATGTACAAACTCATGGAAGGAATTTTTTCTCCAACGAAAAATGTTGATATGGCACACATTAAAACACGCCTGGGGTCCAAACGGACCCCATACGGTCGGATGAGGGTTAATTGACTCACTTCCTGTCTACGTTATTTTTAATCGTGTTGGGGCCGAGAACTAGTTAGAATATCCATACGAATATTGCTGTATTCTGTACCTTTTACGTTAAAGTAACTAGCAACAATCTGGTGGCAATGACGTACAACATTGGCTTAAATGCCATATGTAAACACAAACGGTTCGTTCTAGCTACCTGACTCAGCTCCAGTGTTGCCGTCCATACTGTCTGAATCCATTCTGTCGGCGGTTGTTTTTACCAGTACTGATAATCGTATCCAGTCCAATCAAGACTCAATGATTATCCCAATACGTCACATATTTCATGCATGGCTCGAGGGTAGCTCACTGGTTGGGGGTATTTTTCAACTGAACACGTCATACCGCAGCGAAACGCACCGCTGAAGTAACTACGCCACAGCAGCGCAGGAAAAGGCACGGAGCAATGAATCCATTAAGAAATCAAATTAATGAAATAAATTCCGTAAGGCCACAGCAAGTAATTTTTATGGATGACATCAGCGCGCTCATTAATTTTCGCCTGATTTCGAAATAAAAACAAGAAATTTCATTGCCCTCCGACGGTGGCCAACGTGCCAAAAATTGGCAAATAAGTCGTAAACGTTGACAGTCTTAGGAGTTTCATTGCCCAGTGTAGTTCCTGCCCGTAATGGCATGACAAGCTGTTTTCTGCTTTTGTTCAAGTTAATTGAGTTGTATACACCTACACTTCAAGAACAGTTTCATGTTGACAGTCTAAGGTGTTTCATGGCATATGAATACCCATGGGTGTAGTTCCTGCCCATGATGAGATAATAACAAGCTGTTTTCTACATTTGTTCTAGCAAGGACATTACATAAATAATGGGAGGGGGGTCTAGTTAATTGAGCTGTATACACAAGGTGTTTCATCGCATATGAATTCCAAGTGTAGTTGTTTCAGATGATGGTTCAACAAGCTCTTTTCTGCATTTGTTGTAGTTAGTCTATTGAGATGTATACACATCTACAAGGACATGTTTACATTAAATCAAGGAGGTTTTATATTATACATGAAACCTCATTGGTTGAATACAGGAACAAAAGACCTGTTGGTCATGATATCATATTTCTTCGCCTCAATTCTTGTTTAACAAGACTTATGATCTCAAAATTTTGAAATATAGGAATATTTATATTGTTTGTTTGTTTTTTGTCCCGCCTTGTTTTTTTTTCCGCCCTATCTCATTAATTTTGGAGTCTGCGGAGGATGTCATCCATAAAATTTACTTGCTTTGGCCTAATGAAAGACAACATTACAAGGATACAAAAAGTCGCATTCGTTGTTATAGGGTTTCTAACTGTGCTTGTGACGCAGTGACTTGCATGGATCTTTATCACGTTACCTACTGACGTAATCCGCTAAGCAAATAAAGACTGGGCTATCGCCAAGAAGGTCACACATCATATACACTATGATGTCGGTCACTGAGGTTCAAGTAATTTCGCATACCACATATGGCTCTTGCGTAGCCTAGCTCTAGGCTTCAAATTATGCAATAGTCTACTACTTTGGTGCATAGCTTTTGTAGTTTACATGGAACGTTAAGGAACAATTCACTATCCGTATTTTTTTTTTTTTTTAGTAGAATCCCAATTCTAACCACATCTTCATACACTGAATTGGAGTTTTGATAGATTTTCCAGGCACTATTTCTAAATACACTCCTACCGCGACACGGGGATTTCAGGAAGTGTACATAAGTAGGGGATTCATCTGCCATCCATGGGTTATCTAGCTTTTTATAAAGGCTATTTGAGAACAAAAGACCATTTTGTAAAGAATGTAAAATAAGAAGCCAATCGATTTGTAGGCTTTAAAGGCTTTCAATCTTACCCTAGATGCCATCGCAGCATAGTATTACCCTAGATGCCATCGCAGCATAGTACATGATTTGACTACAGGTGATTACAGTACGCCCCATAGACACAAACTGTCTTATTAACTTCAGAACTTCATCTATAGATTAGAAAATATAAAATACCATGACGTTAAATCATTGAACTGAAGCGCCTACTAGTAAGTCGCAGTAGTACTGCAGCCTCAAAACTGTCGAAATTTTCAAGATTGTCTGTTTGGATTGCTGCGTCGTATAATTGATTGATTGCTTGATTGATCTGGAAGTAGAATTTGTTGCTGGTTAATGGTGTGTGTTCAGTCCCAGGGACACGGAAGGCGGCAGTAATGGGTCTTCAGCACCCCTCAATTCTAAAGATGTGCTAAATTCTAAAAAGAGATAAAATTCAGATATTGAGATATGTTTTCGTCACCACTTTACGGAAGTCAACGAATATTATGGCTAAACTTGAATAACAGGACATACATTTATATATGAATGGTACGATATTTTTCAGTCTTCACTTTAGGTTACAAACACTGATATTCAACTGTCAAAACACCTGCTACATTTTAAGTGGAGATAATATTCAGACTATAGATATGTTCCCCTCAGCTCGATGGAAGTTACAAGAGACACTAAAATCCTATATCTGCTTGGAGACTAGAGAATTGACGCCTGGTAAGCTAGAGGACTTGAAAAGTTGCAATTGTGCAGATACATCAGGTGGTAAGGCAGAACGAGGCCACAGTAACTAACACGCTTTTCCTTAGGTTTTGGCGGAGAAATGTTTTTCTGCATATACCTTCAGTCTCCACTTTTGTTTACAGACATTGATATGCAACTGTTGAAAACCTGATCAGCAACATAATTCTAACATTTACATTATAAAAAATGTCCTGACCAATCAGCCTTTAGTTAACTAGGTCACCTTTTGATGGACGTAGCCTCCTCCTCATCATCCTGATATAAAGTTTCATTGGAACTCCAACGGTCTATAGTACGAGGGTGACCCGCAGAAATGCCTCATTTACCGTATGCTAGTTGCTACCAAGGCCGCGGTCGGACGGGGCAGTCGGGTGGAAGATTGCAAAATTTGATGACGAGGCGTTTCCTGTAGTTAGTACAAGCCGGAGTCATCTACCCTGGTGAATTGTTCTCCTCTATGGCGACGACAAGCGCCGTTATTATATATGCATGCCAAAAGTAGACACTATTGTTGTGGACACTAAGACCAAAGACTCGCTATTCTTGCTTGGACCCGATATCACGTCAGTAATTTAATCGTAAGGTTTTCTTTGTTTGTTTTCCACCATCACTCACGGGCAAAGCCGCTATGGCATTCCTTTGTACGTTTAACGCTACACCCCAGTTTGTGGCTCCCTACTTCAGCTCGGTTCGCATCCAACAACAACAACAACAAAAAAACCGAACGCATATCGGAAAGTTAACAGTACTTTGTCAGTTTTGACAGAAATTTTCTCAACACCGATATCGTCTTTCAGGAGTTCGTAAGTGTTTGCTTACACGCAAATTGATACATGTAATTTAGTGATCCGTTTCGCAAGGTACCGAATGTGTATATGTGCATCTGTTTTAAGTCTTCATTAATTTTGATGTTATATATGATGACAATTGCTCCCATATTATTTTTTATTCTTATTACTTTTTACTTCGTATGGAAATATGAAGATTTGTCGTCTACAGAGGATATAATTTATGAAAATTAATTACCGTGACCTAAGATAGAATCAAACCATAACAATGATATAGAAATTTGATAAAGTTTGGAATACATTTAGAAGAAGAATTTTAGTGCACGACAGTTGTCCATGGTATAAAGTATGGCAAGGATTCGTATACATAATACAAAGTATAAATGTAGAATAAAACTTTACATCCTAATTACTAATACAATACAATAAGGGCTAGCATAGTTTTTGATATAGTATTATAATCGGTTTAATCATTAGTTTCGATATTTTTTCCAATGTGAAAGCAGTAGTTTAGATATTTTCCCATTGTGGGGATTGTTGCATTTAAATATGTACTCAAACCGGTCTGAAGCATCGAGACGCTTAAAACTTGTACCTGTTTTGAGAAATGTGAATAACTTATTACGTAAAACATCATATCGAGAACATTCCATGACAAAGTGAAATTCATCTTCAATTTCCATTGGACAAGATGGGCAAAACCTTTGGTCAGGGGCTAGATTGTATCATCTGCTCATCTCTATATTCAACTTAAGACTACTGATTCTTAACTGAGTTATCGCTTTTCGAATTTCAACGTTATTTATATTATCAAGATATTTTTCTTGTTCATAACAGTTTCTCGATTTGTTGAGAAAAGACAGTTTTGAATTACTTGTTATACGGCTAAACCACTCTTGTAAATGTGTATATTGTTGCCGGGAGCGAAGCTGGTGGGCAATAAAATCTACTTTATAAGACTCAGGTTTCATCCATATATGTCCAGAGCCGTGGTAACAGAGTGTCCTTAACATGATTAATCCAGTCATGATCACATACATCAGAACAGCCAATACTGACCCTCAAGCGTTTAATCATGGTACTAAAGCGCTGATCCGTAGTGGTAGTGCATCCTCAGAACTGTTGAAAGTTTCAAGGTTGTAATACCAAAACGGAATACCGGTCGGCACGTCATCACCATGGATAAACGCTTGAGAGGGACTTATAAGTTGAGTGGTTATGGTAGGAAATTAAACATAACTCTCGCAAAAGAAACGTGCAAAGCAAATTTTGAGTTCCAATTAAGTTATACTCTACGTCAAGGAATTAGCATTGCGAGTGGTACATTATCATCATCACCTATCGTCCTGTATCAGCCGGGACCAAACAAGAAATATTTATTTCCACATTGCCCTATCAAGCATTATGTTTTATAAGTGTTCATATTCATTCCAGTGTCCGTAACTAAAGTGTCAGTAAAGGTCAAACTTCTGCAGTGCAATCGGCCACTTGGTTTCCGTATAAGAGGACGTCTGGATATATTTCCTGCGTATCGACAGTAATATCCAGCAAATATTACTCGAAAGCGGGGGGGGGTAGCTTGTCACTGAAAGCCACCCGGTAGATTTCTAGCGGGGACTAGGAGATGAATAATTTATCAGGGCCCGCGACCCGGATTCATTCACTTGCAGATTAGGTATATTAATCTGGCGGCACGTGAGCGACAGAATGAGTATTTCACACCAATTTTCAGCTCATTCACATCACAAAGAATTTTTTCCAGGGCTTCCTTTCTCGGTAGATTCAAATTGTACTAGCTAATCTCTTGTGGGTTAGGGTTATCATTGTCAGAATAAAATTTGTGTGAAGCATTTGTTTTGGGCTTCAAATGAATGTAATAGGGATCAAATGAATCTTATAGGGATCAGACAAACATTTTAATATTATCAAGATTGAAAAACATAACGTTTTATTCCATAATACGGTATAGCCCGTCGCGTCATACTTTAGAGAGAGTATTTTCTGCCGTGTACTCTCAGAAGCTAGCCTCTACCAGCAGGCTCCGTCCTATCGATACAAATGCTGGGTCTATCGGCTTTCGTAGCCAGGACGTCTCACACACTAAGTCTGTCGCCATGACCGGTTAATCGGAGACGCGCGGCGCTGGCGGACTCCGGCCCGTTGTTTGGTGACTTTGTCGGAAAATGAGTTCAGTGTCTTCTCTCCTCGGAAGTCGGTGATTTGGGGCCTCACAGTACGTGCGCCACGAAAACTTCATTCAGAACCAGTTTGGACTTGATTTCTCTCCATTTTTGTGCCCGGCCCGTCTTCGATCGCTTCGTCTTGGTGGGAAATGTCGGGTCCACTTCACAAATCTCAGCGTCCTCAGGATCTGTTCCTTCTCGGATCGCTCCATTAGCGCTAGTGTAGCGCCATTGAAGGTGTATAACTTCATCTTCACAGTTTCTACCCGTGATCTTTCGAAAGGATACTAGTTTTGTAGCGAGGACTTTAAAACTCCCGGTGCGAAACTAATGATCATGCGCTTGGCTTGGATATCTGAAATTTACAATCTTTATTGACACAACAAAAGTACAGCGACTCTCGCAAGGTCTACTTAATCTATACATACATACATACATGCCAACAAACAAAGTTCATACTAATGAGTTTGTTTATATGCAATCATATGGAATAGGGCAACATACTGAAATTTAGCGTGTCGTATACTTATACATTACTTGTTCTTATTTCCAAACATTCTTTGATGTATATACCTATTTGAACACAGTAAGGATTATCTCCTCTCAGTATGTAATCAAATCTATCAACAGAATGGAGCGTATTGAATTCACTTGAACAAGTGGAAATAAAGGTGAACAGCTTGGAGCGTTTATCCTCATATCTTGAACAATTCATGATAAAGTGGCGTTCGTCTTCATTTGGGCAGAATGGACAAAACCTTTCTCATTTTACGATACCTTCCGGTTTCAATGTTCAATTTATGTCTAGATATTCTTATCTTTGTTATTGCTTTACGAATTTCGAAATTATGTACGCTTGTAAGGTACTTTTCTTGTCCGTATATTTTCTTTAAAGCGGAATAGACAGACAGTTTTGAATTGTTTTTAATAGAACTATGCCAATCTTGTATGTATATATCCTGCAGACGTTGTCGTAACTGATTGATTAACATGTCAGTCTGATATAGTCTAGGGTTTGTCCATACATGTCCAAAACCGTTATAGTTAAGAATATCATTAACATGGTTCACCCAGTCATGATCACCAGAATGTAGAACGTCGTATGCTTCATGTAATAGGGTATCTTGGGGTAAATTTAATAAACGGTGCCAGTATTTGATAAGTTGGATCTCGGCATTAATTTTGATTGGGAATGTTCCTAATTCGCCACGGATGCCGTCATTGGACGATTTTCTATGTACTCCGAGTAAAAATTTATGGAAATTCATATAAATGGTATCAAATTCTGGGATATGTGGAGGAAGATATAAATTTTCAATTAGTAAGTTGTCTTCTTCTAATTTAAGACCTGACGCCAGCCGGAGTAATTTATCTTTGTCTATTTGAAATGAAACTAGGGGTGCGAATAGTCCGCGAGAAGACCGTTTATTGGCTACTTGACGGTGACAGTCGGTGACCTGTCAGTAGCCATTTGGTTGGTCCCCGCTAGAAATCTACCGGGTGTGAAATAGTGTAGATGGGGGGGGGGGGGGTTAGGCTTATGAGACAGCCGTGGAAGACTTTCATATAATGTTGATATACAGTGAGTTGTACAACTATAACTAGATTATCTCTTGCGCGCGCGCTTGAGTGGCACAACTATAACTAGATTCCTTCTTTCTCTCTTGCGCACGAGCCAACTGACTTTCTTTAACCAATCAATTTATCAACCAACCAACCAACCAATTAATCACTCTCTTCTATTCGACACCTTTTAAATTATTCCAGATAAGTGGTTAATGTGTTAATGCAGAAGGATCGAGGTTGGCTGCTATATAAGCCCATTCGTAATTCCGACAGCGCATGTACAGTGTCAATTGTCAAAGGTAAAGGCCTCTGAGATTCAAACAAAACCCGTCCGGGCGTTGTTATACAAATCTAGACAATGTCGAGATGAGAACTGTTTATAAGCCGGGGGCTTTCACCTTTGACACTGCACATGCGTTGTCGGAATTACGAATGGACTTATTGACTCTGATCGCGATGCACAATGTGCTAATGATGAGCTATAATGTTTGATATATTATTCATAGCATATATGACATAAAAGGACCCCAGCTCTTGCCTGAATCTTTTCTTGATGACGGAGTCTTTGCCTGTGAATGAAGGCGCAGCTTTGTGGGCGTGGGCGCGCCAAGTTTTAATGCTTACTCCATGCGTGACCTGGGTACATATTTGAAGAAAGAACCTTCACAATACGTCCCACGACCTTGGTGGAATGCCGACAGTGTATACAACTCGATCATTAGCTTCACCATGAAGGTTAAGTCTTCAATATACGTTTGTATGTATGTGTGGGTGTATGTGTGGGTTTATGTGTGGGTGTATGTAGCCTGTGTTTATTCAAGCTCTCTGGCGGAGGTTATTGCTCCCCTCGGTAATCGTTGGGACCTTAGGAGCGCAATTCAGTTAGACTATAAGTGTATGAATGTGTGTTAGTCATGGTGTATGTATATCTGTGCTTAAAAAGCATAAGTCATATTTGGTATATGGATAGGACTTGATGGGACCTCAGGAAATGATTAGATTTTGGGGCCCCAGCTGATTGTTGAAGGTTTAATTTACTTCAGCATAGAATTCCTTAAATATATCCCTTTTTTAAATCAACAGCGCAACCAGACGAGGATGACTTAATGTTAAGCTGATGTATTACGCTAAAGGTTGGTTATAGGTGTAGATGCCCAAAGAATCCGGCCAATAAAAATAACAGGGCATAGAAAGCGTGTGTTTAGGTGGATCATAAATTGCCTTTTATAGGCCCACCTGATATAAAAAGAATTTGAGATGAAAGCTTGTTAATAACTGTCAGGATTAGGTAGGAAAGTTTCATCCTCCGAGCGATAGGTCGGACGTGTACGCATTTTTCAATGAGTGCTGCGGTCAGTCGCTGGCGGTACAACAGCAGCCTCGTGCAGTTAGTAGTTACTTGCAGTTTAAATTGCGATAAATATCGTCGTCTAGGTTAGATTTGGGTGAACCTTTGTTTATTGAATGAGGAACATGTGTGCTTCCAACAGAAAGTAAAGCATCTCCAGAAAAGTTGTTCGTTTTCTATATTTGTAGCCATAAAGTTGCCTATCTATTGCTTCCAATGGGATAGCCTAATTGGCGTATAAGAACCTTATACCGCCTGGACAATGCAGATATCAATCATGATGATAGACAACACATTTCGGATTGCCCCAGATTCTATCGTTTGCCGAACCTGATGTACAGCTTGCCTCGTCTTTGGATAATCTCATTTCCTGCGGGAAATGGGAGCCGATATTTGCGCTGGCGGGGAGCTCAAGTAACGTCATGCTTATAGTTCACTCACGTACCATCATTCCCATGGGTCTATATATTGAATAAATAACTATTGAATTCCCACAATTTAAAACGCAAGCATATGACAGTTCATGATAATCTGTTGTGTATACTAGCTTGTTTGAATGTCATTCGTCAGCTGTAACCCCCTGTATTGTAAATGGTTCTCCCCTGATGACGCATCGATGACTATAATAGAGGTCATGCAGGAAGACTATATCGGGAGCGTGTGTTAGTGTCAGGGTGTGTTGTGTGCGGACAGGGGTCGCCATGTCGTTCATGCTGCGGTATATCGGACAGATCTCGGCGGCTGTGTCGTGTGCTGCGGCAGGGTTCTCCTATTATCAGTTCGAGGTGTCCCAGAAACAGGTGTGTTAACGTTACTAAATCATGGCTTTACTTAGGGTGAACTTACCAAGGATATGGCCGCTACTGTGTAAAGCTTCTCCCTGTCACATGGGCATGTTGTGCGATTGGGATATTGAGGATATATCTTGTTATTCACAATACAGCGTTTGAAATGGGTTATCTCACGCATGATAAGGCTGTTTACATACGACACACGGCACATTTAAGCAACCAATGGGGGGGGGGGCATGGGTGTTTCGTACAAAATTCAGTGACTTGTAGGTAGTAGATTGTGTCGAAGTCTTGCTAAAATCGTACGACCACAAATCGTGTGTACATGGGACTTTTGACGGGAGGGGCGTTCCCTACCTTAGGGTCAGCAAAATAATAGTCGCCCCAGTATTCAAACATGTGACCTTTGTTGCACGTTTTAGCCCTGGGGGTAGGGCGTTTGCGTGACCCTATTTTGTGAGATGATGAATGAAAAACTCAGGTATACATGTTTCTACTGCATTAACCCTACTCAAAGTAAAAACTGTCCTATTAGTATAGTTGTTATTTCCTCAATTACATTTTATGTGCAGAATTAGTACTTCGGTTGTAACTGTGTTTATTCTTCCCGCCATGATATGACCCGTCAAAATGAATAAAAGGGAATCGAAATGTCGCGTGTAGCCGTACAAAGAACCCACCTGCCGAGTATTGCACGGCGTCACCTGGTCGGGTATCGGGTTAACAATGTTTACTTCCGCATTCTTGTCCCAAGGACACATGGCGCTCCGAAAAGGCTTTCTCCCGAACTATGCCCAATGAATAAAAGCGTGTGTCAGAACTCAGGTAAAATTGTCTAGCAGAATATTTACCTTTTTCATACAGACTAGACGTCAAATATGTGATTTTAGACGGTCGTTTTCCGTTTATTCTGATCAGTTCAAGTAGTGAATAAGCGGCCGATTATGGCTTTATTTATACAAGAAGATTAAAATAGCATAGTATCTGCAAACGTCATGATTTGCTTGACAAGGGATGCTGTATGTGTCTGTCTGCTGTATGTGTCTACCATGCCGACTAGCGATTCTCCTCGGAAAGGCAGAGCACCACAAAGGTGCTCTGCTTTTCCGGGGAGAATCGCTAGTCGGCATGGTAGACACATACAGCATATTTTTTGGTGACCCTCAGGGGTGGAAACATATAAGTTAAGGGATGCTCTATTTAGAACTGAGCTTGAACTTTATGTGGCTGATATTCCGGGAGTTAATTCTTCAGAAAAGTATCCTTTATTCGTGTGTATATTGATTAGAGCGAATTGGAATTAACACAGGTATGTATATCACAATAAATTGTCCTTGTTCCTAAGAATCTTTACGATCAGAACTATGATACTAGTAGTAGTAGTAATGGTTTTTAAATTATTTTTAAACTATTTCCCATCACATCCATCGCAGCCTGGATGCTAATCGATGTGATAGTACAAAATACAATGTATGACCTTTGCGATAAAAAGAGCGATCAATATTAACACTCATGAATATTGAATATAGGAATGCCTAAAATCATCAAAATAGATAAACACATAGACAAGCGAGTTTTTAAAAGACAAATACTAGAGTCTTATGATAAAAAGCTTCAGATTCAGAACAGTTAATTGTTAAGTAGTCGGATCTTGTGAGGAACTGCACTAGTTGTATAATGCCCCTGTCACACTTGTGCGTATATACAAGTCCGCATGAGTTGCATATTAACATGTTTTTGGTTTAGATTAAGTTTGAAGCCAAATAAGTGATTTCTTAGGTGCGATGACTAGGCTGCACAACGGTTGGTCGAAGTAGAAAACAACTTTTTCCCCACAAACCTTACTTAAACAAAAAAAAAAATTATTGCGCAACTCACGCGTACTTGAATATACGCTCAAGTGTGACAGGGCCCTAACGTTCGGTTTGAAATTAGGGCATGTCCAGATTGTTATTGATATCTACACGTACGAAGGCTCGGGGAACACGCATGCTCACAGTCACTATCATCAGGGGTTTTAATGCTTGGGTAAATTAGAAATGGTGTTCACTGGTACATGTTTGAATGCACTGATGTTCCTCCTTGTCCACAGTGGCACGATAAACAACAAAGCAAGCGTCTGTCCAATTGGCAGTCTGAAATTGATATCAGTAGATTCAAGTAGAGGCTTGGATGCTTACATGTGCTAGTACATGTTTGACTTTACTGCTGTTTTTTTTTCAATCGCTGTGGCTCGATAAACAACAGAAGTAGGCGTCTCTGGCCCGGCTTTACCCCATACCACACAATCCCTTGTTGATCGAATCATGACGGTTACGGATATCTTACTAGTACAGTACATGTCATTGTTTATCTGTACCGTGTATCACCTCCCTGTCCACAGTGGCGTAAAGAACAGCAACAGCAGGCGTCCCTTCAACTGGTCAGTCTAGTGGACGACTACTTCGACTCCCGGCTGGACGCGGCCATCCACTACCTGTACGGACTGTCCGAGCAGGAGGGTGACGTCACAGACTTCGCCATGGACTGGGCCAAGAAGAAGTACTGGACACAGCAGCTGGCCGGATCGCTGTGGCTCTGGCCATGGCAGAGACGAATGAAGGTTGGATATGGTAGATTATGCTTTCAGTTTACAAACAGCTTAACTAACAAAACATAGGTACATAGACAAACAAACAGTTGACCGGAGCGCTGTAGCTCTGGCCTTGGCAGGAACAGATGGGGAGGATGTCTATTGATAGCCTCATACGCAGACATTTTGGGTGGCTGGCGGTTTACTGTGGATGATGCCTGATTGTTTGCGTGTTATTCTAGTATAAGAGATTTTTCTTGTCCAATGGCTAATTGCAACATGATACAATACATAGAAAAAGTATACACACAGTGCAAGGTAACAATGATGACAAGTGGAAGAAGTGACTATTCTATGAAATGCTACCGAGTACAATATACGCTTTTAGGGTTTGACTTCTTGTTTGGAAGCACTGGAAGACGAAGTGACCCACTTTTTCTACAATGAGTGGGTTTTGAGAGGTTGATAGGGCTCTAGTTTTCTTTTCGTCAGTAAACATTTGAAAATTGTGTGAAGTTTTGACGGCCTAATATATGAACAAGCTTATTCAATACACCGTCCCTTTGTCATAGATAAAACATACGATTGAGCGATCTGAAAACGGCCAACAAAGCTAAATAAAACGACCAGCCACCTAAAGGGTCTGCACAGGAGGCTGAGATAAGGTCAAGTTAACCATAAATAAAGAAAAAAAAAAACTGTTCGCTTAGCTCGCTAGGATACCTGACCTGACATTTGACCACATTATGGAAAGGTGATACGTCAATTTCAATCTTAACCATTGATACACAGATAATTCAGGACGAGAACACCTTTCAAAGGCGCCTCCTGGCGATACCTTTGTGAATGAGATTTATGATAATAACCCGTTGGCCATAAAGTCTTATTCATGAGTTATTTCCTTACACTGTGAGTAATGTACAATGCGTATTTTACATGGCCGCGTTCCTAATGAACCTACATTATATCCCAAGTTATCATTCGTTCTATGTTCAGCGCATTTACCCCTCATTGTCTAAAAAATTGCCAACACTTTCTAAGCATCTATACGTTTTCATAACAATCACCAACTGTAATTAGTCTCTCCCCGCAAGAGGCACTTTCTAGCTGCAAGCGCACGACCGCACCACTCAACAACCCGCAATGTGCACGTCCGCCCTCGCGCACGGCTGCCAAATATTACCTGCTAATTTCTTCCGTTACGAACAAGCTTTCACCAAACTAACATCTAATATTAATTTTAGGGTCCGCACTCTTTTAGACGTGCACACTCGGAGTAATAAATAAATGATAAACATAAAACATAACTCTCCTGTATGTCATGATAACGAGACAAGCGTGTAGGCACATGGCTTTCCTCCTGACAAAAATAGTAAACGAGGTCTGTGATCAATCATATTAACGGAGCAAATATATCATCATGAGTCTGCTTTGACATACTTCCGATTCAAAACTGTAAAAAAATACCATAAGTGTGAAAATCACGTTAGTTCACAGGAATAGACTATGAAGCCAATTTTTGAGGGTATCAAGCAGTCTATAATTGGCAATAGTTGGGAAAGATAAATCGGTTTCAGTACGACAGCACAGGTTCTGAAGACCGCGAAAATAACTCTGCGGTTGCTTCAATGGCTCAGAAGTAAATATCTGATGATCCTTTAGGGAACGCGAGAACTCTCGACACAACTCAAGCAAAGAAATTGGTGGCTATATATTTAAAGACATTCAAGCCTTGTTGGATTAGCTTAGGTATCTATTAAGGCAGATTTTCAAAGCAATCTTCACTTGCGTCTTCACGTACTGCAAAATAGTGTGCACTGATGTTAAGCCCCTGTCACACGTGTGCGTATATACACGTCCGCATGGTCCGCATGTTTTGGGTTTAGGTTAAGTTTGTAGCCGAAAAAGTGATTCCTTTGGTTTGATAACCAGGCTGCACAACGATGGGTCAAAGAAGACAACAACTTCCTCGCCGCAAAATTTACTTAAATAAAAGAAATGTTACTGCGGAACTGAGGCGCACTTGAATATACGCATAAGTGTGACAGGGCCCTAACATGTAAGTAGAAGGCAGCATAGCACCTGCCGAAAGATCATTAGAATAAAAGATAAATCTGTGTGCCTAGTACAAGTACTGTTGAAAAGCTCTGTAGCAGAATAGTTGGTGTATCGTTTATGATTACGTGTTTTGATGCAATTCAGTGCAGTAGTAACGGTATAAGCCCTTTGACGGATCCAACTGCGTATGCGCAGGTCAATTAATGAAGGTGAAGACCCCCGACTTGTGAAGAATTATAGTGTATGTTTTTTTCGACCATACTTTATACGTGTCCAGATCAATATAGTGTCTTTTGGTCGGTTTGCGTAACAATGCCCATACGTGTTTTCTTTATGTTTCTAGGATTTTTAATCTTGCGCAGTTGGATCCGTGAAAGGGTTTATTCCACATTTGTTTTCCTTTCTCGTTTCAGAATGATGTGGAAGAAGTCGATAATTACGTCACAGTGACCAAGAACTTCTTCACCAAGTTCCGCATCTTATACAACAGTGGCGGCGTGTCTCATGATGAGATCACCCGCCTCGGCTTTCCGGGCGTCAGGCGCATGCGCATGTACACTGACGTCATCGAACCCTTACAGCACGCGCAGTGCACGATCTTCTCAAAAGACTGCGACTATCTTAGAAAGTACGAGAAGTCCTTAGAGAAGTTCCTTAAAGATGAGTTTTTGAATGAAGTAGATGGGAAAGACGACGCTGAAGAGGAAACGAGAGTCAATGAAGCCATTAAAGCCAGACAGGAGAAGTTTCTCAGTGCGCGAAGTGAAATCAGGGATTAGTTATAAGTTTTGTCTTCAAGAAAATCCTATTGAGCAAAATGTGCCCCCCAAATTGCTTCTCAACGTGGAATAAAGAAGTAAACAAAAACAGACGTGAATAGTTTCATCAGGTTGGTAAGTCACTGAATACTTTTTTTTTTACACAAGCAAGAGATTTATTCTACCGACGTTTCGGTTACCATCTGTCACAGAATTGCCGTCACAGATGGTCACCGAAACGTCGGTGGAATAAATCTCTTGGTTGTGGAAAAAGAGTATTTTTATTAAGTAAAAACAGAGCATATCGGGATCATGTACATTGATGCAGGTTAGACATCCAACTAAACAATGTTAAAAGACAACTGAATCTTTATAACTGTATAAGGAGTGGAGATTGCTTCCAGACATTTTGAGTGACATTCATTTTTTCCCCCTCAAAGTCACAAAAATATACTGATCGAAAGAGTAAATACAAAAACATAAGATGTAACTGGAAAAACCGTTTGAACATATACCATGTAGTTTTCAGTAGACTCAGTCTCCGTTTGTTTTCTATTGCTCTTGCTGCTGCCATCATCTCGAAGCAAATCTTCCTGTGGCATGTCCAAGCAATTTTCTATGTGCATGTGCCTTGTCTGATGGTCACTTTCAAAATGCTTTATATGTATTTCATTATAACGTATGTAGCTCGCCCTAATAAACTGTTAAATTTTTCCATGGTCAACGGCCCCTAGATATATGTATACTTCTCAGTTTGCCAACCAACAAGTACATGACTTTTAATTAAACCTTGGTATTAACTTTTCACAATACAACATAGATCCAACGGGACTGTACTAGTGACGTTTTAACACAATTTTCCTTTTCCATCTACATTTAGAAGAGATAAAACCTTCATTATCTTCGCCGAGTACTATAGTACTCGGGGTAGATTATGTTTTCGGTTGAGCCAGCTGTTTGGTTGGTCTGTATGTATGTCAAGAGCATAACTCAAGAAACCTTTGATGAATCTTTATGATTTTTGGTAGGTGTGTAGTGGTTGTGCAAAGGAAGGTCAAGTTCAAAAATGGTTTACCTTGCGTTTTTCAACAGTACTGCAGTGGACTTTTAATTTTTGTGCGTTTGTATGTAGGCGAAAAAAGTGACGGAAACGTTGATGGATCTTCATGATTTTTTGCAGGTGTGTAGATGTTTTGAAAACAGAGATCGAGTTCAAAAATGTTTCTCCTGGCATTTTCGTCGGTACTGCAGCGGGCTTTGTGTGGATGTGTAATTCTTGTGGACAACATAACTCAAGAAGCTGTTGATGGATCTGTATGATAATGAGTGGATGGGTAGGGTTTACGGAAAGGAAGGTCAAGTTCGATAATGGGCCTTCTAGCGAGTACCTAAGGTACTGCAGCGGAGCTTCAAAATTTAGTGGCATGTTTTCTGAAAGTGCTATGGTCATGACATTTGTATGGTAGATAGTTCACGCCACAAGAAGTAAGTTCTGTAAGTTTGGGCCCCCTAGGGGCTTGTTTAGAACTGCAGTTGGTGTTTTTGTTATGACATTCGGACATGAATAACTTTAGAAGGGGTCGACAGAGGGCCTTGCCTAGAAGTATAAATAAACGAATTGGGCACATATTAAATAAACAGTTGGGACAGTCTCACTACACTCCAAGCAGATGTGTGGGTCCGGTTGGTTTTTAACGTGTTCAGTTTAGCCATTTGTGTCCAACACATGGTTTGAGACATAACGGAAAGGGGACAAAATAGAAAGCCTGACAAAAGCACCTAAAAACATGTCAAAAACCAGCACTCCTCTGCTAAGAGGGTACACTGCACCAAAACTGCACCACTGCTAGGTATTACCTAGCACCGTATGAACAAGTCACATGTATGTCTTGCAAAATGTGTATGATATGGAGTAAAGATTTATTTTATTCATATATGTTGACTGTACCATCTAATCATAACTTTCAATATTTTTGATGACCAGTTATAACATATATCAGCACACTATACACATATACTAGTCCTGTACCACCAAATGGTTTTTATCCCTGTCTAGACTGGCCTCATTCTCCCCAAATCGTAACTGTCAAACGGTATGGTGTATGATCAAATTTGCTGGGGGTGATAAGCATGTAAATATTAATCACTCTCCTTAATAAGCCTCTAGTTTTAATCATTTGTTAGTAACGTTTACGACTTTTTGCTATTTCACGAAGACTATATGATTATGATATATGTACATATCATCAGTGACCGCACGTACCCTGCATAGGTATAAAATCAAAATAGACCCATAGGACAGTTGCAGCTGATCAAACTGCGTGCTACCACCGACAGTTGAGAGTGATTAAGCCTTCATTTCAGCAGCTTGTTAGTACCATCTACGCCTACTACTGTTCCATAATAAAGGCTATATTATTTTGATATATGTATAGTGCTACGTTTTAGCTGAAGCCAAACGTTCTTTACAAAATAGCCCCATAGGACAGTCGCGGCTGACCCAACTGTGTACTTCCATTTACAGTTAAAAGTGATAAATCCTTAATTTCTGCAACTCGTAAGTGACATCGATGGCTTGCTACTGTTCCACGGATGGTATAATATCATGATATATGTACGTAAAACCTACACCAATAATTAGTTTGCAAATAAATCGACCCCGAAGGCAGTAACGGTTGACCCACTTTTGTAGCATCAACCATAAAGTCAAAATAGACAAAGTTTTATTTCAGCAACTTGTTAGATGGGGTGTAACGCTTGTGCGTAAATAAAGTTTGTATGAGTTCCCTGTTAACATTTGTGTTGGATTAGGTGCAGTTGGTGACCAAAGAAGTATTTTTTCGGTTCAATAGCCAAGCTGCACAACGGACTTAAGTACATATAATCATTGCAAGGTTTCTTAAATTTGGCCCTAAATTGCAATTAAACTCACATTGAAAAAAGTGATTGATATAGTGTATATTAATTGCAAATTACGTTGTGCTGACATAAAGCTAGATATGACATGTTTATGGAGAGTTGTATGCTAAGATCAAGATATGAAATTAAAATGCAGCCTGAAACATCACTTAATTGTACAACAGTATTCTTATAAAGTCCCAACTGGAATAGTAATATTGGCTAAGCCAACTATATTTTTCCAATGCTGGTTTGATTAAATGAGTGACATCCGCCCCCCCCCCCCAAGCAACTGCAAAATGGCCAAATATATACGGTAAATTACAAAAAAATATATTGAAGAACAACACTAATGTCTTAGAACGCCTAAATCAATTCGAAAGTTAAAGAAGAATGTAAAAAAGTGAAGATGAAGTATCTAGGACCCGCTATACAATACACTGTGTGTTTATTCATTTTTCCAACCTTCCTGGCGTAGATTTTATACTAAAGACATTTTTGGCAATTTTTTTTTATTAGCACGCTCACATCAGTTTCGGGTCCCAAGTGGATGCCATCTATATATATTAATCAATATGGCCTTAAAATACAAAGTGATAGGGTATTCTTTTTTTCATGCGTCATCCACAACGTCTCAAAGAAGAACCCTCTTCCCGGCCACATTTAAACTCTTGAACTCTCTGCCATAGGATATTGTGACTTTAAAGGGCAAATGCAGATTTAAAATGTTGTGTACATAGCCAGCTTAGTGTCACTTGCCAGTGGAATGATAGGGTATGGCTGCTAAGCTAAGGTCACGGGGCAAGGCATAGAAAAAAAGGAACCTGTTGATAGTCCTTCTGAATGGAGTTTAAACTGTAGACGCCCACACAATAAATTGGACTCACTCAAATTTTCGACTGATAAGCTACAGTCTTTGTCAAAGAGTGAACAATCCACTGCTGCTGTGACGTCACGTTATGCAGATGATGCACGTGATCGTTGAGCAGTGGATTATGTGTTGTAGAAAGTCTATGGCGCCCCTTGTCTCTGTTGAGGGATGGTTGTAAAGCCCGAATGTAGTGAATTGTTCAGTCCTTGACAAAGGCTGTAGCTGATCAGTCGAAAATTTTGGGTAAGCCTAATTTATTGTGTTGGCGTTTACAGTTTAAACTCAATTCAGAATGACTTCTACCAACAAAGATGAACTTTCAAGAGACCCTGTTGATAATATTTACGCTAGTCTGATGAGACCCATAAACGTTGTGTCCCACCACGGCACGTTCTGCGCAGGTCAATGGGTGCTACCGTAGCCTGAAATAGGATAATAGTTGATTCAACCCATTTCAGTGTCGTCAGAGCGTCAAATTAGCCTAACGAGTGACCTGAATTCTCAGGATCATTCAGATCGTTACTGAAGCTTTTTTTGCTGCCATTACGTGAGAGACTTGAAGACCGGATAAGTGGTTTGGTTGTTATTGATGGAGTTTTGGACGTCCCGGTTGTGCTATGTGGGTCAATGAATGGTGGTCATTCAGAAAGCAAATAACTGCATTTACATGCATACCACGTAGTAATTAGCCGTCCACGCTTGGTAACTTTGTACTTTTGACGTGGACGTGTAACACAAAGGAATCAAGGTGGTTGACAAGTTGTCATTTACAATTACGGATGCCTCCGTGCGTTTTCCGGGGTTTTCGACGTAGCAAATTACTAGTATCAGACCTCTTTAGGATTGATAAACTATCAATTATCGTCGACTTGCCGCTCAGTTTCAGCCAAGGTGTTGTACTTGCAGCGTCCATGCAACTTATAAACGCACGCATCTATGTTTATACTTTTGTCAGGGTTTGTTTTTACTTCAAATATGATATCATGAGACACAGAACATGGTATGGTATATTGAATTATTTTTAACAGTTAAAGTTAACTTAAAGGTGTTCTGCATAAAGCGTCGATGTAACCAATGCACCTGGCAAGGTCTCATCTATATAATACCTCTGTACGTTTTTTGTTACTTCAAAATTATAAGTATCAAATACAGACCAAGGTCTGACTGATATCAGATATTAATTTTAACGTCTCGCCCACTTAAAACCAAGGTAGTATACCAACGTGCCATTGGTGGAAAGAAAACGATTGATAAGCTTCCATTTCATCTTTTTGTCGGGTTTACATTATTCAAGAGTTTTTGACTAGGGAAGTACTGGTATTAGTTGCACACTATGGTGTGATTAATGTGCCTATTAATGTTAATATTCGTAATAACAAGCTGCATCGCACCCAGTTGGAGTTGATATGTTAAACGCTGTCATTGAACAAAGTCGTTTGACCTACTAGTACGCTACATTAGTTATTAAGGCAATAAAACGGAATTCATTTTCAAAGTTTTAACTTTAAACGGTTGAATTACGCTGAACACAAATATGTAGATATAGATATTGTTTTCTGTCATTTTTCTAGAAGTTACCGACTGGAAGATGACATTTGATTGTAAATAACTCCGGAAAAATGACGCATACCAAGACAGAGGTATTCAATATGATATTGTCCTGCCCTGTTCACATATCTACCTAATAGTATGTAGGCCAATTCATATACAACTCTATGCAAAAACGGGACATTGTTTTACATTCCTGACACATCTACATCTACATTGAATACTATCATCATATACTATATAGAATATTATCATCGTCATCAAGACGTTGTATACTGCTTTAGCCATTAGAATCCACATTATTAGATCGATCGTATTCATGTTATAGACAATTTTTTTGAAATTGTTAAATAATAGAAAAAGTCGGTTGTTATGTATCTACAAATTGCCATACATTGTACAATTGTTGCGCAATAAAGTTCTTTTTCATTTTGATTCAGCCCAAGATGACAAAAAAGCACAAGTCAGGGTCGATTATTTACATGTTCTCAGAATCAGCTTTAAGCAGATGTGCTACAAAACCTAATCTATGGAACGGGTGGACTTGACATGCTTTTACTCTTCGTGACGCGACAATTAGAAATAGCATGAGATTTAATAAGAAAGTTTTTGACGCTGTCAACGTAAGTTATCAGTATGGAGTACGCGTAGAATTACCATTTTTACACATAGTGCACGGTGTAATTAAGTCACTATTCAGACATGATTACTTCGACTTTGCCTACCAAGGTAATGCAAAATGACATTGATGGAACGAAAGCGTTTGACAAGCCTTTATGTATAGTGGCATGTAATTAGTAATCGTGTTAGATTTGGTGTTTGTAATACCACAGGCGTACGTGAGTACATAAAGCTGACACGAATATACTTTTGTGAGTGCTGCACGAGACGGACTAAAGGACGGACTGATAGATGGATGGACATTCTCTAACTAACGATATCGATGTCCTTACTTTCCAAAGTGATTTTTTTATAGGTTTTCCTTAGTGGAAGTTGCCACTTCTGTGTCTACATTCTGCACACGGATTGATTAACCATTCGATCTGAAAAGTACTGCTTTTAGATGCAGAGGTTAATGCACTGTTTCAGCTTGATTTCTAGGAGCTTCCCGCCTTTAGTTTATTTTAGAGCGCGAGTAACATTGATGGAGCAATTAGTGAGCATATAAGACATACTGTGCTCTCGTTTACCTTTTTAATACTGTGGACATGCGTAGGGAGAGAATTGATATAGATTTCAATACTTGTTTTCCTCATTTTCCAAAGATGTGATTCTAGTTTTAAAAGTTGACAAATGTACAACTTTTCCTATACTAGCTTTAGTTTGCCATCGTTTGGTGAATATGACCAGGCCTATAGCTCAAAGCCATCTCCCTGAGAACGAATGCTAAGGAACGACACTATTCTAGAAGAGTTTCTGTAGGAGATATTTATACATACGCAATTATATGTGCGGTTAACCAGGATTGCCTTTTTATGGGGGGGGGATGTTTGCAGCCGTCATGCATCTGCCCTGAAGCCCGCGGTTGATTGATTGTTATCTTCGCCGAGTACTTGTTGATTTGTTGATTGATTGATTAGGCACAACTGATGACCCCTAGGCACTCTTGCAACGTCTTTCCTGTGTATCCACTGCCGGCGATATGGCATTCGTCGTAGTCCATTATGATTTTGAAGTCGTAGACTTGTTTCCAGACAGCTATGAAAGAGCCAACAATCTACAAGGATCTTAGATAGCCTTTTGCCTGTTATAAGTTAGGTAAATGCTGAACGGTATATGCCCGGCTATAGCTATAACGCGCTGAAATTGCGATCGTGCAACGTATGTTAAGGGATTTTAACAAACTACACTAGAAAAAAAGACATTCTTGTTTTTTCTTGTTTTTTCTTTGTTGAAGAAAAATTATCTTCCATAAAGAAAATTATTCTGTGTGCAAGAATAAGAACGAATAAGGAAATGTCAGTGAGGACGTAACAAATATAAACTTTTTCTTAGAATATTTTTCTCTGACCAAGTTGTTTTTTCTCACACATATCGACTAGAAACCTCGAAATAAATTTTCTTGTTGTTATGATTCTTCTATGGCACATCCGCAACGACGAGGAGTTGAACAAGCTGATGTCGGGCGTCACCATTGCCCAGGGCGGTGTTCTCCCAAACATCCACGCTGTGCTTCTGCCCAAGAAGACCGGCAAGGCTCAGTAGATTCCAGACGTATACCTAAACCCCGGCCCTTTTCAGGGCCACCCACATCCTTTCAAAGGAACTGTATCATCTTCACACTTGTTTTATACATACGAAATGAAAAATACTTTAATACATTTGTATCTCATACACACACCGCATCTGCTTAGACTAGACAAAGACTAGACAAAGTTTACATTTTTAGTATTAATACAGTCACTTTGCATACCCCACATGCCATACCTTGATAGCTAAGACATACGCAACGTTACACATCATGTGCGTGAGAAAGAAGAGATACGAGAAATGATACGAGAAATGAGCGAAATATCACTCCCTTCATCTGTCAAGTGGGCAGTGTCATGCTCGCTGACATATCTGTACAACATTTGGGTAACCGGGAAAAATAAACACGTGGATGGCCGTCAGGCACGTGCGCGACACGCGCAATACACACGACTATACGTTTCAAGTTTCTTTGGGGGGTGGGGGGTGTAGGTAGGTTTGTTTGTATGTATTTGCAAGCATGGGCGCTGAGGTTGGATGGATGGAAGGGAGGAATGAATGAATGGGGCAGAACGAGTGATGAGGGTTGTGTAACAGTGTAACTTTGCAGTTTAATTGTTAAACCATATCTCGGAAACGGGATCTCCGTTTAAAGAAATGTGAACGATGTAGATCTTTCTGGGATATGTCGGTGGCCCTGAAAAGGGCCGGTGTTGATGTTGCTCTTGCTCCGATCAAGCCTATGCGCGCTCCCCTCTGATGCGGCGGGCGAGTTGGATGTCCTTGGGCATGATGGTAACGCGCTTGGCGTGGATAGCGCACAGGTTGGTGTCCTCGAACAGACCGACCAGGTAGGCCTCGCTTGCTTCCTGCAGAGCCATGACCGCCGAGCTCTGGAAGCGCAGGTCCGTCTTGAAGTCTTGGGCGATTTCTCGCACCAGGCGCTGGAAGGGCAGCTTGCGGATGAGCAGTTCCGTCGACTTCTGGTAGCGGCGGATCTCCCTCAGGGCGACGGTGCCGGGCCTGTAGCGGTGAGGTTTCTTGACGCCACCGGTAGCCGGTGCGCTCTTGCGAGCGGCCTTGGTTGCCAACTGCTTCCTGGGGGCCTTGCCACCGGTGGACTTACGGGCGGTCTGCTTGGTACGTGCCATGTCGGACGGAGTTTGTCTACGCTGAAGTGCAGGACGATAAGACTAGTCGGCAGACTGTAGAGAGTGAATTTATAACAGCCGCTAATTAGATGCCCCAAGATTTTCAATTGGCCGGTGCCCTGCCGTCTGATTGGTTGTCTTGTCCGAATCAGGCCTCGTGATTGGTCAGTTTTCATGTCTCCAGGATCCGATATTCAGCGGCAAGCTCGGCACTTTTGGGGGTCACGGAGGAAATGTTGCAAGGATAATCTTGAGCGCTACAATAGAATGGCTATGGGCTACAAGTGTATATTTATACGCACTCTGCTGCGGATAGACGGATAGTGGTGACAAGACATCATCTTTGTACTGAATAAAGTTGTCGATTGATCAATTGATTTGCGGCGAGAAATTAACATTAGTCTGTTCACCTGGGCGTGTGCTTCTGTACGTATGTTCGTTCACCCATCCCTCCCAACATTAGTCTGTTCACCTGGGCGTGTGCTTCTGTACGTATGTTCGTTCACCCATCCCTCCCTTCCCTTCCAACATGCATATGCGTGTGTTGTTATACATGTGCTCTACGCGTCTTTGTGTCACGGTGCGTGTATGTCTGTCTGTCTGTATGTATGTATGTATGTATGTATGTATGTATGTATGTCTGTGTGTGTGTGGGGGGGGGGGATGCTTTCATTCTATTTCATGTATTACTTTAATGATTGACATAGTTCTTTTGTAAGGATGTGGGTGGCCCTGAAAAGGGCCGGGGTTTGCAGAAACTTCGACGGTCAGGTCATCACTTCTTCTTGGGCTTGGACGCTTTCTTGGCAGGCGCCGCCTTCTTTGGAGTCTTCTTTGCCGGAGTCTTTCTTGTGGGTTTCTTGGCAGCGGGTTTCTTGGCCGGAGATTTCTTGGTCTTCTTGGTAGTCGGTTTCTTTGTCTTCTTGGGGGTGGTAGCCTTAGTAGCCTTCTTAGCCTTTGGCTTTTTTGGCTTGGTGGTCTTGGGTTTTGCGGCCTTCTTAGCCACAGGTTTCTTGACCGGCTTCTTGACGGCTTTCTTTGCAGCCTTCTCGGCGGCTTTCTTGGCTGCCACGTTGATCTTGAAGGATCCCGACGCCCCAGTTCCTTTGACCTGGGTGAGGGTACCCTTCTCCACCAAGGATTTCAGGGCGCGCTTGACGAAGTGCACTTTCTTCTCCACGTCGAACTTGTAGTTACCGGCAATGTACTTCTTGATGGCCGACAGAGAAGAACCGGTACGGTCCTTGAGCGCTTCCACGGCCGACGTAACCATAACAGTGGTGGGCGGGTGAGCCGCAGGGCCCTTGGGTGCCGTAGGCTTCCTGGACTTCTTGGGGGACGATGCTGGAGCGGACATGCTGGCTTGCCTTGTCTGCGTTAGACGTGCAAATGAAACCTCCGTCTTGTCAAGCTGGCGTGAAGTAACAATGGTACGGACCTAGACGGAAACGTCGCAGCTTGTCTGTGTCCTGTTGTCCGTCGCGGCGAAACTTGTATTTATTTCTTTTCAAACTTTATGGTGGGATTGGCATGAGAAATGATGTCGGATCGGTTCCTGTACAAAAGAAGATTCAAATCTAAGCAATTTGATGGAAGCGGCTGATCACTAGCCTCCAGATCCTGAGATATTCGTCCTATTTCCACTAAGTGAGCTGCGATGTTTCCGACTATAAGTCCGTGCCGTTGTTACTTCAGACCAGCTTGACAAGACGTCAGAATCTTACTGCTAGTCGAAAAGAAACTTCCCTATGAGCGATCCACAACACACATGGAGTATTGAACTACGATACAAACACACACACTATCAAATAAATCAAGATCCCTCCGCCGCACCCAACAACACCTCACTTTGATGTCTCCTTCCACGCCAAAACGCACACTAAGAAAAACAGCAAAGCCGACGGCATCAACCAATTTACAAGGAAAATATGTTATACGCTTCACATGCATTCAGCAGAAAAGACAAACACCAGGCTGCCCAAAAATAAACACGTCAACCAAAAAAAGACCACTCACACACAAAGAAATAAAGAACTACAATCGTTTCTTGAGGTTGGAATGATCATTGTATGTCATGTTCATCGTTCGAGTCAGGTGTGTACGTGTGTAGGGCCGTGCTTGTTGTGAGAAAATACAGCTCTTTCTTGGACATGTGGGTGGCCCTGAAAAGGGCCGGGGTTGCTTGCGATGATAGGTCAGCCGGGTCCTTTAGCCACCAAAGCCGTACAGGGTGCGGCCTTGACGTTTGAGAGCGTAGACGACATCCATGGCGGTGACCGTCTTTCGCTTGGCGTGCTCGGTGTATGTGACCGCGTCGCGGATCACATTCTCCAGGAAGACCTTGAGAACACCTCGGGTCTCCTCGTAGATGAGGCCGGAGATGCGTTTGACGCCGCCTCGGCGAGCCAGACGACGGATGAGGGGCTTGGTGATGCCCTGGATGTTGTCGCGAAGCACCTTACGGTGACGCTTGGCGCCTCCCTTTCCGAGACCCTTGCCTCCCTTGCCGCGCCCAGACATGGTGCTAGTAGATGCGATGTTCTTCTCGACTAGGATTAGAACGAAGCAGTGAATGGATCGCCTCCTGCCGGAACCGATTTAATAGCCGCCCTGCGGACCTACGAGAACTTTAGTCGACGACCGGTCGACCACAACTAGCCAATGGGAAGACGCCATCCGCCAACCCATAGGAGCCACACAAGACGATTCCACGACGAGGCTTTCCCACCGGCAATGCCGCTATTGTCGGAGATATGAAAGATTAGCAAAACGAAGGAAAGAAAGCAAAGCAAACTAGAGAACGCCCCCTAGCGATAGCGAAGATGACAAGAAGCACAGGGCAAGCGAGACACGAAAACGTCTACGCCACACACACGCTCCATTAGCGCTCATAAGTTTGACTACACATGTCAGACATTGTCTGTCTAACAATACGTTGAAGGCATTCGACTGGAAAATAACGCCAATCGACGCAAATACCATTTCATTGTTCTAAAGAACGTCCCGTGAACGTCACAGATATAATAAATTCAGAGAAAAATATTCTAAGAAAAAGTTTATATTTGTTACGTCCTCACTGACATTTCCTTATTTCTTCTGTCCTCAAGAATAAATTTCTTACACTTAGAATGAGTTTCTTGCACTAAGAGTGAGGTTCTTGAAATAGGAATACCTTTCTGTCCTCAAGAATGAATTTCTTACATCTAGAATGAGTTTCTTCCACTAAGAGCGAGGTTCTTGAAATAGGAATACCTTTCTGACCTCAAGAATGAATTTCTTACACATAGAATGAGTTTCTTGCACTAAGAGTGAGGTTCTTGAAATAGGAATACCTTTCTGTCCTCAATAATGAATTTCTTACATCTAGAATGGGTTTCTTCCACTGAGAGCGAGGTTCTTGAAATAGGAATACCTTTCTGACCTCAAGAATGAATTTCTTACACATAGAATGAGTTTCTTGCACTAAGAGTGAGGTTCTTGAAATAGGAATACCTTTTTGTCCTCAAGAATGAATTTCTTACATCTAGAATGAGTTTCTTCCACTGAGAGCGAGGTTCTTGAAATAGGAATACCTTTCTGACCTCAAGAATGAATTTCTTACACCAAGAATGAGTTTCTTCCACTGAGAGTGAGGTTCTTGTTGTAGGAATACCTTTCTGTCCTCAAGAATGAATACCTTAAACCTAGAAACAGTTTCTTGAACTAAGATTGGGGTCTTGAATCAAGAATACCATTTAATAAATCAATGATAATATAATGTAAACACGTTCCAATCATATTTATTATTATTGATCTAATTGTTTAATACACAGTTTGGGATTTTTCTTTCTAAAGCCCATTCTTAACCAAGGATTGCAAAGATTAACCAGTTTGCAATACAATTGTTTCGATAAATGTTTCACATTTGATGCTGTGATAAAAGCACATTTTCTCTGTGCTCATACAAATAACTAATTGTCCTTCTAAAACTGTCAGTTCTGCAGTGTTGTACTTGTAGCTGTCCTTCTAATAATCAATGACTTGTAATTGTTGAAAGATTTTCCAAACTTGAGACAGGGGCATCTTCTTTGGTCCAACAGGTTTCCAAGTCTAGAAAAACACATAAAAACAGATGACGATGACTGTCATTTTCCTACATTGCCCCCCTCCCCCTTATACATGCATGGGGATGGGGGCTTGTGCATTTGGTTGAAAATGTTATACTTATACTTTTTTAGTACCTTGTAGGTATTACTGCACTTAACGTACATGTTCTGCAATTACTGGTTGGCTGCATCATGCACCCACAAACACAACAAAGGTTTCTAAGCCTAGAAAAATACACAAAGACTTAGTGACTGTCATTTTCCTATATCGCCCCCTCCCCCATATACATGCATGGGGATGGGGGCTTGTGCATTTGCTTGAAAATGTTATACTTTAATATACTTTTTAGCCCCTTGTAGGTATTACTGCACTTAACGTACATGTTCTGCAATTACTGGTTGGCAATGTGCAACCACAAACACAACAAAGGTTTCTAAGCCTAGAAAAACACACAAAGACTTGACTGTCATTTCTTATATCGCCACCCTCCCCCGTATACATGCATGGGGGAGGGGGGGGGGGGTTTGTGCATTTGCTTGAAAATGATATACTTTAACTTTTTTAGTACCTTTTAGGTATAACTACACTAAACGTACATGTTCTGCAATTACTGGTTGGCTGTATCATGCAACCACAAACACAAAACTAAGAGTATCTACTTGGGAAATAAGTTATTTTCATGCAAGACAGGCTATAACATACCTGGAGCATATCTGTTGATGGCGTTGGCCTGAGGAAGCATTTTGGAACTTAAAACAAGTCATCTACGTTGTGTAGTGAGTCCCACATGATACCAAAAAGTGTCCTCACGAAACTAGCCACATCTTTCCCTATTATTGTAAGATCTAAAGCGCACATCAGGCAAATACAGCCGGAGCCCAAACTCAACGGTCCACATTCAAACTGTCTACAGCAAAGGATGATGGGAGTATTAAATTAGCATAATTTAGTTTCTTCTTACAAGTAAAACAATGATTATCTTCTTGAACTTTACAATTTTAAGAAAATAAAGGAAATCATGCAAATTCGAACTTTCATTTTACTTTCCATCTTTAGATAACACAGAAAAGCAGGAATCATCTTTCTTTAACTTTGTGGAAAAGGAATTCGAACAGAAAAACACTTGGGAATTACTTGTTCTACAGTCTCTTGATTTTCTCATTTTTCTTAACTGTATTTGGTCAAGAAAATAACTGTATTTGGTCAAGAAAATCCTTACATCTTCTTAGATATTACTAAGAATTGCAAGAATCATATTTCTCAGACTTCCTAAATTAAGAAAATAAGAAATGTCAAGAACGTTTTCCTAGTGAAATGAAAGTCTAAAGAAAAATTCCTGTATGGCAAGAACAAAAATCTTAAGAGTAGATTCTGTAAAATACTCCATTTGACCAAACAAGAAGCAAATATTGTGTGAAGAATAAGGAAGAAAGATTGACTAGAATTTCTAGAATATTCTTGCCGATAAAAAATTATACTAGAAATCCTATCTTCACCTAAGAAAAACAAGAATAAAACTCTTAATGTAAGATTTAACATTCAAAGGTTTTGCGTAAGGTTTCTTGATTTTCTTGAAATTCTTTATGGAAGAAAATCTTTCTCTTAATAAGAAAAATCAAGAAAACAAGAAAAATAAGAAAAAGCATTTTTGGTAGTGTAACCAATATCTAATAAAGAATATTCCTTTATTTCCTAACGGATTTACGCTGTCAGTTTTTTTTTTCAAATTCTATCTGACAACCTTCATTGTGGATTCTCTAACGGCATTATCTCTTCAATAGCTGCAACCGCAAATTAGGCTTATGTTAACCAATATCCTCAATTTCCCTCGGGTGTGTATAACAGTCTGACCTGTTTCTGTCCACCGCTCCCCATGTATCATCCACTGTCCTAAATCACCGGGTCTGCCCTATCGGAACACCACAGCACATTAAGGACGGAAATTAAGAGTAATGTTCTCGTCTTATCCCTGCATCTCATACCACAATATGTCCTCCAAGGATCATTGTCCTAGAGGAAAAACAAACAAAAAACTAAATTAATGACTGGTCTGGCCCACATAGCCGGCTTGCCCTGTCTTAACAAGTTTGAAAACTAGAAATACATCCTCACAACATATCATGGTACTATAAAATTTTATTGAATATAGAGGAATTATGTTTATATTGTCTCTTTGAATACGATTTGGGTTCAACTATGCTTGTTTTTACGGGTTTGTCAACTACGATGCTTTATAAAACGTATAATGACAATGTTTTAAAGTAGATTTTTAGTAGAAATAGTTTACTGCTTTATACGTGTCATATTCTTAACGCCAAAAACGCCAGTATTGACAATTCAACACTAGTATTCTAAGAGAACTACGCTTTCAGGATAAACCCATAAGCTGTGGTACGAAATCTATTTCGACCTTCTTTGCTGATGGCAATTTGCCACCAGCCCTCATCGCTGTCGTAAAATGCACCCTCCTGTTCTTGGTGACGAAATAAAAAGTCGATACGAAACTTTATAATGTTCGACATTTATGTTATGATCAATAAGAGCACTGACCCCCCCTTCCCTCCCGAATAACTCACCGTGTGAGAAATCAAATATACATCGGTGAGGAGGTCAGAACATACCGGGGTCACCTTATCCGTCAGATCACTGTCGTCTCCAAAGTGGACCGCCAGGTTTGGTAATCCTTCGGGGGCAAGATTGGCACAAGGGTCAAAATAGGAAGTGATCCTTGTCCTAGTTTGTTTCACAAAGTAATCTGCATGCGTATCAGGTAAATTGCGTCTTGTCCTAGATTCAGAACGGTACTGATAAATTCGCACTGACCGAAAACCGTTCAACAGTTTACAGGGAAAAGTAACTTCAATTTCTGCACATATGATTCGAAACATCATTCAAATAAATTTAAATGGTATCAAACAGAACGGAATCAAGATAAAACACATTCTCAGCATTGAACCAGCCACCTATGTAACGCGTTTCTTTCGCCCCCTTCCGGAATATGGAGCCCAAGTTTTACTAATCCTAAGGCTGCAAAATTAGTGCAGAGGTCAAAATGAAAAGTTCACCTTGTCCTTATTTGCACGCCTTAGACCATAAACTACATGTAACTGTGTACATATACATTCGCCTAGTAGATAACATCTTGTCCTAGATTCAATAGCATATTGCTGAATAAGCCTCCCAGAAGAACATTCGAAAGTTTACCAGAAGTAACAGGCACACTATTCATTGCTGTTCATAGGAGAAACTTTATAACACCGATCGACTTCACTCAAATAAGTGTCAAAAGAAAATTGATTATCATCGTTGAAACAGGTACCGATCTGACGATATTTCTAGGTCAAATAACTCTGGAATATGGAATAACAATTTTGCTTATCCTTTGGGACTAATGTTGGAACACGGAACAGAAATGAAAAATGGTGGGCTTACATTGCAGTTTGTTTGATTAGTCATGTAGATTACAAATTGTCATTGATGAATTACTACTATACTGGAAAGCATTGGACAGCCATAGCAAAGTAAAGTGGACATATTTAACTGATACACACAAAAAACTTTGTAAAGCATTTTTCAAATTGATATGTAATTACTTACAGTGGCCAGCTTGAGAAAACGTTCATTTAAAGAAAGAATATTCCTTGAAAAAGCTTGGTGTAAGTAGAATAATGGGGGTCTAAAAAGGTTGATTGTCCGCTATTGATAAATGAAGCATGGGATAACTTTAACTCGAAGACTAAACGGGCTAATACGATTGATTTTTAAGCCCGTTATTCGTCATTTACTAATCGCAAAGATATCCCGATATTGATGGTCCCATTTGTAACGCTCTACTTCCACCCATCGTCTTTTAGCATTTAGCATAATTCAATTCTCATGGTGTCTTATCGCTGAGCTTAAATTCTTATATCCAATTAAGAAACTTTCCTTGGTCACTGAGGTCCATTTAACCCAGGCGTTTGAAGATGCTTTAAGGGAAGCATTGCCTTGCATGTCTCGTGCCTCGGGCCCTTATCTTTTCTTCGAGAAATTGAGAATCCTGAAAAGGTTTGTGGCATGTGTAAATCTCCTTTCATAGTTTTATCAAAAAATACACTATTGCAGTCAATCATTTTTTTAAGTAACAAATGTCACCAAAATATAAAATAAAACGATTATAATACGTACATTTATGTTAATGAAAGCAACGATTATGTTACTAGTATACGGTTTAATGCCGTATACTTACACATTTTCATGATTTATGCATAAGGGTGTTTACCTACCACTAACGTGCACATGTCACAAGTATAACATTCAAATTATTTATCACTTAAAAGTTTCCAATGTTGGATCGATTATGCAAATGGGGTCCTAATTATCATGTTTGGTATCTTTTTGTGCTTCACTTGCAATAAAGCTCATGCATTATAGTTATCTAAGTGCATTAATTGGAACAATGGAGTTGAAGAATTTATTTCCTCATTAATAATGCAAATTTGGTACTTAGTTGCATTTTATATATATATTATTCTGTTCATCTCTGCATAAGCTACCTGTATGTCGAATGTGATAGAAATCGGTCTTTCTTTGCTTTAGTTATCGTGTTTTATCTTTTGTTTATATATTTTTATAAAAACATCCATGCAGTTCCAAAATTTCTTGTTAGGAGGCCCGAACTTTTTCCACTTTGTTCCGACGTCAAAAGCTATCCGTCACGTAAATGTCAAGGCCACAAGTAGAATAGAGGGTTATATAGATCAATTCTTGCAAATTTATTCATGAGATGTAAATTTATTCATGAGATGTAAATTTATTCATGAGATGTAAATGTATTCATGAGCTGTAAATTTATTCATGAGATACAAATTTATTCATGATATGTAAATTTATTCATGAGATGTAAATTTATTCATGAGATGTAAATTTATACGAAATGTAGCTAATGAGCTAATTTAGATAAAATGTAATTAAACCTTTAAATTTATGCATATCAAAGAGATAATTTATGCAATTTTATCCATCAGATGCAAATCTATACAAATTTACGCGAAATCTAGTTAATGAGTTAAGTAACATAAAAAGGTATTCAAACGTTTTAATTTATGCATAACAAATACATCATTTATGTAAATGCATTCATGAGATGTAAATGTATGCGAAAATTGATTAATGAGCTATTAGGAATCAAACGCATAGATTTATGCATAACAAGGATATGATTAATGCGAATGTATTCGTGTGATGCAAATGTATGCGAAATTCAGCTTATGAGCTCATTAACGCGATCGGTTCATCTATGTATAACTAATAGGTGATGTATACATCACTATGTGATAATGTATATGTCGACGGCCAGTGACCCAAAGGGGTCAAACCGGTGGTGACCTGTGACGTAAAGGGCCAAACCGGTGGCGTCACAGCAAGCATCATGGGATCGTACGTTTATCTTCTCTAGAAACATCGCGTATGCACCAGAGTGCCTATATCATCTTCAAAGTGCTCCGGAGTAACTTATTACTCCCAAGTAAGAATATACTCCGGAGTAGATTATTGCTCCGGAGTAACGTAAATTACATGTAACACAACAACACAAAAGACACCAGGATATGGCGACACTCTTTCGCAACACGTACTTTATTCATCACTCATCGATCAATAATGTACCAAGGAAGTCATAAGTCAACGTGCGGTTCGTCCTATAGGTTATGCCCAACATGTGGGAAAGTTGTACGTGCTGTTGGTGGTAGGCCGAAATTGTATTACTTCAGAACGAGGTAGCCATACTTTTTCATCAATGTCTGTTCTGAGACCCAGTTCTTGCTGTGTACGATCTCATTACTGTGACGAGGCAGCTCAGCAAACTCTATTAGATAAAACTTTTTGCCAGCACGTTTCGTCTCCTTGATCACGTGTTGAGGGACATCGCTTGCACGGTGAGTTATTGGAATTGTCCAGTCCCGATAGAGCGTCCACTCGTTCTCGTCACCACTGTCGTAGTCGTACTCTTCACTTTCATCAGATGATGCCCATTCGGAAGACAGATCTGACGCTGTATCACTCTCGGAACCACTTTGATCACTGTCGGTTTCTGTCGTCGAGACTACCTCCTGGGGGTCCATCACTGACTCTGCTTCTGAGACGATTTCTTCGTCTTGTGACAACACCTGGCCATCGTCTTCGTCGTCGTTGTCTTTTCCACCTTCTTTGCCATCCGTATCATTTTCAGACGACGTGTCAGAGTCGACGTCAAAAACATCGCGCTGCCGGTATGACCCCGTCTCGGTATCTACGACGACCTCTCCCGAGGCAATAGCTGACTCATCTCGGTGTTTTCTTTCTTGATGACGATCGAGGTTGAATTTACGATCAAACTCCCTATCACAAACCTCGCAGACGTAAGGCATGCTTCCTTTCTGTTCGATGGACAGCAAGAAAATGGTGCGATATTGATGTACACACAAAGATATAACATGAATGCAAATAGATGCTCCGGAGTAAATTTTTACCGTGGAGTAAATTTTTACTCCGGAGTAAATTTTTACTCCGGAGTAAATCATAACTCCGGAGTAAATGTATTACTGGTTAGTAACACGCACGCACGCACGCACACACACACGCGCGCGCGCGTGCGCGCGCGTGCACAGACACACACAAAATGTTTGTGTGTGTCTGTGCGCTTGTGTGTGTGCGTGCGTGCGTGCGTGTTACTAACCAGTAATACATTTACTCCGGAGTTATGATTTACTCCGGAGTAAAGGAGGTAGTCCCCCAGGAGGTAGTCTCGACGACAGAAACCGACAGTGATCAAAGTGGTTCCGAGAGTGATACAGCGTCAGATCTGTCTTCCGAATGGGCATCCTCTGATGAAAGTGAAGAGTACGACTACGACAGTGGTGACGAGAACGAGTGGACGCTCTATCGGGACTGGACAATTCCAATAACTCACCGTGCAAGCGATGTCCCTCAACACGTGATCAAGGAGACGAAACGTGCTGGCAAAAAGTTTTATCTAATAGAGTTTGCTGAGCTGCCTCGTCACAGTAATGAGATCGTACACAGCAAGAACTGGGTCTCAGAACAGACATTGATGAAAAAGTATGGCTACCTCGTTCTGAAGTAATACAATTTCGGCCTACCACCAACAGCACGTACAACTTTCCCACATGTTGGGCATAACCTATAGGACGAACCGCACGTTGACTTATGACTTCCTTGGTACATTATTGATCGATGAGTGATGAATAAAGTACGTGTTGCGAAAGAGTGTCGCCATATCCTGGTGTCTTTTGTGTTGTTGTGTTACATGTAATTTACGTTACTCCGGAGCAATAATCTACTCCGGAGTATATTCTTACTTGGGAGTAATAAGTTACTCCGGAGCACTTTGAAGATGATATAGGCACTCTGGTGCATACGCGATGTTTCTAGAGAAGATAAACGTACGATCCCATGATGCTTGCTGTGACGCCACCGGTTTGGCCCTTTACGTCACAGGTCACCACCGGTTTGACCCCTTTGGGTCACTGGCCGTCGACATATACATTATCACATAGTGATGTATACATCACCTATTAGTTATACATAGATGAACCGATCGCGTTAATGAGCTCATAAGCTGAATTTCGCATACATTTGCATCACACGAATACATTCGCATTAATCATATCCTTGTTATGCATAAATCTATGCGTTTGATTCCTAATAGCTCATTAATCAATTTTCGCATACATTTACATCTCATGAATGCATTTACATAAATGATGTATTTGTTATGCATAAATTAAAACGTTTGATTACCTTTTTATGTTACTTAACTCATTAACTAGATTTCGCGTAAATTTGTATAGATTTGCATCTGATGGATAAAATTGCATAAATTATCTCTTTGATATGCATAAATTTAAAGGTTTAATTACATTTTATCTAAATTAGCTCATTAGCTACATTTCGTATAAATTTACATCTCATGAATAAATTTACATCTCATGAATAAATTTACATATCATGAATAAATTTGTATCTCATGAATAAATTTACAGCTCATGAATACATTTACATCTCATGAATAAATTTACATATCATGAATAAATTTACATATCATGAATAAATTTGCAAGAATTGATCTATATAACCCTCTATTCTACTGCCACAGCATGTCCGGGTCAAGAGATACATTGGGAAATTGCTATGATATAATTTTCTCATTAATCATGCAACTATCCTCTTATTTTGCATAATTTTGACTAACCGGAATAACATGGTTAGATCAGGCGTACTTTCTACAATTTGATCAGCGCCTGACTGGTTAGCATCAGGCAGCATGGATACCGTAATAAGTCTTCAAGTCATTGATACATCTCATTTCCCTTTTGAGATGTTGACGTCATTTGGAAATTAGCTTTGAATACCAGCGCTTGAAAAACACTTTTAATCATTCTTCTTGTATGTTTGCAAATAGAGTAACACATGTTTAATGAGCTGCGACTGGATTGCAACCGCCAGATGATTTATATCTTGTTTTGGATTCGAGTACTTTTGCTAGAATTTTTAATTCATAACTAGAACCATGACGTAGAAATACGTCTATGATCTGTCAGAATGTCAACCGTTATATCTGTGAAAAATAATTAGCCTTTAAATACGATGAAAAACAACGTAATAATCTTATACTGAAGAGGACTGAAGAAATTCTCATGAGGCCAATTTTCTGTAGTTGGCGAACAGTTTATCCACAAAATGAGGATATTGCTAATTATGATGAATTCTTCTTTCCATACTTTGGGACATATAACTAATGGTACTCCTGTAATGCGTTACCCTACAAACCAAGGGACAACAGAACCTATCCATTGTGTTTCACCCAATGTATAAAAAAATTCATTGGTTTCTTCTAATCTTCTAAAAAACCTTTTTCTACAAATTAGGCTGGTAATGTCATTAAAGATTGAGATTCTTCTAATTGCAACATTCTTGAAGGATATTCTTATCTTCATCAGTACTCACATTAAACTCCTTACACCCGGAATTCCTGGGATAGTGCTGATGTGTTCTCAGAATTGCATTGCTATGTAGGGAATCTTAGACTGACATGTCAACTACGTATATGATATCGCTAAATATTTGACATTTTGGGCTATGTGTTACCACGTGTAGTTGACGCTCAAGGTCTCATTCATGAGTTTTTTCCGCCCCATAGGCTTACATGTTATAATACGTGTTTTACATACATGGGCGCGTTCGTAATGAAGCTATAGAAAATGCACCTATGTTATTCATTTTATATTGAGAAAATTTACCCTAGATCATGTAAAAAATGCCAACAGTTTCACTACACTGCATCCCCAATAGCAATTACATACTACACTTAGCTACACATCCAAAAAGGCACTTTCCAACTGAAGAGCGCACGACAGCATCACCTACAATGTCGGGATGTGCACGTCCGACCTCGCGCACGGCTGTCGAACTTTACCTGTTAATTTGTTCAGTTACAAACAAGCTTTCATCGGTTTGACGCTTGAGATCAGTCGGGTTGGCTAAATGGGAATTTCCAACCGATATATACACACGTTCATGCAGCCGTTCATTTTTTAGGGTACGGATTATTTTAGTACCCACTAGGAGTTAAACAGGAATGAGACCTTAAATCGTGCCTCAGATACCCTGCTGACAATACTGCACACTGCGCAATCGAGACCAAATTTCGCACACATGGCGTTATTCCGATCCCGATCTGCACTCCAACTTCACAGACGTCATTTTAAGGTGAAAATAGCTTGAAAAGGTGACATTTCCATTTTAATTAGCGGTCGGCCATCAAAACGCTGTAAGAAATACCTGGTTAGATAAGAAGAATCTCATTCTCAGATGACCAAACTACCTAAGTAAGCAGATGTAATTTGGGGATGTTACAAAGAATGTTCAAATATATCGTGAATGGAAAAGGTACGCCCTGCATTGATTTTACCCGTCCGGTGGGACGTAATACGTGTGTGAGGTGGAACTGATGACATCTCCTAATTCGAAAGCAATAATTGGTCTAATGTGACTGATGTTCAGAGTGGTGAAAACCCATGTAAATGCAATCAAGCCCTCAACGGTCTCTTAGAACAAGAGAAAATGCACTTTCAGATTTCCCTCGGCTGGTCGACCACAGGTCTTAATATAGAAACATGGGAATTAACCTACTTCTTGTGATCAACTACATTTTTCCACGCTATGGTAACTCAAAAACGTTGTGTTCTTTTCCTCTTGGTGTGCAGTTTTGCTTCTCGCCGAAGACAGCGCTAGCGGTTACGTTACCAACAAGCCCTGTCACGCTAGGAGCAACTCACCTGTGTTAGGACCCGTTATCTTCTTGGCCATGATCAATGATTTTGGTACATCAAACAACGACTATTGGATCGGAAGTACGTCGACCCTTGGGAGAGTCGGACCGGCATGTACACCCTCCACCCTGCAGAATGAAAGACGAGCTGGACGAATGGTTGGACAGAAACCACATGTTTCTGAACCCCCAAAAGTGACAAAAAGTTCTACAGATCTGCTTCACGCATTGACATCCACCTGCCCTTATACTATACTGTCCTTACACCAGGAGGCCGGGATCTTACAGTGGTACTTCAAGAGTTCAAGTCCGTCTTTGTATCAGAGATATCCAACTATGTCCCATGGATGGGTCCTTCACACCCACTCATCTCTGACCTGACTGTGCACCCGGATGGCGTGCGTAAACTCCTGAATGCCGTTAAGCCACACAAAGCATCTGGCCCAGACGGGATCCCAAATCGCGTCCTCAAGGAGCTGGCTGGCGAGCTAGCCCCCGTACTTGCAGCGCTCTTTAACCAGTCGCTGCAACATGGATGTGTCCCAGAAGACTGGACTAAGGCCATGGTAACCCCCGTCTTCAAAAAGGGCGGAGTACATGACCCGGGTAACTACAGGCCGGTCTCACTGACTTGCGTAATATCCAAACTCATGGAACATGTTTTGTGCAAACACATTCTCAACCATCTTGAGAAAAATCACCTTCTCACAGCATTCCAGCATGGATTTCGAAAAGCCCACTCTTGCGAAACCCAACTGCTTCTCACCGTTGACGACCTCGTGTCAGCATACGACAAGAAGGTGCAAGTAGACATGGGTATTCTGGACTTTAGCCGTGCATTTGATACGGTACCGCATGAGCGGCTCATGAGTAAACTTGCACACTACGGCATTAGAGGTCCCATTCAGCGATGGATCAGATCTTTCCTCCAGGACAGATCGATGTGGGTGGTAGCGGATGGTGAGTGTTCGCCGTCAACACGCGTTCTCTCTGGAGTTCCCCAAGGAACTGTACTCGGCCCGCTTTTGTTCCTCGTCTATATCAATGATTTACCCTCCTGTTTGACACCTGGAACCACTGCTAGACTCTTTGCCGATGACTGCCTTGTTTATCGAGAGGTCCGCGGACAGGAAGACCAAGTTATCCTGCAGAGAGACCTTGTCGCATTACAGGATTGGGCCACTACCTGGGGCATGAAATTCAACCCAAAGAAATGTAACACGATGTCCATAACGCGAAATAAGTACCCTCTCACCAGGATGTACGAGATGTGCGGCGAGTTTCTCCAACAGACAGGAGAGGCCAAGTATCTCGGTGTCACATTAAGCCAGGACTTGAAATGGTCAACTCATGTTAACTCAACAGCCAAACGAGCCAACTACACACTAAATTTTCTCAGTAGGAATCTCCGCTTCTGCCCTCGACAAGTCCGCGAGACTGCATACTTCAGCCTTGTCCGCTCGTCCATGGAATATGCGGCAGTCGTCTGGGATCCTTTTCGGCAAAAGGACATCGATGCACTGGAGATGGTCAACAGACGTGCTGCCCGCTTCGTGACCAGCAACTACAGACGACAGGATGTCAGCGTTACAGCGCTCCTTCGGGACCTGAAATGGCCGTCACTCCAGACAAGACGTCATGACGCACGTCTGGTGATGATGTACAAGATCACAAACAGTCTTGTTGCTATCCCGCCCACTCGTCTCACCCCAGCACACGCACGTACCCGTGCCAACCACGCCCATAAGTACAGAACCCTTCAACCCAAGTGTGACACTGCGAAATTCGCCTACTTTGCAAGGACAATACCTGAGTGGAACAACCTCTCCGCCCACGTAGTAGACAGCCCTTCACTGGACGCCTTCAAGAGCAGGCTGCTGTCGTCACACCCTTAGCCCGGACACTGCAACTGTGCCTCACCCCGTCTGTGCGATACCCCTAATAGGGGGTTTACAGACTATAGAACTAGAACTAGGTGAACCGAGCAAGACTACTCTCCAGATCCAGCCTGACCTCGTCGGGTGGGACGCGCAAGTTGACTGTATGGCGACGAAGGGGGGCAGACGCCTCTTTCTTCTGTGCAGCTGCAGGTTCCCATCAGTCACCCGGCCGAAGTTGCCATTTAATTTGGCTAAAAGATAATAAGTCAGTTTCAATGTTTGTTTGCTCTTATATCATTGAAACAAAACACATAATAGAGCATAATCTGGTATATTGTTCTCGTAACTGTGAGAGTATTTTAACGTTATGCGTATATATTACATAATATGTTAATCATTTTGCGTCAAGTATCATAAGTGAACATCCTTCTATCATTATTAATCTTAGTTTTAGTCATTTAACATTGGTTTTTGATTCAGTAGCAACACTGCGCTTTCCAATACCCTGCTCAGCAGGGCTTCAATTGCAAATGCGTCGATCGCGCGTCAGTTTGGGCGCTAGGGGAAACTTGTCGGAAACTTGCCAAGTCGTCGCCACTTTTAGTTGCCAGCTAGTTTCAGTCCAGTGAGAGGGGGGGGTTAAGGGATGGGGGTCATCTATCAGAAACACTGACATATCAAATGTATATTAATGGCCTGAAGCGTCTTTTACCGGTGTAGTGGATGAGATCAGGTGCAATGTATTCGCAAAATCCCTTCAGGGCGTTTAGTCCACAGAGGTTTAATTATCAAAGACTACTCGACAAATTGTCAGGACTGTACATGCAACTTGTAAAAATAACGCTCATGTTATTGCATAAAACAGGTGAAATTACTACTACTTGCATATATCAAGTGAATTCAACCTGTCAGCTGGTAGTCTCATGTAGTATCAATTTACGTTAGATAGAATACGGCATCTGTAGGAGAGAAAACGTCATTTGCCAAAACAAAACATTGACGGTGCCAAAATTTACACTCCATGATAGTCCCACTCTTCCAGAGAGTACTTCATTTTAACTGGCAATTAATACAAAATAATACACGAAGTCTCAGGCTGCATGGTACCAGGAATTACTAACTCCCATTTACGTGAGGGTCAATGTCTCGACAGTTTCTCGCCATTGACATTGTGGGAATCCTATAAATATGTTGATATTAGCCGAGAATTGCATTGTCAGTGTTATCTGGTAGATGCTTTTTCAGAATATTACACAGAATATTACACAGAATCTCAGGCTGCATGGTACCAGGGAGTGCAAACTTTACCATTTACGTGAAGGTCAACGAGATTTTAATTTTTTTTTTGCTTGGGCTGGCGTTATCTTCCCAACGCTTGGGACGTTTGCGTTCACGTTATCAAGAATCGTACGTAACATTTTGAAGAGATTTAGAGGCCTTTTAGTCCGAGCTGAAAAGGTCCCACAGATCAGTATTCCATTAAGCCCTGGGATTAAGTTAATGACCGCCGTGCGTTTTTGTCGTCCTTTGAGAGAGCAAAGCGGCCAGGTCAACTTGTTTAACAATGCATGACAGGGATGCACTTTACTAGAAAACGAAGCAAACCCGACATAAGTGATCCCTCATGTCGTCTATGCAAACGACATGTGGGAAGGGTTCATACATGAAATGCATTAGAAAGCACGTGCACGTTTTCTAAAACTGTTTAAACGTTAACCTTGGTAGCTATGTACTGATGATATAGTGAAGATGTTGTGTGTTACATTTTTGTACTTATAAATACATATCATGTATTGTGAAGTAAAGAAATGCTTAAGCCACTTCTTACATCTTGAGACAAAACATTAGAAGAGATTCAATCCGTACTCACTGTAGATTTTTTGCAAAATTTCAATTAAGTTTTAATGTATGGTTCATGACCCGATCTGAGGTCTTTATTGTGTGATAAGGCTTGGTCGTTTCTATAACCACCTAATAAACTGTCGAGGTTGCGAAGCCCTATCACACCGTATAGGCCGATGGAAAGCGGGTCATTTACGTTATTATCATGTAACCATTGTCGATATAGAAGTTTGCACTACTGTGTGCAGTATTTGGTTTTATGTCATACGTGGGACGCGAAAATGTTGGCTACGGGTGTTCCGCATCACACGGGCTTGTGTGCCGGTTGCGCAGCTGTCGAAAATTCGAATATCGGGCTTATATGAAGATTCATAATCATCATCATCATCATCATCATCATCTTCATCGCTTTTCAGCACTTTCACTGAGGCGGGCCGTCGTTGCTTTCCACGATGCTCTGTTTGCTGCCACCCGCTGCACCCCCCCCCCCCCCCCACCATGTACATCCCATCTCATTGAGGTCGCGTTGAACCGCCCGCCTTTACGTCATGGCTTGTCCTTCTCTTCTCCTTCGTCCTGGTGGGCACCGGTTTTATATGGAAAAAGAAGGACCCGTTAATGGAGCCTTCTGATTGGTCGACGACATCTAGCTATATGATGAGTAACTAGTGAAATAATTTGTCTACATTATCTCGCCATTGACATTGTAGTGTCCTATGCATATGATATTAGCAGAAAATTGCATCCTCATTATTATCTGGTTGATGCTTTTTCAGATAACTCGTGAACTCCTGTTTTAAGAGTTTGATTGAGAGAGTGTAGGTACGCATATATTTTTATTTATCTTTCAGCACTTAAAGGATCAACGTTCCTCGAGTAGATTTAAGAATTGAGTGCAAAACAATCTTATAGTAGAGGACGAAAATTTCACAAACAGCATTGACTCATATTAGAAGATTTTGAAAATGACCGAGCTGCCCGGTAGGCTGTATTAATCAGAGGTGGAAGATACAGGCCACCACTTGGCTTAAATACGCGTAGAAAACTACTAGCCGGACGATGCACTGTTCCCCCATGTTCTGCTAAAAGTAATCTGTCTTTCCAAAAGCCTTGTATGCACCACAGCAGCTTTACCTTAACAAATTACGTCCATGGGGGATTAGGGTCTTGGAAATTTCATGTTTAATGACCCACACGTTGATAGTCAAAAATCAATAAGCTTTCATCAGGAGAAAGACAATTGGGGAGTGCCATATATTCTACTTTACTGTACCCAGCAGAGGCTATTGCGATTAATCTACTGTAAAACAAAATACAAATTACAAGATACAAGTGAAAATAGATACAAGATACAAGATAACTTTCTTGGATGTCACAGTGTTGCCACTGAATAAAAAATCTATGTAAAATTATTTAAAAAAAACAAAGGTCATACGACTGCACGTCAACAAAGGGATATAGTATCAATGATAAAAGATACCCGCTATTTCTATTATTATAAATATATATAGGACAAAGCTGACAAAACTATCGAGCGTTTGTAAAACCTGGCATGGAAACGCCCAAGAGGTCGCCCTAGAGGAAGATGGGAACACCAGATCTTCAACAAACTCCAGGGGCTGAGGATCACCAGAACCGACTGGAGGGTCTACGCTGAGAGTAGACAAACCTTGCGATACCTAACTACGCATGTCTGTAGCCGCTATGCATCAGTTCTTGATGCTCGCAAATGATTGATTGATTCATTGATTGTTTGTAAATGCTTGTCAATTACAAAATTCCGGGAAATAATCTGCCAATCTCAGCATAGACAAATGCATCGCAATACAAGCCACTCCCTTTACAATCTTCTCATAACCTTTTGAGCTGTGCATCTTTAATCAACAACCTAAGATTTACAACAATATGACAAATCTTTATTGACACAACAAAAGTACAGCAACTTTCGTAAGGTCTTCTACAACTACTAGTGTACATGTAATCAACAAATAATGGTATACAAAATGATAAAACTAAGTACAAGTTTATGAATACTTCAACATGTCGAGTTTAACGTATCACTTACACTACTAGTTCTAAGATCTAAACATACTTTGATATATTTACCTATTGGTACACAGTAAAGGTTGTCTCCTTCTAGAATGTATTTGAATTTGTCTATAGACTGGAATGTATTAAATAATGCTCTGTCATATGCCGTTGTTGATTGCAAATGGTTAACAATCATTTGGGGATCCTTACTTTCAAACCTTTGTTTTTAATGTTGATAGAAATTCTCTTTGAGCCGACAGCGATTCAAACGATTTATCTGGCCTTTGTGCAATCTTTACAAAAACAATAGTTCTGAAACCTTTCCGACTTCAAACTCTGACCGTTTGACCCATGGAATGCCAAGTAAGTGCAAACTTACCGACAATGCTCACGATTTGATAGCAAGTAGGTCTTTTACCTTTTCAGCGAAGCTTCAGAAGCGAGCTTAATTGTATTTCACAAGAATTCCCAGAGTTTTGCAGGAATCCGTCCGTGGACACCGCCTGTCAGTCTATACCTTGTTAGTAAGGTCTGGCATTCCGGCACGCAGGTCGATGACAGATGACCTACTTACGTGGTGTCCGATTTCGCACTATTAGGAGCGTGTCATGGAGTTACACGGAATCTAGTGTTCTTGGTTTGAAAAGGGTTTTCAATCCACCCCAGTTGATCTATTATCACAAGAACTTGTTGAACCCATGCCCCCTCCAAAAATACCTCTGTGGACACCAAATGTTCAGACTGGCTTGGCAGACGCCTTACTGACTTAGTGCTTTGGTAACGAATATTATCATGGCAGAACTAAAGAGTGCTACGTTGGGACTTTCTTTACAGTGAAGTAAGATCAACCAAGACACCTTCGCTATGGCAATAATTTTTAATTGCCACACTTATTTCCATTTTAACGGGGTTTTAGGCGTTGTCCTGTTCACTTCGAGAAATGATAAGCAATGTTGTTTTAGGGTTTCCCTTATTATTTGAGCCAAGCAATTAGCCACTCTACCTAGGTAAGGAACATAAGGAACACAAACTGTAATGACATTCTAAGTTGAATGTCCCAAACATTTCGTTGTAAAAAGCACATGTGATCTCTTGTGACCAATAGTTATCAAAAACAAAATGTTCATCATTATAAAGAGTGTGTACATGGTATTAGAAAATACGAATGTATTTCATACTGCAATCAAAAAGTTTAAATTATATTGTAACGGAATAAGAATGTTTCTTATGTCAAACGTAAAACAGACATGACTCGAAACAAAAACATTTCAGTCTCCCAGTGTGTAGAATGAAAAGGTTTTATCCACTGTCGTAGTCACGGCCAGTGTCTGCGTAGCTCTGCATAAAGTGCATCGAAATCTTGTGCGTACCTCTAACTATCTATGAGTTGGGGTGCTCTTATTGATGACTGCTGTCAGGTTTTGGCACCGAGGTGACCATACATCCTACTTAGTCCTTTTGTACGTCCCGCCGGATGCCAGCCGCACTCTCTTACCCATTGTCACAGATTTGATGCACAGGCTGTTCAGGCGTTAGAGGCTATTGAGGCAGAAAGGAAGGCACAGATCACCATTTGTATGATGATCTCGGAAAAGTGCAGCCAGATATGCGTATCGTGCGAGCAAAACATATTTGATCTAGTCATCTACACATATACACCTAGATCACGCGTTAAAATCCCAGCCCACTTATTATAAAGAGTATCGGTCAATCCTGATGTGAGTGGATCGAATAAATCTATCCAGATATGCAGATTGTACTGTATGGTACAAGCCTGGTGGGTAACCGTGTGACACGGTTTACCGGGAATGCAATATCAACAAAAAGTTAGGCATAACTACACAGTTTTCATGTCAAATAAATTTTTGTCCAAGAACGTTTTGAGTGTAACAAAATCTGACAACGCTTATTCCAGAGAAAAGTTCCCTACCATCCATCCAAATCGATTTACCATTACGCTCTGTCGCTGAAAGCCTTTAACAGATCCTCTGAAACGTTTCCAATAACCTAAAAGCTTAGATAACATTTGTCGAAGAAGTTTTTGTCCTTCCTCAGTAACTGAGCATTTGAGGTCTAATTAATTCATGTATTCCTCCGAAAGGGTACAGAAAAGAATCCTACCCCAAAAAAATAAACGACAGCATGAACGTGTGTTTATATCGGTTGAAAATTCCATTTTAGCCAGCCCAGCTGATCTCAAGCGTCAAACTGATGTAAGCTTGTTTGAAACTGAAGAAATCAACAGGGAAGGTTCTGCAGCCGCGCGCGAGGTCGGACGTGCACAGCCCTGCAGTTTGAGAGATGCGGTCGTGCGCTTGCAGCTTGAAATTGCCTTTTGTGGGTTGTGGCTAAGTGCAGTTTGTAAGTGCCATAAAATGAATTGAATGCCTACTGGTAGTTGGCAATTTTTTCACACGATCTAGGGTAAATGTATATATGCTCAACATAGAATGAATGACGTGCATTTCCTATAGCTTTATGACGAACTCGCACATGTAAAATACGTAAGCCTATGGGGCGGAAAACTCATGAGTGAGACCTTTAAACTCTTTTCGTCCTGCAGAAAGACTATTCAGTTGATTTAGTACGTAAGAAAGATTCTAGTTGTATGTGTCTGATAATCATTTACATAACCTCACAACTCACTCTACGGCTTCAATGAATTAATAAACCATCCTGCATAGACTTGGATTTAAATTCACATTAGGGAAAACAGAGTATTTGTGGTAGTTTTACGTTACCAGCCTGAGGGTAGAGCCAAGAGGTAAACGCGACTACCCCGAGAAGAAAGCCACCGTGAAAATTTCAACGTTCACATATATTGGAGTTTTTGCTTCAAGGAAATTTGACTCATGCATATAATAACTAAACGTGAGTTCTAAGCTCCCAATGAAATTAAACGGTGGGGCCGTGTGGCGTAACGGACAAGAGGTAAATGACGGACATTGGACCAAGAGGTCCCGAGTTCGAATCCCTCTGACGCCACCGATGTTGTGACCTTGGGAAAGGCACTTAACACGACTTTCCTCACTTTGCCCAGGTGTATAAGAATTAAAATGGGTATGTTATTATCTGTACTTGTCACTGTTAATATAAGTTATAACAACTTGAGTACAGTGCCAAGTCGTCCTTGTCTGTCAAAAACCGGAGTAAAAGAAAAAATGAAATTAAATCCCAAAAAAAAATACAGCATTGTTGATATGACTGCCAGGAGAAACATCTGAATTATGATAATTTTTCTGAAAATGCGCACAAATGTATGCAAACTTTGGCATTACCTATGATATTACCTTTTGTTTGTGTTGCTGCCAATTCAATGCTGCCAAACACCTAAAACTTATGTCCCTGCGGGATCATTCAAACGCCACCAGCAAGTCGCATTACTGTAGCTCGCCTTTATAACATTATTATGTTTATTTAAGCTCGACTCTACTGAGATCACTTATTTCCAAGAGGGCTGAACAATATCACAACACAAATCAAATACATCTATCATTTGTAGTGCATTATTACATTAGAAACATTAAAGAAGCTACCGTATGTTCGGAATAGTTATGTTTCATTTGTCAATTGTTTGATTGCACTTTGGTTAGCCAAAGTGATTGTTACCACAACAGTTCTAGTCGTTGGTTGTTGGGGGTAAATTAGCAGTTTACTGATTTTAGACTTTCTCCACGAAATGTACAGTGGACTGACATGTGCATATGTGAATATCTTTCAATCAACTCAAAGGAACTTAGGTACTTGATTGGCATTATTGATTTCTGTCCTCTCCTCAAGTTTCAAAATGCCGTGGAAGCACTTTAAAAAACTACGTTGGTTGATGTTCCTATTGGCTACAAGGCTAGCATAAGACCAGAGTACCCCTCCAGAGCCCAAATAGAACATCAGATAACCACGATCCTTTCATACGTAATGAGCCTATTTTGCGGTTGCTCGAGAGTGGATATGATTAGCTAGACTAAAACTTAAAAAGTCGAGAGCTTACAAAGTCTGGTAACAGAGCACTTATATATTTCTCCGATGTTCATCGAGCATATATCTTCATTTCGATATACCCCATCCGCTTTTATTTTTATGAAGAGTGAAAGCAGACGGGCTGTAATAACATAAGTTGTTTTGGGGGAAGAGGTATACTTAGATGGTTGGCTTTGTTACGAGTAAGTTGGCACACCACGATGGAATACATCTAACCTGTGTCTTTTTTTGCGAAGATAAGAACACACGCGTCAACGAAATGACAGACGTAATTCTTGAATGTGATCTAGAACTGAGTAATTTCCTTTAATGTACGAAAGAAAAGGTCGCTTGTAAAATCTATGCAGTTGGATGATGGGATGAAGAAGACAATTCAAACGGATCATTATAGTATGATTAAACTTTTGACAAAGACTGCCCTGTTGAATTGGGCATCTGTAAGTTTCGAAATCTTGGTCACTTTGAAGATGTCAAAGATTAATGGGCCAGGAACAATATTTACGTACCGACGCGACAATACGTGTTACCAACTGTTAAAAGATCAATCACAACGCGATCTAAATCAAAAAAGCACATGTCATGGACAAACCTTTTATGTCCCACTACTATAAGCCAACGCTATGGAAAGTGAAAAAAATGTAACTGATGTCTAAATAGTTTAGCACGTTGCACAAATGAAGTCAATAAATAGATGAGCTAATCTTTCGCTGGCCGTGACAAAAAAGACGGACATTGGCTGCTCTCCTATGCAACGTGCGCGGTGTAAAGTCAAGGTGAAGGCCGATGATCATAGATGAAAGATTCAGTTGCGACGTGCATTATCTTAAGTAAGACAAATTCATGTCTTTCGACAGTTGCAGCTGTTCTTATCTCCCAACCAACACAAAGCTCTTTGAAAACCCCTTAAAGCACCTTACTGTCATTTCCATTTGATGGATTCGTCATTTAGCTGAAAGGAGTCACCCCCTGGGACTCCCGAACATGTTCCATCTTGGTTCGAGGTAAGCCTATGATTGATGTCCATTTATGTTTGTAAGTGACGGACCTGTAAATCAATTGTTAGGAATGTCCTCCCGTTAAAGGAACCCTTGTTTCCGGAGCCTTTCTACCAGCTGTGATTTATCTTGTCTGAAGAGGAAAGCCTATTGAGAGGACTCCATCTCTACTTTGTTGTGCTGTATTGATTATAACCTCTTATCTCGTAATGTGTGCATTTGGTGGCACTCTTTTGTTATTGTTGTGGTCCAAATGGTACGTATGAACCTCATTTCTCGCTATATAGCTCGATATAGCTTGTCGCAACTACAAAACTTTACAATGATAATAATGAGAATGGTTATACTTTCTGAAACACATTCCCTCAGAATAATACAGATAAACATTACCATAGTCATCACTGTTGATATCATACTTATGTGCAGTTACTTTTAACATGTAAGGCATATTTCTAAAGTTTGTAAAGACGTTGTCTGCACCATAGGCATGATGCATGATGGCAAAAACTTTCCGTAACACAAGACCATAACAATCGATTTTATTCAAACAAAGTGTACAAAAGGCGACAGAAAATTTATCATTTTCTGCATTTTATCCTAAAGTGATTTTGCAGCTTTAGAAATATCTCGAGGGGAAAAAAATCAATAACGGTACCAACTCAGCCATGCTTTGGTTAGAGACTAAAAGTTTACAGTCTGCTGCTTGACAAAGGGGAGCAAATAAAGCATGATAGCAAGGAACGGCGTAAGCCCCTCTTGACGGAAAGATTCAATCAGCAGTTAAGGCCTGTTTCCATATCTAGGATCTTTACACCTGGCTTTCTTTAAAACTGGCATAACTCTTTCAGATGAAAGTATATAATTTCTAAAGAGGATCATCCGGTCTTACTTTTATGTAGCCGTTGGTGGAAAGGTTTTCATCATGATAATAGCTGTTTGACGAGTTTGCAAGTTGAACAATGATTTCCAACACGCAAAATATGACAATATCCAAGTTTTCGACTGTCCAACTCAGGGATTCGGGGAATGTACATGTGCAATCCACAACTTCTGTGAAGTCATATTACTGTTTTCGTAGCCAGGTAGACTTTAACTGTTCATTTCTTTGGTTCTATATCTTGGGCGCTTATTAACAATTTCAACACTCTGTGCTTACTTTTATTACGATGATAGTGTCACCATATACGTGTGTGCATGTGGCAATTAACTTACTTTATAAGGGAAATTTATGGTTATTGTTGTGTTGTCGCCGGAATACAAGGTCGGATGGTCCAGAAAAGTAATGAAGTACATATTAATGTCTTCAGCAACTCCTAGAATAGCTTTATGGGTTGAAATATGCACCTGAATTGCATTGTTATAGCAACAAGGCTAACTTGGAATCGACACCCCTGTAGCGGATGCCATAATTTGCAAGGAACCTGACAGGGAATGGGCATTGATATAATGATTCCAAGAGTTGTGTGCCTGCCATAAGGCATCTGTAAATTCTAATGGACTAGTAAAACATAATGGTATCTGGACCGACAACGTCCTCCAAGACGTGTATTTTCAAATAGGTTTGACGTGAGCCAAACGTATGAAAGTTAACGTTATTCTCAACGCGGTAACACCGTAAGTAGCTCAAGTGACTCATGGGCAGGATTACCTCTAATTTCACTACTAACGACTTACAGCAGCATGCAGCCAATCAAACTTGCACCTCGCACTTCATACTTGGCACTTGACGGGACTATTTTCGTCACTTTATCTGGTTAGATTTTATAGGATTTGGGAAGCCAGACGCACAGTGCTTGGTAATGAGCTGTAATCGCCATTTCTTCTTACACAACATGGAAAAGAAGGCGAGACGTACAAAGGACGCCTGGAGACAATCCTGCCAGCTATACCGTGAAATGGATTTCCATCTATGAAGGCCATCTAAATCTGTGCCATCTGTTGTTTTAAGATCTTAAGAATCGACTTTAAGTTCTAAACCAAAAGAAAAAACCAGCAACACAAGTAGAAATATGTTTTGCTTTGCTCGTTACAATAACACCCGGGAGTACATTGAACTTGAAGTATGATTAGTTGGGGGTTTGGTGTAACGCACCTACATCAGCAGAATATCATCTTTTAACGATCGCTTCCAATTGACAAATATTCTATCCCGTGGGCTAGTCACTTCTGGTCCCTGAATGTCGGAGATACGGCCCTCTTGGCACCATATATCTTGGTGAAAGCGATGGGATCTAAATAGTTCCCAGAGGCCAATTGTTATCAACTCGTAGGGGCTTGGCATCATCGGGGAAAATGTTCGAGGTGTTTTAAGAGAGCAAAATGGCATTTAGAATTACCAATCATGCCCGTTTTCCGAACCATCAAAGGTCTCTTGAAACACAAGTATTTTACGATTTGCAGCTGTAGTCATGGTATGATGTCAGGTTGATTCTGAATACAAGATACTACACATTAGCTACTGCTAGAAAAATATCAATGCTCGTGTACTTTTTTATGTGTGAAGAACGCTCATTTTCGTATCTACTTTGTCTGTGTCAATTGTTAGAAAAAGGGAACAAACAATAAGACTGAAAATAAAGGTATGATTAACTTTGAAAACAGAATGGTGCCTGCTTTCAGCAGATATGATAAAGAGAAGAAATCCTACTTCTGTTCTAGAAGTTCCTCCATGCCATCTTTTTCATCGTCACCTTCGTCGAACCTTTTCAGGCATGTTTAATATAATTACTTTAACGTTTTATAAGAAAATATAACCTTTACAGTCGCATTGGTCTAATTGATGTATTTTTGTTCTGACAGCTCTGTTAAAATCTGCACGATCAAAGACTTTAGCTAAAGTGTTTGACGTGTAGTCTTAGATTTAACCTTTTATAATGCGGACTCTTTTTTCATGTTTCAGAATGTTCACACAGGGTATACGTCAAAACAAATTGTGATGTTGAGTTCAGAGTATAAATTTAGTTCCTGGCATGTACAGTAAATCACTAGCACTGATAAAGGAGGCTACTGACTTTGCCATATACCTCCAGGGCATCTTGGGAGTATCCACAAGCAGTAATGCACCAATGACGAATGCCGAACTTTCGCAGAAAACTGTAACACACTTCAAGGCATTTTGCCATATATCACCTCAGTCTATTGCGCCCTTCATTTGCTGCTCATTAAAGCTGAGATCGATATTCAATTTATTTTGGTCACATCAAAGAGCGAAAGGCGGCCAAGGTCATGCGTGAAATGACCTTAGATGTTCCTTAAGATCGCCACGTCTGTACAGAGGCCAATTTCTTAATTAGAGCATTAGACACTTCCTCCGCAGTGTGCCCTAATTAGCCCGGCATTAAATTTTTAGTTCAACACGCTATTGATTATAAGTTCATTGTGTGCCTGACATTTGGTTAGTGGGTGGTAAACGAGTTTTATGCATGGGAAAACTACACGATCAGCGTTAAATGTGAGGCCCTTGCATTATCTTGAGGTGGAAAACATCACACCGACCGTATACATACCCACTTATAAACTCCTCGTTATTAGTGACTGATCAAAGCGGAATGAAAGATTAGCTTCGTAAATGTCTATCCAACAAAGAATATTTTTCTGCCATCGTTATAGACATCGGTAGAGAGGAACCAGGCACTGAAACTTTAAAATGTTCGTATCATCACCTTTTTCTAATTATCATATCCTTTCAGCCTTACATCAGCGCCTCCAGGCACTGCAGATTGAACAAGAGTCTGAGGACCCAAAATCTCCATGAATTTTTTCTTTTTTATGTTGTGTTATGTTTGTGTATGTTATTTGTTGTTTGGTTGTTATGTTATGTTTTATCTGCTTTAGGGTGGTTGTGTTTGTCTATATTTGTTTTATGTTGTCTGTTACGCCTCAGTGCATTTGTTTCTCCTTCTCTTTTGGCTCTCATGTGATCTCTCTTCGTCTTCTTATCTTATGTATCTCTGACACCTGGAGACATCCCGACCTTGCCTACAAAGTTGTGTAAATTATAAAATATCAGGGACAGCGGTTGATAGAACACAACTTTACAGGTGAATAAAAGACAGGGGTACAATAGATAAGCAGGAAAGGTTACGGGTGACCAGATCATGTCAAAGTGCTACGTAGTTACCAATAAACTGGTAGCATTGTACATTAAATATATTGTGGTCCACAGTACCATTGCCAAACCATTGAGAAAATAAAGCCAGACCACAACTGGTACACGGTATGAGTAAGAAACAGCCTGTTAACAGGTCAAAGTGAATTTACACATAATCAAATCGGTGTGATGTGTCCTGGTTACTTCACATACCTTATGCTTTGGATTCCCATCATATATCCTTTGATCCACAGAAACTGATCTTGACCTCCTCTTTGCTATTTTCCCATATTATTCAACTGGGGTCCTCAAACATACAGACAGACTGGAATGAGTTGCCTTACATTAAAACCATGTAAAACTGTTCCTTTCACTACCGGCTGTCAAGCTTCTAGACTGGTCAAACCAGTCCCTACAGACTGTTAAGCGCCAACAGCTGTTAACAACCAACAGTTGCTAAATTGATTGATGGGCTTGGCAAGCTAAAGCCAACAGCTGTTGACAAGTGACCCACTTACGCTATAAATAGCTACTAACAAAGCGCCCGATATAGGATAGGCCAACACAGCAAATATAGATTTCCCCATTACTTAGGCAAATTAAGTCCAATTTGCATAATTTGCACTTCATTGTATACAACCCTCTCTAAGCTACCTGCCAAGTAAATAACATGAAAATCTGTCGCTCCTTTCTTCAGTTATTCTCCTTTGAAGATTTTGACAAATACGCCATTACAGTTCCAGTGACACATACCAGAGGGCCCAAAATCGACCTTGACCTTTCTCCTCCCGACAACTACCCACATACCAAATATCATTACAATTCATCTACACGTTCTATATTTATGCTGATTTTACGCATCCAGTGACACATGCATACACACACAGTGACACAAACATACACACACGCGCACACACACGCAAACACACTAACTTTGCATGATTTGCACTTCAGTGTGTACATCTCTGTCCAACCTACCTGCGTACCAAATAACATGAAAATCTGTTGTTCCTCTCTTCAGTTATACCCCTTTTTATACATTTTTACAAATAGGCCATTGCAGTTCCAGGGACACAAACCAGGGGGCCCAAAATCGACCTTGACCATTCTCCTCCCAGCGCATACCCACATACCAAATATCATTACAATCCATCTACACGTTCTACAGTTATGCTGACTTAAAGCATCCAGCGACACACATGCAAACGATTTACCTCCTAACTTATGCAAATTCGGTCTCATTTGCATAGTTTGCACTTAAGTGTGTACATCTTGGTCTAACCTACCTGTGTACCAAATAATATGACGATCTGTCGATCCACTCTTCAGTTCTTCTACATTGAAGATTTTTACAAATACGCCATTGCAGTTCCAGTCACACATGCCAGGGGGCCCAAAATCGACCTTGACCTTCCTCCTCTTAACACCCACCCACATACCAAAAATCATTACAATCCATGTACAGGTTCTACAGTTATGGTGACTTTAAGCATCCGGTGACACATACATACACACAAACACCAAACGCACGCAAAACAGTATATCCATGAAAAAGCCTTTTTTAATGGAGATAATAAGCAATTTGTTATGCGTTACAAACACTATTAGTGAGATGTAATGGAATACATATTTTAAATGTGTTGCTAGATCTCTGAATGGCAAACTACGATAAGTTATCCTAAGGCCAATGACAATATCTATACTCTTTATCTGCTACTTTTGTATCTATATGTGCAAATATCTATTTCCTGTTCGGCTGTCAACGTGATAAGAGTGATTCTCTAATGATCTTTGTGGGTTGTGGAAATACGCTTCACTGATATTGCGTGTAGGCTCCTTCTTGTTAAAGAACAACGACTAAGAAAAATCAATTACCTGCGGCTTTTCAAATAAAATATGTATGAGAAGGCTATGCGGAGTCATTAACGGTATACTTACATCTGCATATCAAGTTGGACGAGGTGTCCTGCATGTTGTGCAGGGCAAACGTTATTTTTACCATAATCATTTCTTGCGTGTTTGCTGTAAGAGACTTTCGGCCAATGGGGTGCTCATGATGGTACCTTACATAATTCTGATTAGTCCATCTCGTAACACACTTACATAGAGATACCTGCTTTGCTCTCGAAGGTGATCTATGTTGGCATATAAGGAAATTTATTACTTAATTTTCTCAATAAATCACAATTGTACATAGTCTTCGGGCAGACAATAACTGATATCATATCTTAAACACTATCATAATTCATGGTGGTCAAAAAGGCCTTACTATTTCCTAACTTGAAAAGCATGCATATTGACGAGGAATCGATATCAATAACCCAGGTCACTATTGGCAACAGGAACTGATTGGTTCACACCTTTGCATGCGGGATCCATATTTGTTTTGGTTGCACCAAGCCGAGCATGATTTTGCCCGCGAACTTGTCCTTTTCAAATGCACGCCTTGTCAGCTCCTATTGTTCTCTGGTTAACACATTAACAACGACCTAATACCTTCGCCAAATGATCTTAACCTTTATGACTGACGTATAAGGAGTGTTTCTCATCAATTACAAATCATACCAGTTGATTGTTTTAAAATATAACATGTCAAAAGTATGAGCTTAACAAATTATGAGCTTAACAAAGAAGGTTATGCTAATATTTATCATCAATTATGCAGATGAGGCCCTCATTAGCATAATTTGATTCAACGATGTTCACATTCACATAGCTTCCCGATGCCAGAAAAAAGTATTAAATGTCATTTGCCAGTGTGAAAAATAGAAGTTATTCATTAAGTATGCAAATTAGGCCCACATTTGCATATTTTCTATCTTTTAACAGTCCTCGTTTCCTCAGTTACAATTTGATTAGTCATATCATGGAACAAAGCGGATTTTAAAGTCGCCTCATTGATTATGCAAATTAGAATTTGATTTGCATAATTATAGCCCAATCATATTGAGCATCACACAAGCTATCCACATACCAAAAATCATGACCATCCATCAAGGCCGTCTTGTTATAGTATTTTCTCGTCAATTATACAAATGAGGTCTTCATTTGCATAGTTCATATCAATTAATATTTCTCCCTTCCTCAGTTACATATGTCACATGTTTCAGAGTCCTATCATGGAATTTGGCAGATGTATTAACTTTCGTCATTGATTATGCAAATTAGATATTGATTTGCATAAAACAGTATCGAATCGTGTACATCATCACTCAAGCTATCTACTTACCAAAATCATTACCATCCATCAAGCCCTTCTTGAGTTATTCCCTTTCAAAGTCAGACGCAAAACCTGCTCATGCAGTTCCAAAAAAGACGCTAGGGGGCCCAAACCCATACCACTTACTCTCTGTCCAAAGATCTATCTACCACTCAAAAATTAGTGCCGTAGCTTGTCCAGAACACGAGATATCAACACAGGAATTTCAGCTGCAGTGCAAATTCTAATCGTTTTTAGGTCTCATCAAAACCTACAAACATACCAAATACCAAAACAATCCATCCAGGCATTCTCGAGTTATGCTGGTCAACTACAGACACACAAACAAACGCCAAATGATCTTAACCTTTATGACTGACGTATTAAGAGTGTTTCTCATCAATTACAAATCATACCAGTTGATTGTTTTAAAATATAACATGTCAAAAGTATGAGCTTAACAATTTGTGAGCTTAACAAAGAAGGTTATGCTAATATTTATCATCAATTATGCAGATGAGGCCCTCATTAGCATAATTTGATTCAACGATGTTCACATTCACATAACTTCCCGATGCCAGAAAAAAGTATCAAATGTCATTTGCCAGTGTGATAGATAGAAGTTATTCATTAAGTATGCAAATTAGGCCCACATTTGCATATTTTCTATATTTTAACAGTCCTCGTTTCCTCATTTACAATTTCAATAGTCATATCATGGAACAAAGCGGATTTTAAAGTCGCCTCAATAATTATGCAAATTAGAATTTGATTTGCATAATTATAGCCCAATCATATTGAGCATCAGACAAGCTATCCACATACCTAAAATCATGACCATCAATCTAGGCCATCTTGTTATAGTATTTTTTCGTTAATTATGCAAATGAGGTCTTCATTTGCATAGTTCATATCAATTAATATTTCTCCCTTCCTCAGTTACATATGTCACATGTTTCAGAGTCCTATCACGGAATTTGGCAGATGTATTAACTTTCCTCATTAATTATGCAAATAAGATACTGGTTTGCATAAAAAGTATCTAATCGTGTACATCATCACTCAAGCTATCTATTTACCAAAATCATTACCATCCATCAAACCCTCCTTGAGTTATTCCCTTTCAAAGTCAGACGCAAAACCTGCTCATGCAGTCTTAAAAAAGTTGCTAGGGGGCCCAAACCCATACCACTTACTCTCTGTCCAAAGATCTATCTACCACTCAAAAATTAGTTCCATAGCTTGTCCAGAACACGAGATATCAACAAAGGAAGTTCCGCTGCAGTACCGTAAGAAGCCGTCAAATTCTAATCGTTTTTAGGTCTCATCAAAACCTACAAACATACCAAATACCAAAACAATCCATCCAGGCATTCTCGAGTTATGCTGGTCAACTACAGACACACAAACAAACGCTACCTTCTGCATAACCTTCCCGGCGAAGGTAATTTCCCAGTTTTCAAGCTTCATACTGACACCACCGTTTCAATTCTTTCTTAGCTATATTTTAGTCTATCCTACCTCACAAAACGCCAAGAAACTAAGGTCATCAAGAAACCGCAGTTTCCGCCATAACTCACCGTAATTCCCGGCCGAGGGTTCTAGATGATATGCGTAACCGCCGGAGACGCCACAGAACCCGCCGATATGATAAACAAAAACCCGGTCTTTACTCCGTGCATTATCTGCGACTTTCTTAAACACGTAAACACTCAAAATTAACAAATAGAATTCGAATGGTTCATAGATTAAGTCGAATATAAGAAAATTTGGTTCTTAATTTTCTTAATAAATCGCAATTGTACAAAGTCTTTGGGCAGACAAGAACTGATATCATATCTTAAATCACTATCATAATATTACCAACATCTACTCTCGAAGTGCAAAGGGTGTCCCATATCGGGATAATTTGACACTAACTAGTCATACCTCTGCACGTAGGAGAAGAACGAGTTTGCATGGCACCAGAGCAGTATTGGTGGTGCTTACTTAACATTGTATTTGGTGTGTGGCTCTCCTGCATCGTTTTACTCTTCTGGTTGCTTTGAACGACTACTAAGTTTTTCCCTTGTAAAGAAAGTTTTATTGTAATTTTTGATATTGATTACCTTCAAAGACAATATTTGATTGATGTTAAACTTGCCCATTGATTTACTTACAACAAAACTTGACGTGCCAGAAAGGTTAAATTAAGACCATGACTGTGAATTGTTAAATACATTTTTTTTAGTAGTTTAAATCAATGCTGCTCGCACATGTAATATATCTATTATTTGTAGTGCAGTTCCTGGAGAAATTCCGACGGGGTATTGGGACCTTTGCCAAAGTAGTGATTTAACCTACCTGGAAAAAGGGCAAAGAAATCGATTCAGTTCCCCGTGAGAATTCTTTTGAACTTGTGAAATTAAAGCAATAGATTTCCTGGATTAACGTTACCTCCATCCCAGCGCAGCAGATGGGCGAAGGTCAAGGAAGAAACCTGTCAGTAAGTTCAACTCTCTGTTAAAAGAAAGCTACCTGACAGTTCGACCGGCAGTTTTGTTCAAGAATGTTGGCTCGCTGATTTACAGACTCAAACATGCACATTCAGCAAAATGTTTTGACTTGTATAGATGCTGAGTAGGCAGAAAGTGGACGTGGGGAAACTAATCACGCTGCCATGTGTGGTAGTAGAACGCCTGTTGGTAAGTTATATAGATGGAAACTTTAATACTTTGATACCTTGCTAAATTGCTAAATACGTGAGTATAAGATGAGTGAATGAGGGATTGAATGAGTGAGTGAGAGGAATTGGCAGGTTTTTGATTAATCCCGATAGTGCTTGTACAATCAATTAATAGCCTGTCTTAATATCATTTTCAATCACTGCTCTAAAAGGGTACATGTATCCCACATCCTGCTCTGAACCACGTATAAAAGAGTGGTTAAAGCAAGCTGGTAAGGTAATGACAAAACAAGGAGTGTAACCTGGTCTCTGGAGGACCCACACGACAGCGGAACACAGAGAAAATAATTTTGCGCATTAGCCACCACTTAACTCTAAATATAGTGTCTTTATAAGCTTAATCGTCAAGTTTAAACATCGTTGCCGATTAAAGGCGAATGCTGCAAAAGCAGAAATGTAGGGTACAAAATATTCTCGGTACGGATAAAATGGCGTATTCACTATCAGTGGTTTAAAGTTAGCGGTTGAAACAAGGTAGGTGGACAGAAGGCATAACAAAAACGGTGGTATTAATTTCAAGTTCAAATGGATACCTAGTTATCAATATTGAATCTCTTCACCGATACCTGCAGGTAGACTGGTTATTGATGTACTGCATGCTTTTCGAATTGCATGTTCAGGCAGATATATATCTATATCATGTATTTTATGATTTTGATTAACAGCCAACGTTTTCAATACTTGAAGGCATCCATCTACCAACATCGGGTTGTATCTTATATTTTAGGACTATTGAGTAATGCATATGCAAGCTGCGTTGTATGGATCTTTTTATCACTACAGATATTAATGTTGTGATAAACTGTTCCGTTTTACCCGAACGCCTTACTTTAAAGCGTTCATCTTATGAAAGAAATGTCTATGACCTGATACATACGATAACAACAACAATGTATATAGAATAGTTACCGTTTCCATGACATCTTAAAGTCACAGCTTATGATTTGGCCTTATTTTCCAGATGCCCATAAGGGCGGAATAGCCCCGGCCGGGCAACGAAGCCACAAATCTGTTCGGAGAGAACGCTAAGTACCGGGAGGTGCCTCTCCGTGTTGCAAAAAACGGTACTCACAGAGTGTCCGACGGGGCCATAAGGGGGTTACGCCCAAAAGTGCAAGAAAAATGATCGCAAACTACCCGGCGGGGCCTCTTCTTCCTATCGTGACTGTAGCATTAGATTGCACTATTGGGACAAAATGGATCATTTGACACCAACTTTTTAAAAGCTAAGGAAGCAGGAGAAAATTATGTTGCATGGCTCCAGAGCAGTATTGGTGGTGCGTACTTAACTTTGAAAGTATCTAATTATCCATGCATGGCCATGGTCTGGAATTTGCTTTCTGGCACATCATGCTTTGTGCATTTCACCTAACCAAAGAGCACGATTAACATCAATCTGGTCTGTGTAGGTTAAAATAATGAAAAGTTTAAATAAAACTTTCTTGTCTTTGGAAGAGCGTAGCAGCCAGTAGCGTAAATAGCTGCTGCATTACAGCCACACACCAAACATAATATTGAATGAATGAAGACCTTTATTGCACGTTTCTGCCACACTTGGCTAAGTACAGGTCACAACAAAACAAAACAACAAGTACAGTTAATGGATACAAAAAGAATATGACTATCATTAGATAAATTCTATATAGATTATTCAAAACAACTTATAATGAAGAAAAATATCTAAGTAATGCAAATATGAGGGTCAGGAATACTGTCACAAGACTAAGAATCAGCTGCCACAAACTACATATTGAAACGGGAAGACATACCCGCACTCCTCTCGAACAACGATTATGTAAACATTGTAATTTGAATAGAATAGAAAACGAATGTCATTTTGTGGTAGAATGTGGATTATATACCAAAGAAAGAAATGAACTGTATAAGCTTGTAGAAAACTTATTTCCCTACTTCACACATTTAAGCACTGTACAAAAATTCATATTCCTAATGCGACTAGACAAACCTCCCATTGAAAAACACGTCTGTTCTTTTATATCTACTATAACTGAAAAGCGAGGAGAAGTAGAATTTATCTAATGATAGTCATATTCTTTTTGTATCCATTAACTGTACTTGTTGTTTTGTTTTGTTGTGACCTGTACTTAGCCAAGTGTGGCAGAAACGTGCAATAAAGGTCTTCATTCATTCAATATTATGTTTGGTGTGTGGCTGTAATGCAGCAGCTATTTACGCTACTGGCTGCTACGCTCTTCCAAAGACAAGAAAGTTTTATTTAAACTTTTCATTATTTTAACCTACACAGACCAGATTGATGTTAATCGTGCTCTTTGGTTAGGTGAAATGCACAAAGCATGATGTGCCAGAAAGCAAATTCCAGACCATGGCCATGCATGGATAATTAGATACTTTCAAAGTTTATATTGATGTTGCTCCCTCATGTTATACATCTATTCTTTGTAATACATTTCCTAGAGGAGTTCCGACGGGAATTGGGACGTTGCCAAACTAGTACCAGGAAAAAAAACCGACAAAGAAATCGATTCATTTCCTCGTGCGAATGCATTTGAACTTGTGAAATGAAAGCAATGGATTTCCGGGATTGACTTTAGCTCCATTTCAGAGCAATGAATTGGAGAAGGTCAAGCCTGTAACTTGTCAGTTAGTTCTACTCTCCGTTAAAAGCAAGGTTAGTGACAGTTCGACCAACAGCTTTGTCCAATAATTTTGGCTCGCTTTGTTACTCTCTTAGACGTGCACATTCAGCAGCATGTCCGACTACTATGCTATGCATGCTGAGTAGGCAGATTCTCCACGTTGGGACACTGACTCCGTTGCCGTGTTTGGTAGCATGCTTGTTTATTAGTTATATATCCTATAATAACGTTAACAGTGATACCTTACTAAATTGAATATGTGAGCATTTGATGAGGGAATAATTGAGTAAATAAGTGAGTGAGATTGTGACTCGGCAAGTTTTTATTCAATTCCTATAAGCATTCCACGGGTAGAAGTCAACGCCATCAGTGTTCCGTATAAAAGCTCCAAAAGCGTTGCCATGGTTGATGGATATGTATCCAAGAGCTTCTAGTGTCTACTTGAGTTCTATAAGGCGATGTCCTGGCACCATTTCTATTCAACATTATCATACATTGACTACCTTCCGAGGAGGGCTATAGCAGACACTGACTTAGGGATCATAACGCACCCAATGGCATCCAGAAGATATCCAGCAAAGCAGATCTGGACTTTGCTGACGATATTTTCTTCTTTGAAGCGAAAAGAACAACTGACCTCAACTGGCACAACTGCTACTGTGTTAGATCTTACCATCAGTGTGCCTAAAACTGAATACATGTGCTTATATGCCAACCCGGGTCCGTCCCTTCAAGTTTATTAAAATCCATCAAACAGGTAAAAGATTATAAACATATTATAGTAGCACTGACCTTAAGAGACGCAAAGCATTGGCAAGGGTTATCCTTTGGACATTAAATCATCTCTGTAGGGGTGAGTACATCCTAATTGTCACCGAAGTAAAACTCTTTAAAGGCTCATGTGTAATTGTGCTTGCTTGAATAATCACGAGGGACATCGAGAACGAAATTCTCAACTCCTTCGCTACTTCATGCTACAGCGTCATGCTTAATATCAAATGACTCGACCGGGTAACCAACATAAGCATCTATGAAAATACTAGAACAATACCTTTGAAATTCATAGAGCATGTGAGACTGAGGCAGTTACATTTTTTGGGACACATACTGCGCATGCCCGAAGATGAACCTACCAAACTGTATGCCTTTTACGCCCCAACTCACGTCAGACGCGATCGAGTACCCCAGCATGCCTCCTATCTATAGTTTATTTAGCAGCTACTGCGGGACAGTGATGGACAACTTGCACAAGGGTAGATTGTTCCAATGGCCAATGAAAACAGTCGATTGCAGTGCAGGATACCGATGATAATGTTTGTGCAATAAATGAATTGCCTAGCTATATATCATAAGTTCTTAGATATTAACATAGTTTTCAATCGCTGCTCTCAAAGTCCTAAGGTGACACACATCCTGCACTTAACGACTTGTAAAAGATTGGTTTGTAGCAAGATGGTAAGGTAATGGCAAAACAGGGTGTTAAACCAGGTCTATGTAGGTGCCATACAGAGATAATAATTTTGCGCATTAGCCATCCGTCCCCAACTCCCAGTGTTTTGTATTTAAATGCACAGTGCAAACATTGTTGCCAACCATAAGCGAATGCTGTAAGTATAAAAGTAGAAATTTAGTGTAAAGATGTTCGCAGTAAGGATAAAATGGCGTACTGTAGTTAACGGCATAACAAAAATGGTGGTTCGAAGAGTATCGGAGATTCTTTTTACCCAACCGGTAATTCTCACCTGCTAACGTTTCAATGTCTGTCAGACACCTTCATCAGAGCTTCTGACTGGAGTACTGCTTCTCACTGCTATAAGTAGCCGATGTAGGTGGCGCTTTTGCGGTGAGAACACTGTCCCAAATGTGGCTAAGTTTGTATCCCCCCTCGTCTCGGTTCATCACCGGTGTTGTCTTCCTTATACAGACTGCCTCCTTAATCCACCGGTTTACAAACTAAGCCACATTCATACTTTTAGGATTTTAAAACCGCACAAAATCGCCCATACGAAAATCCCCCCAGGTTCGCAAGCCTACATTAACTCCAGCCACGATTTTCAGTGAGTTATCACATTACAACAACGTCCTATTTTGCAGCATGAACGTTCCTATATATTGTGAAAGTGTTGTTTGAACTGAATGAATGGACTTTCAATGTCTGATTTTTCGGACCCTTATATTGCTTTGGTTTCTTTAACAATAAACATATTCACAAATACCTGCAGGTAGACATACTATTGATGAACTACATCCATTCCTATAGTGGAATGCGTTTTATGATCATGAGTAATAGGTAACGTTTTCAAGACTTGAAGGCTTCCATCTGGTTTCTCCAGCATTGAATTGTATTTCTGTACTTTAGGGCCGGCTAGGGTGAAAAAAATAGGGAAGCTGTATTGTAAAAAGCGTTTATTACTACGACTACCATTGGTGTTTAGTTTTACCCAAACTCATAAAAGTTCATCCTATCAAAAATTTGTGTGTCTAAAGTATCAGAAGATATCGCAATCCTTACGCGTAAAGGTGTATTTTTCTTTAGACGTAAGTGACGCAACCCGTGCCGGTCAAAATCCTGATATGCCATACCATTTGAAATGGCAGGTAGGGAACGTGTAAAAACTACAATAACCAAACCCCAGTGTTCCGCGGAAGACTCAAGCTATTTCATTACTACGTTTAGCACGTAAACGTAAAGTCCACTTCCCGAAATAAAGTGAAGATTATAAGTTGTTCGGAAAAGAGAAAAGGTTGTGAAATATGTATCAAAAGACTGGTTCACTGTGTACTTGGAAATTAATGTCTGTCCATGACGTCATACAAAATAGATATCTAAAAGGGTCTGTACTGTTTTGTTCCATAGACTTCACATACTATTTGAAATATACATTGACGCTGTATGTGCAGTTAGAGCGTTGCTTTGAGATAATCCATGTGTTTTTTATGGCGATTTATTTCAATGGTATTCGAGAAAAACGCCCTAAAACCAAATAGTTTGTGAAATAGCTTTACAGTCTGGTGACCACATGATGGCTTTTTCGATAATACAAATAAGCAAATTGTGTTTTTATCACACAATCAATCCGTTAAAGAATTCCAGAATCATATGCAGAAGCAGAGTTGAGACAAAATCTTAAACTTTTCTTAATTTGAATTCACAAGATAACGGTCGATAGTTACATGCACGTTAACTGCCAAGCAAGGTTCAGCAAGCCACTTTATCATAGCATCGCCAGGACAACGTGACAGTTCAAAGGGTTCTGTATCCACGCCTTTGGCACTCCGCATAAATGAATCTTATCAATGGCCTTCTCGTGATTGCAAGGTCGTTCAGAGCAGAATAATTGATACTTTGCCCTTGATATTTAGTGGCTGCTATGCTGTTTGGATGGATCCATGCGTACTTGCGGACAAGCGCAGCATATCCAATGTAACGCAGTGGTGCTTATCTAAGTGCATCCGCTCTAAAAATCAACTCACCTTTTGGTTATTATAGATTTAATTGTCCCCTCGGTTAATTTATCGTACTTCTGCTTTTAACCCTATTCAGACCCGGGGGGGGGGGGGTCTTTTGAGGCCCGCGCCAAATTTGATGTCACGTAACTCTTGAATGGCAAATGCTAGAGCCGCCAAACTCCGTGACTTTTTTTATAATTTACAGGAATTAGGAGAGGAGTGCCTCAAAAGACCCCCCCCCCCGTCCCAGAATGGTCTGAATAGGATTAAACCAGACGGGTTTGCCGATCATGGTGCGCATAGAAAGAAGTGCAGATGGTTCTTGTTTTAACCAAGCGGAAAGCTTCCTGGCCTGTTGAGAATACATAGTACATATCGGAAGCTGCATGTAGTGTACATCAGTCTTTCTGTCCAACACAGCGCTTCATGTACTCAGAAGGGCGGTTTTTATGCCGCTTTCGAATATTTTAGTGGGCGATGACTCAGATATGCTACCGATTCTGTATTTAATAGCGGCTGGTCAAACTATTATTTAAAGTCATATCCAGACCTGGCGTATGTAAAATCTGAGACGGGGGGGGGGGGAGTTATGAGCCCTTCCCTTCGCCCCCCCCCCGTAATGCTAACTATTTATCGTACGACCACCAAGTTTTCTGAGGATGGTGTACACATTTATTCCAGACAACTTGAATGGCAGAGATATCGGACTGTCTGGTGAGGGCAGAGCCTGGAACTGAAACAATATGACACACTGTTAAAGACGAAATTGGCAAATGTTGTATATATGCCAGAAACCCGTTACCATGGCAACATAAAAAATCATGAACTGACATGAATGATATATAATTGTTGCAAAAAACAATTTAGAAACACCCACGAAGTTATGCGGCTCTAGCAAAAAGCCGTTCAGAGCTTATGCGACATGACATTTGGCGCAGGCCTCAACCCCCCCCCCGTCTGAATAGGATAAACCGATTAAAACTGCAGCTGCAAGAATGTATTAATTTGAAGGTACTTTAACCTAGTACGAAAGCGATAAAGATGCAAGGCAGAAAAAGACGCAAGCAAAATACTAAGCAGACACAAAAGTTGGGCTGGTTAAGTTGGTTTACTCTGTGTAGAGTTAAAGGTCAAAAAGGCAAAGGAGTGCATGTAATTCGATCAGACTTTTGATCTTTTGGGAATGTATCGAACAACGCCTTTGCCGCAAGTTTGACACATATACCTGATGTCTTTTTAGTCTCTAGATCTGGTATTTATTTAAAGTGGTGTTAATTGTATTGATTTTCTAGTAATGCGTCGGGTAGGAAGCTAATATAAGTTCGGCAGTCAATTCCACCAGGACACAAAAGGACAGCAGTGAGGTATCTGTGGATTCGTAGCCAGCAATCGGTCACTTATCCAACCGAAGCGGGTCGATATCGAATTCCCCGAAGGACATTGTTCCTCAGCCTAAGCAGCTACGTCAATGTCAAAGCCGAGTATAGTAGAACCTAAAGCCCTCTGCATCTGCAGCAAGAAACTTGTGAAGAATATGGGTACTTCTGTGTATCTCTTTAGATAATGTCGGTTTTCTGACCTCTTGGTCCTATTTTTGCACAAGTGTTATCGTGGGGTCGTGTGGCGCAACGGCAGCGCGTTCGACTCAGAACCAAGAGGTCCCGAGTTCGAATCCTGTCATGTCACCGATCTTGTGCCCTTGGGAAAGGCTCTTTACACGAATTTCCTCTCTCCACCCAGGTGTAAATGGGTACCTGACCTGACCTGGTTGGGGAAGGTCGTATTGAGGTCACCGAATTGCAGCCACCTAGAACCGTGTGACAGTTCCACAGAATGCAAGTATAGATAAGATATTATGCATGTTGTGTTGCGGGTAATTTCTGACCAATAAAAAACATTATTGCTTTCAACCTCGAGCACAATCTGAATGTAGTGGCAACCAGGCGCAATTCAGGATCAATATACTGACCTGACCCTGACACACTTTGGATGCAATCTGTTCTTCAAAGGGCTTCGTTTATTTCCGAAATAAATAAGATAAAGGATAGTTCATATCATTGGGCTGGGAGGAACTAAACGTCATTTCTACCAGATGCATGAAGTTTGCCAAAACTAATCCGCACACAAATTCATCCAAGAACCCATCCACGGCAAGATACGAGTCGTTGATGGTGACCATTACTGCGACAGGAAGTCATTCATTTCCGCAGTTAGCATTTATCCTCGGCATCTCAAAAGGCCATTCGTGCATTTACGTAATGTGAAGGTTTTTCAGACTTAGCCAATCAAATTCCCAAAGTCCATTAGAATGTTGGGAGGCATAATGTTTTATTGATTACTTCCTTTATTGCTCATAATGGTTCAAATGCTATACTTTCTATTGCAGTTTGAACAGTTTCAGCTACGCCAGTGTTGTAAGTAAGTGTAGAAAACACAATCACTCTGAAGGTAATATTTTATTGGATGATTCATGGGCTGCTAGACAGTCAGGCATGCTAAGATATATGGTGTGGCTAGCATATGAATTAAAATCTTCAAAAAGAGGTGATTGACGTTAGCTGACCTCATCGTATCAATTTCAACTCCGGAGCTATGAATCTTCGTGGTGTCTGGCAATATTCTTGAACCTGCCATTTAGTGTATGTTTGGCCAAATATCGCAGGAAAAGTGTTGATCTGCAGTTAATTGAACCAGCTCCTTGCAGACTGATGTCCAAACTAAAGGCGAAATCCTTTCTCTTGTCACGTCTGTTATAGGGTGGAGTTCATTACCGCTTCTATAGCCCTTGTGTCACACAGGCGAGCAAGCACTGCAGCTGGGGACTAGTTGAATTGATATAAGTCCCTACATGTAGAACATGCACTTTAAGCATTTCGAGGCGGTAAATCAAACAACTCCAATTACCTGTTCCTCTATAGAAGGGACATTTCAGCCACACATGTCCCATTTACCTTGACATCTCTGAACTCCACCGTTTTTGATTGAGCCCTGTTCACTCTCTATTCATTACCACGCTCGTTTATCAGTACAGAGAATATGGTCCTTTTTCTCTTTAAACACCCTCTGTGCAATATCAAACACGAGGTTGTACTTTGAGCAAATCTTAGGTTCAGATTGTTCAAACATACGATCTAGCTATTATCTACAAATGGTTTAAGGTTTCTCATTCAAAGCTGGCATGTCGTTTGTTACACATTTATTATATCTATCACAGTATTATAACTTACAGTTAAAGAAACAACAGTAGCGTACGGATATCCAATACAATTCAATTATCATTAACAGAAGCAAATATCGAGAACATGCGTCTATAGCTTATATAGTTCAATAGACATATCATTCTACAAATAATTACACATCATAGTTGATGATTACAATACGTGTACATTTTGGCACATTACCTCACTGACGTTTGTCTGTGTGTCTTCGTTTGTCTTCGTCGGAGTCTTTAACATAATTTTTTCATGGCTTTGTCAGATCGATCTTGCAGCAGTCGGGCACCACGCTCTGCGCAGTGGTTGTCAGACTGCGATGCGAGAAGCCCCGAAACTGGAAGCGTGTCAGCATATCTTGTAGTAACTGGATGGACCAGACGAAACAAACTGGAATTTCAACCCCAAACGTGGAAGGAGAGAGGTTGACAGGTTAGTGTTTTGTGTGGGACTGGTTACGCCGTACACTGAGTGAATGTTTGCTCCATCAGCAAGTTCCCCTGTAGACAAAGGACGATATGCTTTGATGTAGAATATGCAATAAACAAAGTAATTTTTTCACGATAACATGTCAATATTTGGGATTTTGCTTGATATAACAGAAAAATGACATCGGTTTTGCAATGGTTTATGTACTTAAGCTTTGCTTGAAACCTTTATCATAACTAGAAAAGATTTGGAGACCTGAAACACTTCGTCATCTTGATGATTAAAAACGTTGATAACTCGGGCGTCTTTCTTTGGAGTAGTAGAAGAAAGGTGGTTGCCATATTTACTTTGTGAAAACAGGGAATTTTCTCTACTTGGTAATATTGAGTAGAGACGAGGGGGTTTATAATACGAAAACGTCCTTCGTCACGTAATGGTTCCACCAAGAGTGGTAGAGGGATGGAACAACCATCGGAACCATAGCCCCCTGAAGATTACAAGTCAAGCTTAGATGGGAAGCATTCATCTTATGCCGAGTTAAAAAGACTTCCTCGCACGGAGAGCATTTGTTAGCGCATCTTCAAAGTTTAATGCTCAAGGGTAATAGAGCTGCCAGTACACATTATCCGAAGTTTAAAGAAAACAAGGTTTCTGCATAAAGCTACATTGGGCGGTTTTAAGTATTTAATACATCTCCAACCACGTATACTCTCAACCGAGACTGAATTTTGAAAAATTAGATGTGAATGGTCTGGGTTCTAGTTTTACTCTGCAATATATGTTATATTAAAAACTAACAAGGTCGTAATGTGAAGATCATCATAAATGATTATGCAGAAAAGTCTAGATAACCGTGCTATATACTCCCGCTCTTTCAAAGGATGTGTTTGCATGAAGCTGAATTGTACTAATCTTAATCTTCAATTAAGCTGCTTAATCATGAAATTCATCACAAAGCACTTTATCACATTCCATTACATATTATGTTTTTTTAAGTATTGATACACCGTCAACCTGACTTTTATTGAGCGTGAGACGTTTCGTGTTAACCCTATCCGGACTGGGCTTTTTTGGGATAGCCCCCCCCCCTCATAACTTCTGAACGGTATGATGTATCATTCCCAAATATGTAGGCAGTGATGTTCATATAAAGTGTTATAATTTCTAGAATTTTGGTGACGTTATGACGTAATATGACGTAATTATGACGTCATTAATGTGGTTTTATTTGCTAAATAGGTAATTCCCGTAATATATAGGGGTATTAAACAAAATAGTATGAATTGTTGATTTTAAGGTATACCAAGACATATAACGTAAATGGTAACTACGTTGACGTCAAAATGACGTCATTACATGAGGTCACGTGTTGTTAGCGACCCCTTGGGATCCGCCATCTTGGATCGGCCATTTTGAAATTTTCAAAAATCCTTTTTTCTACTTATGACGCCATAAAACACTTAAAATAGGCTAGAAACGTCAATCTTATTATTTCTGGTAAAGAAAATGCCACGTAGTGACGATTTTGAAGGCGAAAAAGCCTGTTGATACCTTAAATATAGTGTAATTGTCCGCCATCTTGGATTTTGACCGATTACGTCATCAAATTAGCATAAATTATGAATATGAAATCATGAAAGTTACATCTTATTATATATGATGCTATACATATAGGAAAACTAGTGTGGTTGAGCAAGAAAATCTAAGAAATATCATTGTTTTAAAAAAATCTGTGATTTTTGCCTAAAATGCCTTTCAGAAACCGGTTGCCATGGCATCACGAAAAATGATAAACTTATACTATTATCATAATATTGTTGTGAACTAAATTTTAGGAAAAGTCACCAAGTTTGGTAGTCCTAGCATATGTCGTTTGGCAGTTATACGATGTCAAAGTGGGCGCGGGCACTTTTAGCCACCCCCCCGCGTCTGGATAGGGTTAATGCAGCGTTTGGGAATTCAGAATGCCCCTACATGTATAATGAATGTTTGTCTGTCTAAGACAAAAATCGATGAACAAAGCCGTTGTAATGGCCTGCAGGGGTCAGTAAAGGTGAGAGTTTATTGGCTTGAAGAATTTCAAGACCTAATAACGACTGAAACAAGGCATAGGCATAGGCATGGTTTGTTATACCCATTTTTATTAGAGGCTGCGACCGCTATGCGACCAATTGCCAAAAATTTGACAAATTAATACTCAAAGAATGACATTGATAAAAAACAAATTTCCCTACGTTGTGCGTGTCTTCTTGTCTTTTAGATCATCCTTTTACCTCATATTAGGCTGCACCAAGTAATTTTTATGGATGACGTCCGCGCGCGCATTGATTTTGGTCTGTTCCCAGAAAAAAAAACACAAGAAATTCCGCTTCCTGTTACTATGACCAAAAAGCTACGACAGTGCCGCAAATCGTAAGAATTTACGTAAAACTCGTCACGCGAAACGCATAATGCCACATAGCATGTGGGTTCGGTCGCTAAATATGTGAGCATAAAAGTGAAAAAGGGCGACAACGTCGTTGTTGATTGGTACGCTCTCGATGTCGGTCAGGGAGAGCTGATGTTCGCGCAACTGTACGAGAGACTTGTAGCGGCGAGTGAGTTTCGGCCGTACAATTTCAAGCAATTCTTGTCAAGATCAGCTACAGTGCATTTCTTCTGCAATGGCGATAAGATCGGGAGAGGCATTGGAGTTTACTCCGGCCTGCAGGTGGGGCAGGCAACCAAGCAGGTCGACAAGACAGCTGCCACAACTGAAGCTCCTAGGCCCAAGAGGTATGAAAAGTTCCGTTCTTTAGTCTGTTTTGGATCAAGTACCATGTACGAAAAAATCATAATCTGGGAAGGGGTAGTGTGAGATTAATGCATTCATGTATTCTGCATGGATAATGATCATTTATTCGTTTCTGGTTATTCATACTTGTTGGGGAAATATGTGTGTATTTTTTTTATTATGTTTAGCCATACCTAGTATGGCTCAACATATTGTTTTTGTTCATGTTCTTCTCCTGCCATATCTTCAAATGGAATCTACTCCGTCATTTTTGGGCCAAACGGCCTGAAATTTGGCATGTAGGTAAAGATGGCAAATACCCTCATGCGATTTAAATTTTGTTGAAACAGGCCTTAAAATCATTTTTATGGAGGTTTTTTGGGGCATTTCTAGACAATTTTTATATTTTGGGCTTCTGTGCCCTGGTTTTGCAAGCAAGTGACTTGAAATTCGGTACAAGGGTGCCTTGAACATGTCCCGACAGGACTTCAATCACATTTCTGGTGTACATCACTTCAGAATGCTTCATTTTGGGGACTTTTGGGCCCATTTTCAGACCAAAAACATGCCAAAAGTGGTATCCCCGTTCCATGTTCTATTTGCTGCTGGCCAAGGAATCCATGTTCTATCTAAGGATCCCCGCGTTTCATTTGCTACTGGCCAAAGAACGCGTGTTCTATTTAGGTCACCTGAGGTCATATTGCAGGAGCGCACGCAAGCCTTTGCAGTAAGAAGCTCTTGGGGTCTCACAGAACTTGTAGAGAGAATTTTTTTGCACGGGTGATTTTGGAACAGTCAATTTATGCATCGGGAGGGAGATTGGCGAAGTATGATGCTCTCGCAAATGTTGCCTTTCTACATGCAGTTAATATTTCGATTTGCCCAGGTATTATCTTGGGACAGCCCACTTCTTGCATGGGGAGGAGTATGGCTAAACATGCTGTATTTGCTCAGGGGCAAATGACGGCCTTTCTAGTTTCTAACATTTTTGGTCCATATTTGGCTCTTGAATAATTGCTATTATTCATTAGGATTTCTAAAGCATAGGTAGAAATGTAGTAATGCATGCGAAGAGTTAATCAGCAACTAATTTTGCCTTTTTAATATACTGTGTTTCTGCAGGCCTGCAAAATCAATGGGATTTGGAAAGAAATAGGACAAGACAACAACTGTTGTTCAACTTCAACTGATTTATTCAAATTATTGCTGTTTTCATGATGAATAAAAGAATTGCTAGATGCTACACTGTGTTCTCTCTTTCAATTTTTGTCCTAGCATGTGTCGTCGACTATTATATTTCAAATCTAGGCATCTTGTTTTTTTCGGCCCGTCTTGTTTTTTTTCGCGCTCTCGCATTAGATTTAGGGTCTCCAAAGGACGTCATCCATAAAAATTACTTGGTGCAGCCTTACCTCATATCCCAATTCTAAATTCAAGGGTCACCCAAATTTAAATCGAGGAACAGTCACCCAACGATCGTCGTCTAGTGAAGGGCGCCAATGCAAGCGTGTTGAGTTTATTGAGTATATTGAGATACCTTTAGCCCCTCTTGGGGGCTAATCTTCAAGGGCTCATAAACACTACCTATACATCACAAAATACATACATAAATTACATATTTACATACTGGTAAAAGCAGGTAGAATTGAAGAAAAGGATTGGTTGAGGTCAAAGGTCAGAAGCTAATTATGGCTGAAACCATCAGTCGACATATTTGGCAATAAAAAACATACCTGCAAATTACTACATAATTGCTACCTATTTACAAATCAAACTATCATTCCATCATCAAGTTAAAACCATAACGTCGCATACAATTGATCAACCAATTTCTTGAAGTGTCTTTCATCCGATACGGTCTTGAATTCCCTAGGTAGTGCATTCCATAACGTTACGGATCTGTAGCTGAACATGCTCTTTCCGCTGTTGTTCTTAGGTTTGAAAAGAGAACAAGGTACAAGTGATTTATAGATCTCATGTGGTATACCTGTCATAAAAATCTTAAAGAATAGCTTTAGAGTGCTGACGTTAAACCTTGCACACTGTATAAGGTAGATACAGGCATACCTTCTAACATAGGCTAAGTTTGATGATAGTTTTGCCATGTGACGATTTTGAAGGCGAAAAAGCCTGTTGATACCTTAAATATAGTGTAATTGTCCGCCATCTTGGATTTTGACCGATTACGTCATCAAATTAGCATAAATTATGAATATGAAATCATGAAAGTTACATCTTATTATATATGATGCTATACATATAGGAAAACTAGTGTGGTTGAGCAAGAAAATCTAAGAAATATCATTGTTTTAAAAAAATCTGTGATTTTTGCCTAAAATGCCTTTCAGAAACCGGTTGCCATGGCATCACGAAAAATGATAAACTTATACTATTATCATAATATTGTTGTGAACTAAATTTTAGGAAAAGTCACCAAGTTTGGTAGTCCTAGCATATGTCGTTTGGCAGTTATACGATGTCAAAGTTGGCGCGGGCACTTTTAGCCACCCCCCCGCGTCTGGATAGGGTTAATGCAGCGTTTGGGAATTCAGAATGCCCCTACATGTATAATGAATGTTTGTCTGTCTAAGACAAAAATCGATGAACAAAGCCGTTGTAATGGCCTGCAGGGGTCAGTAAAGGTGAGAGTTTATTGGCTTGAAGAATTTCAAGACCTAATAACGACTGAAACAAGGCATAGGCATAGGCATGGTTTGTTATACCCATTTTTATTAGAGGCTGCGACCGCTATGCGACCAATTGCCAAAAATTTGACAAATTAATACTCAAAGAATGACATTGATAAAAAACAAATTTCCCTACGTTGTGCGTGTCTTCTTGTCTTTTAGATCATCCTTTTACCTCATATTAGGCTGCACCAAGTAATTTTTATGGATGACGTCCGCGCGCGCATTGATTTTGGTCTGTTCCCAGAAAAAAAAACACAAGAAATTCCGCTTCCTGTTACTATGACCAAAAAGCTACGACAGTGCCGCAAATCGTAAGAATTTACGTAAAACTCGTCACGCGAAACGCATAATGCCACATAGCATGTGGGTTCGGTCGCTAAATATGTGAGCATAAAAGTGAAAAAGGGCGACAACGTCGTTGTTGATTGGTACGCTCTCGATGTCGGTCAGGGAGAGCTGATGTTCGCGCAACTGTACGAGAGACTTGTAGCGGCGAGTGAGTTTCGGCCGTACAATTTCAAGCAATTCTTGTCAAGATCAGCTACAGTGCATTTCTTCTGCAATGGCGATAAGATCGGGAGAGGCATTGGAGTTTACTCCGGCCTGCAGGTGGGGCAGGCAACCAAGCAGGTCGACAAGACAGCTGCCACAACTGAAGCTCCTAGGCCCAAGAGGTATGAAAAGTTCCGTTCTTTAGTCTGTTTTGGATCAAGTACCATGTACGAAAAAATCATAATCTGGGAAGGGGTAGTGTGAGATTAATGCATTCATGTATTCTGCATGGATAATGATCATTTATTCGTTTCTGGTTATTCATACTTGTTGGGGAAATATGTGTGTATTTTTTTTATTATGTTTAGCCATACCTAGTATGGCTCAACATATTGTTTTTGTTCATGTTCTTCTCCTGCCATATCTTCAAATGGAATCTACTCCGTCATTTTTGGGCCAAACGGCCTGAAATTTGGCATGTAGGTAAAGATGGCAAATACCCTCATGCGATTTAAATTTTGTTGAAACAGGCCTTAAAATCATTTTTATGGAGGTTTTTTGGGGCATTTCTAGACAATTTTTATATTTTGGGCTTCTGTGCCCTGGTTTTGCAAGCAAGTGACTTGAAATTCGGTACAAGGGTGCCTTGAACATGTCCCGACAGGACTTCAATCACATTTCTGGTGTACATCACTTCAGAATGCTTCATTTTGGGGACTTTTGGGCCTATTTTCAGACCAAAAACATGCCAAAAGTGGTATCCCCGTTCCATGTTCTATTTGCTGCTGGCCAAGGAATCCATGTTCTATCTAAGGATCCCCGCGTTTCATTTGCTACTGGCCAAAGAACGCGTGTTCTATTTAGGTCACCTGAGGTCATATTGCAGGAGCGCACGCAAGCCTTTGCAGTAAGAAGCTCTTGGGGTCTCACAGAACTTGTAGAGAGAATTTTTTTGCACGGGTGATTTTGGAACAGTCAATTTATGCATCGGGAGGGAGATTGGCGAAGTATGATGCTCTCGCAAATGTTGCCTTTCTACATGCAGTTAATATTTCGATTTGCCCAGGTATTATCTTGGGACAGCCCACTTCTTGCATGGGGAGGAGTATGGCTAAACATGCTGTATTTGCTCAGGGGCAAATGACGGCCTTTCTAGTTTCTAACATTTTTGGTCCATATTTGGCTCTTGAATAATTGCTATTATTCATTAGGATTTCTAAAGCATAGGTAGAAATGTAGTAATGCATGCGAAGAGTTAATCAGCAACTAATTTTGCCTTTTTAATATACTGTGTTTCTGCAGGCCTGCAAAATCAATGGGATTTGGAAAGAAATAGGACAAGACAACAACTGTTGTTCAACTTCAACTGATTTATTCAAATTATTGCTGTTTTCATGATGAATAAAAGAATTGCTAGATGCTACACTGTGTTCTCTCTTTCAATTTTTGTCCTAGCATGTGTCGTCGACTATTATATTTCAAATCTAGGCATCTTGTTTTTTTCGGCCCGTCTTGTTTTTTTTCGCGCTCTCGCATTAGATTTAGGGTCTCCAAAGGACGTCATCCATAAAAATTACTTGGTGCAGCCTTACCTCATATCCCAATTCTAAATTCAAGGGTCACCCAAATTTAAATCGAGGAACAGTCACCCAACGATCGTCGTCTAGTGAAGGGCGCCAATGCAAGCGTGTTGAGTTTATTGAGTATATTGAGATACCTTTAGCCCCTCTTGGGGGCTAATCTTCAAGGGCTCATAAACACTACCTATACATCACAAAATACATACATAAATTACATATTTACATACTGGTAAAAGCAGGTAGAATTGAAGAAAAGGATTGGTTGAGGTCAAAGGTCAGAAGCTAATTATGGCTGAAACCATCAGTCGACATATTTGGCAATAAAAAACATACCTGCAAATTACTACATAATTGCTACCTATTTACAAATCAAACTATCATTCCATCATCAAGTTAAAACCATAACGTCGCATACAATTGATCAACCAATTTCTTGAAGTGTCTTTCATCCGATACGGTCTTGAATTCCCTAGGTAGTGCATTCCATAACGTTACGGATCTGTAGCTGAACATGCTCTTTCCGCTGTTGTTCTTAGGTTTGAAAAGAGAACAAGGTACAAGTGATTTATAGATCTCATGTGGTATACCTGTCATAAAAATCTTAAAGAATAGCTTTAGAGTGCTGACGTTAAACCTTGCACACTGTATAAGGTAGATACAGGCATACCTTCTAACATAGGCTAAGTTTGATGATAGTTTTGCCATGTGACGATTTTGAAGGCGAAAAAGCCTGTTGATACCTTAAATATAGTGTAATTGTCCGCCATCTTGGATTTTGACCGATTACGTCATCAAATTAGCATAAATTATGAATATGAAATCATGAAAGTTACATCTTATTATATATGATGCTATACATATAGGAAAACTAGTGTGGTTGAGCAAGAAAATCTAAGAAATATCATTGTTTTAAAAAAATCTGTGATTTTTGCCTAAAATGCCTTTCAGAAACCGGTTGCCATGGCATCACGAAAAATGATAAACTTATACTATTATCATAATATTGTTGTGAACTAAATTTTAGGAAAAGTCACCAAGTTTGGTAGTCCTAGCATATGTCGTTTGGCAGTTATACGATGTCAAAGTTGGCGCGGGCACTTTTAGCCACCCCCCCGCGTCTGGATAGGGTTAATGCAGCGTTTGGGAATTCAGAATGCCCCTACATGTATAATGAATGTTTGTCTGTCTAAGACAAAAATCGATGAACAAAGCCGTTGTAATGGCCTGCAGGGGTCAGTAAAGGTGAGAGTTTATTGGCTTGAAGAATTTCAAGACCTAATAACGACTGAAACAAGGCATAGGCATAGGCATGGTTTGTTATACCCATTTTTATTAGAGGCTGCGACCGCTATGCGACCAATTGCCAAAAATTTGACAAATTAATACTCAAAGAATGACATTGATAAAAAACAAATTTCCCTACGTTGTGCGTGTCTTCTTGTCTTTTAGATCATCCTTTTACCTCATATTAGGCTGCACCAAGTAATTTTTATGGATGACGTCCGCGCGCGCATTGATTTTGGTCTGTTCCCAGAAAAAAAAACACAAGAAATTCCGCTTCCTGTTACTATGACCAAAAAGCTACGACAGTGCCGCAAATCGTAAGAATTTACGTAAAACTCGTCACGCGAAACGCATAATGCCACATAGCATGTGGGTTCGGTCGCTAAATATGTGAGCATAAAAGTGAAAAAGGGCGACAACGTCGTTGTTGATTGGTACGCTCTCGATGTCGGTCAGGGAGAGCTGATGTTCGCGCAACTGTACGAGAGACTTGTAGCGGCGAGTGAGTTTCGGCCGTACAATTTCAAGCAATTCTTGTCAAGATCAGCTACAGTGCATTTCTTCTGCAATGGCGATAAGATCGGGAGAGGCATTGGAGTTTACTCCGGCCTGCAGGTGGGGCAGGCAACCAAGCAGGTCGACAAGACAGCTGCCACAACTGAAGCTCCTAGGCCCAAGAGGTATGAAAAGTTCCGTTCTTTAGTCTGTTTTGGATCAAGTACCATGTACGAAAAAATCATAATCTGGGAAGGGGTAGTGTGAGATTAATGCATTCATGTATTCTGCATGGATAATGATCATTTATTCGTTTCTGGTTATTCATACTTGTTGGGGAAATATGTGTGTATTTTTTTTATTATGTTTAGCCATACCTAGTATGGCTCAACATATTGTTTTTGTTCATGTTCTTCTCCTGCCATATCTTCAAATGGAATCTACTCCGTCATTTTTGGGCCAAACGGCCTGAAATTTGGCATGTAGGTAAAGATGGCAAATACCCTCATGCGATTTAAATTTTGTTGAAACAGGCCTTAAAATCATTTTTATGGAGGTTTTTTGGGGCATTTCTAGACAATTTTTATATTTTGGGCTTCTGTGCCCTGGTTTTGCAAGCAAGTGACTTGAAATTCGGTACAAGGGTGCCTTGAACATGTCCCGACAGGACTTCAATCACATTTCTGGTGTACATCACTTCAGAATGCTTCATTTTGGGGACTTTTGGGCCCATTTTCAGACCAAAAACATGCCAAAAGTGGTATCCCCGTTCCATGTTCTATTTGCTGCTGGCCAAGGAATCCATGTTCTATCTAAGGATCCCCGCGTTTCATTTGCTACTGGCCAAAGAACGCGTGTTCTATTTAGGTCACCTGAGGTCATATTGCAGGAGCGCACGCAAGCCTTTGCAGTAAGAAGCTCTTGGGGTCTCACAGAACTTGTAGAGAGAATTTTTTTGCACGGGTGATTTTGGAACAGTCAATTTATGCATCGGGAGGGAGATTGGCGAAGTATGATGCTCTCGCAAATGTTGCCTTTCTACATGCAGTTAATATTTCGATTTGCCCAGGTATTATCTTGGGACAGCCCACTTCTTGCATGGGGAGGAGTATGGCTAAACATGCTGTATTTGCTCAGGGGCAAATGACGGCCTTTCTAGTTTCTAACATTTTTGGTCCATATTTGGCTCTTGAATAATTGCTATTATTCATTAGGATTTCTAAAGCATAGGTAGAAATGTAGTAATGCATGCGAAGAGTTAATCAGCAACTAATTTTGCCTTTTTAATATACTGTGTTTCTGCAGGCCTGCAAAATCAATGGGATTTGGAAAGAAATAGGACAAGACAACAACTGTTGTTCAACTTCAACTGATTTATTCAAATTATTGCTGTTTTCATGATGAATAAAAGAATTGCTAGATGCTACACTGTGTTCTCTCTTTCAATTTTTGTCCTAGCATGTGTCGTCGACTATTATATTTCAAATCTAGGCATCTTGTTTTTTTCGGCCCGTCTTGTTTTTTTTCGCGCTCTCGCATTAGATTTAGGGTCTCCAAAGGACGTCATCCATAAAAATTACTTGGTGCAGCCTTACCTCATATCCCAATTCTAAATTCAAGGGTCACCCAAATTTAAATCGAGGAACAGTCACCCAACGATCGTCGTCTAGTGAAGGGCGCCAATGCAAGCGTGTTGAGTTTATTGAGTATATTGAGATACCTTTAGCCCCTCTTGGGGGCTAATCTTCAAGGGCTCATAAACACTACCTATACATCACAAAATACATACATAAATTACATATTTACATACTGGTAAAAGCAGGTAGAATTGAAGAAAAGGATTGGTTGAGGTCAAAGGTCAGAAGCTAATTATGGCTGAAACCATCAGTCGACATATTTGGCAATAAAAAACATACCTGCAAATTACTACATAATTGCTACCTATTTACAAATCAAACTATCATTCCATCATCAAGTTAAAACCATAACGTCGCATACAATTGATCAACCAATTTCTTGAAGTGTCTTTCATCCGATACGGTCTTGAATTCCCTAGGTAGTGCATTCCATAACGTTACGGATCTGTAGCTGAACATGCTCTTTCCGCTGTTGTTCTTAGGTTTGAAAAGAGAACAAGGTACAAGTGATTTATAGATCTCATGTGGTATACCTGTCATAAAAATCTTAAAGAATAGCTTTAGAGTGCTGACGTTAAACCTTGCACACTGTATAAGGTAGATACAGGTATACCTTCTAACATAGGCTAAGTTTGATGATAGTTTTGCCATGTGACGATTTTGAAGGCGAAAAAGCCTGTTGATACCTTAAATATAGTGTAATTGTCCGCCATCTTGGATTTTGACCGATTACGTCATCAAATTAGCATAAATTATGAATATGAAATCTTGAAAGTTACATCTTATTATATATGATGCTATACATATAGGAAAACTAGTGTGGTTGAGCAAGAAAATCTAAGAAATATCATTGTTTTAAAAAAATCTGTGATTTTTGCCTAAAATGCCTTTCAGAAACCGGTTGCCATGGCATCACGAAAAATGATAAACTTATACTATTATCATAATATTGTTGTGAACTAAATTTTAGGAAAAGTCACCAAGTTTGGTAGTCCTAGCATATGTCGTTTGGCAGTTATACGATGTCAAAGTTGGCGCGGGCACTTTTAGCCACCCCCCCGCGTCTGGATAGGGTTAATGCAGCGTTTGGGAATTCAGAATGCCCCTACATGTATAATGAATGTTTGTCTGTCTAAGACAAAAATCGATGAACAAAGCCGTTGTAATGGCCTGCAGGGGTCAGTAAAGGTGAGAGTTTATTGGCTTGAAGAATTTCAAGACCTAATAACGACTGAAACAAGGCATAGGCATAGGCATGGTTTGTTATACCCATTTTTATTAGAGGCTGCGACCGCTATGCGACCAATTGCCAAAAATTTGACAAATTAATACTCAAAGAATGACATTGATAAAAAACAAATTTCCCTACGTTGTGCGTGTCTTCTTGTCTTTTAGATCATCCTTTTACCTCATATTAGGCTGCACCAAGTAATTTTTATGGATGACGTCCGCGCGCGCATTGATTTTGGTCTGTTCCCAGAAAAAAAAACACAAGAAATTCCGCTTCCTGTTACTATGACCAAAAAGCTACGACAGTGCCGCAAATCGTAAGAATTTACGTAAAACTCGTCACGCGAAACGCATAATGCCACATAGCATGTGGGTTCGGTCGCTAAATATGTGAGCATAAAAGTGAAAAAGGGCGACAACGTCGTTGTTGATTGGTACGCTCTCGATGTCGGTCAGGGAGAGCTGATGTTCGCGCAACTGTACGAGAGACTTGTAGCGGCGAGTGAGTTTCGGCCGTACAATTTCAAGCAATTCTTGTCAAGATCAGCTACAGTGCATTTCTTCTGCAATGACGATAAGATCGGGAGAGGCATTGGAGTTTACTCCGGCCTGCAGGTGGGGCAGGCAACCAAGCAGGTCGACAAGACAGCTGCCACAACTGAAGCTCCTAGGCCCAAGAGGTATGAAAAGTTCCGTTCTTTAGTCTGTTTTGGATCAAGTACCATGTACGAAAAAATCATAATCTGGGAAGGGGTAGTGTGAGATTAATGCATTCATGTATTCTGCATGGATAATGATCATTTATTCGTTTCTGGTTATTCATACTTGTTGGGGAAATATGTGTGTATTTTTTTTATTATGTTTAGCCATACCTAGTATGGCTCAACATATTGTTTTTGTTCATGTTCTTCTCCTGCCATATCTTCAAATGGAATCTACTCCGTCATTTTTGGGCCAAACGGCCTGAAATTTGGCATGTAGGTAAAGATGGCAAATACCCTCATGCGATTTAAATTTTGTTGAAACAGGCCTTAAAATCATTTTTATGGAGGTTTTTTGGGGCATTTCTAGACAATTTTTATATTTTGGGCTTCTGTGCCCTGGTTTTGCAAGCAAGTGACTTGAAATTCGGTACAAGGGTGCCTTGAACATGTCCCGACAGGACTTCAATCACATTTCTGGTGTACATCACTTCAGAATGCTTCATTTTGGGGACTTTTGGGCCCATTTTCAGACCAAAAACATGCCAAAAGTGGTATCCCCGTTCCATGTTCTATTTGCTGCTGGCCAAGGAATCCATGTTCTATCTAAGGATCCCCGCGTTCCATTTGCTACTGGCCAAAGAACGCGTGTTCTATTTAGGTCACCTGAGGTCATATTGCAGGAGCGCACGCAAGCCTTTGCAGTAAGAAGCTCTTGGGGTCTCACAGAACTTGTAGAGAGAATTTTTTTGCACGGGTGATTTTGGAACAGTCAATTTATGCATCGGGAGGGAGATTGGCGAAGTATGATGCTCTCGCAAATGTTGCCTTTCTACATGCAGTTAATATTTCGATTTGCCCAGGTATTATCTTGGGACAGCCCACTTCTTGCATGGGGAGGAGTATGGCTAAACATGCTGTATTTGCTCAGGGGCAAATGACGGCCTTTCTAGTTTCTAACATTTTTGGTCCATATTTGGCTCTTGAATAATTGCTATTATTCATTAGGATTTCTAAAGCATAGGTAGAAATGTAGTAATGCATGCGAAGAGTTAATCAGCAACTAATTTTGCCTTTTTAATATACTGTGTTTCTGCAGGCCTGCAAAATCAATGGGATTTGGAAAGAAATAGGACAAGACAACAACTGTTGTTCAACTTCAACTGATTTATTCAAATTATTGCTGTTTTCATGATGAATAAAAGAATTGCTAGATGCTACACTGTGTTCTCTCTTTCAATTTTTGTCCTAGCATGTGTCGTCGACTATTATATTTCAAATCTAGGCATCTTGTTTTTTTCGGCCCGTCTTGTTTTTTTTCGCGCTCTCGCATTAGATTTAGGGTCTCCAAAGGACGTCATCCATAAAAATTACTTGGTGCAGCCTTACCTCATATCCCAATTCTAAATTCAAGGGTCACCCAAATTTAAATCGAGGAACAGTCACCCAACGATCGTCGTCTAGTGAAGGGCGCCAATGCAAGCGTGTTGAGTTTATTGAGTATATTGAGATACCTTTAGCCCCTCTTGGGGGCTAATCTTCAAGGGCTCATAAACACTACCTATACATCACAAAATACATACATAAATTACATATTTACATACTGGTAAAAGCAGGTAGAATTGAAGAAAAGGATTGGTTGAGGTCAAAGGTCAGAAGCTAATTATGGCTGAAACCATCAGTCGACATATTTGGCAATAAAAAACATACCTGCAAATTACTACATAATTGCTACCTATTTACAAATCAAACTATCATTCCATCATCAAGTTAAAACCATAACGTCGCATACAATTGATCAACCAATTTCTTGAAGTGTCTTTCATCCGATACGGTCTTGAATTCCCTAGGTAGTGCATTCCATAACGTTACGGATCTGTAGCTGAACATGCTCTTTCCGCTGTTGTTCTTAGGTTTGAAAAGAGAACAAGGTACAAGTGATTTATAGATCTCATGTGGTACACCTGTCATTAAAATCTTAAAGAATAGCTTTAGAGTGCTGACGTTAAACCTTGCACACTGTATAAGGTAGATACAGGCATACCTTCTAACATAGGCTAAGTTTGATGATAGTTTTGCCATGAGATGTTTTATGTGGAGGTTCCAAGAAAGCGATGGTTCCTCAGGAGGGCTGATTCAATTACCTGTTCAGCCTTCTCTGAGCCAATAACTAGGTTCAGGGAAGTGTCTGGTAAAAGAGCATTCCTGCGTGTAGTACCAAATAACATACACTTTGTTTTCAATACATTCATAACTCTTGCCACCTTTAAAAGATCAAGTCGTAAAGCTGCCACAATAGCAGTAACTGACTTGACTGCCGTGTAAAGTGATGTATCTTAGACATAAATTTCAGTCGTGCATTGAGGTTCTGAGTTGAGTCTCCGAACACAATCTTATTTTGATTTAAAAGGTATCATTCAGTCCTTATCTGACTGGTAGGATGACATCATTATCCGTCTTAATCAAAACACGTGCCCTTGTTCACATATTTTCTAGACATTAGGCATGGTTATCTGCAAACATGTTATCTTGAGATGGCTAACTTTAAAAACATCAATAGAGAATCAGACGCAGATCGTTTCAACATTTGAAAATGGAATCTTGTTAACGTTAGTAAATCGGATGAAAGTTTTTTTTAAAGGAAATTGGACGCAAGGCAATTGGGTCTAAGACCTTTTCATTAGAGCACAGCCATCTGTCCTTAGCCAATCAGGAGCGGGTATTTTGCTGTTTGAAATCCACATACACAGCCAAAGTTAGTTAGAGCATCTCTCTCCCTTGAGGCAGAGGTGCTCTAGCATAAAGTCTGGCTCTCCACTGGCTGAGACCAGATCCCAGGTTGGTTATAGCACCTCTGCCTCAAGGGTAGGAAATAATGGTCACTCCTTGGTACTAGCCTGTCACCTCAACTGAACCACAGAAGTAAAACCACATGTGGACTGGGGATTATTCTAAGAAAAAGAGACTCACAAACCCAAACATTCATATTGGCATATTGTGTTTGTTTCAGTGTATATGTCAAACTATTTCCCAATATGTATGCTTAGCTTTGCTTCGGACAGATGGCTGTGCTCTAAATCAGTTCAAGGATGGACGGGATTGTTTGTGAGGATATATCAGAGCCCGCCTCCCACGGAGCTTGTTGGCATCCTCGGGCTACGCCCTCGGGACGCCAACAACCTCCTCGGGAGGCGGGGCTCTGATATATCCCCACAAACTCGCCCGCCCATCCTTGAACTAATACATCGCTACCTTCAATATTCCTTACGCCAGAGTGGATACCAGCAGGAAACTAGTCGATTTTTCAATTGGCATAGATGTAGTCCTGCCTTTGTAACAGTCGACTATGGATATGATATGATACAGGATAACCGATATGAATGAATACGAAACTACTGCTATATCTGCATGTTTCTACGTGCTAAGTTTTCATCAAGCCACGAGTGTAATCTATATTATTTTAATGTCATTTGATCTGTTTTTGCGCTATCATGCGGTTAATAAGATTGATTCTATTCATTATCAATTGCATTCGTCCCCTGTTTTCATTTAACCGTGCTACAAATACATTTTAGTATCGTATTGTACTTAGTACAGTCTTTCCTAAATATTGGTTAATCGATGACATAAGGTTATGACAATGCAACTTATCTCTTTTTGCAGACTTTTGGCTTTGATATATAATTACATTGCGATCCCATCACCAATATTATATGGACTTGGCTCCATATGGTAACAAGATGTTGGTTTTTATGTAGATTCCTATGATATGCAAGAAACCTATTGCAAAATACCTACGCACACACAAACACCCAGACACACACATAGCTGAATTTCTTTCTCTCTCTCTCCATCTCTCTCTCCCTCTCTCTCTCTCTCTCTATATATATATATATATATATATATTTATTGTATTTATATTCGTGTGTGTGTGTGTGTGTATGTATCTCTCTCTTTCTCCAATCTAGCCATCTTTCTATATTTCTATTTGATTATAGATTGGAATCTTGCAGAATCGCTAATATTCGCTTAAAAGACAGTCGGGGTTTTTTCTAACTTCGATTCGTGTCACTTTACATCAATCGGTTGATTCTAAACTCAGCATGCAAAAATAGGAGGCTACCCAAACATATTCCTTTTTGCGTTTTTGTCGATAAAGACTCAGATAGATAGCCTAGGTAACATTCTCAGTAGTAACCACTGGCTCAATCGTTTCGTTTGCTTTGTACATAAAAATAAATTCCTACCAACCAGTTCTACTTCTTTGTTATACATTAATACAATGCGTCCCGGAGGCTTTTTGTTGCTGTTCCCATTGAATATGTGCATTCTAGACAGGAATGTTGACCTTATTTTCTTCTTATCGTCTTAGAATGTTCACTTTTGTCGTGTTATCTATTTTTCATCAAACGAGGGAGCGTGACTTAACCTGACTTACAGTTCACGAGACTTTCAATTGTCATGAGGAATGTGTCAGTCCCAGCGTTAGTACTAACCATATTTAATGCTTTCAGGGCAATGCCATTCCATATTTCGGATTAATGTAAATCAAACAGACAGAATTGGATTGCCGGTTTTTTTTTTATCATTCAAAAGTTGAATGCGACATGGATATATAGGAATACGCAATTTACAACTTACATGTAAACGATTGGTTTCTAAGAAATTCTAATAACTGACAATTCAAAAGACGCGGAAAATTACTTTCAATATGCACAACTATGATCCTGGATAATAATTCCAGGGGAAATGTGCACTAATTATGTATATATAAAGCGCTACACATGTATGTTATTCCCGGATGACTATATCGATAGTTTAGATACCAGTCAACATGCAACTCACCTGGTTGATTCTAGACCATCGCAACACGTATACAGCTACATGATCTAGGAGAGCGTTTCCAGACAAACCCTGAATATACCATTGTCTACATGCTGGTATTACCATGGAATGGATGTGAGCCGTCAATTTCTGTGGAAAATATGCAGATAATCAAACACTGAATTTACTTATCAAACTTTGTCCTCTTGGTTCTACTATTACTTTGAAAATAGATTGCATTTCAAACGTACCAATTGCTTTGGTTTCAGCTTGACCCCGCAGCCCTTACTTTAATTCTCTTTGTTAGCTGGTTTGCTTTAGAAAACTCTTGTAACGCATGCCGTGTCATTTTTAGCGCACATATTTAAGTGGTCCATCTACTACGCAGTACCCTCATGTGTAATAAAACGGTCTACATGTTCAGGCTTTGGTATTCATAGTCCCGTTTAACAGCTCTAAAACGATGGGCAGTCACGGAATTCTTTCATCATGAGCCGTGCAGCCTCCCAACTTCTTTTGGCAAAGTAGCCAGCGAATACTTAAAGATACTTATCACCTACAGATCTCAAAAATCGATCAACAGTATTTTGAAATTTCTCGAATGCAACTCTACAATCTTTAAGGTAGATGGTCTATAAAAACCTTAGCAATATCCTCGGAAATCACACCATTCATCCATTCACTCGTCATCTAGTCTGCGTCATCTTCATTTCATTTCTCCAAACAAATCTTCTTCATGTGACCCTTGGCCTTAAGTGGCTTTCTATTCTTAATGGTTGGTGACCATCATTATGAACTAAGTCCGTTGGCACATCACTGCATTTCAATGCAGCAAGTACCTTATACCGATCGATAGTATATGCTACACTTAGGACCAAAGAAAAGTTCGTATCTCGCAAATGTAAACCTTTTTCAAAGTAGATGTCCTCGGGAGGATCGCAGTACCGCCAGGCAAAGTTACGTTCTTGCCGACCCTATTGATTATTGATACAGATGTCTTATTGCATTCCCTGTGAGATACATTAACAGTCTGCCCGGATTACGGGCCCTAAAGGAGGGCAACGGAGGGTCATGAGAGGCACATTACACGTGGGCCAAGGAGCACAGACAATTTGATACTGATAATGGAACAAAAATCGGTTTCCTTACTACTTAATTTGCTTCACCTTGACATGTACATACCAACCACTTACCAAGACACGCATGTTCTAAAAACAGCTACCAGGCTGTCAACAAAAAACGGATGCATATGGTACATTATAACGGACCAGCGTAATAGGAAAATGAAAGGATCTGTCTGAAAATATTATTCATACCATGTGTATTTGAACTCAATGTCCACGAGGGCATAGTGCTAAGACTGTTATCCTCTCGGCTGTCAAGGTACATTAAGAATAACAATATTTAAGTTGGCTATTTTACTGATTATGTATCTTCATATTTTTATTATCTTGTGGCCTATGTGACCCACCGTTACATTTGAATAGATATGGTTTGTTTTTCAGAACAAATTCTACCGTAAGCATTTGATTTTCATTAACAGTACGGCAAATTGAATATCAAGAATTTTAACGTTACATTTTATTTTTACCAGGAGCTTCTTTGTGCCGTTTTTAGCCATATGGCATTTTGTTCACTATACAATGTACTAAGGACGTAATAGATCTTATTAGCTGTCGTTACCTTAATAATTTTTTGAAAAGGATTTCTACAAAGCAACATGTATCCCATATGATCGACCGCTGCAGTGGGTGAACTTGCCTGATGACTTCTCATACATAATGGATGCCAATGTGCCGTATTTCTGACCCTTTAATACTTTGGTCTGATGCTTGTATGGGTTACGACTGCGACATTGTATGCCACTTGCTCGTTATTTTGCTTTCAGATCAATTCTCCGGTGACTGAATAATGCCCTCGAATGCTAGTGCTAGGACTGAATACGTAATTTAAAGACGCAGGGACCTATTTTGATCCCGCCAATGTCAATTCAAATCAGTAATTCTTACAATGGATTCTTTACTAGCGGGTAAGCGATTGTACTTATCAGTGTCTCCTTATGATCATTTAAATGGGCTAAGTAGGATTCATTAATAGCACATTCCAATGTAGCATGGTTAAAGTTAGTTTGTGACCTTAAACATCGGAGGGGTTTATATAATTGATGTTTCCGTAAATGAGATGCAATCTGCACAAGGAGGTCACAAGGAAAATTGTCGAAGGTTAGAATCTTGATGACATTTGGATCAAAGTTGATTAACCAATGCAGTGACCTGGTGATTGCTGGTCCTAATGGTTCCAGTAAAATATTTTTTCCCAATACCAACCAATAGCGGTTCGAAAAATTGCATGTTGAAACGGGAGTCGATCTAACAGCTGTCGAAATTGATATATTGTGGTGGGTGTGAAGAAGGTGATGGATTGTATTGTGTGACAATGTGTATTGCTGTTGTTGCTGATGATAATTGATGTAGATAAATCTAATGATCTCTCAAAGTTCTAACATTTTCGACATTTTACTTCATGTGTTTACTCGTGTGTAAGTCTTACAACTTGTACGATGTTTTTCTCTGATATTTGCCTATTTTGTAGAATGTATACTCCAAAGGTTGTGTATGGTCCAATCCAATAACTTCATAGTATTGCTATCATAGCAACAACTTATTGTTGCGTAGTAAAGTAAGATGCCAAATTTGTTTTAGATAAATAAGGTATTCTATTATGGTCGATGTACGGTCGCTCAGCGATCGTCGTCTAGTGGAAATGGCGCTGGAGGAATATATTTGGCCTAGTGGGGAGCCAAGTTAGATCGTCATATCACCCTTGACTACAAAATACAAAGGCAATCTTTAACTTTATTTGAATTGCAACAACAGAGCGCAGTGGATGCTGTAATTATGGTGTTGTGAATCACACTTTACAAAGCATATGCAATACAACACAAATCGAGACAATAGATTGAGAATATAATACACAATGAGAGCCAATCTGCATAATGAATTTTATGACATCTGAAACCTTTGCCAACTGATATAATAAGTCTCACCAAGGCCCTCATAAAACTGCTCCACTGTGGTCTTACCATTATCCCTAGCATTGTCTTTATAACTTATAAACTGTAGATGATTGATGAAAATATCTTCCACGATAATTTTGGGCAACGGCTAAATGCAGTTATTGTGGTTTTTATATAATTTATTACTTGACTACCAAAGTGATCGTTAAATGTGAAGCGTTTCACCTTAAATACGTTTAAAGTGTACTGTACTTCTCAGAGCGTGACTGGGGCAAATTAATGACGTCATGAAGTATTGTTTCTGAAAATTGCTACATTTGTCATGTGTAGAAAAAAACTTTTAAGATTTGTTTAAGTGTGCTCAAGGTCGGTGTGATTTTTTTTCTGATTACGGTGCATCGGTAATTGGAGCCACAGATGGTAACGCTTTAAAAGCTGGCGTCTTCGACGAAAGGCATGAGATATGCTTTTCTAGCTGTAGGTTCTTTAGATATTGATTATTGGAGTGTTTTTCCAAACTCGTTAGGATAAAGTCAGTCGTTGACGACCAATTCAACCATTGGTCGTGGTCGACACACAAAACCTGTGGTCGAAACACCTGTTATGTGATATTGGCAGGGGCACAAATGGACACCTGCTGACTAGGAATTGTATTGAGACTTACATGTAAACTTTCAAGTAGAATTCTTGCCATATTGCTTATCATCATAATTCAAATTGAAATGCATTATATACCAATTCCTTCTCCTTCTCTTTTGTGAGGTCAAAGGGTATCTACTATTTGAGCGAATCAAAATCATTAGATGTCAAAAACACTATACGGCAGCAGTACCGTATGAAGTCAATAGAAATACAAAAAGTATCAACTAATCAACCAACAAACTAAAAACAATCAACCAACCAACCAACCAACAAAAAAACCAACTACCCAACTAACCAACCAACCAACCAACCAACAAACAAACTAATCTCCTGGTAATGAACAGTAAAAAGGTACCATGTTGTCTTCTTTATATGTTTAGCTGCCAGTGATATCATAATCCATGAAAAAAATATAAGATATACAATTATCTTAATTTGCCAACAATGACATTAACGAGTTACGTATCGGTACAGAGTAATGGTTAAAATGTAATATAAGATTATGTCTGTATCTCTAAATGTCTACTTGAAAGTTTTTGCAGGGCGATGAATAACTCAACCTTCGTGGCGCAGATACCTTTCCCCCCTGAGCATCAGTTAGTACTTTCTTTAAAACCCCAACTATCTATGTAATATGTATGTATGTATGTGTCGAAATCAACTCAAACGCTGAATATTTGACAGGCTACAAGCCGTTTGTCTAAGAGCTTTGTCCTGTTCAGGATCTATAACAAGATCAGAAGAGCCCAAAGACACGCTTGGAGTAATGGCCAGGTACGTACCAAGCGGGCTTACTGCGCACATCTGAAGGGCAAGCCCGCTGGTGCAAAGTAGACAGGTTGGCAGTACGAATCAATTGTTTCCAACCTTACGTGCTGACTAGGGGTGGGTACCGGTACCGTGTACCGGTACAAAACCGGTATTTCTTAATGGACCGGTCCAAAAAAACCGGTCCGTAAAAAATCAGTGGACCGGCCTATGGACCGATTAGAAAATTCATAGTACCAGGCTACCAGCAGGCGGCCACATAACTGGTCTAAGAATATATATATATACAAAACAGCAGATTTAACGAGTCGTTTTAGAAGACGTTAGCTGTGAATCATATCTAGAAACACTTAAAGGATGAGTAAACAGACGGCGAGAAGAGAATAGTTGTAATCTTCAGACAAAGTGCAAACCTAAGAAATTATATCGTTCCAGACATGACGTTTGGAGACTTTTACGTGTGTCTCGATCTCCAAGATATGATGTACTGCGACACTACCATAACCAGGTACAGGTACAGGTCCGGACCTGGACCTGACCCTCTGGACCTGGACCTGGACCGGACCTGAATTTTATGTACCGGTACCCACCCCTAGTGCTGACCTCAGGATATGTCGCCAGACTCTTGGAGAGTAGCTCACTGAATGCATACATTTTTGTTGTACCAGGTTTTTCAACTGTGATTTTTACTGTTCATCATTTACCTATTCCATGTCAATGATTCTTTATTCAATTGCATTTGGCCTTTGTTTGCCAGCTGTGTACTATCATACTATCATATGGTAGGTTTCAAACATACAATTTGTAATTGTTGCGCAGCAATGTCCTAGTCTTTTTGAAGACAGTAGTACAAACACACATGAAACTTCCTTTACTTTTTTTACAAAAATAAAGTGATTTAGCAACCCACGAATCATACTGCCCCTACCTTCCGTTCATAGAAGTATCAAATATGTACCAATCTATATTTATCTAATACATTATGGAATACAAAGTTAAGTGAATCATGGAATATTAAAAAAAAGTGATAGATTGTCTACTTAAGCCAACAAGCTCAATGTTTTTAGATACAAAGTATACATAATTTGGTATTGCTTCAAATATGTTTAGCTTCAGAATTAATTGGTTTCACACATATGAGAAATTGATGTTCAAAAGGTTGAAAAAATGACGGTTGCGCGGTCAAAAGAAGCTCTGAAATGGCCGCACCGCTGCGTCCTTCCCATTGAGGTATCAGTACTGTGACTGTTACGAGCAATTTTGCTGTCACAGGGGAACAACCTTGATGACAGAATGGCATATGCAAGATCATAAATCATAAATTAAAAGGCAAATATTTCGTGTTCAAGCAAAAAGACTTCTAAAAAGGAACATAAATCGTGTCATAAAACATGAATCAATAAAGTGGAGTAAGCTTTTCATCATGAACAAACATGGGCAGGTTAAAATCTTTTATATGGCCATTGATGCGTCGAAAGTGAAATTTGAATAAGTAGACGAAACATTAAGCTTAAATCGCCAAACATTTGCATTTATCGAGATAAGTGTAAGTGTAACCCGGTGAGCTATTAAGGCAAGTCGTGCCGCAAACACACTGCTGTACTAGCTGCTATCAATACGCTTCTCGTTCGTCTAAAGAAGAATATACTGCCAACGCAATTCAATTATCCATACCCTTTCTATTATAAAGACAAACGTACTGCGATGCATTCTTGTCAAGTTAATAGACCTTCTCCTTCACTAGATGCATGCTTCTGAGTGACCAGTATTGTCGCCGGTTCAATTAATGGAAAAGCCCGGGCAGAAAACTTTAGATACAATCCAGTTTGTTTGTTGAAAAAAAAATCAGGACTTATGAGAACAATTGGATTTCGTTACCGCTTTGTTGACTACTTCGTTACTATAGTTGCCAGACGTCATACATATACGGTCATGCTGATATTTCAACCGTCTTTCAGTCCGGTAACAAAGAAGACTTAGCAATGTCGATCACTCTCATTTAAGCAAATGAAGACTTAATTTGCATCATTGATGACAAAATGCACTATAATGTAAGATTGGTAAAAGGTATCTGGTGTCTGCACCAGTCGGTAAGTTTAATATTATTAGGCGAAGACATGAGGTCTTGTTTTTAATTTACCTGCAAGTATTTGTTTGTTATTTGAAATGATTTTCACGTTGTTATATTGCTGAGGATGGCTTTTGGCCAAATTGAACATAATAGATTTAGACTGGTGACTCTTTGTTGGAAGTCGGTAAATATTTTTGCAGTTTACGATGGCGCAGGTGGTTACAAAGCTATGGTCAGTTATCCCTCAGTCATTGCCGTATGAAAAGACAGTATTTCAGCTACCGAAGCAGCTGCTACCCACGGCGAAAGGTGACCTGAATCCAGGTCAACTGTCATCAATTCTAACGCTTTACCGGTAGTCAGTAGCTCCTAATTCTTGACGTATATCACCGTAAGATGTGAATATACGGTTGCCACAGTCTGCATCTTTGTAGCAGGCACGTTAGAGCTCCAGAGCAATGACCTCATGCCACCAATAAGTTTATGATTAGCATTTTCGCCCCGGCCGGAAACATCACAGTCTCCGTTACATTGAACTTGGGCTATGTTTAAGCTCATTAACAGCAATAGGTAGACACAATTACAACAAATTTGTGAGCTAGGTCAAAATCTCCTAACTTGTACCTCTGGGTGCACACAGTTAACGACCTAAAATCTTGTCCTTTCCGTAATTGCATTGCCCCATTAGGTTGCTATGTAATGTTTTGTCATGTGGTGACCGTTGAAATAACTTACACTGCTTAACATTTGTATGTTCTACATGAGTACGTCGATGTATACAAGATGGTAACACAAATGTAGACCGTAAATGCATGACAAAACAATATTTGTCATCAACTTTGACTTTGGATTGTACCAGTACTTACGATACATTTGAGTTTGACTGAAGTGGCTATATGTGCTTCTTTAAGGGAAACTAAAAATGGTACAGTAACTCTTCCTTTTGATTTCTACCTCTGTTTATCATCGGGTATCATGATCGAATAATTATGTACGTTTTGGGAATTATTGTTGGCTTTTACCTGGACATTTACCTGAATAAAACGATAAGTTAATGGTCCCTTGATTAAATATTCAATTCATTCTCCTTTCGCAAGGGGGCATATTTGTTTGCTTTTACAAGAACGACTGATTTTTTTGGTCATAACCAAAACTTCTTATAAAGTATTTAAAGATTGCAAAATTCAAACACTTGAAATCTTTATCAAACCTTTATTTCTCTCTTCGGACTTGTCCTCGATTTGTAATTCTATGAATCGAAAAACAATATTTCAACACTCAGTCACACACACACACACACACACACACACACACGCGCGCGCGCGCACACACACACAAACACACACGCGCGCGCGCACACACACAAACTTCTAAAAAGGAACATAAATCGTGTCATAAAACATGAATCAATAAAGTGGAGTAAGCTTTTCATCATGAACAAACATGGGCAGGTTAAAATCTTTTATATGGCCATTGATGCGTCGAAAGTGAAATTTGAATAAGTAGACGAAACATTAAGCTTAAATCGCCAAACATTTGCATTTATCGAGATAAGTGTAAGTGTAACCCGGTGAGCTATTAAGGCAAGTCGTGCCGCAAACACACTGCTGTACTAGCTGCTATCAATACGCTTCTCGTTCGTCTAAAGAAGAATATACTGCCAACGCAATTCAATTATCCATACCCTTTCTATTATAAAGACAAACGTACTGCGATGCATTCTTGTCAAGTTAATAGACCTTCTCCTTCACTAGATGCATGCTTCTGAGTGACCAGTATTGTCGCCGGTTCAATTAATGGAAAAGCCCGGGCAGAAAACTTTAGATACAATCCAGTTTGTTTGTTGAAAAAAAAATCAGGACTTATGAGAACAATTGGATTTCGTTACCGCTTTGTTGACTACTTCGTTACTATAGTTGCCAGACGTCATACATATACGGTCATGCTGATATTTCAACCGTCTTTCAGTCCGGTAACAAAGAAGACTTAGCAATGTCGATCACTCTCATTTAAGCAAATGAAGACTTAATTTGCATCATTGATGACAAAATGCACTATAATGTAAGATTGGTAAAAGGTATCTGGTGTCTGCACCAGTCGGTAAGTTTAATATTATTAGGCGAAGACATGAGGTCTTGTTTTTAATTTACCTGCAAGTATTTGTTTGTTATTTGAAATGATTTTCACGTTGTTATATTGCTGAGGATGGCTTTTGGCCAAATTGAACATAATAGATTTAGACTGGTGACTCTTTGTTGGAAGTCGGTAAATATTTTTGCAGTTTACGATGGCGCAGGTGGTTACAAAGCTATGGTCAGTTATCCCTCAGTCATTGCCGTATGAAAAGACAGTATTTCAGCTACCGAAGCAGCTGCTACCCACGGCGAAAGGTGACCTGAATCCAGGTCAACTGTCATCAATTCTAACGCTTTACTGGTAGTCAGTAGCTCCTAATTCTTGACGTGTATCACCGTAAGATGTGAATATACGGTTGCCACAGTCTGCATCTTTGTAGCAGGCACGTTAGAGCTCCAGAGCAATGACCTCATGCCACCAATAAGTTTATGGTTAGCATTTTCGCCCCGGCCGGAAACATCACAGTCTCCGTTACATTGAACTTGGGCTATGTTTAAGCTCATTAACAGCAATAGGTAGACACAATTACAACAAATTTGTGAGCTAGGTCAAAATCTCCTAACTTGTACCTCTGGGTGCACACAGTTAACGACCTAAAATCTTGTCCTTTCCGTAATTGCATTGCCCCATTAGGTTGCTATGTAATGTTTTGTCATGTGGTGACCGTTGAAATAACTTACACTGCTTAACATTTGTATGTTCTACATGAGTACGTCGATGTATACAAGATGGTAACACAAATGTAGACCGTAAATGCATGACAAAACAATATTTGTCATCAACTTTGACTTTGGATTGTACCAGTACTTACGATACATTTGAGTTTGACTGAAGTGGCTATATGTGCTTCTTTAAGGGAAACTAAAAATGGTACAGTAACTCTTCCTTTTGATTTCTACCTCTGTTTATCATCGGGTATCATGATCGAATAATTATGTACGTTTTGGGAATTATTGTTGGCTTTTACCTGGACATTTACCTGAATAAAACGATAAGTTAATGGTCCCTTGATTAAATATTCAATTCATTCTCCTTTCGCAAGGGGGCATATTTGTTTGCTTTTACAAGAACGACTGATTTTTTTGGTCATAACCAAAACTTCTTATAAAGTATTTAAAGATTGCAAAATTCAAACACTTGAAATCTTTATCAAACCTTTATTTCTCTCTTCGGACTTGTCCTCGATTTGTAATTCTATGAATCGAAAAACAATATTTCAACACTCAGTCACACACACACACACACACACACACGCGCGCGCGCGCACACACACACAAACACACACGCGCGCGCGCACACACACAAACACGCACACACACAAACACACACACACACAAACACACACACCAAACACATCATTGGATTAATATGGAACATGTCATAGACTGACGTTAAAGAAGTTAAGATCTTTACGTATAAAATTCAATCAGCAATATTTTAATCCATCGGTCCCTCAGAGGTCTAGTATAAAGGATGTGTTGTAAGTGCATTCCAGGGTTGAAGGATGAAAGGAGAGACATTCGTTGGCCACGTCAGTCTAGACGGCCTGCCCTGGTTGTGTATTGATCTGTTGGCTTTGTCGACTCACGGTAATGTTATACTCACGTGGGGACCAGCCCCTCTATAGCCGCAGGGTATCACTCAAATCCATCATTTTGGACACGATTGATATTCAAACACGGGCTAGACGTAACGTGCAAACGCCCACCCAGAGCGGTGCGGTTTTAGAGTCTCTCGCCCGGCGTGTCTGGGATGTTACTCGCTGTGCGCGGAAGCGGCTACCAAATGCCTAATAGCTGAGTAAGGATACGGCAGCCTTTTGTAACGTCAGGAGAGTTGGCGCGCTTGGCCACTGATAGTCGTTTGATGGCGAGGAAGGTGTGAACTGTTCTTTGTAAGTGCCCGCCGTTGATATCTCACGGTTGACGAGGTAAGCTACCTCATCTACACTATAACGTATAATCATAGTTACATATGATGCTGTATACGTATGGTTTGCATGCGTATGTTTTTATATACTGTAGATAGTATCCAGTGGTACAGCCGGTATAAGCGTATCGCTCGAATACAGCACCAATGTCTATTTTGACCGCTACAGTTCGTAACGTTGCGCCAAATTATTTGACATTTAAGTATAGTTTACTTTTAGACATCTTTTCTTGATGCATTATAATCAGGTTTCTCTCTCAGTGTATTGTTTAGAGGTAGCATACGTTCTATGTGTTTTACTTGCTCAGGAATTGGCTGATAAGAAAACACAATCCATACGCTGGAAGCATCCTGATTTGTAAAGGAGATGTCTTCTTGGATTGTACTAAAAGAAGGGGAAGGGGATGCACTGTTTGAATCCAGGTAGACAAGTGTTTATTGAAACCACTTAATACATAAATGGATTGTCCAATATTTTATAATTGTTTCTGTAACGATGGAAATTTACAATTCAGAACTTTACAAATTTACCATTTGTTTATCGGGTCTAGTGGTGTCTTCGTTGTAAACATGTGTTAAAACAGTGTAACGGAAAACTCAAAGAACTGAGCGATAATTGCAGAAAGCATGTCTATTCAAGGGGCTCACGGCATGTGGGCCATTCATAAACGACCATGCATAAGCTTACCAAATTTCTGTCAAATAACAAGCTTTACCTTTCAACAAAATAAATACTAGACGTTCTTGAGAATAAACGTCATTTTCATAGCAGAAAGTTAAAGCAAACGTTTTTAAGAATGATTCCAATCTCACAAGACGGTCTATTGAACATAACATATTCAGAATATCATTTCCAATTGCCGCTCGATAAACTACCAGAGGTAACAGCATTTGCGCCATTACACAATAATAGAATCTTTTTAAGCTTATATGTTTTTTATGTTTTTCAATTTATACTTTTACATTTTACATTTGGCATAGTTTTCCGATTATAAAATCTAGTATTACACAAGTCCACTGAAGATTGCTGCGGGTTTACAGCGTGGACGTCGTCTGGTAGAAATTCGGGCCAGAAGCCCATGTTACACATGGTCGAATATTGCTCGGAGTCAACCGAACACTAGCCGACCGCGCAGAACACCAGCCGAACACCAGCCAAACTATGCCAGACCATCTGTCAAGAGCCTAATGTTAAACAAAAAGGAATTTAAAACATTCAGCTAGCGCAGCCGAACACCAGCGGATCGAGCGGAACACCACCCGACCACAGCCGACCTAGCCCCCGCATTACCCCTAACCATGGTTGAGGGAAGGTCGGAAGGCCATGTTAGGCTATATATAACCTAGGCTTGACGCATATGTTTGTGCACTGTTTGTTCACCAAACCATATCATTATTTATTAGCTGCGAGGTTGCATCTTCTCAGTATTTATGCTCCAAATTTCCTATAGCTTAATATTCCCAAAATATTGGATGTGACTTGAATCTGTCTACCAGACTTCTCTGTAAATCGTATCGCTCGGCAGCAGTCTTCATGAGTGCTCAGGCATCAGTCAGGATTTATCACGACAGATATTGGCAGAGAAGGCAGGTTGTTTACCATAACTTTCAGAAATGGCCTTAATGGTTTTCTTGAAAGTGTACGTAGGCTATAATCTATTCGCATCACTCAATCTTCTTTAGGGATGTCAAACTCCCGGAGTAGATGTACGTACATTTTGGAAGGTTCACACCAAGGTTAAGTGTTCTTTTGCAAACGTAATGCGAGGAGAAGGACATGTTGGTGGTTTATCTTTGTACGTTGGGAATGACGGTGATGGTTAGGGCAAAATCGGTGCTGTGTGATCACTAAATTTACAAGGATTGATCTTAAGGTGATATTTTATTACTACCGTAATGTTAGCATCTGTTTGACGTAATTTGACTTGTTATGGCATCATTTATGTAATCAAATGGGCTAAAACCGTCTAAATAAGGAAATTTCGTAATACTTTTAAATAGATATTAACAAATTAGTTAACTAAAAAAGGTATCGTATTGATATCAGACTCTGCAAAGACTTTTCTTGACAACGGTAACCGTGTTGGCGTCAATATGGCGTCATAGGATGACACCATTTGTATGTAGCTGTTCAATGGGATCTGCCATCTTCGATAGGCAATCTTGAAATTTCTGACATTGTATTTGGTACATGTGCTAATAACCCTAAACACAATTAAAATAGACCATAAACGATTATTTAAATGTTTTTCACATACCAGGTAGTGACAAATTTGAGGGGAAAAAGCCTGTTTATATTAGTATAATCGTTGCACATTTAATCATAAAAGCTACACTAGATGTTAAATGATGTTGATAATGCAGGAAAGCAAGTGTGGCTGTGCAAAACATTGAAACCTCATTGTTTAAACCGAACTTTAACCAAAAAAACAACATTTGAAACAACTATTGCCATTGCAACACAAAAATGATAGACTAATATCGTTGATATAGAATTGTTGCCAACTAAATTTTAGGAAATGTCACCAAGTTTGGTAGTCTATGCACACGTCGTTCGATAGTTATACGGCGTCAAAGTTGACGCGTGCACTTTTAGCCAACCCCTCCCTTCTTAATAGAGTGTTGATCATATATATATACGTGATGCTGATTTAATATTAGATGTCTGATTTAATTGATTATGTCAGAGTTGTATGCATATTGACATAAAACATTCTAGTTGTTGCATAAAAGTCAAGAATCATTGTGGTTAGATTACTGTCTTTGGCTTCTTTGTCTTTAAACTTTTCAAGCAAATCCGATTCGATTTTGAAGACGCGTTACTAGGATCAGCTAGATTAATAAGATTTACACCAAAATCATTCTATATCCATATCTAATACAGACCGATAGCTTGTCATGGTTGTAGAGGTAAGTTGAAATCAATATCATATTTCCTAAGTTACATGACTGTATGTACGGCTCATACACAATATATAACTTGTCATTTTGGGTGTCAAAGACGGTATCATGCTCCTGACAACTGTTTAACTTATTTCTTAACAAGCCATGGTAAGCGCCTGCTCGAATCAAATTTGGCTACGTTCTAGTTGAAATGTCGCTAGATTAAGTTAGTATGTCATCTCTGAAATCGTAAACTAAGGGATACATGAGAAATATGATGATAAAAATTCATAAGTTCTAAAGTAAGGACTCTTCTAAAAAGAAACAAGATGTGTTCGGTTTCTTTGTATGGTTATGTGCATGCGCATACTATCTAGCATTGGGTGGGGGTTTGGGGGGTGGTGGGCTAAAAGTGCCCGCACTAACTTTGACATCGTATAACAGTTAAAAGACGAATGCTAGGACTACCGAACTTGGTGACTTTTCATAGAATTTAGTTGGTAATAATTTCAAGATAATTGTATAAGTTTATGATTTTGGTGCTGCCTTCCATAAAAAAATCACTAATTGTGGTTTAAAAAAATATGTTTCTAAGGTTTTAACCACATTAGTTTTCCTATATGTATAACTTTATTGGTAATTAAGTACAACTTTCAGGATTTGATTAATTTGGAGGACCATGTCATTAGTTCAGGTATTAACAGGCTTTGTAGCCTTCAAAGTCGTCAGTACCTTGTATTTTCATAATCAAAAAATTCAGATTAACGTTTCTAGTCTATTTTCATTGTGCTTTAATAAAATCAATGACACACTGCTTTGTTTAATACCTTTAGATATTACGAGAATTCCCTATTTAGACAATAAAACACATAGATGACGTCATCTTACGTCATGACAACACTGAAATTACAGAAAGTATTCAGGTTTACTTGTACATCACTCGCTGAAAATTTGATGATTATACATCATACCGTTTGGTACCTCCCCCCCCCGTGCCAGATGTCAACAAAAAGGCCAGTCTAGATAGGGTTAACCCTCATGACTTCTCGGTTGCTCGCTTGTATTTATTTTAATTCCGATACATTGATCATCAATTGAATGCAAATGGGACAGGGGCAATGTCAAGTGCGAACACCTGCTACATATGCATCTAGTTTCCAGCGGTGAGAACACCTGTATTCGTCTTCGGCGTCCTCGGATGAAGAGCCACGCGCGCCTTTGATAAGCTACAGGCCCTGCGGGTACACTTACACCTCACCCCATTCTTCTTTCTTGAGCAATTCGCTTTGAACTAAATTCCCTTTCTGTTCGGTAGATTCTATCTGTGCAAACTGCAGCACTAACGGTATTCTTCGCACTGCAATGTTTCTTCAATTAAATCGTCAATGGAAAAAGTACACTTGCTCTAAGGTAGCTATAGTGCAGTAGGCGATACAATATAATTAAGAGTCATTGCACGAGAAAACCAGGCAAAACCAGGCAGAGGCGGGAAGATGGGGGTCGGCCAAATCGGCTCATACTTTGTATGTGTGATAGGTATGTGGAACTATGAACAGCCATATAATTAAAACCCTCCAGCTATTTTTCGTTATGGCGTTCTGGGACCCCCCTCTGAGACCCTCAAAAATCCAACAATTTATGGCCGAAAATTACTGAAATTGCAATGGCTACCCTGACAATTCTGATTAAGATACGATTATAAATTTTACATTTCCGTATAGCATGGGTTCACTAGTTTTACCTACCAAAAGTTGAAGGTGAAGCATTGAAGTTATGAGGGTGTACTAGGGGGTTACCAGAACCAATGAAAGCAGAATTTTCATCTCTTTGAATTTTAGTCATTTTCAAGGGGCATTATCTGCCCTGGGCAGTGGCTTTGGAGAATGGTTTTACTGTTGCTGGAGAGAGGAACATCTACTGATTCAAAAACAAGCGTCGTTTAATTGGGATACATATAACGCGAGCCGTGAATGGGGGCTCTTTATGGGGATTTTTCGGGTTTGGGGCTACAATAAATCAGGTTGTGACGTCTCACTACGGGGTAAGTTATGGCAATTTTTTCTGCCACTGGGTGAAAACCATGCAGAATTGTCATAAAATGCTAGCACAAATCAGAAATGTTCATTTGGGCTCTACATGGGGGATATAAGGATACATAAAAAGTAAATTAAGCTTGTTTTGCATATTTTACAGTTACTTTTTATAACGTTAATCAGTAAATTACTTACTAAAAAAGTATGTGCAATTATAAAGCGGTCAATAGTGAAAAGGCTATGCATGGGGGTTATCAGGACCCATATATGTGATATCACGGGTACCCGCAGCTATATGGAAAATCAAGAAACAAGACAGTCACTATAACAAATGTCTGGGAATAGTTTTTAACTAAATATATATATATATATATATATATATATATACCTATAAGTTTGGGTCAGTACATGAATCATAATGAAATCAACAGATTGTACATTGCAGTTGCAATTGTTCCATTTCAAAGAACATTATATATTTGGTATCAAGCATTCTCGAAGAACTCAGCCAATGACTGTAACTAGTAATTTTACCCATCTAAAAAATCTAAAATGATACAATCCACAAAATTCATGCAATACAAGGCACCTGGCTATTGGCTAGCGGGAAAGCCAGGTACTTGGGAACTAAGTGGTTATGTATACCATGCTACAACTGTAATAGTTTTGAATATTGTTTAACCAATACAGTATCAAAACTAACAGCATTTAATTAAAAAAAACACCAAAACATGCATTTGCTGTAGGCGGTTAGAGGTTGTCATAATGTTATGGGAATGTAATGTGAAATCTCAAAGATTGAAAAAAGTTAAGGGCATCACTGAAATTCTTTGTATGTATTATTGCCGTAATACAGATAATAGTGCAATGCTAAAAGTCAATGCTTCATAACATAGAAAAGTCCATAGAAACAGCCCAACATGTGCAGGTGCGCAGATGTAGGAGGCTTTCCCGTATACTGGTCGTATTAGTGACAAGTAGGAAATTGCGTGGAAATTGCGATGCGTCACTCCTATCAGCTTCAAGGCATTCAGCCTTTCACATTTGGCGCGTTTGCAGATGTTCGTTTCTCACAAATGATAGATGATGGCAATAGTTGTATTTTGTATTATCACATTCATTTTATCCTCTGTGAGGTGACACAAGTTTCTTTACAAGTCCCTGTAAAGCATGACAGAATAAAGATCATCCTGTAAACCAACATCCTCCTTAATCACCTTCTTGAGAGTCAGACTGAGTGAAGAACAAGTTGATGTGCATGATCTTGGACTTCAATTTTTGTATAATGATATTCATCTGTTCAACGCGTATGTTTGTTCCAATGGTCCTATATCATAATTTTAAGAATTGCATGCATTTTGTAGATACATGTAGCATCAACATTTTAATATGGTTTGTGTAACCCTGGGAATGAAAATTACATTACATGCTACAGTAATTGGCAACGTTTTTGAGAACACTTTGAAAGTTTTATAATCTGTGAACTGCAGTTTGTTGAATTCAGTATGATACCTGTTCTGATCCTGATTGGCCGCCAGAAGTATATATATTTAGCTAAAATCTAGAATTGTTCTTGACATATGTTATAGTCTAATTTCTTTATTGTCCATATAAAGTATATGTAGCTCTGCACCCATGTGCACGGGTGTGTACCAATGATAATGTGGAGTTCTGATAACCCCCATACATAGCCTTTTTTCATTATGTAACATTTAAGAAATGAATATGCTTATGATTATTTAGTGTGAAACTAACTGATTCTTAGAGAGCAACTGTAAAATGTGCAAAACAAGCTTAATTTTCTTTTTAAGTTTCCTCATATCCCCCATGTAGAGCCCAAATGAACATTTCTGATTTGGGCTAGCATTTAATGACAATTCTGCATGGTTTTCACCCAGCGGTAGAAAAAATTGCCATAACTTATCTCGTAGTGAGACGTCACAACCTGATTTATTATAGCCCCAAACCCGAAAAATCCCCATAAAGAGCCCCCATTCACGGCTCGCGTTATATGTATCCCAATTAAACGACGCTTGTTTTTGAATCAGTAGATGTTCCTCTCTCCAGCAACAGTAAAACCATTCTCCAAAGCCACTGCCCAGGGCAGATAATGCCCCTTGAAAATGACTAAAATTCAAAGAGATGAAAATTCTGCTTTCATTGGTTCTGGTAACCCCCTAGTTCACCCTCATAACTTCAATGCTTCACCTTCAACTTTTGGTAGGTAAAACTAGTGAACCCATGCTATACGGAAATATAAAATTTATAATCGTATCTTTATCAGAATTGTCAGGGTAGCCCTTGCAATTTCAGTAATTTTCAGCCATAAATTGTTGGATTTTTGAGGGTCTCAGAGGGGGGTCCCAGAAGGCCATAACGAAAAATAGCTGGAGGGTTTTAATTATATGGCTGTTCATAGTTCCACATACCTATGATATTTGGCACCTTTCACGACATATGTCTGTTATTTTGATATATATTGCCTATCACTTTGTTTTATATTAGTATGTTGTCTAACCATTGCAATTATTGCTAATTGTTGGCATATGTATCTTACAATTAATAGATACAACCTAACACTGAACATCTTGAATAAATATTTCAGCATTTCCCAATTTCTATGGGTTTTTTTTAATTTCTAATGTGACATCTTTGTTAAATATGGTATTCTGAGCGGAATATTTTACAATGCTTTACCAATGGAGTACTGTTGGAGGATTATGCCCATCGTTAGGAACTAATATCCTCTTTGCAATTATTCTTAAGAATTTCTACCATACAAAGATCAATTTCTATGTAATGCTATGTCGTGCGATAACATCGTTTCAGCGAAAGATTATTGCCAAATTGTAGTTTTAAAATCCCTTGAAACTGGTACATTGCTTATTCTCAACTTGTGATTGGTGGTACAAATAGTTTAATACCGTACCGATGTAGTATTAGATTTGCTATAATAGCATGCGCTCATCAAAAATTCAAAGCAGGCCTCCATTTCTCAGTGATAGATGCCACATATTTAAAAGTGAGTTGATTGAACGCAGTGGATTTTTAGAATTTGACTAATTACGCAAAGAAACTCCGGTTTGGCAAAGTTTGAATCTTTGTCAATTATCAGATTCACTTCTAAAATTAGTTCTCGTCATCCCAAACAGAACAGATAAAACCTGAGTCCTGTTTTTCAATCCAACTAGTCATGCTAGCTGTTGTAGATTCCATAACACCAGATTTGAACCAGTACAATAAATGATGCATGCTAGAGAATATGCTGAAGCAGCATCAGAACGTTTCCTCAATCCTTATATAAAATAGGTAATAATTTGTGAAATGTGCATATTATTATGTTAATCGTCACTTAAGATACAGCGGAAGGGTGGATGAGGAGTTTGGGGGTGTATTGAAAAAAACTTTTATATACCTTCCTCGACCTTAATTTTTTTCAGGTAGTAGCTTATACCAAGGTGATAATTCATGCAAATTAGTAGGGCGTCATGATTACGTCATCACGAGTTATAAGGCCACGCCCATTTAGAAAAAATGATTTGGGGCGAGTTTTTAGCCATTTTTGATCACACAAGAAGAACTTTATTGCGCGACTATTGTAGCAGGTACAAAGTATGGCAACAACAGTAAACATGGAACAAGACATAAGTATGGAATAAAACTATTCACTACAACAAAATAACTATCTAAGGTTTTACATTATACAAGTTGGGCTAATTTTGAGTATCATCATTCTTTTTTCTAATAACAAAACAATCTTTTATATATTTGCCTATTTCAACACTGTATGAGCTGTTGCATTTAAATATATAGTCGAATCTATCTGCGGCATTGAGTGTCTTAAAATCTGAAGTACTTGAATTGAGAGAGGTGAATAACTCATCGCGTAGAGCATCATATTTAGTGCATTCCATAATGAAGTGAAACTCATCTTCCATTCGATTTGGACAGAATGGGCAAAACCTTTGGTCGGGAGCTACATTAAAGTATCTACCTGTTTCTATATTCAATATATGGCTACTAATTCTTAACTGTGTTATTGCTTTACGGATTTCAACATTATTCACATCATGAAGATATTTTTCTTGTATATAATCATTTTTGGATTTGTGAAGAAGGGACAATTTTGAGTTATTGCTGATACCACTAAACCACTCTTGTATATGTGCATCCTGTAGTCTGCAGTTGAGTTGGTGTACAATATAGTCTACTTTATAACATTTAGGATTCATCCATATATATCCAAGGCCGTGATAACTGAGAATATCCTTCACATGATTAATCCAGTCATGATCACTAGAAAATACAACATTGTATGCTTCGTGAAGCAGAGAGTCCTCAGGTAAGTTTACCAAACGGTGCCAATATTTGATGAGCTGAATTTTTGCAGATAATATGATGGGGAAAGTTCCCAATTCTCCTCGTACTCCGTTGTTGGAGGATTTTGAATGTACTCCTAGCAGAAATTTTTGAAAACGTAGGTCAATGATGTCAAATTCAGGTATATCCAACGGACGGTGTATGTTAGCTACTGAAAAGCCACCATTTTCTAGAGTGAGCTTAGACGTTAATTTTAGAAACATGTCTTTGTCTGATCTTCTTTCAAATTAATGATGTAAGAACACATAACAACAAAAACTTGCCAAAAATCGTCATTTCCAAATATAATCATAGGCTCACATATTCCTTGATGCATGACTATTATGTACATTCCAGCGAAATGATATTGATAAACATCGAAGTCCAAGCCAATGAGAGCCTTTTTTTTCTGAAAATGGGCGTGGCCTTATGACTCTTGATGACGTTATTATGACGTCATACTAGTTTGCTTAAATTACCACCGTGCTATAAGTTACTACCTGAAAAAGAATTAAGGCTGAGGAAGTTTTATAATTTTTTTTTTTCAATAAGGCCACAGCAAGTAAATTGTATGGATGACATCCTCCGCAGACTCCACAATTAATAAGACAGGGCGAAAAAAACAAAAGGCGGGCCCCAAAAAAAACAAGATTCCTATATTTTCAATTTTTTAGATCATAAGTCTTGTTAAACAAGAATTGAGGCGATGAAATATGATATCAAGACCAACAGGTCTTTTATTCTTGTATTCAACCAATGAGGTTTCATATATAATATAAAACCTCCTCAATAGACTAACTACAACAAATGCAGAAAAGAGCTTGCTGTACCATCATCTGAACCAACTACAATGGGTATTCATATGGGTAAGGGGAGCATGCACTTTTCCCATTTATGCAGTTCAATTAACTAGACCCCCCCCCCCCATTATTCATATGTCCTTCTAGAACAAATGCAGAAAACAGCTTGTTATTATACAAACATGGACAGGAACCACACTGCGTATTCATATGTAACGAAACACCTTAGACTGTCAACATTAAACTGTTTTTGAAGATGTGTATACAGCTCAATTAACTAGAACAAACGCAGAAAACAGCTTGTCATACCATCATGGGCATGAACTTCACTGGGTATTCATATGCAATGAAACACCTTAGACTATCAACGTTTACGACATATTTGCCCATTTTTGGCATGTTGACCACCGTCGGAGTGCAATGAAATTTCTTGTTTTTTATTTCGAAATCAGATGAAAATTAATGAGCACGCTGATGTCATCCATAGAAATGACTTGCTGTGGCCTAACATTCCAAAACATAGCCACTCTTCAGCTGTACCTTAAGGTATCAATATCCGAAAACAGTGAAAATTCATCAATCCCTGCTTGAGTTATCTTCCTCAAAATTACAATCAAAAAGGCCTACTACAATTTTAAGTTACCCGCTAGGGGGCCCAAATTTACATCATTTATTTCCTGCCCCAAGAAGTATTCGCCACTAAAATGATAATGACAATAGCACTTGCAAGAAATTTGACACAAAAATTTCAGCCGGTGGATAAAACGTTTCGCATTTTTATGCAACTTGATTTGTATGATTAATAATCAATAATGTAAAGCATCGCCCAAGCTATCTACATACCATGAATCATGACGATCCGCAAACACCTTCTCTTTATTCGCCTCCAAAGGTAACAACTAAAACGCAAAACTCTACTTACTCCTTGTCCTAGAAGCTATCTACAACACGTAAATCATAAACCTGGTGCCTAAAGAAAATTTGACCTAAAATTTTGAAGCTCCAGTGCAGTACTTTAGGTACCCTCTAGGAGGTCTATCATCTTGACCAACATCTTCAAGACCACTAAATATCCACAATATACCATGCACAACTGTCGATAGCTCCTCGGGTTATGCCGTCCAAAAACAAACACATACATACACAGCCCACTGCAGTGCAGTACTGTAGAAAAGCGCCAGCTGAACCATTTTTAAAACTTGACCTCTGTTTTTACAGCCACTAAAGATGGGGAAAATATGGGAAACAATGATCGTCAAAAAAAGTTTGTTAGCTATAAAAGTCGTCCAGCGATCTGTGAAATATTAGCTCACTCAGTGGTCGCAGCGTGGTCGCATTCTCTAGTTAGAAGCGGGCATAAGGATAAGACAAAGTTGAGGAAATGTTCATGATAGTGTAGGTTGTTTATGAAGAACTCTAGAATTCAAATGTGAACTAGTTATGTTTTAAGGACATTGAACCGCCGTTACACAGTGAAAGAAGACATGTGCCTTTACATCTGTGCCAAATTTTAAACTCATTTGATGAAATGTGACACTGATATTTAACCACTTGCTATTAGTTTTTGACGACCCCTCGTATGTCATATGTGAAAAAGTCCTATCATGGGATGCAATGTCCCCGATAATTCCACTAGTGACATTCTGATTTGCAAAATTACCATCTCATTACATCAAGCATTATCTAAACTATCCACATATCACAAACATGCTATATACAAGTTGTAGATATTTCCTTAAATTTGACTCAAATTGTCAACTGACAGGTGTTTAATATGTCTTATAATGTAATGTATCGGCTTTAAAAATTTCCTCATCATCTATGCAAATAAGGTGGCTCGAATTCGAATCATTTCGAGATTTAATAAATACTTAAGAACATACGCGATATCAAGATATTCCATTCAAGAATTCCCTAGTTATCCTGTTGAATAACAGGCACACATACATATGCTCAGAAAAAATGACTTTCTTGGCGATGGTAACAAAGGATGAAGGATAGGCATGAATGCGCCTGTAGCAAAATTTCCTTTCAACACAATCCCAGCAGTCGGCAGCCCCTTGACAGCAATTTTTCTATAGTACCCTTTGCCGACTCATTATGGAACAGTCTCCAGTGGCTGACGCAATTGTGGGAATATAAACACAGGAAACAAGTCATTCATTCATTGTACCAAACTTAAGATGTTTGTTTTGTTAGTTTAATCATGTTAAGTGTGTCGATAGGTCTTCTTGTCATTTAATTGTGTATTGTAAAAATTTGGATGAGCGTATGTTATTGTAGTTGTTTGAAAGTTGTCTCTTACGTTTGCATGTGATGAATGAAGCAACTCATTGATTTACCAGTACGACATCTATTTCGTCAGAGTGCATGATGGCAAAAGATGCAACGAAAAATATAGTTTAATCGTCCTTTCGTCGATGAAAGTGTGATAACAAAATAAACTGTGATAACTTTAAAGACATTTAGCCAGGCTTTTTTGATAGCAAGCTTGATATATCTTGCATTATTTTATGTTTATCATGTTTTGTTGAATTGATTGCTGAAATTGAATATCCATTATTTCATTCCCAAAAAAAATGAGCATCAGAGATCCATTTACCAGATGATTACGTTCTATGTGTGCTGTCTGGTTAAATCAAGGTAATTGCTGAGGAAAATAATGCCTTTGTTGATTTTCACACTCTAAATAGCAGAATAGAAATGGTCCTGATCTAACGTGAGATTTAGAAAATATTTGGAAAAGTAATCAATTATATCCAAGCATACTTTTAAACTTAAATCTCTTTTAAACTTGAGCGATACAAATGTGTTCAAACTCTAAAAAATGCGTTTTTCATGTCGTTCAAACTTTAGAGTACAAATGTGTTCAAACATCAAGGTATATTTTTCCATATGTACTAGCACTGCCACACACGCCTATCTGTACTAAACATGTGGCACACGACGTCACGAGCACGTATTGACCCATCATGGAACTTCATTCCGAGTCAGTCAAGTCATCTCTCATGAAGAAACGTTGCCATAGAAACGTTTGAAACAGGACTTAGCATCAATACGATCAGTTCTGGTGTAAAATTGGTTCAAGTTTTAGGGACTTTTTTCTACGATCAATGTTTGAGGAAACTTCAAACTTTTTATATATGCTACGGTCACATTTGCACCGGCGCCCGTAGAGATATAGACATGAGGGGGAGGGCCTCTCGGTTTTCTGACTATTAGCAGAAGGTGTCTATGTTACCGGGTCCAGCATAACTCCTAATTGCAAACATCAAGGGGGCCCGGCTGTGCGTTGAAATATCCCGATAGCCACAGGCTGTCCCGCGGGGCCACGTAGGGGTCATTCCCGAAAGTACAAATAACAATCCGTACACTGCGCTAAGGGGCTATTTTTCCCCAAATGTGACCGTAGTATCATTGATGGTATATTTGCCTAACCCGTAGAGAAAACAAACCGAATATCTTAAGTGCATTTATGTCTGTACAACCCTGAATGGGAACTTTATTCAGCTGCGAAATTGAGCTCGAAATCCTAGTTTTCATAAATCTGAAAAATTTGAAGTGATACCCTATGATACTCAGATTTATGTAATGTTTTATAACCATAATGCGATTAAGATGAGCGATCATTCATTATCGTCTTAGTAGTTAACTGCCTTCGGTGGGCGTTCTTGATTATATAGGTAAAACATAATAAATTCCCTCCATTACCGACCCACACAGCAAGTATTATTATATCAAATCGTCACATAAAATGTGGTATTACAGGAGGAAGGCTTTCTGTTAATCATTAGGCGAAGATTAGAGAATTATTGCGCACATTCTTATGGAGGCGAAAACGTAATCCAAAACTTTTGGATCTTGATAAAGTATCGGATATGGGCAGAAGCGTAATAAATCACGTGCAATCCCGAGGGTGACTTCAGCTGTTGACTGACAATGCCTGCACTTTTGGTACTGTGATAATATATATTGTAACATCAAATGTATTTACATAGGTAGATATGCTGTTTTTGCCCGTTTTAGTCTACTTCTCTAACCTTTTAAAGAAAGTATTTTTCAAGCTGAGCAAATCTGACACTCTGGAATGGCCACGACAAAAATTCTACGTCTGAAAAGAACCCAGGAAAGAGCGCTACGCACTGTTCTTGTTTGAAACGTTACGTAGACTATAAAACTTCATTTTCTAAACACAAACTTACAGACACTCCATTGCACTTTTAACTGGAGACCACTAAGACGTTAGACCCCAAGTGATGCCACCGAGAGTTTGCGACGTCAATGACAGAATCACCAGACAGGTTAAAAACGATTAGATCGGCCGATACAGAAAATTACCTATGTATTTTTTTCAACTCCTTTTAAAGTAATACGTAAATCTGAATAATATCCATCGTACAAAGCTTCCGTCATTATCACATGTTTCATTAGTTTTTAGAAATTGAGCTTTATCATTGATGGGCGCTGGGTCAACTTTAGTGGTAGGTTTATTAATTGTAATTCATTCAATCAGATTCAAATTCCATGTCTATTTTTTAAGGTAGAAAAAGCATGGAAGTCTGATTTGATGATTTTTTTAAATCAAAAATGATTTTTTAAAGTAGTTCATCATCAATAAACGATCCAATCATCGGTAACTGTTTTATTCAGTAACTCTTTGAAACGAAACAGCCTGAACGGTTTCACCAGGAGCAATGTTTTGAAATAGGTTATTCTACTTAACGCTCTTTTCTAGCTTCAGTCTAAGGCCAATTTGAGTTCATGGATGGCAACCGGACAAGTATCATCTTTCGTCCTTTTGTTTACAAAATAACTTCGGCCATACTGAAAATTAAAAAAAGATAGCAGGTGCAAAATGAGAAGAAAAAAATGCTGTAAATTGGAAAAAAACAACTCTTATATTTCGAATGCTATTGTCGTAGAAAGCCAAAGTCAATTCCAAGGTCAAAGAAGAAGCTTTGAAACAACAAAAATGAAAAAAAAAACATTTAATTCGGTTTACCATACTCTGCGACTTCACGTCTCCAGAGAATGTCATCCATATAATTAAATCAATATGGCTTAATGAGGAGTAACTGGATCGCAGTAAATTATATCTTCACAAATCAGATTACTCGTCATTAGATGATTGCTGCGACGAGCAGTTTCAGTACTATAAATTACGGGTTCTGTGCACCTAGCAGATATGGCCAAATCTGTCAAGCATTGCCGCCTTGCACTTGTCGAAGACTGATCAGCATCAGTTTCCACGCTGCACCAACGCAGGCTTGACTTACTGCCATCACTGAACGGAATGTCTTCTATTTCAACCAAGAATGTCCCGATTCGATATAATTAACTATCCAATGAGAATCAAGGGTATATTCAGCTTTGGTCCCGTCGTCTGGGTGACAAAGGTGTGGCTATTCATCATGATGTTGGGAACCTAATAGCCTGCTGTAGATTATCTCCTGCTTTCATAAGCTACTTTTATTGTCATGACAGAGAGGGTTTCCGTGTATAAGATGGAGGGGGCAATATCGTTAAACATCTGGTCCCCACATGGACAAGACTGGCAAGACAAAGAAAAGAGGGAAGTGAAGGTCTTACCCGTGCGTAATGGGAAACCACGGAGTTCCGTGAGTGTGTGTGTGTGTAAAAGCATGCACAGTGATGCGGTATCTGTTTGAGCAGCCTGGTCTCACATTTATCAGTCTGTCTGCGGTGTCCTAACTAAAAGCTGAATGTGTCCTTTCCTCACATAAAGACGGTTCATATGTTCACAGATCAGTTGTATCAAGTACAGTAAGGGAAGGTCTCATAAGATTGCTACACAATGAAATATACTGTTCAAATGCACGTTACTACGTGGAGTGGCGCTAATATACGTTTGTTGTCGCCATTAGGTTGTCAGTAATTGTCTCCTGATTTGAAGAAAAAATCTCTTTCGAGTCACGCTCTACGAAAACACTTGTTGTCTGTATTGACGTGCCCTTATACGATCATGCCAAAATAAATGTGTTCGGGTAGTCTCCAACTTGTCAAACTTCAAGTCAATCCGCTGAACAAGAATTGAAGTTAATAATATCTTTAAATTAATTACTTGGATCGGGATCTTTACCTGCATTATACTGGCTTGTACCATGTACTTTCTACAAGAGGAGGGGGACAAGGCATCCTGTGACAATCATCGTGGAATATCCCTCCTGTGCATTGATGGGAAAATCCTTAACCAGTTCATCACGAACATTGCTATCGTTCGCGAATCCCAGTAAGGGTTTCAAGCTGGTAGGGAATCCAGTGACATGGTATTTTCCGTTTGCCAGGTACATGTATATGAGAAATGTCGTGGGCAAAACCAAGAGCTCCATCTGGTCTTTTTCATCTCACCAAGACCTTTGATACCGTGTACCTTGAAGATCCTACAAAAGCTGTCCAGACAAGCTCACAGCACCGATCAACTGCTTCCATAAAGGCATGCCGGCCAGAGTCCAAGAGAGTGGCGATACCTCGGATCCTTTCAAAGTGTATAAGGCAATATCATCTTAGTTTTATGGATGACGTCCTCTGGAGACCCCAAAACAAATGCACGCAAGCAAAAAAAAAAGTGATCGATGTTTAGTTTATTGACAAGAACGATCAAAGATGTACACTATTGGATGGTATTTGGCTCAAGAGACTGTGTGGATGATGAATGGCTTTGATAAGACTACTCATGAAGGCAGTTTCAACATGCATGATCCTCCTCCTAAACACCCTTGAACAGCGCAGGCGTAACATCCCATTGACGTATTTGAGGTAGTACATAACAAGTATTACGACAAGCCGGCATAATGCTGGTCTTTTGAGGCAGTTTCTCGAGGTCCTCGGAGGAGCTGGATATTCTTTTTTGAGCACAGGAAAAATCACTGCGCGCGGACGTCATCAATACAATTAAGATGCTGCGGCCTAATAAAGCGAAACAGGGCTGTGTCCTCGCGCCTACTTTGTTCTCCATCTTTTTGCGGCAATGCTCCTTTATGCCTTCAGCAGCTGTGACGGCGGGGTGTTCATCCGGTTTCGCACAGATGGGACAACCTTCAACCTGCAAAGACTCCAAGCCAAAACCAAAGTCTTTGAGCTAGGCCATCCTACGCGAATTCCTCTTTGCATACGACTGTGCACTAACCGCACACCCCTATGATGACCTGAAGGAAAATAATGGACCTGCGGAAGGTTTGTACTCACGATAGGCCTAGGTCAGACGAAAGCCATGTTCCATCCTTCACCATCACAGGGTGCCAGCGTGGTACCACCTCATTCTATCTTCATTCAGTTCTGCTATCTGGCTTGCACCGTTATAAACAGTGTACCATGCGATGACAATGCAGCGCATCGGAAAGGCAAGTGTTTTTCTTCGGCCGACTGACAAAGCGACTTTGGTACGACCACGATCCACCAAAATTGCTGTCTACGAAACCTTGGTGCTTAGTGCACTTCTCTACTGCTGCGAGACCTGGAAAGCTTACCGGCGGCACATCCAGCTACGTTTGCTTATGAATAGCTTTGTCAGCGATGTCTGCCGAAAATCTGCGGCACGGAGTGGCAGGTAAGAGCAACCAACCAGCAGATCCTGAAGAATTGTGGCTACCCCAGCACTGAGTGCTTGATCGTCAAGTGCTAGCTAAGATTGACAGGGCACGTTATCCTCATGGAAGACAACGGAATCCCAAAGATGCTACGGGTAGTTGAAATATGGGCATCGAAACCAGGGCTGAACCCTCAAAAGATACAGAGATAATTTGAAGGCAACCCTTAGGAGCTGCAACATCGACGTGACAGAGCGCTTTGGAGAACCCAGTACACGTTAGGAACAAGGGCCTTTAAAGCAAACAGAGCAACTGTCATTCAGGAAAAGAAAGAGAGGAGGAAAGAGCGTTCCATCCCAGTCTGTTCCTTCCCGTGCAGCATTTAAAGCCATCCCTCGTCTTAATTCTAATATGCGGACTCACATTGGCAAGTGATTTCTATGCCAACTCATCTGTCGAACCGACAGGAGAATCTATTACCTGCATGTGAATACATAAATTTAAATCATCCCCATTTCCTGGGTTCTAAATTTGAAACTTCCTGCAGTTACAATTAGTCTTCATATATATATATTAGTCTTCATCTATATATATATATTAGTCATCATCTATACATTATAAGGACTGATAAAAGGCTTTGTTAAAAACTAGTTAGACACTTTGACTTGGCTTGCTATAGATAGTTCGTTCGTAGTTTTTGTTTTTTTGTTCCACAAAACCAGTGAGCAACCTTTAGATGCAACACATACGTTTTATACAGTAACCCATTTGTGTGTGTGTGCTAGGTTCTTTAATGTGGCGGACGTGTTGCTCTCCTCAAACACGGTCCTCCAACTTAATGTTCGGGTCTCGTGTTTGAGGAGCAGATACCGATACAAAAATCGAGAGGAATTCCCTTACTAAAGCCAGGTACTTAATTAGCTCTTGGTATTCTAGTCAATCAAGGTAATAGGTATTAAGTGTCTTTCTCAATGGTACAAAATTGGAGCCTGCTACTACAAGCCAGATGCACCTGACATGTAGACAACAAATATTTTCTTCATATTCTTGACTTATAGTCTTGAGTTGTTAGATTGTCTTTGTGCTCTAATAAGATGCGTTGTATGTGTACCCTGTTACTTAATAATGACTTCCTGTTTCCTTTACATGACTATTTAGGCACTGCGACTCCAGCCGAAGCCGCTCAACGACCCACCGAAGGAAATTTGGATTAGTTCTGCCCGAAGACAAATACGTCCGACGCCTTATTGATCATGAAAAATGACGTTAGGGTCCATTACATCCTCACAAAGCTGTCCCTAAGGGCGCAATCAGGAACGGCCTGTAGCTGTGTGCAAAGCTGATGGAGGCTCCCACAGCTTCTGATTGTACCCATGTGATGCGAGCCGTTATCTCCACAATCGCGCGTCCAGGCATTACAGATCTTCATAATAAATCCATCAGGGACGTATGACGCGAGACGTAAGAAACAAATCGATCCCGCCATGCGATTTAGGAAAACCTCACATCGCTTAAATGTTAAACAGCCTGAGAACCCGACGGCTGTGCGGTTGGTGAAGATACGGCGGCTGTCAGCCTTGTTTCCGATCTCGCAACCGACATTTCTTACCGGATACGAAGACTTCAGACAAAATAGGCGACTGCGATTGGATTTTGCTCATGTCGTCATTACCAGGAGGCAATTATTTGACAAAGTCAAAGAGCAGCGACGAAGATATCGATAATGACGCCTTGCCTCCCCCGAAGCTTATGGACAGTGTTTGTTACTATAACTACAGTTCGAGTAAAGGCCCACCCTTGCTCTGTGTGCGTTTGTCGACTTTCGCCGGAACGCGTCTTTTGCGACGACCTCGGTCTGACAGAAATACCAGAGGACATACCGGTAAACACCAAAGTACTACGGATACACGGGAATAACATGTCGACTCTAGAATCTGGACAGTTTCTAAAATTTCCTGCAATGGCAGACTTGGACTTAAGCCAAAACTTTATACACGGTGTTCAAGATAGTGCTTTCTCTGGACTAAATAGACTAAAGACCCTCAATCTACGAGACAATAAAATCGTCTTTGTCACGTGGAATACCTTCACAGGACTGCCCAATTTACGCGAGCTGCGATTAGGAAGAAACCCAATCATGTGCCTGGGAACGAACACGTTTGCGTACCTCCCTCTTCTGGAATCTCTTGATCTCGGGGAGTTGTTTCATCTAAATGCCATTTCGAAAGGGGCATTTAGCCGCTTATCCAGATTGCTTTACTTGAACATTAGTAGATCGAACCTGACAGAAGTGCCTTTTCTGGGCTATCTGCACAGTTTGGAAGAGCTGGACATTTCCCACAACGCTATAAGAGCAATTACTGGGAATAATTTTCAAAGCGTTTGGACATTGCGGAAATTGCTTCTATCAAACAACGGTCTCTCTGTGATAGAAAAGTATGCGTTTGACCCTCTCAAGTTCGTGTACAAGTTAGACCTATCGGACAACAACTTACTAGGATTGCACAGAGGCATGTTTAAGCGGATGGATTCCTTAGCAAAGGTTAACCTGAAAAGAAACCCGTGGAAATGCACGTGTAAATTGGATTGGCTGGCCAAATGGCTGCGAGAACACATTCACAATGAGTCTCAAAGGGTGTGCGGAGCTTGCAAATACCCGAAAAAATTACGAGGCCAATATCTGTGCAGCGTTCCACTTGGCAACCTAACGTGTGGAGAAACTCCCACCGGCAGTGCGTCGGTCTCTACAAATGTCACCTCTGATGAAGAAGACAAATCACGGTGTATTCAAGGACACGGTCCAAGTTCGAGTGCGGTTTCTAGCAACGGAACGACGATAGTCAAGGGTTCGTTCAGAGTTCGCGTGGCTCTGTCGAGGGACGGACCGCAGGGATCCGACCCGAACGGTTCTGATTCCGTACCGGTAGTGTACAGGTGCCCCACGGAAAACTCGGCAGAAACCGAGGAATTTACAAAGATATCAGGCATTATTCTGCCAGTGAAACCTACGTGGAATCCGCTTGGCACTGGCACGTTACCAGAGGATTTTGAAGTGAAAATGTGTGCGAAGATGTTCGGCTTAAGCATAGATGCTACAAAGGGATCTCCTATACAAGGGGACGAGACGATACCCAATTTGTTTGCACACGACCACGTTGACACCATAAAACCATACTCCGAGCCAACGACGATATCTGACTATGCTTCTCAAGACGAACAGAGAACTAGTAGGAACACGGAATACATTGTTGGGGCTACAGTCTGTTTTATAGTTCTTGGTATATTGATTTGGGGGTCATTTTTTCTACACATAAGGTGCAAGAGAAAGAAAAAGTGTAGACGATGCAAAAGAGCATCTTGCTGTTGCCATCACACCGGACGGTCGGGCAAAGTCGACGAAGAGAACCAGGTAGAAATGCCCGACGTAAACGTTCCTGAATCTCATTCTGAAGAGACTTCCAATTTCCTTAACTCTACGCTAAAGCCCGATCTATACACTCTTCCGACTGTTAAAATTAATAACCCCAATTTGTACGTTATCAGCGGTGCGCAAGATGTAACATATCTATAAAGATTTACGTTCGATTTGTTTAAACCTGTAATTCGCATCGATTGTATTGTTTACAAAATAATCAAGTTCACTATACTGCTATACTTAAGGTGGTTGTTCATTGTCAAATGTAGATGTTTACCGATAAATATGTACAGTATTTTTTCTTCAAACAAACTATCAATTGTTAACAAGCCAATTGTCTTTTTGATAAAAAGATAACATGTGAAAATAGGCATTTATTTATAGATATCTATGGCATTTTAAACAATACAATTCTACTACATGTAACCTCAATTTAAGACATTAGAATATCAAAAACGTTACAAATTAAAATAAATGACAGAACTTAAGTCCTTACGTGTTGTCTAAATTTCTTAAAGCCTGGAAATTCATGACCACAGCGTAAGTCTTTACCGGCGTTGATCCTGACGTTGTTATCAACAATGTTATTGGGGCAAAAGCGCAGTTTTTTTAGTAAGCAGCAATGAGAGAATGGATGTAGGTGCGGGATCCTGGTCCGGTGCGGAGCTATATTTCTAGTCATTACCAGACCCCATAGTCTGCTGGAAAATAGTGGAAATTGTTAACATTGACTGAATTGTGGACTACTTTTAGGACAATGGGACCCCTAATCCCCAAACCTGCTGAATTCTCGTTGAAAGACTACGTCACCTCTCGAGAGTGAAACACTGCCCTTTCCCGAATGTATACTTGGACGCCCGAACAGCTAGACGCAAATATTTATCGGGGGCACTTAAAAGAACGAATTACCGATGTTGAATATCGTATCACAGTCGATTTGATTTGATAATCACCAAAATCGTTAGCTCTTAACATTGGTAAATTGGCCTCAATAACTTTATTCCGGATTCCCTTCTTTCGATACTGCACATGGGTCTTTGGCGAAAAAGCTTTGAAATGGATGGAGGAATCATGAAAACTGCCAAATAACACTACGAAACTCGTTTGCCTGCTAAAGAACTTTTGAAATGCCATGAAGAATTGCTACAACACATAATTCGTTATATGAGGTAAAAGCCTTTCAAGATACCATTAACTGATCAGTTAAAAAAATAATACTTTCAAAACAACGACGAAGCATTATGGCCTTGCCGCGGCATCCATTTCTGATGTACAGTTGCAGCTGTGCACACTGGCATTTTGCCCAATACCCATAATAATTTCATAGCCACCCAAACACAGACCTTTGAATCAAAGCTACAAATTTTCTGGAATGAAGCTCATTTTCCTAAAAACGTACAGTAAATTATACCCTCTCCAGGGGGCCACCTTTAAATTCAAGGGCAAAGCACCCTTTTGGGCAATACATCGCTTGTAGCGAGCTCAGCAATCCGATAATACATTAAAACATAAAATTCTCCTTTGATGAATTAGATAAAATTAGAAAATTGGCGGTCGTTAAATCGTCCGTTTCAAATTACGTACATTTTATCACGATTGAGCGTTACAAAATGGTTATTCAATAAGAAGAACAAAACTGGTCAAAATTTGGTTCGGGGTTTATTTCCCAGCGGTTTAAGGGAAAGTCAAGGGCGCTCTTGACGCATGTCACATGTAAATTGCAGGATGAAATTGCTCTATCGTCCCGTAGAGATTTTGTCATACTTCCTCGCTCGATGGATCTATACAGGCCATTATCGGATGGACGTGCTGCAATATTGAACCAGCTATGGTTACAACTTCTTTAACCCACCTTGCTCTCAAGAAAAGCCAGCTCTAACTGTAAATGACCTATGCAACATGTTTGTGTTTAGGAAGTTCTTATAAATAGGTTGTCTAACAGTGTGCGGTACGTTTTAAAGTGATGGAATCCAATAATCACAATAATCACAATCAATAAGACACAAGGCTAGTATTGCATGAAATAATCGGTGCTGAAAACGTCAGAGTGCAGCTAATGAAATTTATCGCAAAATCATTATCAGACAAACGTCGATCTATGTTCATTTCTAAAGTTCTTTTGTATTCTTGTTTGATTCGTACAGTGATAGCGTTGGGAATTCGATTGACGTTCATTCTTTTTTACAACGCATTGACTATTGTGTGTGTAGTAATATCAGCAATTTCGAATAGCCTTGAGGATTCTTGCAACTTTGACAGTCTTATTTGGTGTTTTGAAGACTCAGTATATTATCAAAAAACAAGCCAAACGTGCTTTCATTTGATACACATAAAAAATATCTGGCGACGTAGATAAGGCTTTTTGAGATACGGTTTACGGCGCTTTTCTTTTATCAAATACTCCATTGACGAGTACAAGGATTAGCACATAAAGCCACTGTATTAATGAGTAGATCAAGAGATTTATATGACGGACGGGTAAGGCCAACGTTGCATGAAGCATGAAATAAAGTTTTGAACCTTTGACAGTTTTGATAAATGAAATAACACATGCTGCCCATCCCATATGCTGTAACTATACATTACCGTTGCGACTCAAACCCGCTAACAACAATAATGTAGTCGATAGAGCGTTGGATGATAAGAGCGTTGTTACCAACACGACGTGATTTTATTAATGTCTAATGTTCATGTCAATTAAAAAACAAGTAAAATCCATATAATAACATAATAGCATAGTACATATCACCTGCGCAATCTAAATCCGCTGATTATACTGATCAGACGTTGCGTATTGATAATGCATTGGGAGTTCAGCTTTGTAATCAGCACCGGAAGAGACAGTCTCAAAGATGTTGATACTAACGAATGGTTTAGATTCCAAGAATCCCCGAAAGTATGATAAACTTTTATTCCTTCCTTATTGTATGCTTGTCTAAGCTTTCACCTTTTTCGGGATACAAAACATGAAAATTTTAAACCTTATGATCTCTCTCGCTGCGTAAAAGATAAAACCAAAACCTCACAGTGCGTAGCAATAAAAGCCATAAATGTGCCAAACAACGAGTCAACGATGAACCCCTTTAAATTTCTGAAGGCTACAAGCTTTAGATATTAACTGCAATGTCAATAAGACAAAAAAGTTTAATATAATCCTTGTCTTAAGATAATAAAATGTACGTGTGAGTTTTAAAAATACCATCATTAAGTTCAGAAAATGGTTCATTACCTTAAAGGGACGTATTGTAGCAGTTGGTGGCCAGAAACTACAAATATTAAGAATTTGAGAAATCTACATTCAGATGCATATTTGTGACTTATTTGTAACTTATTTCCAACATTCCATGTGTTTTTGTCACTTTATCATCATTGATAAACGACGAAAACGCAAAACGCTCGAAATCTCGCTTATTTGCATATTATTTCTCGGCCCCCATTTTATGATAAGCAAATATGCCCGCAGTAGGATGCTATGAGTTATTGAATCGACAGTTGCGGTCGGAGTTCGAGCGTCACAGGAAAATTACCACAAGTGAACAAAATTCGGAGCTTCGCACGTTCGATCGCGTATTCGGTGGTTCGTCGGAATGTTTGAGAAAATGGCGGACAAGTCAATCGGTGGTAGGAATTGCGTATTTATAGGTTTACTGCACATACTATCTCTAACATTATTTCTTTTCAAAGTCGCATTCATACGTGATGAATATAGCAGTGCAGTGTAATAACTTAAATGTATATTCAACTTATGATGTAGAAAGGTAACCAAAAACAGTAAATTTTGTTTTTATGTTTCGATTACAATGCGTCCCTTGAAGTTTACCTTCTCATTTCTCGATTCGCATAATTTTGAATTATCATTTCTTAGAATTTATATGCTATTGACTTGCAAAGACGTTGACTGCATGTTGGTGATTCATCCTTTTTTTTTTAAACTTATGGTGTGTAGAGCTCTAAGTTCATTACAAGCCCGGCGGTTTTTATCTGCTGCCATTGAGACTGATGTGTAATGGTAGTTATTGCACAATTTTGATAGACATCGTGAGGTACCATCAAACGATAAGTTCGTAGCGCTTATTACAAGCAATCCAATAAATTTTGATGGACATCTAGATGAATGGCATGATGGTAGGAAACGTAGCGGTTTCGAATTCTTTGTGTGATACAGTCGCACATTTTACTTACGTAAGTTTGTACACAGTGCATGCCTAGGTTTTTATAATATAATATTTCTTATAAGTGTAAGCCTGTGCAATGTTAGGTAAGATATAGATATAGATAAAAGTGCTTTGCATATCTTCTAGCCTTAAAGACCGAATTTTGTGAGTTCACTTACCATACCCGTGAGTAGAACATGTACATTACACAACTTAACTCCACACAGGTGATAAATGTTTACCTGTCTTTGGTTGGGGAGGTAAAATGCAGTGGGTTAAGAGCTAGAAGGCTCGGCTTCGCCCTCCGAAACCGTACCATAGATAAAGAGGACACAAACATACCACGTACACATACCCACATTGCCTTAAAAAGTCTATGGGACTACCGGTACCTCTACCTTTTATCACCTTTACCAGAAACGGTTTATGGACTCGGTAAGTTCTGCCTCAGGAATCACTTTGCATGGATTGATACGAAAATCAACCCACCACGATATGCGTACAGGTATGCTTAACTAAATTACATTCTTGGATGATGCCGTTATCGACCTGAGGCATGGCCATAAGGAAGATCAAACCGTTATTGTAGAAAATATAAAATCTGGCAGGGATGATCCGTGAAACGTGCGTTGAATATCAGCTTCGTAACGCAACGTTAGTATAATCTAACAAGTTTCTTTTTACTTACTCAATCTGTATATCTTCTTATTGCAGTGAGCTTTAAAGCAAACTTGTATATCTATATATTACGCTAAATCAGAAAATATATAGTTAAATCATACTGTTATCATATATTTAAGACAAAAAAGCCGGTAAAATTTGCTCCGGCTGGAGTTCACATGTTGATCATACCATAGCCCCAAAGAGCTAACAGCAGCCTTTACGCTCCCTTTCTACTTGGCCAATGACTCAGGTGCAAGATTTGTAATGAATTCACAATAAAGGCAATATTTGCTCAGCTTATCATGCGATAAAGTGCATCCAAGTGGCTTTTGGCACTACTAAAGCAATATCGCAGTGCTTTTGACCCATCCAATCAGAAGAGGTTGCAAAATACATACACTCCTTGGGTAATTTGAATACCACCGTGCTTCTATTCTATAGGATCTGTATTATATCTACAGACTAGATGCTTGGACTTGGTTCAAGGCTACCCCTACCATCGCGTATTTACAAAGTGTTTGGTAATGCTGCTTACTTACGCAGAGAAGAGTTTCATCTATATAGGTGTGGCTTGCTGGTATTCATCAGGTATAAAATTGATCTGGCTGGATTTATAGTCAATATTTACTGTCTCTATCAAGATCGGACGTGTAGATGGTGCGAGAGTTGACATTGTATTGATAGTTTTAACCGGCCGTAATCCGATATACACGACTATAGACCATGTAGAATTAGGGCAACATCGATTCCTGATCCCTTACGGTCTTTCCATCTGAAGTCATATGCATATGCACATATGCATGGTAATAATTGCCTTTATTCGAAGACTTACGCATCTGTACACGGAAGGATACATGGTAATGCAATGCTTTCCATTTAGAGAAAAGCTGGATGATATCGTCCAACCCGTCAGGACATAAAGTATATGGTACGTAAGATAGTCCGAGGTAGTGCGCAACGAAAAAGTGACGAAAGGGTTTCGAGGGGCAGGGTTTGAGATCACATTTCTCATCATGTGCTTCGAACTGATATTAGATACTAGAATGGCTGAATAGCGTATGAATTGGTGTGTTTTGGTGAAAATTGCGTTTCGGTCGTAGCCGTATTTCCGGATATTCATCCGCGTTGATATTGAAATGTCCCTTGACCCGAGATTGACCTTTGTTGCGTTCTGTGGGTGATGCTGACATGCCTCACGCCGTGGATGATCAAAGAAATTGAAGTACTAGAATTTTCTTTATAATTGGCTCAATTGTACACTAGGTTTTCCTCTTTTCGACAACATCAGTCGCTACTACTGCAAACATTTTTAAAGAATTTTATCCCACGCAAAAATGCAAAATTTTCCGCATCATATTTGACGTGAAAGTAATATTTTTTTTCTTATAATCTACCAAAATAAGACAGGTTGAAGAAGCAAAACTCAGTTGGTCTCGTAGCGGAAGGGATAGGCTTTCACCTCATACACAGTCAATTTACTTCGGAATAATTCCCTGGAAAAGACGGCACCTAGACTTGAGGGTGCGCAGCCTCCAATCAATATTGAAATGCCAAATAAACTGGGGTGTGCTCCCTTAATAGAAGTCATAGTAGATTATCATGCTACGTGTATCCTAAACCAGGAATTCCTCGCGAAAGAAATCGTCAAAAATGGAATTATTGTCCCGGAGTCATTTCACGGAAAACTTAACATCACACTCGTAAATTTACCTTCAAATAAAACCATTTGATCGCTAAACTCCCTTCGCAAGTGTTCTCCCTATAGCCGGCCTGGTAAGTCTGGTGAAGGCTATACTGCATGTCTGAGGTTAGTTATGGCATACACGGATACTTGGTATAGCCTCGGTCACGCCCTTTGGGTTTAATGTGTTTAGAAACAATTGAATTCTTTACAACCTTCTCGGTCAGCAACCTTACACCTAGCGTTGCCAGAGGTTATTTGCGTTCGAATTGTTGGCGGCCAGATGTCTAACCGGAGTTCACGGCCGCTGGCAGAAATGTCACCTGTGTGTACAGATAGCGTGGATCGATAATACATAGAGACAATTCCCAGAAAGAACATAAACCTGAGATTATTGAAGACCTTTGCTGATCTTATCCATGATTAACACCGGCATGCAACGTTACAACGGAAAACATTACAGATTGTCTCTTTTGATTATCATGCTGGACATACGACCAACAGGTTTAAACCCTTTTTAATGAAATGTATCTATGTATAGATCTATCCATCTATATATGTATCTATATCTATATAAACTTTTGGAAGAACTTAATTTCGCGACAATTGCAACGGATACAATGTATTTGGTAGCATGATAATTGAACTATTTCTAATATATAACAATTCTAAAGAACTGGTGTGCATGCTAATGCTCTAGAACAGCATGTTAAGTAACGTTAACAGAATAGCGTTGTATAAAAATCGGCCTACAGAGGTAAATATATGAACAGGGCTTGATAATATCATATTAGATATCTCTGTCTTGGTATGCGGGAATATTGTATCGGACATATAATCGATTGAACCAATTTTTGCCTGTCTTTATGATACGTTGGATAATCCATTATGAAATTGAATTGAATCTCAGTATCATTATTGCATGTTTGTGTTCTGTAGTGTTGGCCCGTGTCGACTTGTACAGACTTCGCACTTATCTTTAGTTTCGTTAGGCTCTTTCTAAAATACTTGTTATGAATGGTTAAGAGATATATTTTAAACTTAAGATAGAATTGTTCTTTGATTTTGCAATAAGTTTGAGTTTGTTAAAGGGAAGCCTGCACTATGGTATGATAAAGCAAAATGTGCAGCGTTCTCTGCATACGTTTTCTTTTGGAAACAACTTTTTACAAGAAAACTTCTTGGCATCTTAAAAACAGATCAGTAAAAGACAATGATCGAGCTGTTGCCCGCATTGAATTTGTCACCTTGGACGTAAAAACATGTTTATCATGCAAAACGCAATTGTGCGACTAAAAAGACATCAAAACACAATGAGCGTAAATTTCTTTATATAGGACATTTGTTAAGCACTCTGTCAAACACTCGGTGGCAGTGTGGTCGCAGCGAGCTTGCTGACGAAGTAGAATGGATACAAGGCCTTATTCGATGCTCAGCAATACAATTTATGCGAGACACCGACCTTTACTATAAAGCAATTATGGAATCTAGGTCGGCCCACCACGTAGCAGTATTTTGTCGCCTTCACAGGATTGAACACGTCCTTAAATGACACAGTTTAACCAAAGAATCAGAAGCACTTGAACCCCTATTCTATAGGACAAACGTTCACGTCAAACCGACGCGCCTAAGCGGTTATAGGGTAATAGCATTAACAAGCAGAACGTCTAGTCCTGTAAATTTCGATAATGACGTGATGACCGCGCAAAAGCGTCGAATGTTTAATGTCTGCACGTGCCGTCTATCAGACCTCCGCGCACTCACTGCGCCGGATCCAATATCACGCCATCACATCACCAACATACTAAAGTAATGCCTGATATTTCTTTTTGAATATTCATTACAGAATCTCTATTATTTGCATTTCTTGATGGGTTTTATCAGCAGTTTTTGTTCCCTTAAAAATTACACGACAGCCATCACAAAATTTTTCGCACAAAATGACTCCCACTGCACGAAAATTGAGATTTTAATGGTTGCTTTTGCCAGGTACAAAGTAGGGTTGAGGCGCTGAATGTGTAACACATCTGTTTTCCTGCCGCGGGCTGTACACATGTACTTTCGCTTGTGTTTCATGCTCTTAAATGCCGGCATAAAGTAGCTCGTATATTACAGGGCAGTACATAATCCGGCATCATACGTCTTTGGCGGCAAAGGGGGAGCCTTGGCCTTTTGAATAATTAATGTAGGTTTTATTCGAAATGTCATAACGCCCCCGAAACGTAGAAGCGTCTGTGAGAAAAGGCCAATGTTCCGAAGAATTACCTCATAAAAACAGACCCGGAGTATCAACGGTGAACACTCAAGTTCTTTTGCGACCGGGGTCCATGGTAGTGCGCGACAAAAAAATTGACAATTGAAACCCCAAATAGTCTGGGGTTTGCTCCCTTAAACTCTGATAGCATTTGATACGTAGATTTATGACAACAATTTCAGACCATGTGTACACTTTATCAAATCGGCGGTGCGGCCTGCGTCTAAAGCATTGAATCCTCGTCCGTCTATTTTCAAGCGCTTCTCCTTAATACCATTTTCAGTGGTAATTAACAAGGTTAGCACAAGATAGATAATGAAGCAGCGGAATATCAATGCTGCAAAGTTCTGAGTGGCAAACAGCTCAAAAAGAAGAATTTATCTCTTTTTCTTATTATCTTACCAAACAGCTATAGACAGAAAGTTTACCAGACTGTGTATAAACCTTTACAAGACATAATCAATCATTGACAATAACCTTTTACGCCATTCGGTGGTGTCTGCGGCACTGAGGTCTCACCTAATTTAAGGAACAACACTATTTTCATTCACCTCTATTTCCCGCAATTTATGTAAGGTAAAGTTAGATAAAACAAATTCTGACTTGGACGTTGTCAGAACCTTAGTGGCCTGAATACTAGTATACCAATTGGCTTCATTGCTTTGATATTACTTTATTGTGTACAAACAGTGACTAGATATAATAAATCATTTACAATACCTTTTAACGCAATTCGGTAGTCAGCCCAAGGAATGTATGCAGAAGATTAGCTAAATGTAAAGAATGGACACTTGTTCCTTCTTGGCGACGATTCAGGAACGCGCCAAACCGTTATACTACTAGTATGTATTTAGTTCCAAAGACGTCGATCCCAGCTTTGCCGGGTTGGTATGCTTGGAATGTTACTCGCGCGCGTAGTAGTGACCAGTTCAAGATTTCATGGTAGATCAGATATGATCTCCCTGGAGGGTTACCCTCTGTCTTCTCCTCCGCTGCGGTTGGGACTCCCGCAGGGTTTGGCAAATTGCCTAAGGGTTCACCGTGACGAGAAATTCAAGATTCTTGTTCTGTTTGCCAGAAACTTTTGTCTACCGGTCATTGTAGCATCTTGTAGACAACACTTAATTGTAGAATATTGTATTATCTTGACTGATTGCAGGTACAGTAAGCTAGCTACGAACTTGTTACATACTCTCACTGGTTTGTTCCATCGCAGGCTGGTTCCTGTTTTTCGGTCCCTTGGGAATTTACTCCTCACCACGCGGCCTGGCACCTTGGTTGCAATGTGTTAAAACATAGCTTAAAATATCAATCATAGACACAACTTACTTAGAGCCACGTTTTATTGCCTTTCTTGTTACTGTTTGTGCCCTTGCAGTTAAAACATACGGGCATGAATTTGCAAATAAAAGATTATATTATGATGTTTATCTATCATATAATAAGCACTGGGTCACCATCTCAAAACTGAAAGCATCCTTTGGAAAGACATACGTCGTACAAACTCTCGAGTTGTATGCATCAGCTATTGTCTCATGAGCTGGATACTACCAAGTTCATTTATTGCAATAAAAAGTCCAAGGCAGCTGGGAAGCATTATGATCAGCGTTATGATTACAAAAATAATGTGGTCAAATGGTTCCGGAAATAGAAGTCTCTGCAATTTACTATACAGAATATAATATAAGGACATGTCCTACAAGAGCACAGCTCCCATTCCTTATTTCTTACAATCGCCATTAAACTATTAGTTCTCCTCAGTAATAACGATTAAACGAGAAGACATAGGCAGATCTTCGTCAGAATATTTCTCCCTTCGCTGCTGGTGGCACTAGAGCAAGTTTCATTTTATTACATGAACGTAATATTGCATTTGACACACCCTATTAATATTAGTACCTGACTTTCAGGTCTCATTAAATGCGACATAAAATCAACAAGCTGTGAAGGTATACGTAGCACACCAAATAAGCGATCAATCAAACTTAAGGCTCTTAACTACAAAGTTTTACAGTCCATGCGTCATTTTCATGTAGTTATGTATCCTGACGCAGGCGATTCACCTAGTAAAGAGACCTAACCAAGTATCAAGTAAGTATGTATGATGCATTTGATGCATCTGTATCTTTGATTCTTTCACACTCCGTTCAAGGTAGGACAATCCACATAATAAGTGTTTTAAATTGCATCCCCTATCTTTCAACAGTGACTGATTTAATATCAGTTAATGTCACTGATGTAAGATTGCGAACTCATCCTGAAAAATCAAAACGTTATCGAATTGCTTGATTACAGCGTGTATTTTTTTACAGCGTGTAAATACTTCATGATCATGTTTATTTTCATTCTTTATACTACGGCTAAATCTGTACATGTAGCCCATCCATTAAAATACGCATATTAAGGTGATGACATGCATATGATATGTTCTGCTTTTTAATAACACATACAAAATTAAGCCATTCATTTGTTGCTTAAAGTATCAATCTCTACTCACAGTGTCGTGTCTGTCTAATAACTCATGCAGCTATATACGGCAATATCACCTGGTGGTGAATTTCCATCAAGCTAGACATTAATAAAACCTGGAGGTACTAAAAGAACTCAAACGTACTGACCTGAAAACGAAAAAGGGAACTCCCGAAACGCCATAAAGGGACATGTACAGCAACGGAGCATGGCAAAGGAAAAGAACCACAAACACTTAGTCTAATTGCCAGTTCAGTTATTTGCCTTTCAAAAATAAAATTTCGGCTATGTTGACAATTGGATATCTCTCAAAATAAATTCAATCACTTTAATTGAACTTTAACTTGAATAGATTCAATCGCTGCATTTGAACTTCAACTTGAAATCGTTATTAACTATGTCTATAATAATGTATTCTATCACTGCAACTGTAAGTCAAGCTAACGTGCTTTAATGATGCAACAGCTTCTTAATGTCTTGTTTCCATTATAGTTATAATCGTTAAGGAAAATAGAAATATAACATTAACCTTCAAAGATCATCTCGAAGGGATCGTTTAGATGGTAACCGCTGCTAATGAGCTATGGCCTGTTAAACTTCTGTTGACATTCCCTTTTCGAAATGTTTTCATAGGTACCAACATAGATTAGTTATTGTTTATCAACGTACGGTGTAGGGATAGCCGTAGAAAAATTAGCGTAAGTATTATAACACCTATTCAATAATTAAGACAGTGACGAAGAGAAAAGTGAATTATTGCGAAATTCTGTAAATGCTTCGAAGTTAATGGACGATTACGCTCATTTTCTTAAGAAGTACGTTTTGTTTGAAAAAATTCTTTTACGTATTCATGTCGACGTAAATCATCAAAAATACATTAATTGCATTGCTTGGTAGTCATTTTCACCAGAGAGAAGTTAGGAAATTACATGTAAAAAAATTGTATTTTCTAAGGACAAAACGTCAACGTTACGGGACAATTTAAGGGACCAAGGATTCGAACTTAGGACCTTTGAGTTTTAGGCCAAACACCAGGTCATTGCGCAACAGCGACGCTACGTTTTCATGCCAATCATTGTGCGTGTCGTTTTGTAGAATCCAATTCCAATTCGAGTCAACTGTTAACAGTCTAAGAGGACATTACTTGAATAATTAAAGCAAAATAAGTTTGAGTATAATGAGGCGTGAAGTAACTACGTCGCAAGCACGTCGCATGCTTCATAGATTTAAAAACATCGAAAAACCCTGATCTGTGAGATTTTGTGCAGCTCAACAGCTTCAACTGTTCTGAACCGTAGGCAATCACGTTTGCTCAATTACTCATCTTAAATTGATCGCCTGCATTTCGGATGTGATCCAAACGTCAAGAAAAGGATGATTTTGAGTTAGGGATAATCTTATTTTTTCCGCATGTTTTTTATCGGCATAACTTGAAAAACTCCATGATATTAAGTTTAAATTATGATGATATTAAGTATATATGCAGGTGTTGAAAAGACGACGGTCAAGGTCAAATGAAGTCAAAAGAATGGTAATGATGCAAATTAACTGCCACTGTGTGAGTTGATTATCAAATACAATATTTGCCACGGTGATGGTTATGATAGATGCAAAAAGATCATATAAATAGTTATTGCCTCAAGGCTGTATTCAAAATGGCCATATTGTAACAAGACACAATTTACAGCCAACCACTGCCCGTCAAAGGCTATGATCATGCAATAACCCATTTAAAAACGCTCTGTGATCTTAGGCAATGGCCAGTTCTTGTGAAATATATCTACGATGCAGTTCCTATGGGGCTGCCCTTCTGATCTTAGGCAGAGCAGGCAAATTGCGTCGTTCATCATACTCTGACGTTTTAGATAATATGGTTAAAAATGTATGGAACTTTGAGTGGTATTGAACGAAGGTCGTCTTACAAACTGTGAGCAGCGGTCATTTAAGGTCATTGGTGCTGGTTTTTTATTATTAGAAGAAAGTGTTAATAAGTATGTATTTGGTATTTAACTTCCATGAAATAGAATTCTAACATGTCTTTGTAGAAACTGCAAAATTCACTTTGATTAATACAATAAAATGTAGTTGAATGGAATTAACTCCATTAATCAACAATAGCGGTACAGTTTTGCAATATAAAGCATGGATAATCGAAAAGATTGGCTTCTTTTATATGACTGTTAAAAGAAAAATGTTCCAGTAACCGTTTATGACATCATCGGGGTCCGAAGAATTGATATAGCTCTAGAAGAAAGACACCATCTTCTATGTAAAGATGTACTCCAACCTGGCCTGTAATGAAGCCAACGCTTCAGTTAAAGGAATCTCAACAATGATCCAAAGAAAATTGAAATGTTCCTTCACACGACATTGTAATTTCCTTCAAGAGCGCATCAACTAGGCGTCTTTTGATTTAAGCTAACGCAAGGTCCATGGAAACTTTAAAATAAAAAAGATATTCCTTCCTAGATGGAATCAACATTGCTGCTATGGAGACCTTTCGTGAACTCATCTCTTTGTTTAGGACGCGAGAATACAAAACTAAAAATGTGTATTCAGGTGATAGATAAAATGCATCGTTTGAATTGATCTTTGATAACTCCACTGACATCACAGGCCTAGCATTTGAAGATGAAAGAAGGAAGGTTGACAAGTAGATCTTAATCTTGTATCTCATCGAGTATCCGTGGTACATATATCAAAGTGGATCATATAACAAGCTCTTGTATTACATAGACCACACGTAGACGTAATTCCAATTCATTACAGATCCTGAAATATCTATAATTGACTTTTGCAAAATCAGTTCCATCTTAATGTTGTCAGTTTAACAGACACTTTTTCAAATAGTCACTGTGATTCTGTGTAGACATTTTCTTCTTTGTTCAGGTGAACCCCAGATATTCCAAATCCCAGGCGTACCGACGCTCTTGCATTTCTGAAAAATCAACTCACTTCAAATTTGCCTCCGATCTTCTTTGTAATGGATTCATTATGTGTATTGTGTTCTAAAGCTTTTTTGATGTAGGTGACAAGGATTTATGAACTGTTTTTATATCGTTACTTTACATGAATTACCAAGCTTCTGGAAACCAATTTAATGTCAAAGGTTTCATAATTCATGGTTGACAGGTGGACAGATCCAGTCTCAAACGATTTTAGTGGTCTGACGCTTTGAGATGTGAAATATACGCATTTAAGTTTATCAGAGTTGGAAAATTACATCGTGGATAATTCAAGCTATTCGCCAAATGCATTTTACCCAAGACGGCGGATGATATCGACTTCCAATAACCTTTGACCCATCGCTAACGACACACGTTCGTATAGTGATCGATTCAGATAGCTGAAGAGGATTGGGAGGATTCAGCCAAACTTCCGACGAATTAAATCTGTTTGGTTTGCAAACAGTTTAGGCCCTCTATGATAGTTTAAGTACATATCAGAAACATTGATATCATGAGACAGTGCAATAATATATAAGAATCGGATTCCTCGCAACCCTGGCACAAATTAATGTGAAGTCATATGCTTTGTTGATTCGCCTGTTATTTTGCAAAATTTCATGAAAATTAGTATAAGAAAAGTATCTACTAGGTAAGAAAAACGAGAAACCCGGAATCAAATGCTGTTGCATCTGGTAGTAACAGTAAAAGGCCTTCAATAACAATTTTGCCTAACCTATTAACACCGATGCCTCTCGCTCGATTTCTGAGTGGTTTTAGGGGTATCTGGGGTCTTTCCACCTCACATAGCGATTGCCCAGCTCGAATACTTTCCTGACAAGGGGGGAATGACTCTGATGTCCTTTATAAGCGCTAGAGACAGGGAATTATAATTCTAAATCACGGATCAACAGAGATGTGCCATGAACTGACCTCAGAGGTCTCTATGACGCACGTTCTGTGTACAGAGCAGGGAACTGCCTTTCTTTGGCGCTGTCTCATTCCTCAAAGCCCGCGACCTGTTGCGTGTAGACTGGTAGACCCCTGCAGATGTGAGTCAGCTGCTTTGTATGTAGAAAGGGCTACATCCGCTCCTTCTATTTTTCGGTGTCTTGCTAATGGAGGGGTTCAAGCTCGCCTTGCCAAATCTGAAGGAATCACTCTACACAGGTCGTCCACAAAACATTACAAAGTTCTTATTAAGTTTATAGGTTTCTCCATGTTTTCTTGACTTTTATGAAACTCAAGATAACCTCCACGTAACAGCGCAAGTGTTCCAGGAAATGACTTTCTGTGTTTTCCGCTATGTAAACCTGCCATTTATCTCATGGCCTTAGATAAGATAGTCAGCAGGTTTTGTTATAGTCGGTCAGGTAACCAGGAACACAACACTTTTGTATGTAGGCCGCGGATCAGCAGACCAAAGAGGTTGCAAGGTTAAACATCTGCACAGTTCAGTGCATACAGGCGTAGGGTTTGGATTTCCCAAAGGAGCGTTCTTTTTGCAAGATGTTACAATCAATCTCTGTCTTCTGGAAATCGCGTGCAGAATATCTGCACATACTCCCGTGTACAGTCTCATTAGGACTGTGGACATTTTGTCACACTTTTTTTCATAGACGATGGAAAACAAGATGTTTGTCGCCTGTATTAAAGGATGTCGATGGGGAGTTATGGTTAAGTTTTGTCCCAAACTAACCTGTGTCGATGCTTTCCATCCTCGTATAGGTATTGACATGTGGTAATACTTGTATTGTAAACAATGCATAAGAAAGTGTTTAGACTTTTAAAAAATTGCACAACATCTCGACGAGTTCTCGATGAATTTCATACATGAAAATAAAAGGATTTTTACGCTTTTTACGCTTTGTGTATTATGTTGTCATTCCAGTCAAACCTTTACATTTTTGTTATATTCAAATTATAAAATCAAGGATTAGGCAAATTTGATTTAGGTGGCAGAAAAAGCGCCGTCTAGTGTAATGTGGGCCTTACCGGAAATCTTGCTGGAAATATCAATTATTCATAACGTGGTGAAACTCGATGTCGCATGAAAACTAATTCGGCTGTTTGTCATTCATGGCTTTTATCGTATCTTCGCAAAGAGCGCTGTACTGCATGAAATAGCAAGCACTTATCTTTCAGTTCAGAAATGGATGTATAATGTACAGGTTTCAAAGCTACAGTACCCTTCTTATGTACGCTGCACTTAATGCACCAACGTACATGCGTATATTCAGACCTGGCACAATTGAAGATTACTTCAAGCTTAAGAAACAACACTTGCTTGGTCAGAACACAGCACGTTTAGGAAAACTGTCTAAGATTCAATACACAGGGTTCAGCGTATAAAAGAGGTCGTTACTCCACATTTACGCAAAGTTTTGAACATATGATCATGTACATGTACATGTACCATTACCTGCTTTATTATAATTAAGTTTTAGATAAGGATGTTACTAATCATTAAACGCCTATGTTCATTTGGATAAAAAAGAACATCTTCGACTCTTAGTTTGAGAATGCTTTGCATCATGATTCTCAAAAGTATTTACTGATGATCCTAAGTCGCTTCTCTCCATTGTCTGTGAACCTGGTTTATACTACATGTATTCACTCCACGGTCAAGACGCCCGGAAGACATCAGTATTCTTGAATGGATCGCTGCACGTGGTTCCTCCCTCTAGAACTTCAAAGAGAAAAGAGCTTATCCGGATCATCGGGTGCATTTCCTGGCTTTATAGTCAAACCAACTGACCTTGGGGATTTCAAACACATCTTTGTTTTATTATACACCTTGCGCATGGGGATATCAAAAGACTAGAATTGCCTCCACATATGGTTGAGCTACCATTACTCTCAAAAAATCATATGATCTTTAAAGCATGTAAGTACTGCTCGTAGTAATATCTTTGCAACAAAAAGGGGATAATGAATATATTAATAAGGTGTGTCTTAAGTCATCTACCTTATCAAATGCATCTTATACTACCGTTTCTAAACAATGATCACATTCTCTTATAATATGAACTTTCATGGATATGTAAAGAAAAACTCAGATCTTTCAGATACTTTCGCTTTGTTGATAAAAACATGTCTTATCTGGCTGATTTCACTGTCCCCTTGTAAAAAAATCAGCGATCACATTCCGTTATTTCTCTTTTGGTTCTCTGAGATAGATGTCTCGCTGTCCACAATGCCAAAAACTCTTAACTAATAACTGAAAGGCTTCCTTCCAGCTGCTCATCGTGTTGCAAGACTCGGAAATCAGCTTGATTAATGACGCAGCCTAAACCAGTAACTAAAAGCAGCCCCTTACACATAGGTCTATAGGTCCGGTCTTTCAACACCGATTGGATTTTCTCTGAAATATCCCCTTGGTGGATCGACTTTGGGGAAATAAAACATGTACATCACAACACGAGACGACCCTCCGGTCATTATGGATTAGACAAGACGAACGAGGCATGAACAGGAAGGTAAATTGAGTTAGGCGTCCCTCGGAGCATCCCAAATGTTTCCACGGGCCAACCGTCTAAAGTTACGGTCAGCTACAACAGGCCCACAAGGATAAACTGTTCTGAAACAGTGCTTTCATCAAATGGAGTACTAAAGTTGTTCTACATTGATCCCCAGTGTGTAGTTCGTAGCTAATCAAAGACATGAGATACCTGGCAGACAAAAGGGCCTTCGGTTAAAACAATAACACATCAATTTGAAATAAGACAACAATAAGATAACAATAGGGTCGAAAAGAATCGCAACCATCTTGATAGTAAACATTAGTGTCAAGCTCTTATGAAAAGAAGCAGGTGGCTTGTCGTACATTAGAAGTTATTGACACCATAAATCAAGTTTTGCTAGCAGCAGTCTATACTTTATTTTGTCTATACTGAATGACTATTCCTGTTTTCTTTAGCGTTGAGCAGAAAAACGCTGAGCTACATTGAGCAGGATATACTTCTTGATTTTTATAGAATATAAGAATTATTGTCAACATCAACAGCAATTGTTCTTAGGCTTGCTTACAACATTTTGCCATGAAAATAAGCGCTCAATTATGCATGCTCCTGTAACTCAAGGCTGGAATGTGTGACTTTTCCTTTTAAAGAACAGAAGAAGTTTATTTGCAATGTATTGCGAGTTTTAGAGGTTTTCCATGACCACAAAGCTCATCTTCCTGCCTTAGTTCACAACTTGTGGGAAGCCGGCAAGCTGCTTAGCTTTACCCAATTTGGTTATCTTCACCACGCATTCCTGCCGAAGTTACGGAATTACGTCAGAGACAGCCCACATTCACGTCACCAACAAGGCAGGTGATCTCCATTGTGTGGTCATATGGCATTTAAAAAGAAGTCATACTGACTTTGATAAGTTCGTGCGGTACATATGACAGAGTGGCACGCAACAGGACACCAATGGTAACTACATGATATAGTTATGTAAAGACATTTTAATTTTGAATGTGCTGCTTTACTTTCTCTGATGTAAAATCTGGTCATTAATGAATCACTATAGCCTCCACAACGGGTAATGATTTCATGTCCAACAGCTATAGAGACTTACATCACGACACTTGTATTTTTGCCATACACGTATATATCGACCTATAAAATAACGTTATCTATATGTATTATGAAGATCTAGCTTAATGATGCTAAGTCGGAAGCAGATAACACATTGCACACTGTCAGGTAAGCGGCTTGCATTGGACGCCATGCGCCAGCATCACGACATACCATATCTGCGTCCATCATATTCTTGGTTCTCCCGTCGTTGCGGCGGATGAGGTTCCCTCCCACCACGCCCCCTAGCGCCTGCATACTGTCCTGGTAGTCTGCTTTGCCTTTCTAGTAGCTCTCTTGTCCTTTGCGTGGGCAAAACGCCTCTCCTCGAAAGTCCTGACTGCCGTGTAGCATTGTTGTCTCCAAGACGTTCTGTTGCATGAGTCTGTTTCCCACGTAGAAAGATTTATGTCACATTTTTTCAAGTTGCCTTTGAGGTAGTCTTTAAATCGAAGACATGGGCGTCCTACACGACGACTGCCTTCCCTGAGCTGCCCATAAAAGAGGGACTTTGGAAAACGTGAGTTGTTCATACGCACAAGATGGCCCGCCCAGCGCAGATTTGCCCTTAACAGAACTGCTTCAATACTGGATAAGTTACAAGTCTCTAACACAGTGGTGTTTGGCACACGGTCTTGCCACCTGATGTTGCAAATTCTGCGAAGGCAGCGCATATGGAAAGACTCCAGCCGGCGAATGTGTTTCCTGTATGGTGTCCAGGATTCACAGCCGTACAAGAGAGATGTTAAAACTACAGCTCTGTAAACACTTAACTTTGTGGCCAGCTTTATGTCGTGGCTCTTCCATAGCCGGTGTGTCAAACGTCCAAAGGCTACACTGGCTTTGGATATGCGGTTTGTAATCTCGTCGTCGAGAGAGCCAGTGTGAGACATTACACTACCCAGATAACAGAAGTTCTTCACTGAGGCTAGGACCTCACCTCCGATGGTGACTATGGGATCATAGTGGGTGTCACGTGGAGAAGGTTGATACATAACCTCGGTTTTCTTTATGCTTACTGTAAGTCCAAACTTCTCAGCTGCTGTTGAGAACCTGTCGACCAAAGTTTGAATGTCATTTAGTCCGTGGGCAGAGAGAGCACAGTCATCAGCAAACAGTAGGTCACGTATTAACATTTCTATTACCTTGGTCCTGGCTGAGAAACGCCTTAGGTTGAATACACCACCACTGTATCTTACTTGCAAGTAAATGCCGAGGTCCAAATCTTGGAAGGCATACTCCAACATGAGAGCAAACACTATGCCAAACAGTGTAGGCGCTAGCACACAACCTTGTTTGGTTCCATTTGTTATGTCGAACGGTTCAGAGAACTTGCCATTGTCCAACACTCTGCCTTTCATTCCATCATGGAGTGACTGAATGACAGCGACAAGTTTTTCTGGGCAACCTGTTTTCCGAAGTAGCTTCCATAGTCCATCTCTACTGACAGTGTCAAACGCTTTCGTAAGATCTATAAATACTGTGTACAACGGTCTGTTTTGTTCTGCGCACTTTTCCTGCAACTGTCTGTAGGCGAATATCATGTCAGCAGTACCACGACCACTGCGAAAACCACACTGGGATTCCGGGTGGACTCTTTCGGCTACTGCCCTGGTCAGTCTGTTCAAGATGGTCCTGGCCAGAATCTTTCCTGCAATTGACAGTAGAGATATACCACGGTGGTTGTCACACTGTGCTCGATTACCTTTACGCTTGTACAAATGGATTATGGAGGCATCCTTCAAGTCCTGTGGTACCTGGCCCTTTCTCCAGAAGGCACCAAAAAGCTTTGTAAGTCCAGTTACCATGTGGCTACCTCCACATTTAAACACCTCCGCTGGTATTCTATCTGGACTAGGTGCTTTTCGAGAAGACATCTGTTTGATGGCCTTGGTAACCTCTTCTAGGCTGGGTTCCAAGTCAAGCACATCTAAAATGGGCAACTGTGGTGTGGCCTGTAGAGTCCATTCCAAGTCACCACACGGATTTTTTAATGATATTTGTAATATATTCGAATTATTGTTATATAATTACAAATCTTTAGAAATATTCATAAATATTTCTAAAAAAAAAGAAATACGAGAGTACCATGTTTTAGAAGTTGTTATGATAATTTGCAAACATTTCGAAAGTGACAGTCAAAAGAGATCATTTTTTAATAGATTTGAAATATATATTGGTTTGTGTCAAGTTTCGAAAGATTTCGAAATAAAGATTTGGGTCATTTGCCCCCCGTAACGAGCCGCTAATCCTAACAAAGCATGTTTTGGATCGAGCGGGGACCGCCGACCGCGCAGGAAGGCACTGTGGCGTGACACTGTCTGTGGACATCAGAAAGAATTCCTCCAGAGGATAAGCACAATTCAACTGTAATTTTGGTGCACAAAAAGGGCCAGCAAACATTGCAAATGACCAGTGGTCAAAATAGCACACGTACTGAGCAAAAGCAAAAGTTTTATCCACGTCAAATAAGCCCAACAATCGGCACAATGCAAAGGGAGCTCAAGGGAGAGCCGGCTAGCCCCAAAGGGTTTTTTGATCTGTCACTTTGTTCGGCGACATGTACAGTCAAAGGGAGGCTTCCTTTCCCCATGGTATCAGTAAATTGTAAACTAAAAGGCAGTGTTATTTTTTGTAGAGATTCTTACCGACAAAATCACGAAGATTCTGGAGGAAAACACCAAAAAAGAACGTAGATCTCTGTTGCAACAATTCTAACATGTGGCGGCCTGCCCGGGGGAGTCTATTCTGTGTGTAGGGGGAACTTTCTAGAAACTATTGTCAAATAATTATAGATACAAAAGTTCACAGTAATAACATCACACCAATACTACTGTAATGCTTAGATTGTAGCATTCAAATCTTAAATTCTATCAACATACGTTAAAAGATAGACATTTTAGACAACGTGTTTTAACTCCTCCCCGGGAGAAAATGCCGTCTGCCGGGGGAACAACAACACGGGGACAAACTTCCCACGAGGCGTTCTGGTTCGGAAACAAATCCCACAAGAGAGGACTTTATCTTACACAGTCCAGCTAACAATAAAGCCTGTATGTTTTCTCTACTGGCTGATTGGCGTTCATAATTAGACTGGACCTGGCGGAGTTTCTGAGGGGTTTTTTTGCGTTTCGGCGCATGTGCGCCGGAACGCATTGTCCTGGCTTTTACCTTCAAGCAAGGGACCTTCAAGGAAGGAACCAGGGAAGCTTGGTTCAACACTGTGTCGCACACAATAAGACCTTATATGGCAATACGTTCTCAAATCCTTGTATAGCCGTTGCCTTATATGGCAAGAGAGCACGAAAATGCAGGCAGGCTAGATTTGCATGTGACACAGGACGGCGACCGCATGTAACTGCTACAACTGTTCGGGAATATCATTGCATTGTGGTTTCGGACTTTGATATCCTGAAAAATGACCATATTACATCTATTCCACAAGATTGCAGAAGAAAAAAAATGATTTCGTCAAGAAAACGACCAAAAATCGGCATAAATGATACCATATAGTGAGGTTATAGCATTACGTCCAGAGTGAATAGTTACGTACCGCAGCTTGGCCGATCTGGCAACGCGAAGCACTTCGGACCCAGAAGATCCGGGTTCGTCTCCGTGCGTGGATTTTTTTTTCTTTTTAGATATTGAATATCAAAAATATATATTGATATTATATTAATCTATCAATATCATATTTATGAATATCATTTTTTTTCATTAATAAATAAAGAAATATTTTATATTTGTTATTTTTAAATATTCATTTAATATATACAAGGCCTTTGTCTTATGAACAGGACTTCATAGATTCCAAACCCGGCATTCGAATTTTTCTGTTCATTGTAATGGAAAATACCGTGCAGCGGCTCCTATGCGCGGTAAGATGATTCTTGCAAAACACTCGCCACTAAACTTCTATCCCCGATGTAAACAGAGGCTCTTGATGTTGTTTGCAAAACAGCGATTCTTTGTTACAGTAGCAAATGCTCCATTGTTCAGTATCGACTTCATTGAGACAACACGGACGTGGAAAGTGGCGCCCCTCGGCACAAAACTATGGGAATTTTCATGAATTTTAGCAAAATTACCCAGGAAAATAAGGAAGAAATGTTGTAAATGCGGAAACCAGAATAATACGGATGAGGTAGCTGTTGATTTGTTTGACATTTGGTAGTCATTTTAGATAGAACCTTAGCTGTTATGAACTTCTATTTCACTTAATTACCATAGTTCTGATGATTCAATGGTGCTTTTTCAAATTTTATGTTTTATTGCGTGCCATGTACATAATTACATTGATAGCTTTTATAATGAGCCTATTATACATTTTACAAATAAGTACAAGTTGTAGGCCAAGACCAGCTTTTTCAAAAGCACTTAAGTTAAGTGACGTAACTTCAAAATTGCTTTCCCCAATCTGCCTTTCTCTATTAAAACAGTACTCATTTCCCAAAATGACAATTTTTCCTATAGACTGAACAGCCCTTGAGTGACTTCCTCTGGCAGATTTTACTTCAAGTAAAGGGAAAAGACAATTCACACTTATAAACGTAGCCGAAACGCCAGCTTTTTTTAAAAGCTCTTGTTACGTCCCAGTTGAACATTCTTGTTCTAGCGGTCCCGGTGGGGAGGGCAGCACGGCAGGCTACTGTTACCACTTACAGCTTCCTTCGGTACTTTTGTTATTTCTGTCGCATTTGGGTCGTTTCTGCATGATTTCTAGGTTTGATTGATAGAGAAGCCGAGAGACACTGATAATGTTTCTTTCGGATTGTTGTCCTGCTAACGTTAGAGGCAGAAATTAACTGTTTGTTTACATTACGCCCGACTCGGCGTGAGAGCACGGCGGGGTGTCACCGCTCCTTTCAACGGTCTATTTTTGGGTGCTATTAACTAATTAACAGCAGATTGTGAGTTTCTTCTTTCGAAAAAATTATTCAGACTTCGAAATAAAGGCAGTGTGCTGTAGCCAATCTTTAGAAAGTATCAGAAATGTTGTTCCTAGTGCCATGAATATTTTGAATATTCCACGAAAATGTGGGAACATTTAGAAAGTGTTAACACATTTAGAAATGTAAGAGACCATGACATTTATATTACAAATAGTTACAAAGGTTTCAAATTAGTTCTAAACAATGGCAAAAAACATCCGTGCGGTGTCTTGGAATGGACTCTAGTGCATCATCTGTGATTTTTGATTGTTTGTTTAATAGCGTTTGAAAGTGCTCTGCCCAGCGGGCAAGAATTTCATCCTTGCCAGTGTGGAGTGTTTTACCATCTGCTGCTATAGGATTGGGGTGGATCCATTTGCTCTTGGGCCATAGATGGTCTTCAAACCATCATAGAATGACTTTGTATTGTGTTTGTCAGCTGCATCTTGGAGCTCTCTTGCCTTTTCTTCCCACCACATGTTTTTCATTGTTCTGAGACGTTGTTGAACCAGATATTTTTGTGTCAAGTAGGCATTTCTTTTAGCAGCAGAAGATTTGTCATCAATGTACTTACGATGGGCCTCATGCATGCTGTCTAGAAGTTCTTGTATTACCACATCGTTTTCGTCGAACCAGTCCTGGTGCTTCCTTTTCTTGAAGCCCAGAACATCAGCTGCGGCCGTGTAAGTAGCATTGCGAAAGTCACTCCAGAGCTTCTCAATGTCTTCAGTTGTGTCAACTGACATGTTCGCAAGGTTTACTTCAGACATCAGGGTGTCTTGCAGCTCAGCCGCTGTTTCACTGTTGTGTAGAGCACTGACATCTAGCCTCTTAACTTGTCTTTGTCTCTGTCTTCTTCCTGCTGGTGAAACATGGAGTTTGATGTGACTTCTTACAAGTAGGTGGTCAGACCGTTTTTCCTTTGTTTACTCACTTAAACCTCATTAATCGTGACCTCGACTCCTCCTGCGGCCAGTTTTCGACCCAATTTGTGGCTAACCTAGCACCATTGGGATCCAGACTCCTGACGGAGAGAGTGGATTTTGTGCCGCACAAGCAACTTCCACTTAAAACTGTGCAGGTCGTCCTGACCAAACCTAGCCCCCAAAACGATGTGTATTCCGTCCAGATCCTGTGGTGAGAACAGAAGAAAGGAGACTAAGCTGACGCTTGGCTCATGGAATGTCAGGACCCTCCTGGACAATGACGGTCGGGAGGAGCGGAGAACAGCAATTGTCGGTCGAATGCTCCGTGATTACCGTGTAGACATCGCCGCTCTCAGCGAGACAAGGTTTTCTGAAGAATCCAGCCTGGAAGAGGTAGGTGCTGGCTACACATTCTTCTGGAAGGGAAAACCAGCAGGAGTACCTCGCACCTGCGGCGTTGGGTTCGCCATACGTACATCATTACTGCAGAGCTTAGAATGCTTCCCAAGGGGCATCTCTGATAGACTGATGGTTCTAAGGATAAAACTGCAGCATCAAAACTATGCCACTATAGTCAGTGCTTATGCACCCACCATGACTCACACTGGTGAAGTGAAGGACAGCTTTTACGGGGACTTAGAGCATATTATCTCCAGTACTTGTAATAAGGACAAACTCATTATTATGGGCGATTTTAATGCCCGTGTTGGTATGGATCACGCCCTGTGGCCTAGGGTTCTTGGTAAACATGGGCACGGGAAGTGTAATTCAAACGGCGAACTGTTATTATCAAAATGTGCGACACATGAACTCTTCATCACAAACACAGGCTTCCAGCTTGCTGAAAAACACATGGTCACTTGGATGCATCCGAGATCTAAACATTGGCATTTACTAGATTATGTCATAGTGAGACAACGTGATAGAAGAGATGTCAACATCACCCGTGCCATGCTTTGATATAACCATGTATTCGAAGATGACGACGTCAAAAACTCTTCCTCCTTTGTTGAAAGTGCCAGTGGGCGTCGTGGGATAATTGAACTACATGGTATCGTTGGTTTATAAGACAAAATTATTAGAATCTCTTCTGCTAACCTGCAGATGTACTCAATGTGACCAATCATCCAAAACGCCTCTATGTTGCTGCAACCTACAGTACTCTGTGTTTTACCGCCGCCATATTCATAAACAATAATTTTTTTAGGATATGGGAGATTCTTTATACTCAACCAGGTATTGATCTCACCTGCTAACGTTTCGATGTCTATCAGACACCAACCGCCAACCGAGAGGAGGGGGGATACAAACTTAGCCATATTTGGGACAGTGTTCTCACCGCAAAATCGCCACCTACATCAGCTACTTATAGCGGTGAGAAGCAGTACTCCAGTCAGAAGCTCTGAAGAAGGTGTCTGATAGACATAGAAATGTTAGCAGGTGAGATCAATACCTGGTTGATTATAAAGAATCTCCCATATCCTATTTTCTACCAACCTGATGAAATTATTTTCGGAAGAGTATTGTTATTCAACAGACGACAAAGGTTTGTGAGAAAAACATTATTGTCTTAATTTGTTTGTGTGATAATAGACTGAAGGCGATGTCTTCCTCAACGTTTACTCCCAACACGATCAGAAACACATGGATATATCAGTATTGCCATAGCTACTGCATCCCGTTAACGCGTTAACGTCTCGATGAATAATGCACAATTTTTCATAACGGTGGAATCGACTTTAAGCGGACGTTTTAGTGACTCAACAAACGGTTTATTACCGTACCGAATAGTATCAGAACGACTACAGGCAAAATCTAACATATATAGCATAAGTGACAAAGGTAATCAATGATATTAACAAAGTAGCAAAAAAAGACGATTTATTTTTCTGCTAGATTGTTTTCAATTACATCTAATCAGAAATATCGCGGTTCTATGTGAACTAAGTAAACGTTTCTTTATAATTAAGCGTACTTTAGCGAGTTTTTATTGCTGCAAAAACATGTTATAACTGAAACATACCAATCATGTAAGATTCGATCAACCATTATGGTTACTGTGCAATTTCCTGGAAGCACCCAATACTGTTTCCTAATAATGCCAAGCTGTCATTCTAATGTCTAATCAAGCAGTGAGTAAATGACAGATACGCATGTCTCATACTACTATCTCCAGGGTAAGGAAAATAAACAGTGATTTATCAGGTGTATTGATTTTGTCTGATTCTAATTAGTGTTGAATGAAATATAGCTTACGTGTTTCAGTCGCTGATAGCTGCTTTTGCAAGAAATCCTAATGATGTATTGCAGCAATACCCTGGAGCTCATCAAACGTACTGTCGTTAAGTATGATTCATGACTTCTATACCACTGGAAGTAGTAAGTGCAACTGGTAAGAATTTTATGGGTCGTAAAAGTTAAGGTTCCTTGAATATTCTATGTACGTCGAAACAAATTGTGGCGCAAAGAAAAAATCGCCACAGTAAAAGGTCGTAATTTTTGGGTTGCGTAATGGACGTAAATGTTCGATAAGGTACCGAATGTATAGCCTATAATGAATTAGGTGTATACGCAGTAAATTTGTCGCGCCAGTACTCGTACAAGTTAGGGTCCAAGGCTGTCGGGAAATGCGGAGTTGTCAAGCTAATCATTTCAGCGATGCGAAAGACGTAAAATACTAATAAATTGCCAAAGCTCTCGATTGAAGACAACGACCTATTAAAATGCATGCCGATGTGTAAAGTATGGTATTCGCGGATTTTGTAACCAATATAGTTCGAAAAGCAATATACAGACAGTAAAACACAAGGCTTGCAGATGTTTTTATGTGTGACAAAATTGAGCCGCGCAAGAGTCCAAAGAAGACGCCATCACAGCGCGATGTCCTATTTTCCAGGTCATGCTATCCGTTTAAATTATCAATAGGACTTTAGATATTTTGGTCACAATTTTAAGATTGTGTTTTTTGTTTACTTGGCATGTTGCATTATTTGGCACCTGTAAGTCAAAAAGGTAAAGTTCTGTTAGGCAGGGTAAAGTTAAATCTGCTGGAGTTCCAAGAACCTACGTATACGTTTTAAATAATAGCAGTTATTCTGTAAAGACCACCTGCATAAAACCACCGTGATTACATCGAGACAGTAATCCCCATGAAGAAGCTATGGAACAAGCAACAGGTGAACGAAATTGGGCTGCATAGAAGCGAAAAAAATCGTTATATACATGTAAGGACTGTAAATAATTAATAAAGGGCCAAATTTGTTGACCAAAATGACGAGTCGAATGGAAAGTCTTAGCACCCATTCCTTGCATGCACGTCTCCAGAATACGGCAGAAGCTTGGGACCTGTCAGGGTAAAGCTAATTCCTATAAGACAAGGACGGAAATATGGCTACAACTTCCACTAAGGCCGCTTCGAGAAGTCATTAACGATCAAAGTCTTTCTAATTACTTACTGCCATTTGCACCAACACCAAAGGTTTTCATAGTTAGGTTATTCTCTCTTGGCAGTAAGCTTGCCATAAACACTAAAGATGTTTTTGTGATGAAAGAAGCGTCTCCTTGCATCTTTGAAAAAGGCTTACCAAAATTCTCTTCGTGAAACAGCAATGATCAGGTTAATTCTTGTATTTTGAATATTAAATAAAAAATCAAGATTTACGACACAAACTTCAAGAAAGGCTATCTTTTGAGAAATAGGTGTCACATAATGGTTACCAGGAGCAAGCTGCTTGATAGGTAGAGTGATTCACGTCTTTCCCACATCATTATTCATCTGTTGGCCTTTTGTAGGGTAAGGACTCTCTTGGACGCCAGTCACACGGTGAACTGAAGGGACTACCCTTAAGACTTATAAAAACGATAAATTAATCATGCTTTGTCTGCCTTATGGTGATTATCATATATGAAGCAAACCTGAGTTAGTACCGGTCATTGGCTTTGCTTGGTACACGCTCATCTTTACGCCTGGAACACTGAGAGCTTTCTGCTTTACATGCATACATCATCCCCATGTGATGCTTTGTAAGCTTTGGGCCTTACGGTCAGCACGGTAAGGTCTGTCATGGTGGACTTGCCAAGCAATTTACACCGGTGGCCAGCGGGATTTTCACAGAATCACTAAAGAAAGCATTTTGACCATCCTTTAAAACCATTTTCCAATAAATGGTATAGAACCAGTGTTGAACGTTGACTGGTTTTCGTAATGCATCCCAACCAACACACTGTAGCGAGTGCTAACAGGGTCATGATTTAAAGTTTAAGTCTCAGAAATAGAAGAGGTTAATCTAAACAGCCTGAATCTTTTTTCGTACGCTCTGATTGATTGATTGATTGATTGACTGATTGATTGATAAGTATATTTGTCTCTTCTTCACACCCGGATTAGGTCTGGTTTTGATATACTCCTTGGATATACCAATGCTTTACTATTAGCTTTGGTGCAGTTCTGGTCAATTTTACAAGCTTGCATGTTTAATATATGCACGAATTGCAAGTCGAGTCTTTGTAGAAAACTAAAGAATATTTCCCTTTTCTTTACATATTAACATCATCGGTGAAAACGCCAGATGAAGGATTAGCAGCTTTTAGCATTGACCTTTTTCCAGTTCCATCCACGCATCGTGTAGCTTACTGATAACGCACAAAGTCTTTACTTGATGTATCAAGCTTCTGTCACACTGCTGTAGAACCGATGAATGTCATGTAAAATACGCTGTCGTCTAATTGGCATGAAAATGTTAAGCTACTAGCACGTGATCTGTCTAATGTTTTTGCTTGGGTATTTTATCATGAGACAGAGAGTAGAGGTAGGGTCTTCTTCATACATTTAAAACAGATTCGCTGTATACTCAGAATAAAACAATTCTTTCTTTATTTACGTGTAAGTCGTCCTCCTTAGGAAAGCAATATAGTGTTGTGACGTAAGTGAATAGATAAGAAACTGAGACACACACAAACGTTTGACTTATTATCTATCCACAGATATATACCATGATACGTCATACAAAACTTAACGTTGATCCATCTATGAATACAATATAAAGACGAAAATCCATGTTAGTCCAATTCCCTTGGTGAAAGCCCTAAACCTTGACCGAGCAATCTACCGTAGCAACACCTGGGAGGTCCTATGGTTATAGTAAGAAAGATGGATTGTTTAACGTGGAATTGGCTCGTCGGTCAGTCATGTCACTTAATCTTCCGTATAGTCACGATGTACGAGCTTTAGACCTGCTTCCTGGATGGATGCCTTCAAAAGGGATTATATAGCTTAGGTTAATTAAGTGCTTCTCACCATTTGATATACCGCTATTTTGGCTTGGGTTTCGGTAAAGACTACAGGTTCCTGGTGGCTTATGGTTTCATTTTGACGGACAGACAAAAACCAAACAGGAACGAGGAATATTCTAATCTCTGCAACAAATATCGTGTTCTTCTGACTTCATTGACACCACATCATCTGTCTAGACGTAGGCACCGGCCTGCTATTGAAATAGTAATTTGCTGCGATAACTTAATTAGTTTGAATGCACGACATCATCGTTGGACATTTAATGAGCTTAAGCGAAGCCAAAGTACTATCCAGAGATTATGGCCTCCTGGGTTACGAGAGATGAAAAAAATAATTTAATTAAACGATCATCTCACCGACACTGTAACATGCTACATCTTATTCTTAAAGCAACCGTGTGCATACTAATCCTTACAAGTTGGTTGTGTAAGTTAGACACCTTTTAAAGATAAATATTACATGGATAAATGATATTTGGCAGTCGATCTTTCGGTGGCGCCAGCCCGTGTAAACCCCGTATGTAATGATAAATACTACATGGATGATGTGATTAGACGCAGAACACAACACGTGTCAAAAGGAATACAACAATAAGCTGTTTATGCAGAGGTTGTTTGCAATGTCAAGGTGAAAGCTGCACAGGGTGATTTAATATCAACAATATTCTAGTAATAGTTCATGCCAGACTTGCTAGCTCCAACTGTGATATCACCATTGATCTTGGCATTTCAACTTATTCCACGGAGTCTCTGTTCTACTATTTTTGACAGGATTTTGATGGTAAGCGTTTGCAGCCAGATAGGTATAGCCCAAGGATGAATAACGCCCTATTGCCAGATATTCGAAGTATGCCAGAGGCAAACGAAGATGACCAGGATTTCTGGATAAACGATGGGCACATGGCATCATTCATTCTCTCACAGAAAAGTCACCGCATTGAAAGGGTTGCTTTAAGGAAGGTATAATATTTTTTGATGGAATTTCTAACTATGCCGGTTCAAAACGAAAATCAAACTCATTCCTTTTTGTTGAAAGTATAGTCTCTCCCGTTGTGCTGTCCTTTTATTTCAGCGCATTTTAAAATTGATGATTAACTAAATGTGATTAAAGCAAATTTCTCATGTCTAGAAGGGTGAAAAAGTTGAATTGGTTTCATACAAGCAATGGATATTGTTATTCGTGAAAGTGAATGCAAAATGATCTATCGCGGGGAGCAATGTAGATAATAGACCAATGAAACGCTTAATAAAAAAATTGATACTGTTTGGTTTTTGCCTAAATTATTTCAATATTAATATATTCAGATTTTTGCTTTCTATCATTTTCTCGGCTATTCCTAATGATTATTAGAACTTTTTCTTTTTGCATTTCATCATAAAATTTTATAAACAGCATCACACATCAAATGACTTTTTTCTAGATTCATTTGAAAATTTCTTAACCGAAATTACAATTGATTGATTTTTTCAGACAGTAAATTCATATTTATAATGTTGTGAGAGAGCGTGTGCCATCACTCACATGCTTAGGCCAGGCTGTCTGCTTCTTGTTTATTCCAAAGTTCATAGAAAACTTTATTCATATCGCGTGTGCATTCTCTGTGCATCTCGAGTATTCTACGGCCCGCGTCTTCTCTCTAAGATCTTTAGAAATATAAGGATACGCCAAAAATAATTACTCATTAGACAAGCAACTGGATAAAATGTTGAAACAGTCAGACGTTTCAGACAGCATCAGTCAGTGACTGATGAAAGACAACGGATGCTACTTGGATGTCTAGCCTACATGATGTAGATATATTAAGTTAAATTTCAGTCTAAAAAAAATTGAGGGTTTTTATGAAAATAGGAGAGATGAACTGCATGCTAACTTAAGAAAAAGATTTGTTTTAATATAGTAGATTCATCTATGTTACATGAGTTGTAAAGAAATAAAAACAGATTAAAATAAAGAGTAGTTTCGAGTTACACTCGATTTTTTTTCCTGAAGCAGCAGACACTTCTGTCTATGAGTATCTTCATGAACACGCTTCAGTCATCTTTTCCGTCTCCGTTTTGGCAGGACATCATGAAATTCTACTACCGTACGAATACTTAAAGACAACTTGAGGTTCCGTAAGGCATGCACCACACGTTGGTCGTCCGTGATTGAAATCTGAACTTCAAAGGCTCCGAATCTGACTTACTTTTAGAGACTTACTTTTACTTTTTTGAAATAACTGAAATAAACAAAACGAACGGACACGGACCATGAACCGACTTTCACCCTACTATACGTTGTATGTTGTAGGAATTGTATATTGTTGTACCATAAATATGTAATGACATATATTGATAGTGTTATCAAGACTCAAATGACTGTGTATCTCTGCTATATTGTATCTCTGCTATATTGTATCTGACCCTTACCTCATCCCCAATGACCTCAATGAAAGGCGGCCTGCGTGCCGATTTGAGCTTATTATGAATGAAAAAAAGGTTCAAACAAAAACAAACAAAACATCATTCCGGTAAATGATCTATACTATTTTTTATATCATACCTGGGCCTGATACAGGTGTTCCGGACCGTGTGATAACTATCCGGATCACATAGGGTTCGGGAGTGTTATCACACAGGCTTCCAAAGAATATTTCGAACGCATTTCGAGCGCGCCGGTTGCGCGGCCGTCGGAAATTCGAATACCGGATTTGGAGATTGGAATCAATGTTGCCACAGTTTCTTGTTCGAGGACACAAAACTCACTCAACTTCTGGCGCATTCCGCATTGAAATGTGTGTTTTCTCGGGTGGGTATGACCAAGGTATGACATAAATAAAATACAACACGTTGTATTCCGCATCACCCTCGGTCCCAGCCCTCTCGCGGGTCGGATCGCCCTCCGGCCTACGACCGTCGGGCGATCCGACCCGCGGTCGGGCTGGAACCTCGGATGATACGGAATACCCCGTGTTGTATTCTATATGCATTTGTCCCCCAAGTAAACCATAAAGGTGCTAAACGCCGTCTAAATTGAGCATTTTTTCGCGAGACCGTAAACTTATCTAATTCTATCAGGGGGCTTGAGATAATACCAACTCCTTTCTCTCACAGTGGAACTTTATGTCTATCAACAATTTATGAACCCTATCACCATATATTTGTCATCATGCTGGTAAAAAAAAATTAGAGGTCTCAAGCTAACTTCATATGATTTTTTTTTGTTTTTGCGACAATTGACTAGGAGGGATGGTAGCAAAGATGTAAAAGGATTTGGCTATTGAAATTGCCTGTAATATGATTGATGGTAATAAGCAAAGAGGGTGCACTGCAGTACTACCATGTGAATAGTAAAATGGTTCGTTTCAAAAATACTAATGGAAATGACAATTTTGATTCATCCCAAAGTGTTCATTTTGTAGTTAAAGCAAATTTGAGTGTAAATCTCTTTTGAAAGTTCAATTAGATAAGGCATGCGTACTCGTATGGTGGTGTCTCCGATGCCATTAAATTCCTGAAACAATCTCAAATTTTACAATCTGTGACAGAAGAAGGGCACGTCAGATATCAGGTAGTGTTACAAAGGCTTCGAACTATCATGCAACCGTGGGTTATCAAGTACTTATTAGAGTTTTATGTCAAAATCAAAGTCGTAATGCGGTACCAAACTTAATGTCACTAAGAGCGCATGTGGAGAAAATTGGTAACAATGCCTTGTAAAGTACAGCATGTAATCTTTATGTCATGTGCATTGCCATAAAAGCACTACGCCTTTGTTCGATCAGTTAAGAAGAGTTTTGACGTTGGTGAAGGTGCCCCCGATGTTTTCCGTTGAAGCGGTAGTGAATTCAAAATCGATTGACAAAGGTTACACTACACTACTTCGGGGGGGGGGGGGGACACAATAGGTATATAAACTAAATCGACTGTATATTACTGGACTAGCTTAGTTTATAACACGTTTGTCTACTCTATATGTTTACCACTTGTATTGTTGTATTTATGTCATTGTATGTTCCATGTGTTAAGTTAGACGACCTGTACCTAGCCCCTCGGGACATGAATGTACAATAAATGTTTTTCATTCATTCATTACCTTCGCGACGAATGGTTTCGTCGAGTAGGTTATTCGATGGTGCTTGTCTGTGTGTCTGTTAGTGAACAGAATAAGTCGAGAACGCCTGGATGGTTTGTTGTCGTAGTTGGTGTGTCGGTGTGTATGTGGCAAATCTCAAGATGATTAGATTTTGGGCGAAGTGTTTTGTATAATTAACGAGAAAAGTGTAAAAATGTGTTCAATTGTATGCTTTACTATGCGTTCTGGTTGCGACGTGTGGGCTGTATTGTTTCAGGGGATATTGATACGGGTAGATGGGGGGCAAAGTTGGTCATGAGGGGTCATGAGGGGTCATGAGGCAGGCAGGAAACGTCAGTTACATGTACTGCCAGGGACAAATTGGCTATCAGCCAGCTGTAGGGCAGATACAAGAGATAGGCTTGCCCATATAGGCAGTAATGCTTTAAAGCACTAAAACAAGGGCTCAGAAAAGGATTCACCTTAATTGCAAGCCCCAAAAATTCTTATGCACCAGAAAGCCACATCTGTCTACTTTAGAATCATGCAAAGAAAATAGACAGTTGACCAGCTCGTTCTCTCGTAACAGCTGACAGACGAAAACAATCGTCAACTTTGACCTACTCCCAGCCTGGAAGAGTCCACTCGGAGCATGTGAAACCAAACCACAAAGATATCTCCTTACACCAATTAAAAGACTGAAACATACAAATTTTGACCAAAGTTGGATATACACGGCCTTATATGAGTAAGAACAGTCATTAATGCAGTGCCACAGCATGGGAATACCGAGCATGTCTGTGTGTCTGTTAGTGAACACGATAAGTCGAGAATTCTTGGAAGGATTGTCTTGGTATTTGGTATGTTGGTAGGTCTCGATGAAACCTGAAAATGATTAGATTTTGGGCCCCCTATCGGCTTGTTACGGTACTGCAGCGGAACTTCCTGTTATGATATCTCGTGTTGTGGACATGCTATGGAACTGATTTTTGAGTGGTAGATAGCTCGTTGGGCAGAGAGTAAGTGGTATAGGTTTGGGCCCCCTAGCAACTTTTTTGGAACTGCAGGGGTAGGTTTTGCTTCAGACTTTGAAAGGGAATAACTCAAGAAGGGCTTGATGGAAGGTCATGATTTTTTGCATGTACATAGCTTGAGCGATGATGTACATGATTGGATACTTATTATGCAAATCAGTAACTAATTTGCATAATTAATGAGGAAAGTTTATACATTCATCAATTTCCATGATAGGACTCGCAAACATGTGACATATGTAACTGAGGAAGAGAGAAATATTAATAGATATCAGCTATGCAAATGAGAACCTCATTTACATAATTAATGAGAAAATAATATAACTCGAGATGGGCTTGATGGATGGTCATGATTTTTGGTATGTAGATAGCTTATGTGATGCTTTGTATGATTGGATGATAATTATGCAAATCAGATTATAATTAATGAGGCAATTTTAAAAACCTGCTGTGTTCCATGATATGACTATTCAAATATGTGACATTTGTAACTGAGGAAGAGAGGAATGTCAATAGATAGAAATTATGCAAATGTAGGCCTAATTTGCATAATTCATGAGAAACTACTATCATTCCATACTAGTAAATAACGGCAATTTCATACTTGTTGCATTTAGAAGTTGTGTGAATGTGAACACCATTGAATCAAATTATGCTAATAAGGAGCTTATTTGCATTATTGATGAAAAATGTTAGCATAACCTTCTTTGTTAAGCTCATAATCATAACAAGGAGGTTTGGACAACTTATGTTATTTGGGTGAGGAGGATCAACTGGTATGATTTTTGATTGATGAAAAACACTCCTAATACGTCAGTCATAAAGGTCAAAATCATTTCGCGAAGGTATGAGGTCGTAGAACTCTTGTTCATTATAATGTGGTTTAATCTTTAAATACCATATATGTGTCAAATACAAAAATTCCTACACAGAACTATTGTGCGTTTTGAAAAGACTTATGTAACCATAAAGATTTACAAATATTTCGAGTTGCTTCTTAGTTGAGTTTTTTAGTGTGAAAGGGAGGACAAAACAGGTAAATCATTATAAATTCCTCCTCGTTAAGGATGTATAACTAAACATTTGGACAGCATTTCGTAGCACGGGGTCTTATAATTTAAGTCAGTGAGTTATTTTTTTTAGCCCGATACTGTGATCAAACTGATAATGATTCAACACGTGTCAAAGAACGAGGTTTGTATGTCACCTTGAAAACTCCCCCGGGAAATATAACAATTTTATTTTTCACTTACAGCGCTGTCATCTCGCCTTTGACGATGCATTTTAATCAATACATTTTACATGGCAAAGACCTGTCGAAGTTCTCTGAGGTCAAAATGTGCTTTTGATCAGTTATGCTTGTTAGTCTCACTGATGCTTAACAACCCTGGGGTCAATAATCAAGCCTGCTTTATCAAAAGAGCATTGAGTTATTTAATAAAACGGATGAAATACCAATGAATACTTATCGATGCAAGGCCACACCATCTTAATTTTATGGTTGACTTCCCCCGGAGACCAAAACTAACGCGCGTGGGCGAAAAATGATAATTCAGCTAAAGAAAATTGTGCTGAATCACGGGACTATATTGGACTAAGTTTATATTGCGAATGAAAACACAGAACACAGTGATAAACAAGCTATTTGCCATCCAAAATGCAAGACCGTACCATGTCCGGGTCAAAATATACGAAAACTGAAGTTATGCTGCAGTACCAAGGTCACATACCAGGGGTACCAAAATCGACCTTGAATTTCGGCTTAACAAAACCTGCTCACATACCAAATATCAGCGTAATTCATCCAAATATTCTGAAGTTATGCTATCGACAGTGGTGCGGAAACACAAACACCCATATACACACACATAAACACAGACAGACACACCCAAAACTATATCTCCATTTTTCATGGAGATGAAAACAACCTCAAAAGGCTTTATTTGTAGAGGGAACATGTAGGTTTTCTTGTTCATCATGGCAGATTCAGCTAAAGTGATTACTGTTTAATGTATTGCAAGAACCACCAAAAAAGTACACTATATTAGAAGGTATACATGACTCCAAGGACTGTAGACGACATATTACTGTTGTGAGAATGCTCATATACACCCATAAGAGCCGTTTCAATATGCAAGGCAGCGAAAGCCATATTAAGCATTCTATGGTTCACACTTACAAATCTCGCGGTGAGACCTCAAATCATATATCGTTTCTTTTATCGTTGCAAAAGAAACGTGTGAAAGCCACTCTGGAAAGGTCTTGTTGGAAATTGTCTGGGCGATACCGCGAGTCTCTCGTTCAACTGTGCAAACGTCATATTGCCCTTGCAAACATCGATGGCATAACAATCCACAATTACGGCCGGGCCCCCAGTTACCATTTGAGCTTTGCTGATGACGTATTTTGTGGTAGTCGGCTAGCCTGTGTTTACATAAGCTCTCGTTGGCGGGGGTTATGACCCGTGGTGGTATCCGTCGGGCCGGCCGCTAGGAGCGCGATTTAATCAGGAAATGAGTCGGCAAGTTCCGGAGTTTCGTAAGGTGATTTTTTTTAGAACAGGCTAAAATCAACGCGCGCGCAAATGTAATCCATTATATCAAACTGATGTGGCCTTACATACGTAATTAATCAAATTCGGCAGACAATTCTTGTGTCAATGTATAAGCTGTTATTGTGATACAAAATAGTACTTAATGATCTGCCTCAGTAATTAGTCGCAGTTTGGTTAAGACAAAATTTGTGTTTCACTTGTTCTTATTATCTAACAATATTTCTTCTTTATAGTAGTCTTTTTTTCCTAATCTTTATTTCTACTGGAATCCAATGAGATGCTCCAGTGCTTCTCAAAAAAGCTTTCAAATACAGCGATGAAGCACGTAATAGATCTGCTGCTTCTGTTGAGAATAAATGTACGCATCATAACCATCTGTGTGTAATAGCGGACATACCTTAAAATGAATTAACTTTTTTTTGTTTCAATAACTGATTTGATATAAGAAATTAATCTCAACGATAAGATGAGAGTTGAATTATCTAAAGGCTAAAAGGCGTTTGGAGGAAGTAGAGCGTTGCAATTGGTATTATCATAATTCTGATATCTTTGCAATTTGTAAATGACGAATATCGAGTTGCAAAAAACACAATGACATCAGCCTGTTTGGCCTTCGAGTTAAGGTTTTCCCACTCTTTGATTATGGTAAGGGTACATCTAAGTAAACTCCCTCTATTCAGTTTTTCCTGTCAAATTGATAATTTCAAGAAGTTTCAAGCCCTATTTAGCTTCTGAGAGAAAGATACGCTTTCTTCGCATTTAGCCGTAAACCGTTTAATCCAAACATCTGAAACATCTCGTCCAAGTGTCAACAGTTTTATTGAAATATGGCCTGGTGGCCCACAGGTATTCCCCCACTAATTTAATACAATGAATTCATTCGAAAGATTTGAGCCCGTTGGGATTGAATTACGCCCAAAGGCCAAAGGTTTTGGTCAGGATTAGAGCATTACAAACGAGGTAATCAATACTGCTTTACACTTGAAAAGAGCTAGTTATTGCATTGGAAGTAATCAATTAGCAAAGGAATCAAGGACACAAAAGTTGACTTCCCACGGGAAATGTTTTTTAATTCGTCAGTTACGTTTACAAAATATATATTCATCATGTTTAACCTAATTTGGTGGTACTTATTAAACAAAGCGATTCAATGCGTGCCTCCTCAAAGATTACAACACATACATTATATATTATCAAACTAAAGTCTGTCTTTGTTCTGATGGGAGCGGGAGGATGGGAACCAGCTCCCGAATGTCTCTGTCTATATCGGCCGTTCTGCAAAGTTGCAGCACTAAAGCACAGGGTCAGGCGCCTGACTTTTAGTGTAAGTAGGTCCAGTCTGCCAAATGCTACCACGCGGGTAGTTAACGCGACGCCAAGGATCATACGACCTTCAATGTTGCCTCCACACGGGGCAATGGTTAGCTTTTAAGCTTTTTTAGGTGGCAAATATATCAATTACTTATCTATCTAAAAATAGCCCGTTGGGATTTAAAAATTAGATAAGTAATTGATATATTTCTCACCTAAAAAAACTTTCAAACGGCTTAACTTCTTTATCTAACCTCAAGTGTCAACTCAGTTGCCCTTTTAAAGTTAAGCAAATCCGGTGGTGTACATTGTGGCCCGGAGTGGTTTGGTCGAGAGATTTTATAATCAACCATTGCGTGTCTGTTTCAATAATAATTATCTATTGCTGATGCCTTGTACAGCAATTTGAATAATGCCTTAACCCTATCCAGACTTGGGGGGGGGGGGCTAAAAGTGCCCGCGGCAACTTTGACATCGTATTACTGCCAAACGATGTATGCTACGACTACCAAACTTGGTGACTTTTCCTAAAATTTTGTTGGGAACAATTTTATACTAATAGTTAAAGTTTATCATTTTTCATGTTGCCATGGCAACGGGTTTCTGACAGGCATTTATGCAAAAATCATTAATTTTTTGAAAACAATGATATTTCTCAGGTTTTCTTGCACAACTACACTAGTTTCCTACATGTATAACATTATATGTAATTAGATGTAACTTTCCTGATTTAATATTCATAATTTATGCTAATTTGATGACGTAATCAGTCAAAATCCAAGATGGCGGACTATATCACTATTTCAGGTATCAGCAGGCTTTTTTGCCTTTAAAATCGTCAATACCTGACATTTTCTTTATCAGAAACATTTGGATTAACGTTTCTAGTCTATTTTCAGTGTCCTTTTGGGTCATAAGTGGAAAAAAAGGATTTTTAAAAATTTCAAAATGGCCGATCCAAGATGGCGGATCCCAAGGGATCGCTAACAACACATGACGTCACTCTATGGCGTCATTTTGACGTCAACGTACTCAACATTGACGTTGTATGCCTTGCATACCTTAAAATGAATAATACAAACCGTTTTGTTTAATACCTTTAGATATTACGGGAATTCCCTATTTAGCCAATAAAATCACATCGATGACGTCATAATTACGTCATATTACGTCATAACGTCACTAAAATTACAGGAATTATAAAATTTGACGTGAATATCACTCCCTGCAAATTTGGTGATGATACATCATACCGTTCGGAAATTATGAGGGGGGGGGGGCGAATCAGCCTACCCCCCCCCCCCAGTCCCAGATATACCAAAAAAGCCCAGTCTGGATAGGGTTAAAAGTGATATTTTAAAAGGCAATCTAAAATCTGTAAGTTACTCCTCCTAATGAAGTATTGGAATTCTTTTTTTTTGTAGTGGAAATGCATTAATGACAAGATAATGACAAGATAAAATCACGTGGCTATATGTGCATTTCATTTTGATCCCGTTCATCGACTTTACTAAAAAATGATAAGTAAAAATGACCTAGTCATTAGAGTCAATTTCAGATTACCGAGAGGGTGTTTGTTGCCTTTTGTTCTCACATTTGCAAAACCTTTGTAACAATCTAAGGGAGATAAGTGACTGTTAAGAACAATTTCCAACATTCATTTGATGTTTAAAATAGTTTCTGCTGTGTTCCAACATGTTAGACAAATTTCTAACATTGCAAATGTTATTTGTATTATTTTCGAAACTGTACATGTTGGAAAATAGGTTGATCACTTCTTCCTACATGTTCCAACATTATAACAACATGGTATAACTGGGTCAGTGGGGTTGGAACAGGGCAATTCACACATACTTCAAAGTATGGGGGATTAGGCCTGGGTGCCATGCATAGACACCTCAAGACAAAATTCCAGACGTGAAATCTAAAAATATACAGAGGTAGACAATAGAGTGCGATTAGCACCTACTTTTATGGGGGCAATAACCCAAATCTACCATTTGAAAAATGATGCAAATTGTTCCAACATGTTTGAACAGTAAACTAATCACATAGATGTTTGAAAATTGTTCTAAATAAAGAGGTAGTTGTGCAATGACTTTCCATATAGCTCCAACATATATAAATAAGTTCAAACATGTTCAAACTTTCATTCTTGATTGTTTGAACAATTAAGAACTATTTTGACTGGAATAGTCTTTTATCTAAATTGTTTGAACTCACTAGCAATATTACCTGAAAACCCTCACGGTGACATGGAATTGACCCTACTCCGGATGGGAATGAGTTGGCTTAAAAAAATGTTGTCTGATTGGTGATGGGTTTCGATATAAAAAAATAGTTTTGTTTTGACAACGTCCATTCAGAGAATGTTTGAGAAATCATATTTTCTGAGGCTTTCGCGTGCAAGCTTCTTCTTGTGAGTGCTATTCGATCAGTGCGCTTCTAAATCTAGGCCAAGATGTAATTTACCTTCTGTTTAACCAGGTTGCTATGTAAGGCAAACTAGGACAGGGGAGCGCTTCTCATTTTGACCCTTAGTGCATATCTTGCGCCCGAAGGAATACATAAATCAAACCTTGCGCTACACATTGGGGACGACAGTGATCTGACGGATAAAATGCAATCCCATGACCCCTGGTATGTTTCGACCTCCACATCGATGCATCTTTGATTTCTCACACTGTGAACTATTTGGAGGGACAGTACTCTTATTGATCATAACATATCAATTTTCGTATCGACTATATATTTTTTACGACAACGCAGGAGGCTAGTGGTAAAATGACGAAGAGGACAACATAGAGTTTGGATTCTATTTCAAAGGGTTAAAGACCCGCCCCAAGGTGTATATGGTGTCATAACGCCTGGTCATGTGCTATAAACACAGAATAAAACCACCGGATGAGAGAGGGTTATTATCTAGAGCCTATCCAAACAGATACCATATACACATAAGAGAGACTGTGTAACACATATCTGTTCTGTATAAGGCTGCACCAAATAATTTTTATGGATGACGTCCGCGCGCGCATTGATTTTGGTCTGTTCCCAGAAAAAAAAACACAAGAAATTACGCCTCCTGTAACTATGACCAAAGAGTTACGACAGTGCCGCAAATCGTAGGGTTAACGTAAAACTCGTCACGCGAAATGCATGTTAACCACCCCTTTGCCGTACAACGGTGGTGTGCATGCGCACCACAGTCATAATACTAGATTGAAGATGGCGTCGAATTCAGAACATGCGGGCCACAGAACAGTAATGAAGCTTCCTATCTTAATATATGGCAATCATGTAAGAAAGAAGCTGTCAAAAGTCACCTACCAGAGTTTTAGTCCATGAAAAACATGCATTGGCAGGGCTGTCAGGCCTCCAAAGTTTCAATCTAGAGCAAAATTTCAACTTTCTAATCGGCGGAACCCCTACGAATCCGGGCTTGTTTACCAAAGTTGACCTCTGACCCCCTTCTCCACCTGATAATCACACAAAAACAGCAAACTTTGCAGGCCTACAGACACCACAAACATGGATGAAAGTCTGATTTTTCAACTTAAAAAGAAGGTAGAAACCCTTACCTGTAAAATCCAGCTCCAAAATATCAACATATCCTGGAAAAAACCCTTTTACAGCTACCTTTACCAAGGGTACCAAACCTATTTCCTATGGGCTAAAAGTTGGCCTTCTGCGCCTGCGCCAGTTACCGGTCTGTCCCCTGCGGGTTCTTCGGTTGCTAAATATGTTAGCATAAAAGTCAAAAAGGGCGGCAACGTTGTTGTTGATTGGTACGCTCTCGATGTTGGTCAGGGAGAGCTGACGTTCGCGCAACTGTACGAGAGACTTGTAGCGGCGAGTGAGTTTCGGCCGTACAATTTCAAGCAAGTGTTGTCACGATCGGCTGCAGTACATTTTCTTCTGCAACGACGAGAAGATGGGGAGAGGCATTGAAGTCTACTCCGGCCTGCAGGTGGGGTAGGCAACCAAGCAGTTCGGATGTTTCATCCGCATGGAGGTGGACAAGACGGCTGCCACAACTGAAGGTGAAGCTCCTCGACCCCAGTCTGCTTTTGAGGTATGAAAAGTTCCGTTCTTTACTTTAGTCTGTTTTGGATCAAGTACCATGTTCAAAAAAATTATTATCTGGGAAGGGGGAGTGTAAGGTGAAATGCATTCATGTATAGGCTGCATGGATAATGATCATTTATTCGTTTCTGGTTATTTATACTTGTTGAGGAAATATGTGCTTTTTTTATTTCTGTCATTTTTGGTCCATATTTGGCTCTTGAATAATTGCTATTATTCATTAGGATTTCTAAAGCATTTTGGCATCTATACTAGTAGTTCTCACTGATGCAAACTATGCATTCAAACTAAAAGCTCTTTTTGCAGTACTATTTTAATGGCAATATTTTTAGTGTTTCTAATGAATTCTTTTCCCCATAATTTTAGATTTGATAATCAACACTATAGTTATCTTGTTAGCTCTTCAATTTCTGTGACTGCATCATGGCATATTTATTGTGAACTAGGAACAAATAGGTTTTCTTTCATGTATACAGGTAATGATGAAAGCATCAAGAGAACAAGGTGAGAAGGAGTGGATGTTTCCTGCCTATGCTGGGACTGGGACACAACAATGTAGCAATAACAACACTAAGGGAGACATTCGTCTGTACAATGACATCATTGACGTGTTGAAGGGACAGGGCTTCAGGTTTGTTCTCTTGTTTAAACTGTATAAATTGTTCCTTTTTATAACTGAAGATTTTAAGATTTACAGATATTCATTGATGGTTTTTCTTGAGTTGGATCCAGAGTACTTAATTGTTGGTAAAAGTATGCATTTGCGACCTTGGTTTTCAGTATACAATGTACATGTACTTTTTTTTGTGTCCCCAAAATAGGTTTGTACGGACCAAAGCTTACGAAGCGTCAAGCAAGGAAACCATGGTCTCCATTAGGAATGCAGTGTGGTACGTTCTGCCTCATTTGAAGAAACTTGCTGATCGGTCCATCTATCTCCCCAAAGGATTGCGATCCCTGTATGACACGAACACTTTTGCACAGATGTTTAATAATCCTACATTGCATCGACACACACTTGCTCCAATGTCATGTCGAGACCTGGAAATGTACGCGCAAGAACTGTTCAAAGTTGCCAGCTTACCATTGCTGCAACAACCCAAGTTGAAAAATGTGAAAGACATAGTGGTTGAGATAGGACAGGGACTAAGCAAGTACAGTGATCATCTGCAGGATTCCAACCAGAAAGTGCAAGAGCAGAGGAAACAGGTCTTCCCAGCTAGATCACTGGATGATGGAACCAGTACTGAATTCCGTGTGATTGAAGCCAGAATACGAAGCGATACAAAGTTGATCAACAGGTATGCCAAGCTGGAGAACCATCTTGCCAGCATTGCAGAGTATGAACTCTGCCTTGTGAATGACTTTGCCCCCTCCGACCGCAAACAAAAGTACTATTACATCAGTGAACTGCAACTGCCTATGAGTATAGAACTTTACACGTATAAGACGGGGAACAATCTTGGATGTCTGTACTTTGCCTGGAAGGTTCCATCACAAGAAATGAGAGACTTGAACAGCACTGGGAGAATGATGCATCAGGCCGAGAGAGACATGCCCACATACCACACAAGGGAAATGCGGAAACAGTTCAGAGATAGGTTCTCACTGGTTACCAGTGCTAAACCTGTCATTTTGAAGGAGATGTACCAGTTCCTGACTAATGATGCTGCAACAGAAGAGTGCATCTCAAGCAAGGAGATCAGACAAAGACTAAAGGTCATGTTAGATGCACAGTATGTAGATCTAGTTGTTGATATGAGGTCAACAAATGAGGGACGAAAGGAAATGTACCAAGAGTTTTGGGATGAAGCAACAAAATTCATTGAAGAGATGCAGCTAGCAGCAGTGGATGACAGAAGGCACGGTCAAGTCTGCCACATGGCTCTCGCACTGTCAGTACCAGATTTCATCAATCAGATTTGCAAGAGGCTGCCAGAAGGAGCAAAGGTACCTTCTTCAACGTGGGTCAGTCTACAGTTCTGGCCAAAGAACCCTTTTGTTGACCAAGCAATCCGCTACACAGGAAGACTCGGGGTGAAATACATGGTGCAGAGTAGACAGTTAAACCATGACCATCCAGATTGCCACTACGCAGCTGCTGTATTCAGGTACTTCAAAGAGTTTGCTGTAATGTTCAGGCAGCAAACTGCTGTCGTGTTCCTTGAGACAAGCATGGCGTAAAAGTAGGTGAACCAGGCTACCCAGTTGCTGCTGTGGATCGGGGGAAGTCTGTACTAGTGGCAAGGAACACAACATTTGCAGTTGCAGACCATGATTTCACCAAGCTCAAGTTGACACCCAGCGTTATCCTTGTGTCTGATATCCCAGAATCTTCTGATGACACCTTCTATCGTGGCAAAGTTTTCATCTCACTTAAGGATGACACTTTCCAGGCTTCATCTCCAATCAGACACCAGACGGAACTATATGATATGCTAAACCAAGCTGGCAAGCTTGGTCTACCGAGCCTGTTGCAGTACAGTGATGGAGGACCTGATCATAGGGTGACTTATGTGAGTGTCCAAGTGTCTCTGATCTGTATGTTTATAATCCTCGACCTTGACATGCTTGTTTGTGCAAGGACAGCTCCCCAGAACAGTTTTCGCAATCCAGTAGAAAGAGTGATGAGCGTCATCAACCTCTCCCTGCAGGCTGTTCGGATTATGCGTGAAAAGTTGCCACCAGAGATGGAGAAGCTCCTGGAGGGTGTAAACAGCATGAAAGAAGCAAGAGCGCTGTCAAAGAAGTACCCTGCATTCAAGGATGCTGTGGTTGCCAGCACAGAGAAGGTCCGTGTCATGCTCAATGAACTGTTCCAACGCCTGTGTCTTAAGGGTGAGCCCTTTTCCACAGTTGACCCTGCTACAGATGATGAAGTTGAAGAAATGTGGAATCTCATCCTACTGATCGACAAAACAGTTACAAAAGAAGACACAACGAAAGTCAAGATGCAAGCTAGGAAGGACCTTGCTGACTTCATGCAGCATTGCTGCATTTCCAGGCACTATTTCTTTTCAATAAAGAAATGTGGAAGCAGTGGGTGCAAGTACTGCAAGCCACCAAGGCTTCCTCCTGAGATCTTCAACAGACTCAAAAACTTCCCAGATCCTGTGGTAGATGCAAGTGGTGAACACTTCAAGCAGTTCCATGAGGTTTATGGAACTGAGACCTCAGAAAACCATAGGCCTAGCCTGAATGCAGCACGAGCCGCTGGTCATGGAATGCCTTTCAATCCATCTGCAGAGAACACAAGAGGCATTGTGATGTGCTTGGACTGCAGAAGACCAAGAACGATCCACAGTCTGAAAGCTTTGACAACAGAACAGAAGACCCAGCTAGATTTTCTTAAAGAAGAATCGATGTACACATGTGGGGTGGTGTGGATGACTGATGACCATCCGCTACAGGACATATGTTTTGTGAACAGGTGAGTAATGGTGTACATTTGATAGGAATTGCTACAGAATAAAGACATTTTTGGACTGTAAAGCATTTAAGTACAATATAGAACCTAAGCCTTTATGTTGAAAAAATGAACTAGTTTTTTTTTTTTTTCTGAAGAGTTGGTTTTTAGAAAATTGACTGTTGTTCGGATATTTTTCCACCTGTTTCATTTAGGGCAGTGACATGCACTTCACCAGTAGCACAGTACTACTATTCTGCCAGAGTCAAGTCAGGGGTGATGAAGACAATGCTGCCCTTGGTATGTTGGACATGTGGTGAACAGGAAACTCTACCCATACCAGCAGAGAAGACTGCCGCATACCAGAGGGAGAAGGAAGGGACAAGAGGGAGAAGGAAGATGAAGAGGAGAAGGGAGGAGACAGACTTAGATGACAACTAAGAGCAGTGTCAGGTGAGTCCATGTGTACCTTTGTACAATACATGTACAGTCACTCCTTGGACAATAGTGTTAAAGCTACATGCATTGCTTTGCCAGGGTGTTTTAATATCCAAAATAACATTTGTCCATATCCTTTTGTTTTATTAACATCTAGGCTCTTGTGGACTAGTTGCATAGGTAGAAATGTAGTAATGCAGGCGAAGAGTTAATCAGCAACTAATTTTGCCTTTTTGATATACTATGTTTCTGCAGGCCTGATATGGAAAGAAACAGGACAGGACAACAACTGCTGTACCCTTAAGACACCTCTTCGCCCCGGCTTGTGGATCTTTTCCCTGGACCAACTTCTTCAACTGATTTATTCAAATTACTGTTTTCATGATGAATAAAAGAATTGTTAGCTGTTACACTGTGTTCCCACATTCAATTTGTGTCCTAACATGTGTCATCAACTATTATATTTCAAATCTAGGCATCTTGTTTTTTTTGGCCCTTCTTGTTTTTTTTTCGCGCTCTCGCATTAGATTTAGGGTCTCCAAAGGACGTCATCCATAAAAATTACTTGGTGCAGCCTAACACATATCTTCTATATTTGATACTGTACATGTGAAGTATTACATGTAATGCAGCATGGCAACAAAGTTTTTTGGCACCTAAAATTGACTCAAAGTCGGCTTCTGAGAGTTCTTTGACGAAAAACTGCTGTTACCGTTCATAATAATCAAACGGGTTTTAATAATGGCGGAAGAAGAAAACAAATATGTCGTTTGTGGACGGTTCCACTTACGGGTGTGAAAATATTGTCCTTCCGCTTAAATTTCATTTGGCTAACCTTAGGCTAAATATCTACTTACATATAATGATTTCCCTTATTAATGGACACACAGTTCAAAATATTTCATTTCCAATATCTGTACACAGTTAGCCAGAAAGGCAAGTCATTAATAGACTGAATGCACTTCATGTTCTTGTCCCGCAGTGTTATCATAATAAGCTAGTCCGGAGTTACTACTACGCATGTGCAGTGTCAAAGGTGAAGGCCCCCGGCTCGTATACAGTGCTCGCCTGGACATTGTCTAGATTTGCATTAACAACTGTCTAGATTTGCATAACAATGCCCCGACTGTCTTTGTTCACGTCTCGGGGGCCTTCACCTTTGACACTGCACATGCGTAGTAACAACTCCGAACTAGCTTATACGACAGTTACCGTCGACCCATGTGTCCTTGATCAGGTTATTCTTCCTTACAGACATGGCCGCTGAGAAAATGCAATGGTTTTCCTTCGTCAGGTCTGCAACAATCAGCCGGTGCTTTCCTTTGTCATCCTTCTTTCCTTTCAGCTTCACACGGGCGCGGAAAACGAGGTTACGATCCTGCCAGGCCACGAATTTCACCAACATGAAACGTGCAGAATTATTAGTTCTAGCTCCAACACGATGAGCGCGATCAATAAGCGAAGGCTGCAACTCAAGACCGAGTGTAATCCTGCAGAAGTTGACGACGTCTTGAATTCACCGCTCACCTGTCTCCCCAGCCACCTCCGGAATCCAACGAATGCGAAGACTGTTTCTCCTTGTGTATTGTTCAAGGGCGTTGATCGAGTTACTTACTCCGGGTGGGAGGGTCTCCGTCTTCATGTCTGCCACTTTTTCCCAGGTTCTTCATTTTACTCTCTAGCTCGTCTTGCCGTCTAAGTACTTGCCCCAACTCGTCCCAAACAGCTTGCACTTCTGCCTACTTACCAACATGTTGAAATTGACGAGCAAGAAAAGCTTCAACAGACTCTTCAATTATTTTTTTTCAGTTCACTGAGGTCAGTGAGAAGTGGTTGCGTTGTTAAGTGCTTTCAAATGTTGTATTGATGCTGCTCCCCCATGTTATACATCTATTCTTTGTAATAGATTCCCACGAGGAGCTTCGACAGGGAATCGGGAAGTCTGCCAGACTGGTGAATTGAGCTACCAGGGAAAAAGGCAACAAAATCAATTTATTTCACAGTGCAAATGGATTTGGAATTTGGAAATTAAAGCCATGGATTTCCTGGATTGAGTTTTACATCAATTCCTGGGCGAAGGTCCTGTCTTAACCCTCAAACCACCGTATCTTTTATACGACTAATCTTACCGTATGGGGTCAAAACTGACCCCACAATTTTTTCTACAAATACAGCTTTATTGGTGACTATTTTTGTGGTTTGTATATATAGTTTTAGAACATGGCCACTACTCCTCAGCCAATGAGAGCCCTTCAATTACTGTGACTATATCTCAGTAGTGCAGAAAAAGTGTGGTACTAACAAAAAAGTGTGGTACTACGTCATTTGCATATTATGCAAATGACTTAGAACCATACTTTCTATTATGCAAATGACTTAGAACCACACTTTTTCCGCATCACTGCTCAGGCCTGCCCACTTGAGACCTGGGTCACAGTGTCAGCTAACTGCCAAGGGGGTAGGGAGGGTTCATTATTTGATTCACATAAGGATATCGTTATATCTTACAGCCACACAAGAACAAGAGTATCAAACTGAATCAAATCTTTAAAGACTAACAGGCACAAATTCAAGTTAAGCAATCGTTACAATGAAATGGAAAGTCAAGTTTATAAACCGTTGGGAAACTGGGAATCCGAATCTTTTTTTTAGATTTTTGAAAAGAACACACAAAATGCTCTCAACTCAAACAGTTCCAGTACTCCAATGAAAAGAAAAGGAACATTTTAGTAACTCACAGTTAAAAAATCCCAGTTCAAAATCTGTATGTAATATTTTGAGACCACGGGGATGAATTGTAAAAGAGAAACTTTGTGATAGTGGCCAGGTTCTGAAAACAGATAGGACATGTACGAAGCTTGTTTACAGGTCATTCTGCTTCAATATAATACTTTTTACCTTTTTATAATACTAGTATGATGTGCTGAAAACAGTATCTTTGATTCATATTGATAGAAAGAGAATCTTCGGGGATGTGCCCATGTTCTAAAACAGTTAGGCCATGGCCTCGGCCTTTTTATGCGAAAATAGTGAAGCTCCCCCACTCGGGGCTTCAAGACTCCCTCGGCTTCGCCTCGGGAGTCAAGGAAGCCCCTCGTGGGAGGAGCTTCCCTATTTTCGCATAGAAAGGCCTCAGCCATGGCCTAATTATTACAAAGCAATCTGTAAGTAACAGTTTGACATGATTTGGTATGAATAATTTCGGCTTATTATCATAATTTATGCAAAAATAGGAACATCGTCTTTTGCAACGTACGATGTTCAGACAAGCGGGCTCTTTATGAGGCCTGGCCCAACATTTGATTTCATATAGCATCTGAATGTCTTGCGCTAGAACAACCAAACTTGGTCACCTTTGCTAAAATTTCGTTGGCAACAATATGAATTTAATTAAATAACTAATTAATGTTTTCATGTTGCTATGGTATCCGGTTTCTGAGAGCCATATTTGGAAAAAGTCGCTAATTTTTTTATTTTACAATGTAGTTCTAGAGCTGTCTTTTTAAACTGCACTTATTTTCTTATATCAATACCAACCAATGTAATTCACTATCACTTGTATGATTTAATATTCATAATCTATGCATATTTAATTACGTCATCGGTCAAAATCTAAGATGGCCGACGATATAATTAGATTAGCTATAACCGGCTATTTCGTCCTTAAATTTCACCATTACCTCGTTTGTTCAAACGGAAATAATCTTAATGTAACGTTTTGGTCCATTTCTTTATTGTGTTCTTAGGTTATATGATGAAAAGATGCATTTAAAATAATTCAAGATGGCGGAACCAAGACGGCGGAATTCGCTAGTGTAACCTGATATGAATATAATTTTATGACGTCATTTTGACGTCGTTCCTGTTTCCATCTAAATATAACGTTTTCGGATATATTATGAATTATCATACATAATTTCTATTTAAGTTTTATCGTGTACCTTTGAGTTATATGAAAATACCCAATTTGTTGGTTTTCGTTAATAAAATCACAAACATGACGTCATAATACGTCGCAACGTTATTAAACTCTGCGTTCATAAAAAAATGTTTTTTTTCACGTTTCTAAAAAACATATTTTGTAACTATGATCATAATAACCCTTATCATACAAGTTATTAGATGAAAAGTATGAAACGATAGGGAATATGGGTGCAGATTTTGCTGGGGTCAGTTTTGACCCCACCGGACCATGCGCAAACTTTCAGGGATAACTTAATCAACAATGAGCCAATCTCGTTAAAAACTTGTGAGAAGTTGTAAAACACATATACAAACAAACTCATAGAAGGAATTTTGTTTTCGACTCGAAAAGTCAAAACGGCACATGTTGATATACGCCTGGAGTCAGGTTTGACCCCATACGGTGGTTTGAGGGTTAAGATCGTAAATTACAAAATATAAACATAGTTGTCAATGCTGCTCTCAAAGTCCGAAGGTAAAGACCCACGTCCTTTTTCGAACCAGCCATAAAAAAGTGGTTTCTTGCAATATAGTGAGGCAATGGCAGGATGTGCAAGGTGGTCTCTGGAGTACCCTCATGACAGCTGAACACAAGGATGATGCGTTTTTGAAGGTTAGATTGCCATCTACGAGAGGATCTACAAGCCTACCTTAACCCTATCCAGACTGGGCTTTTTTGGTATATCTGGGACTGGGGGGGGCTCATTCGGCCCCCCCCTCATAAATTCCGAACGATATGATGTATCATCACCAAATTTGCAGGGAGTGATGTTCATGTCAAGTTTAATAATTCCTGTAATTTTGGTGACGTTATGACGTAATATGACGTAATTATGACGTCATCGATGTGATTTTATTGGCTTAATAGGGAATTCCCGTAATATCTAAACGTATTAAACAAAACAGTTTGTATTATTCATTTTAAGGTATGCAAAGGCATACGACGTCAATGATAAGTACGTTGACGTCAAAATGACGTCTTAGGATGACGTCATGTGTTGTTAGCGATCCCTTGGGATCCGCCATCTTGGATCGGCCATTTTGAAATTTTTAAAAATCCTTTTTTTCCACTTATGACCCCAAAGGACATTGAAAATAGACTAGAAATGTTAATCTTAATGTTTCTGGTAAAGAAAATGTCAGGTATTGACGATTTTAAAGGCGAAAAAGCCTGCTGATACCTTAAATAGTGATATAGTCCGCCATCTTGGATTTTGACTGATTACGTCATCAAATTAGCATAAATTATGAATATTAAATCATGAAAGTTACATCTAATTACATATAATGTTATACATGTAGGAACACTAGTGTAGTTGTGCAAGAAAACCTGAGAAATATCATTGTTTTTAAAAAATTAGTGATTTTTGCATAAAATGCCTGTCAGAAACCCGTTGCCATGGCAACATGAAAAATGATAAACTTAAACCATTATCATAAAATTGTTGCCAACAAAATTTTAGGAAAAGTCACCAAGTTTGGTAGTCGTAGCATATGTCGTTCCGCAGTTATACGATGTCCAAGTTGGCGCGGGCACTTTTAGCCCCCCCCCCCCCCAGTCTGGATAGGGTTAAACAGCTGGTGTGTTACGCCTGATGGCGGTTATACCGGCTATATAGATACAGATACAGAAACAGTAAGGGGGGACTCCGCGTAAAGCCCAACACTCCACCCACCCAAAGGACAATAGCTGTTCCTATAGTGTTGTCTTACCATAGGAGCCTTCCCATCTTGTTTTACATTTCAATACATCTTATACACGACTGTGTGATTTGCCATGTAAATCCGTTTTTTTCTAGTTACTGTAAATAAGTACTCGTCAGTTAGTTCTTCTAGTTCATTTTAGTGACGCTTAAGAAGAGTAATGGATGTCACTCGAAACGTCCGGATATAAATCTCCCAATTCTTATCCAGTTGTAGAGTCTGAATACTCTTCACAAGGATGATGAACTCGCGCACGAGCCACCATTCCAAAACCCCAAGTGTAGTGTCTTTAAAAGCATATTGATCGTCCAGTTCAATAATGTTCGACAAGAGGCAATTTTGTGTTATGTGTTGCAAAAGACTGGTTTGCTGTCTAGCTGGAAGTAAATTTATGTCCAAGACGTCAGACAAAAGTGATATTGAAAAGGATATGTGATTTATATTTTATTCCAGGGACTCCAAATAATATGTTTTCACATAGTAGTTGAAATGTCTATTGATGCTGTAAGTGTAGTTATAGCGCTGCTTCGGGATGATAATGTATTTCTATAGCGATTTATTTGAATGACCTTCGAAAAGGACGCCCGGAAACTAAATCGGTTGTAAAAAGCTTTGCAGTCTGGTGATCACCTGACAGCTATTTCGATAATGCATTTTTTTTGGCGACGCCTCAGGGGGGGAGCCTATTGTATAGTACTGCTTTCGGTTTGCCAAATATTCTAGGATTTTCACGAACGCATTCCCTAGGGAATTACTTTTTGGCAACGCCTTGCAGGTATGGCCTTTTCTATAGCAAGGACGAAATTCCATTGCATACGGCATAGAAAATGCCCTAGTTTGTATACACTTTTACAGCTGTTTATCGATGTTTGAAATAAAGTTTCTGGATGTTGCAATATATACCCATACATCACAGCTAGCGCTGTTTCTCAATGTTTCAAACGTTTTTGGTTTTTGTTATCATGAATGACATGCTTGGACTGGCTCTTCTTTTATTGTCATGAGTAAAGTTTGATTTTGAAAGGTAATAAGTCACAGCTTTCAAAGAAGCTGTCCGGATTTTTGCAAAAGGCAGCAACAACAATATGTCACTACGTTTGATTGATTTTTCTTAGAAGCTTTGCTTCATTCAATAAGAAAATGATATGCTTGACATACGTATAATTCGAGTTATTTTATCTGCATCTTTGAAGCTTCGAAAGACTAACATAGTAAGGATAAAGAAAGTACACATAGACAAGGCTTTCCGTACACTAAGCACGGGAGACTTTTAAGACGGACTGACTATGACTTCGTGATACTGGCTATGCTAACATACATGTTTTTGTACTCTGACTTATCAGACAGACCTCTTGAAAATTACCTGCTAGCTCCACAGAACTTTGGTTACTTCATCTTTCTGTGACTGGCTTTGTAGTCCACTTCAGTAAAGAATAAAACAAAGGAAAACACATTTTTGGGAATCATGGCACCCAAAATAGAAAACTGTGTCATTAATTACTAGAATAAGTGTTCCGAGTTGATCAGGTGTTGCATTAGTACTCGTATCTTCTTGCAAGTTGGTGAGAGCGTGCAATCGTATCACAGCTTTCGTACACACTCATTTACAATATTCGTGTGGGGGTTTCAATTTCAATTATGTATATCCACCCCTAGCCTGTGTTTACACAAGCTCTCTCTGGCGGAGATTAATGACCCCCTTTTGGGGGCGGTATCCGTCGGGCCGGCCGCTAGGAGCGCGAAGTAGTCAGGCTACATCCACCCCAGGTTTGATTAGAACCGTCGTCGGCCAGGTTAATAACCTTGTGTACGATTTCGATATACATATGCAATAGATTTGAATACTATATACACACAAAATACATTATGGAATAGACAATATATTAGTATATCCGTGGTATAAACATGTAAGTCCGCGATATTTCTAACTAGCGTCAGGTTTTGTCTCGCTGTAGTAGCGGTTGAAGCAGCGCAATCTATTGGCTTCACATCGTGGCTCTGCTACAGATCTGGTTCTCTCTCGTTCCCTTCCTTTTGTCGACGACACTTGTTGTGTGGCTCCCTTGCTCGGTCTCGACGTTTCGGACGTCTGTTACGGATCTCCTAGGGATGCAGCTCGTCTCACCGACATCCAGTAGAAGGTATCGATCTGCCGACTTCCCCACTGGCACATCGGTATGTGTAAGATGTGGCAGGAACATCTCGTCGTCATCACTCTCGTCCCATATGGTCCGCCTGTGCAGGTATAGAGACGGAGACGGTCGGTGGAGCTGGCTACCAAAATCAGTTAACAAACTGTTTAAAAGAAGCTATGGCAGCCATCCAATCCCTACAAATATTTCAGTCTGTGAAACCGTCAAATTATGAAATCTTTAAAACTCTATCGGCACTTATGTACATGAAATCACAATAATAGACTATTCCAATATTACCCGAATAAATGTTCATCGTAGTTGTTCGGCTGCATGTGTTCTACGTGGACTAAGTCGCCATTTGAATGGTCGTAAAAGCATGTGTTGCAGAATCTTACATTCAGGAGCTACTAAAGAAAAAAACAACACAACGAACAAAGATTAATATTGTAATACACTTTTTTTGTCTTTATTGCCAATACATACCAAACAGAAAACACTGTAGAACACTAGCCTCTACCAGTCTCTGCGGGTCGCTGGGAAAATAGTAGAAAATGCCCAAATAGAATCAATTGTATGAAGGGAGTCGGCTACGGAGAGAGGGTCAAAGAGGCAACCCAGCGGATGGAAATGTTATCCTCCATGGCCAAAGTCCCCCGGCAAATGTTCTCTCTATAGCCGACGCTGTTAGTCTGGTAGAGACTAGTAGAACACCGTGTAACCAATCTGTTCCTAGAAATTTTCCGGTCTGCAAAAGCTCTCCAGTAGAGTAGTGAAAGCTATTGACACCTTGTCAAACTTCGGTCATGACGTAATTAATTATAAGTATCTGTATCTATATAGCCGGTATAAACGCCATTAGGCGTAACACACCAGCTTCGCAGGCACGCGGCGTGGCGGCAGCAGCTGGTTATTTTACACCAAACGGTCTGTTATACCTAGTCCGGCCTCCCCTCCCAAAAGAAAAAAAGAAAAGAATTTTGTTGCAGATATTCGTGTACTATCCTTCCCCTAGGTACATGTAACGAGCTAGCCCTCAGGAATGCAATTCACTGGTATCAGTACAGTTATCAGCTATGAACAGTAATGTACCTCCCCTCCTGGCTAACAGGCAACTTCCGTCTGACACCCCTTTTTACGACTTCGGCTTCAGTGAACGAACACAATAGGACTCTGATTTCGACTGCCTGTGTGGTCGTTTCTATATGCCGGCCGAAGTTTTCCGTGAAAACACGTCTTATACATGTATGCAAACTCTATCTAAAACACACAAACTACCTAACCATTTTGGCAAAGGTAAAACAAAATAATAATTGCAAAACACTACAATGTCACCTACGTGTCTGGCTGTATGATCATTTCAAACACGACATCAAATGTATTCAATTCCACAGTAGACAATGCATCACAGCCAGCCTCATATATTCTTCTACATTTGTATATCTTAAACAGTGGAAATACGAGCGTATAGCATCAGCGCTGTACATGACGTTGGCTTCAATCATATACTAGATGCCCGGGTTAAATGTTGACGGTTTGGACAAACTATCACGGCTTCGGCACAAATTCCACATACAGGATTCAAGATACTAATCAAAGAATCGTGTGCAAGGATTCATGCTAGATATCTGTCTAAAGTAGTACTTTAGTCCTTCGGAGGAGTACTCTGAGAGGATTATATCTGGAATCCTAGAATCCTCACGGCTGAATCCTGGCTCTGAACCCTGGCCGTCAATCCTGCCGGGACCGTGACGTATACACCCGCGCGCGCACAGGCATGACGGGAAGGCTTGACGCAGGCGCTGATAGGCTGCTAGGAAGCGACGCGGGTCCACCGGTTTGTCACCCACACTGCACGAAATGGCCTCGTTTCCCGGCGTATACGTACCGGGATTTTTCTGTATTTTTGTCGGATACTGACGGATACTGACGGATACATGCGGATTCGTGTAAGGTATCCGACTATTTCCGCACCGGTATATGGAATATTTCCTGAAGAATCCGAAAGTAAGGGATTTTCGACGAATACGGAGCAGTACACTGTACGGAAATGCCACCGATCCTGACGGATACGAACAGGAATTTTTCTGTATTTTTGGCGGATACTGACGGATACATGCGGATTCGTGTAACGTATCCGACTATTTCCGCACCGGTATATGGAATATTTCCTGAAGAATCCGAAAGTAAGGGATTTTCGACGAATACGGAGCCGTACACTGTACGGAAATGCCACAGATCCTGACGGATGCGTACAGGGATTTTTCTGTATTTTGAAGAAAATGGTGAATACTGACGGATACAGGTGGACCCAACAACGAATCCGTAACGGATCCGACTATGTGCTTGCATTCCTAATTTAACTATACCCAAAACATCATTTTGAATGACAGGAAGTTTGGGAAAGCCTGTATGTAACATATGTATCATTTCATATCTCAACATAATGTATTTCTAAGTTCAAAAACTATCAAATACAATACAATACGGAAGTACTATATGGCTAAATGATCCATTTCATTTGAGACAGGCTGAGGGACATCCACATACTCAAAGCACCACTGCATATGCAGGTTAATGTCGGTAAATTGGGTTGTGCAAGCACAATGTTCTGAAAAATTATGAAATGTATTACAAGTAACACCATCACAACATTGTGGTAATATTTACTACTGTATAGTGCCCTTGGACCAAAATTATCTACATGTTCTAAATATTCCACTAAAGTAATAAAAGCCTTATTTGTGGCCAGCTCTTAGTCTAAAAGCCATCAGATACAATTATTTCAAATACAGAGGTTGAAAATAGAAAGTAACATTATACTGTCTGAAGAACTCCCATGATGACACGCCACATTTTAAACGTAAGTAGCATATGCCGTGGAACTGCATGTGTATAATCGTCCTCTCCCCATTCTCTGACTACATCTGAGTTCACTTCTTCCATGCATTCTTGGTAAGGGACAGGCAAGGCTGATTTCTTCTGTATCTGCATGTTGGACTCAGCTTGGAGTCCATCTTGTGATGAACCAGTTCCTATATGATAAAACCAAATGATGAATAAATATCAATTCACGTATTTAAGGAACATGTCACATGATTTTGGCATGGGCTTCGTTTCATCGCAGCAGCTACAAAAAACACGGGACAATGGATATCCATCATGCCTCTCTCAGCTAACATTGAAGTGTACCGATGATGGACTTACCAAAGGAGCCTGAGGTACTCAGCAGCTGAGCATCTGACAGTTGATTGCTTTGTTCCCAGCCAAGGTCCTCACAATATGTGCTGCATTTGTGAAGGAAGTATCTGCCGATGCTGTACTGGATATATATATATAAATGGAAACAATGACAAATATTAAACATATCACATACTCGCATGTGTAAAAAAATGAATCTGGGCATCGTTGAATTGACTACGTAAAACTTACATCTATAACTTGAATATGATATTGATCAAACATGCACAGCTATAACTGAATGAAATAATCACTGAGGCACACTACTGCCTCCTTATAAGTTCTAGTTCACTATCCACAAACTGTGGGATCTTTGTGGGACAAATACTTATGACATTTTCTTCCCTTCCATATCTTTAATTATCTTTCCCTCCACTGCTTGCTATTTTGTATCTGAAACGTTAACCAGACACACATGTCTGCTGACCATTGGCAAGAATGAACAAATTGAAATTTTAAATTTCCTAGATCCTAACGCCGTAAAAGGGCAGGTCGGCTGGAGAATTCTTATGGTCATGCGAATGCGATGATGTGTCAAGCCACAATAGGAGGATAACTGACGTCAAAACTAGTTAGAAACGGGAATTTTTCAATTTGTACTTACCAAAGGGCAGTCCCTCAAAATGATGAATCAACTCCCTACCAGCGTTTACAAGGGGGGAGGGGGGCGACGAATATTGCATGCACGAAGAAGACAACGTCGCAATTCCGTGCGTTTGAGTTTACACCGAATTCCCTTCGACTCTCAAGTCACTCAAAAATCACTGGTCGACCATGATAGACTCTGGCGATGCCATGTTAAGCACAGAAGGTGATGAAACGCCGTTCTTGTCTGTGCTGTTGACCGAAAGAAAACCGTTAACGTTTGTCGCGCCCTGAAGTGTCTTGTGGGTAATTTGGATATCCGACACGAATCCGTGTTCCGTACACGTCAGGATCCGAGACAGCTCATGACTTCTAACATATTGGCAAATCTGAACTTCTAACATATTGGCAAATACATTAAAAAATGAAAGATCCGATCGCGAGTAGATATTGTATCTGTACCCGAAACGTATCCAGACGTATACGGCATCAGAATTGCTGGATCTGAGGTGTTCCTGGTATTTGTCCGAATTTGCTCGGAAACGTTCCGTATCTGTACCCGAAACATATGAAGGATCCAGACGTATACGGCGCGGGAATTGTCGGATCTGAGGTGCATCGGATCCAATCGGAAACGTTCCGTATCTGCTATGATGCGCAATTCCGGATCTGTTGGATTCGTCAGGATCTGAGATCATGCCGCGTGCCGTGCAGTGTGTATTTGTTGGTCAGGATCCGAAGCAACTACCGACAAACAATCCGAACATCTCTGCCATATTGACAAATATCTAGAAACGAAGGATCCGCGCAAATATCCTCAGGTATCCGACGCGCATCACGGATCCAGACGTATACGGCGTCGGAATTGCCGGATCTGAGGTGTACCTGGTAATTGTCTGAATTTGCTCGGAAACGTTCCGTATCTGTACCCGAAACGTATGAAGGATCCAGACGTATACGGCGCCGGAATTGTCTGATCTGAGGTGTATCGGATCCAATCGGAAACGTTCCGTACCTGCTATGATGCGCAATTCCGGATCTGCTGGATTCGTCAGGAAATGAGATCATGCCGTGCCGTGTGTATTCATTCGTCAGGATCCGAAGCAACTACCGACATACAAACAATCCGAACATTCCAAATATCAAAAAACGAGGGATCCGCGCAAATATCTTCGGGTATCCGAGGCGCATCACGAATCCAGAAGAATACGGCGTCGGAATTGATCGGATCTGCGGGCACTTCAGTATCCGAGCAGTGAACTGGGATTTTTCCGGATTCGCTCGGAAACGCCATGAGGCCCGATTCCGGATACGTCGGATCCGTCAGGATACGTGGCCATTTCGTGCAGTGCCAGGTCGCTCGATCGAGAGAGTTGTCTTTCGTTGTATAAAAGTTCACATCTAACTAACGGATTTACTTTGGCCCGGCCCTGGAATTGAATACAGGTATGTGCGTCTTGTTGCTGTTGTGTCTTGGCAAATTTATGTTACATGTGCATAATACGGCTTTATATAATATTTTAAGTTTTATTTTGTCTTCCCGTGGGGAGGGGCCGGGGAGCGTATAATTTCACCTTGACTGCTTGAGTGCCTTTCAGCAAGACGGTTTGAAATTCGACTTTCGAAACGAGGCCATTGAATATCATGTAAATTTTCGGAAAAAATATGAAGGTTTCCAATACTGTTTTATTAAGTTATCCAAACAAATATGTACATACCCCAGGCGGGTATGCCTAAACACCACAAACCACCGCAAACGACCGCAAACCCGCGCAAACGGGTCTAATATGCAGAGACCTTATGTCACGCACTGGATACATTGTATATGCAATCATGAATACAAAATATGAAGCAAATCTTGAGTGTTTACCAGTTTTATCAAGTTATTCCGCTCATATCGAGATCGGAATTTGTGGCCGCCATATTGGATCGTCGGTGTTTGGGGTCTGCATGGAGAACTCTTTGATACCTTTTCTCTAGCTTGACAGACGACGCGGCGATAAGTATCGATAAAATGTAGATATTGTTGGTAATAAATTATAGTATAGTATAATTGAATTATTAACGCATAATACTTGTACAATGAGTGTTTTCAGCTTCAAATACAATTAAGAATTATCAAGAAGTTTCCCATGCAGACCCCAAGCTTCAACTTGATATAGCCCCAGATGACCCCGCCAGGGGCAAAGTAGGGGGGGGGGAGGTCCCAGGCTAAGGCGGGCAGGCCTCCAGCCTGGCGCGGAAAGACTCAACGGTGGGAGCCTTAACAACCGCGCCAGGTAGGGCGTTCCACTCGGGGATTGTGCGGGGGAAGTATGAATATTTGTAGGAGTTTGTCCGGGCGTTATGTTGTTGAAATTTGAGCGTGTGGCTCCCCCTGGTGCGCCCCTGAGCTGGTTTCAGTAGACTATCTGTGTTAATATTGATTGGTTATTAACTAGCTTATAGAAAAAGGTGAGGCGGGCGCTCCTCCTCCTTTCAGAGAGAAGAGTCCACTGCAGGTCATTGAGCATTTGTGTCACGCTGCTAGTCCGCTGGTAGTCATTCAGAGTCACTCGGGCGGCCCTACGCTGGACGGCCTCCACCGCCTGTATCCCTTTGGTGGTGTATGGGTCCCAGACAATGGCACTATATTCCAAGTGGGGCCGCACCAGCGCTTTGTAACAAGTGGCCTTGACCCTAGATGGACAATGGGTCAAATTGCGCCGAATGACCCCTAGTACCCTACCGGCTTTGCTAGTGGCGTAGTTGATATGGGTGTCCCACCGCAGATCATCGGACAGTTGTACTCCAAGATAGGGGTGGAACTTGACACTGGTGAGGGCTTCTCCACAGAGGGAGTACTGGGTTAGAATGGGGTGCTTTTTACGGGTGATATGGAGGATGTGACATTTAGAGGGATTGAACGACATAAGCCAACGATTTTGCCAATCTGTTAACGCATCAAGCACCGACGGTCCAATATGGCGGCCAGAAATTCTTCCCATCTTGATATATATGATACCTTTAGGATACCTTTAGGACGTCTCGGTGTGATATATATGATATATATATTTACCTTGAATATTCACCTTGAAGTTCAGCCAGTAGGTACCCTTTCGAGTAATGAGGCTGTGCCTAGTTTGGTACTAGTAGTGGGCATGGGAGTTTCTTTTTTGCTTCTCTTATCTCCTTCCTTCCTTCCTTCCTTCTCTAGTCTTAGTAGGAAAGCTCATGTTTGTAGAAGTCATGGTTAACCTTCTACGCTTCCTTCCTTCCTTCCTTTCTCTTGTTTTGGTAGAACACATAGTTGTAGAAGTAGCATGAATTTATCTCTGGCTAACGCTACATGTTGTTGTTGATGTCCTTGTTTAACATCCCTTCTAGCGCTATGCTTGAAGAACATAGACCAGAAAAAAATGCACAGTAACTGTCCAAAGTAGTCTGCAGACAAATGATAGTAAAATCACTATGTCTGTCCGGCAACTTGCTTAACGCAATGGAAAAAAACAATGTTTATCTGTAAATTTCCCCCACATGCGCGGCACGTGGCGTTCACGCGGTAAAGGCATGGTTATTATGTTTTGCAGTGCAAAAATTAAAGAGATGGCTAAGGATCATACTTATGATGTTCTTTATTGCTCATGAGAACAGGCTTTGGCATAATACACCGCGACATGTGGACATGAGCCAAACCGGACGTAAATAGGTTCTGCACGTAAATAGGTAATGTTACGTTAGTACGTAGTACCTCCCCTTTCAGCGTTCCAAATACCCTTCTGCAATCTGCAAATTGCAGAAAGATTTTTAAGATTGCAGAAGAAAAATTAAACAACCTGCAATTTTGCAGAATAAAAAAATCAGGCTCAGCACGGCTCAGGACTCAATGGTTCTACACTTAGCCAATGAGGTTATAATATACATTTAGCTAGCTGCTAGCGTCACTGCAGATAAACTGAAACCAGCGCCGAGCGAGCCTGATGGCGTTTCGGTGGGTGCCGACTACTTCTGAGGTTCAAGTTTTTCCGGGGATTTCCGACACTTTCCGTGATGACTTCGGTGACGAATCATGGGAGAAAATGTCAAATTCGTGCATTTCTGTCCTTAGTTCGCTAATCTCCGCGGCCATGATCTCGGGATCACCAAAAGTCGGGAAAACAATTCCCGGATGTTTCTAATATAAACATGTTGCAGCAAGCATGCCATTTCTTCAAAGTCCGAACTCGGGTCATGGACGTGACGAAAGCAGTAACGAAATTGTGGCTACTACATTAGTCCGTGGTCCTTCAAGCCCAGATGGCATCGATGAAGTTGAGAACTTCTCGGATAGATCTAGAGCACCGCCTTGTAAGCAAGGTGAAGGCGGAACATGGTTGAAACTCACCAAGATGACTCAAATATCGGTAGTTTCAAAATACCAAACAATACGCCGAAAAAAAGCCCCAAACAGCTCTGCTGTACCATAATGCTAATCTCTCAGCAGTGACAGGTTTCGGTCGAATGGGGTAGTCCTGAGTGTCTGGGATATTAAACGTTTCTCTCTTCTGCCTCCAAATGCATCAGGGCAGGGTATTCCTTTTAGAATCGGTGTTGCTTCCCCCGTCCTGCATACCATTAATTTAGAATCGTTTGACAAATTCTTTTATTGCATGGGATTATCCGCATCCGCCACATTGTGGACAGTGTTCAGCTAGCAGTGCTGGCCCCATGCTACCGCCTCTATTGTCTACCCTCACTGGCAGACGTCACTGCACGAAACTGGTCGACACAACAGAGTGTTTTTGGTCGTTTTTTGTTTACAAACACTTCAACTTCATATGTATGTGCAGCAGACAATGTTTTGAACTGAGTAAATATTGTTGCAAAAGTAGCCGGATATCAGAGCATTTGTCATTATGAATTCATTTTCAACACCAGGAACTAAGGCAGTTTTGCGAACTATCTTGCACCGACTCAGACTGTTACTCAAACATATCTTAGGTACATGTACATGGAATTTAGAATTTGTCAGCTATGGGGAGTATAAAAGAGCAGAAAAAAGACATGCACTTACAGTCCAGCGCTATATGGACAATACACACAAAAAGGCTCTGTACTGTACTTCTACTTTAAATTATTGTTGACAAATTGTTAAATGGTACTTTATAAATGGGGTAACAGCAATAGTAGGAGGAGATTTGGAGGAGAAAGACTTGAATTTGAATTGGACATACTGGTAGCAAAATGTTTTTGACATAAATCTACCAATTGAAAAAGCTTCAGGAATATCTGGAGAATAACTCAAAATTGTATTTGTATAAAATGTTGAATAAATATCAACAGAATGTTGTTAGAAATACAAATGCACCCTAATCATGGAATAGCCAATAACCAACAAAGTAGAATTGTCTTGTTCGCATATATATCTCCTATGTTTCTACCATGTACTGTACTCGCAATTAGCCTTCAGGTATGAACCTGCACATAGAATTTCTTACACGTAGATTGAACAGGACTAAATGAGTACACAAGCCAGTCACAATCTTTTGGGAAATTGCAGAAAGTGATACAGTATACGACTATTAATCTTATAATATATCACTATAACAAATTGTATACAATGTAGGTATGGATTGTTTGAGGGTTAAGAGAAGACAAAGATAAAGCAATTATATTGGTGCATTAAGTACTAGCACTCATGTTCAAAGGAACACTGTAAGTACTTAGTATTTGCACAAGCTCTCGGTCGGAGGTTAGGGGGATGGCGGTTACAGGACCGGCTGGCCACTAGGAGCGCGATTCATCAGACTATGTAAGTACTGTACTGCTGGCTTCATCTACATCTACATTGCAAGTACCCCCAAATTGCCCCTAGGCCTTCAGTGGCAAAGTAGGAGGGTAGTTGAGGTCCCAGGCTAAGGCGGGCAGGCCTCCAGCCTGGCACGGAACGACTCAACGGTGGGAGCCGTCGCAACCGTGCCAGGCAGGGTATTCCACTGGGGGACAGTACGGGAAATGGTGTAAAACTTGAGGTCGTGGCTACCCGTGTGCGCCCCTGGGCTGGCTTCAGCAAACTGTGTCTATATCAATAATAATGTGGTTATTAACAATTTTGTAGAAGAAGGTAAGGCGGCATTCTTCCTCCATTCAGATAGAAGGGGCCACTGCAGGTCGTTGAGCATTTGTGTCACACTGCTAGTCCGCCGGAAGTCATTTAGGGTCACACGGGCGGCCCTGCGCTGGACGGCCTCCACCGCCTGTATCCCTTTGGTGGTGTGAGGGTCCCAGACGATGGCACTATATTCCAAGTGCTTTGTAGCAAGCGGCCTTCACCCTAGATGGACAGTGGGTCAAATTGGGCCAAATGACCCATAGAACCCTACCGGCTTTGCTAGTGGCGTGGTCCCACCGCAAATCGTTGGACAGTTGTACTTAGTTCAAGGGCTTCTCCACAGAGGGAGTACTGTGTTAGGGAGGTGTTAATCTTACAGGTGATATGAAGGATGTGACATTTAGAGGGGTTGAACAACATGAGCCAACCATTTTGCCATTCTGATAACGCATCGAGATCAGACTGTAGAGCTTGAGCGTCAGAGGGCTAGCTGATAGTTCGATAAATCAAGCAATCGTCGGCAAACGTGTGAATCTACAGAGTTGGGGAGGTCATTAATGTACATTTGTTTGGTTAAACAAAAAAAACTCAAACAGTGGGAGCAAGTCTGTCCCTGGGAAACACACTCACTAACATAGATAAAAAGATTGTCACCATAATAATAAAATAATGATAAATGGGCAGGTTATCAACCGAAGATGTTGTATGTCTGTCAATGATTTTTAAATGAAAATAGCAGGTTAAGTATTTAAAAGTCTTCGCAGGGAATCTTAGCAAGTATCAGTACACTGCAAATAATTATAGCCTAATCCAAGGAGCCCACCCAGTCTAGTCTGGCCTGTCATTTCCGGAAACCCGTGATATGAAAGTCATTTTATTTGGAGCTATATCGTGAAATGCACAGGGAACGTGCAGGGAACTCTCACTCCTTCCGTAATAATTTACAGCTCAGCACTTATCGCCCAAAATATATCGGTCAACGTTTATAAAGCCTCAAAGAATGTTACAGCTTATAACAGAGGTGTACGGCGACAAGCTATGATGATTTGCCTCCCGTGCTTACCTGCAAAAATTAGACGTATCCTTGTCCCAATGCACATGTGATGGCCACGTTGTAGCTTCCAGCAAGATTTTGGAACATTCCGCAAACGTCTCCCTCGATTTCCTTATTACACTCGAGCCAATCGGTAAAGGTAAACAACAGTGACCTGTCATTTCGCAGGACAGGCCGCCATCTTGTGTGGTTTTAAACTTCCCATCATGCCTGTGCGCGCGCGGGTGTATACGTCACGGTCCCGGCAGGATTGACGGCCAGGGTTCAGAGCCAGGATTCAGCCGTGAGGATTCCAGGATTCCAGATATAATCCTCTCAGAGTACTCCTCCGAAGGACTAAAGTACTACTTTAGACAGATATCTATCATGAATCCTTGCACACGATTCTTTGATTAGTATCTTGAATCCTGTATGTAGCGGGTGCACAAACTGGTTATTCAACACACGGCGTGGTTCAACTAATCGGTAAAATCAAACCTATTGCCTACCTTCACAGGAATCTGTCATCATCTGCATAAGAACTAACCATAACATATTCAAGATTCAATATAGACAAAGTAAAAAATACATCAGCAAAGTATTATAAAAGTAACTGAGATAGCAGTGCCCACCTCCCGCCGCCATGAATTTTCTCCTGTAGAACTAAAGTAGAGTACACACATGTGCTTGTACGCGAAAGTTTGTACATATCCCTCCGCTGCTGGAGTCAGCTGTAATGCAGTGCTACACCATTGTATAAATGACAGAAAAATAAACGTTACCCTGGTACTTACTGCAAAATTATATTGCAATCTGGGAATCATGTTATTAGTTTGAAAACGAATACAAAATCAATATTCAATAAGCTTTGAATATGTCTCGCACTTCTTTTTGGCGGCGTTTGTATACAATCTGTCCAAGAGGATATTCGGTCTGATTTCCGTGGGGACAAGTGTACTGTAATTCTTGTTTTTTTCACTGTAACTTTATGTTCACAGCTGTTTTCACGGTCACCTCTGTACCGTGAACTTATCATCCCAGTGATAAATATGTAGTTATTATTTATGATTCCTTCACACATCCGTTCTGTAAATCACTTGCCACCACCGTGAACTTAAACTTCAGTGAAAATGTCCATCTTTCTTACACCATGAAATCTTTACTACCGTGAAGATAAAGTGAATTACGGTTTTAGGGTTTTAGGGTAGGCGCCTACACCCCAGCTCAAAATTGTAGACTGATAGAGATAAACATTGAAATTGTTTTTTTTTTTTTTTGGTGTAAAGTATTGGCAAATCTGGGGTGGCTATGACAGGTCAGACTTCACTCTTGTAGAATTTGTTGACAAAAATTACCTTTCTCTATCTTTTTGTCTTGTGGATCCCCGGGAGATAGTGAAATGGTCGCGAGCGGGCCCAAATGGAATGACTCAAGGGCTCTGGCTCGGGGGGTGTTTCCTTGGAGAATAGCTGTATAGAAGTTCTCGTAATTCTGTTAGATAACAGTCGACAGAACAGGTTAGGATTTGAGGGTAATTTTCTTGGTCAGAATCTTTGATTTCTGAGATCAAGGAGGTTGCTTAGATAATCACACCTTATGTCTGTCAACTTCTCCATAGGGATGCATGCATTTATGATTATAGGGACAAACTGTAATACCCTACTCCCCCTTCTATTTACGCGTATAATGTATGGTCAGACAGGGGACAGTTCACGAACTGTTCACTAACCCTTCCCTGTAGGATCGACATCAGATGTATGTACCAGATTTTCCAATTCTTTCTGAGTTAAATGCTAATTTGAATACTGTAAATGCGTTTTAAGTTTGCGTGGTTATTCACTTCGCAGTAGGGGAAACAGTAGATGTATTCGCGGTTATTCTAAGTTCGCGTTTGAAACAATAGTAGCGCCAAAGTCTTAGATGGACAAAACGTTTCCCGGTCACCTAAGGTCCGCGCTGAAAAGTTCACCGCCAAAGTAAAACAACCGCAAACAGTTCTTCATTTACAGTATATGGATGACCAAGGAGGTTGGGATGACATCCACAAATGCATGAATTTTTGTAGCCTCCGTTGCATACTCCTTCCGACTGTTTTCTTTTTTACGTTACCGTTTTCTTATTTACCACATATTATTATTTTGCGTGCTCTCAATTATAAAAATGTATATTTCTGAAAACATATACTAATGTCGCAAATGCCAAAGTCAAGTCCAGACTCGAAAAAGACTGCACTAGTATATGTTTTGAAATAACAAAATGAAGAACCTATATTTCTGCATGCCATACTCTGTGCTCTGACCACATATATTTCATAATAAAAGCAACTTTTCTTTTGAATATTTTTCAATAGCACGCTCCCATTAGCTGGGTTCCCAAGAGGATATCATTCATATAATCAAATCAACTTGGTCTTATACATACAGAAAATTACTTTCGTCAATAATGAATTGTCATCGTTGGATTTAATAAAAAAAAAGTCTTTAAAAGTTTTTTTAACTGCAAACCAGTGACCAAAAAACATGTAGCTATATTTTGTATACGTATTTAGGAATCAACTAATTATCTATATACATTTAATGTTTTGAACATAGGTAGAGTATACGTAATGACTATGGTTACAAAATCCAATAGTTGAATTCAAATGGTAGGGAGTCGGGATGAATTATTACCTTCGTCGAGAATGTTATGCGTATGTATGTATGTGTGTGTGAACAGCATACTTAGGACAGCTTCTGTTATTTGAGTGAACTGGAACATAGGGCTTACGGAACATCGAGATTTCGAAACATAGAGATTTCGGAACATAGTAATTTCGGAACATAGGGCGGTCACCGATGTAAACATGCAGGCTTTGACTATGCCATCGATCTCAGTATGAGTATATAACGTTACAGCACGATAGATTATGACAAAGCTGTGTTACCAACCGATTATAGTTTGTCACAAACTAATACAAAAGTTGAGCCTTTGCTTTTTTTATTGACTGTTTGGCAAGCGTTGCAATTATGTAAAATGAAACAATAATTTTATCAAGGAATTACTTACCACGAGGGGGCAGATCTATGAGATCGACGCGATCGGGCTGGAGTTGACTGCATCCCGCGGTGGCTTCTGTGTCGCTCACGGTGGCATCAGGGTGGATACTTCATTTAAGTTTGGAGTATGCTGAAATGTTCTGAGTGGACGTGACTTCAATACCTGACCTATGTGAAAATGGAAGCGTCTTAAGGCTAAGCGTTTGGGACGCCGTCCCTGCGCGTCCCAAGTCGTTCCAAACGGGCACGGCTCGTTTTTGTCCGCCTCGTCCTCGTCTGGGCCGTTTAGACTACGGCCAAGAGTATATACGTATACATATATATCTCATATGTCTTTTATCCCTTAGTCTAGATATTTGAACGTTGGGGCACCACTAAGATCTGGCAAATTATGCTAATTAAGACTTAACTTGAAAACTTTGTGGCACTTGAAGGTATCGTGAAGATTAACACAGTAAGATATAAATCATGCAAATGAGGACCTTCTTTGCACAATTCTCACGTCGCCGGTGTGTTTTTTAAACACCACTCTTGTTAATTTTATGACAGATTCATTCCATCAAATAGTTCTTTTTATGTTCTTGGAGGTTCCTGGTTGAAGAGCTGTTTCCAATCCTAAAAAGAACACTGACAAATCATCTTAACCTTTTCCTTACTTAAGTTCAAACGATAACGGTCGATAGTTACATGCAAGTTAATTCTCAAGCAATGTTTGGCACTCCGGTTTATCTTAACACCGCCTGGGCAACGTTCCAAATGTTTTGTATCGACGCCTTTGGTAATCCGCATACATGGGTTTTTACCAACGGCCTCCTCGTGACTGTTTTAAATGCAGGGCTATTAAGACCAGAATAATTGATACTTAACCCTTGTCATCCAGTGCCTGCTCTGCTGTTTGTATAAGTCAGTGCCTTTTTGATCTGACACCGCACGCCGTTGAAATGCATTATATCGTACTGCATATATAGTAGGGTATTACACCATATCATGTGACGCTGTATTGCGTTGCCGTCTAAATCCACCTTTTACACTATGTGGCTAGATCGCCAGTTCGGGCAATTTATAATATTACAGTGCAAGAGTAAGTAGTAGTTATTATGAGATGATAGTCTTCAGTGACCTCCATAGCACACGTGTTACCTTACCGATGCAATGAGTCTGTAGGTTTCATACCAAAATGGATCTCTATATATATATTCTCTTAAAACACCGTCAGGGCTCGAGATCCATTTTGGGGAATAAGTGCACTGGTGTACATAACCCAATAAGCTAGATGGACAGAGATACAGTTGACTGTACTATTTTTTATTATTATTATTATTTAGTAGAATGTCAAAAAGAGGCGATTACGAACCATCTTCTTCTTCTTCTTTACTGCTTGGCCTCATATCTGAGATTATCAGCAGTTGAGCAAGGTTAGATACGACACAAGTGCCCGGTACAAATAAAACAAAAAGGGGAAATGAAGGAAATGTGCTCAGGAGCATAAACAACTGAAATGACAGGACAAGTGAATTTAGAGAGTTAGTAATACATTTATTCACTTATATACAAGGACGTGTAGGGGATGTTCTTTCCAGCAAGGTCCTCCCCAGTTCGGTTTTGAACTGGGAGAGGGACCCCGCCTCAACCACACCAGGCTCAAGTTCGTTCCAGTCGTTGACGGTGCGAGGGAAGAGCCTGTAGTAGTTGTTCCTGCCCGCGATGGCCTGCAATGTCTGTGATTATATTGGTGCGGCGGCAGCATCGAGCCACCGGGATAATCATGGTCGTGTGTGGAACATAATCAGTATTATGGATGATCTTATATGAAACTTTTGAAACTTTATTGACAAATACCACATCGCAGACTGGCAATTCTGAATTGGCGAGTATTTTCACATTTGCTCACATAAAAAAATATGTGATTATATACAAATATACAAAGTTTAGCAATTGTGCCATTAAGAAAGAATTTGCATTTACAAACACAGACACCGAATACGACGTAAGGACAGCTGACGTTGTAAAAGTTGAAACATTCGAACGTGACAGAATTGTGTTGATTGGTACAATGGAGTAGGTAAAACATTGAATTGTTAAGGAAATCAGTTACTTATTCAGCAGGGATACGAAGTATCGGATCGGAAAGTTTTTGAGTATGTTGGTGCGGTAGAGTGGTGTGCTCGGAAGCCAGTCACTGAAGTTGGACTCCATCAGAGATCTTGCAAAATTGAGATAGAATTCTTTGTGCCAGTTTTTTTAGCCCTAGCTGTTAACGTTGCAGGGCGTGGGAGTAGCCAGTGTAGTCGTTTGACAGGATAATCCGGCAGGCACGTTTTTGGATTTGTTCGAGTTTCTCTGTCTGCAGTTTAGTGAGGCCAGATGTCCAGGCAGATGAAGCGTATTCTAGGATCGGTCTAATATAGCATGTGTAGATCGTGATCAGGTCATTACGCGATAACATGAACCTTTTAAGTCTTTTGAGGTGGTAGAGTTTCTTTGCGGCCTTTCCCACCATCTGCTTCAGTTGGACGTCCCAATGAAGGTTGTTCTGGATATGGAGTCCAAGGATCTTAAGGCTGGGGGCGACAACTAGCGGTTCATTTGTTGACTTGGCGGGCAATCTTTCTGCGCAGTTCTAGAGACTGCCAGTCCAGGTTTTGCAGCAAAGCAGTGACTGAACTGGTACGTCTATAATCATTACACACGTAGCGGGCTGCTCTTCGCTGCAGTTGTGACAATACGTTTATATTTTTTTCGAGGGACAGGATTGGCCCCAAGACCTTACCCAGGGGGACACCGGTGGTTAAGGGTACAGAATCGGAGCGCTCTTCGTCCAGCTCTACTGTTTGCGAACGGCCCTGCAGGAAATTTTGGATCCAGACAAGAGTTTTCCCTGTAATGCCATAAAACTGGAGTTCGTGTATCAGTCTGAGATGTGGAACTTTATCAAAGGCTTTGGCCATGTGATCAGTCTGGATCCCATTTTCCCTGTTATGAGCCAGATCGTCAGTAAGTGATAGGAGTTGGGATTCACATGAACCCGTGCTGGAGGTCATATAATATGCTGGTTGAGTCAACGTGCGTCATCATTGTGCTAGCTGTTATGTTCTCCGTGATTTTGGAGCACATGCATGCTAATGAAATAGGTTGGTAGTTTGCGAGTCAAGGCGGTTTTCTTTCTTGTAAATCGGCGCTCTATTAGCCCCCTTCCACGCCTCTGGCACAGTAACAGTGTCAAGGCTTTTCTGGAAAATTGCTTGAAGGATGGGGCTTATTTCGGAGTTAAGTTCTTTAAGGACACATGCATGGACATGATCTGGGCCACATGCTTTGTGAGGGTTTAGATTATCTAGTAACTTACTTATTCCAGTTACATCTATTTTTATCTCCATCATCGGGGTGTGTTGGCTAGGATCCATGTTAAGCAGAGGGATTTTTGGGGGGACTCAGTTGTGAAAACGGATTGGAATTGTTGGTTCAGCAGGTCCACTTTGGCCTTGTTGTCTAAGATGAATGTACTTTCATTTTTGGAGACGCCTCAGGGGCGAGCCTTATGGTATATTATTGTGTGCAGTCTGCAAGAATTCTAGAAATTGCATAGGAATTTGTCCACAGACATTTGTAGTCTTCAGCCTAATGGTATATATATAGTATTGTGTGCAGTTTGTAAGAATTCTAGGAATTACATAGAAATTTGTTTTCGGGCATGTGTAATCTCTGGTATGTTTTGGATGTTAGCCCAAATGGAATGGTGGAATGTGGGTCATCCTTGCCCCTTATGGTATTTCATTGGTATGTAGGTCATCTAGGCCCAAAATTTACAGTGCCATAGACATATCACATTAACACATCACCCACAACAACAACCATCGCCATGGCAATGCCTTTTTTTCTATTGACAAAATCTTGTTGAGGTTGGGGACCCCAACTCTTACTGATTTCAAGCTTTTTAGGAGGTTCCAATTTTTTTGGGACCTTGCTTGGATGTAGTGGCAGAGTTACTTTGTTCAGGATCAGCTGTATCATTGTCAAGTACTACTTCCTCTATGTATATCCAGTAGAATTTTTTTCATCTTATTGTTTATTTCTTTTTTAAACTTGTTAAGTTTGTATTTTCTTTTAGTAGTGTATTGTCCTATTTTTTCTGCAATAGAGGTCTCTTTTTCTCGACATCCGCTTGAGTTAAGGGGTCATGTATGGGCGGCGTTTCTTGCTGCTGGACATTTTGGTGGGAACATATTTATCATCACAGTTGGCTAATTTAAATGCGAATTGGTTGTATAGTTCGTCCACGTTGGCACTAATTGCTACCAATTCCGGGATAAATCTGAACTATCAGCACGCCTTCTGACGCACATCAGTCTGATCTTGATGCGCTAACAGATTGGCAAAATCGTTGGCTTATATCGTTCAATCCTTCTAAATGTCACATCCTCCATACCACCCGTAAAAAGCACCCCATTCTAACCCAGTACTCCCTCTGTGGAGAAGCCCTCACCGGTGTCAAGTCCCACCCCTATCTTGGAGTACAACTGTCCGACGATCTGCGGGTGGACGATCTGCGGGTGGAACGCCCTGCCTGGCGCGGTTGTTACGGCTCCCGACGTTGAGTCATACCGCGCAAGGCTGGAGGCCTGCCCGCCTTAGCCTGCAGGCCTGCCCGCCTTAGCCTGGGACCTCCCCCCCCACTTTGCCCCTCGCGGGGTTATCTGGGGGTAAATCAACTTGAAGTACTTAAATATAATTGTAGAACGTTGCAATTGCTACAGGGGACGAACAAAATGGATAATGAATAGAATCAATCTTATCACCAGCTTACTGCACAGAACCGATTTTAAAAACCATTCATATTAATGATATTGCGGCACAGAAATATAGCTGTAGCTTTGCATCTGTATGGATTATTCTGCATTATATCATATATACAATATATACATAGTCAAATGTAGCAAAAGGACAACTACAAGTATGTGGACTGAAATATAGAATAGTTACCTGTTGGATTCTACCACGGAGTGTTGAAGGTATAGCTATGAAAATCATCTTAGCCCCAATTGCTCTGCCTCCCATTACCTGAGAAAACTCTACCCTAACTTTCCAACGTTGACAATATTTTTTTCAAATGTTGAAACTGTCTGCGTCTGATTCAATATCGATGGTTGAATAATTAGCCAGATCAAGATACCACGGTTGCAAATGACAATCCCTGGTGTCTTTAAACTATATCAACAAAGGCATGGGTTTCCATTTAGACGGTAATGACGTCTTTTAACGTAATGGCTGAACAATACCTTTGGAATTAGACTAACATTACGTCTGGTGACTTAACTCTGGAACACGCTTCCACTGATGTCATTATCTAGACGACAATCGCTGAGAGACCGTTCTTCCTAATTAGATTTGTTACCTTTAATTTTCATAATTGGTACATGATACAATATGATGTAAAATGGTTATCGAAAAGACAGAAAAATTTGTTTTGTATCAATGAAATTATTTGAGAAATCTGTCACATCAATGGTCGCATATGAAATGTATGCTAGCCCTTATTGTATTAGTAATTAGGATGTTAAGTTTTATTCTATACTTCTACTTTGTATTATGTTAACGAATTCTTGTCATGCTTGTCACTTAACACGACTTTCCTCTCTTCACTCAGGTGTAAATGAGTACCTAGCTCATCTAGTGTTAGGGACGTCCCTCGGATAGGACGTTAAATGGAGGTCCCGTGTTTGGGGAGAGCAACACCCCGCGCACGAACCCACCACACCTTTCGAAAAAGAGTAGGGGCATGCCCCGGTGTGCGATGGTCCAAATCTTACAGTCTGGTCTGGGATGACATCTTGAAAAGGTGATAGTTCACCTGTTATGTCAATCCTTCCACAATATGTGGTAAATCAAAATAAATAAAAGCCAAATCAACTCAACAGACCATTACACTGGCTTTCTTCATTGATTTTGTCCATAGATAGACACAATTTCATCACACAGAGTCTTTCTAAATTCCCAAACACCGTAAGCCTTTCTTCACTTGCACTTTGAAGATGCGCAAACAGATGCCATGCGTGCGAGGAAGTATTTTAACTCGGTATGAGATGAATACTTCTCATCGAAGCTTGACTTGTAATGTTCACGGGGGCTAACGGAACCACTGGTTCCACCATCCCTTAACCCTCTTGGCGGAACAATCCCGTTATCTTTGTATGAACTTTTCCTTTCCATTTGAGTTTGCTATTTAAAAAGAAACGTTGTTGTCTTTACAAATCAATTATGGTTACCATCTTTCTTTTTTCCCTATGAAAGAAGGACTGCCTAAAGAATTTCCTGCTGAAATATCATTATGATAAAATGTTTCAGGTTCCGTTACAAAATGTTACTAATCGTTGAAACCCTTTGTAAACCTTTTCAATATTAATTCATATTAGCATAGCCTAATTAAGAAAAGTTCACGTACATGGTTTCCCATAAAACATTGCAAAAACACGCTTATCATTTTCTCCTGTATCAACACGCATCTCTCGATTAATGTTATCGTGCACGTCGAAACAATCTCACTTTGTTTCTTGCATCTTCTTTATCAATGTAGAAGATCGTTTTGGCGGAACAAACATTCATTCAGTGTACGGCTAGCCGATATCACACGAAACACTAGCTCTCATCCTCTCTTTTCCCGGTTTCTTGGTTGAAAGTCCGGTTAGTTTCTTCTGATTCATCCAGCTACTACCTGTTCTGAAGTTTTAAGTTCCCAGGAAGGTGCCCGATCGAATTCCAGTCTGACTGCTACTGCACAGTCCGTGGAGGCCGACCTGCAAGTCTTGCGAGATCAATTAGAGAAAACCATGAAAAAGTCTGTTTATGACTCCGAGAAAGTTGAATGCGTGTAAGGTAACGAGCCAGAATACACGTATTGCAATCAACTATGGTGGTGTAATAATAATTGATGTGATATGCTAATTATCTTCGCCGAGTACTTGTACTCGGAGAAGATTATGTTTTCGGTTGAAAAATCTGTTAGGTTGGTCTTTATGTATGTCAGGAGCATATCTTAAGAAAGCTTCAATGAATCTTTATGATTTTTGGTAGGTGTGTAGTTGTTGTGCAAAGGAAGGTCAAGTTCAAAATGGTTTACCTGGCGTTTTCCAACAGTCCTGCAGCAGACTTTGCATTTTTTGTGTTTGTATGTAGGCAAAAAAAGTGACGGAAACGTTGATGGATCTTCATGATTTTTTGCAGGTGTGTAGATGTTGTGGAAACGGAGGTCAAGTTCAAAAATGGTTTCCCTGGCATTTTCCGTCGGTACTGCAGCGCGCTTTATATGTGTGTGAATTTGTATGTCGCCAGCATAACTCGAGGTGCTGTTGACGACTGTGCATGATATTCAGTTGGTAGGTAGGAGTGTTAAAGAGGAAGGTCAAGTTCGATAATGGGCCTCCTAGCTGATAATTAAGGTAATGCAGCTGAGTTCTAAATTTTGTGGTCGAATTTTCTGGAAGTGCCAGGTTCATGATTTTTCACCAATACATAGGGTCTGGAACAGGGAATAGGTGGTGTAAGTTTGGCCCCCCTAGCGGCTTGTTTGGACCTGCAGTTGGCGTTTTTTTTTAAACCTTCGGAGGCTAATAACTACAGAAGGGGTTGACAGATCGTCATGATATTTGGTATGTAAATAGCTTGGCTAATGTTTTACATAATCAAATACATATAATGAAAACCAGGAACTAATTTGCATAATAAATTAAGAAAGTTTACTAATCCGCTTAAACTTTGTGGTTGACTAAGGTTATGATTTTTTGAGTGATAGATAGATCTTGGGGCAGAGAGTAAGTGATGTAAGTTTGGTCCCCCTTGCGGCTTGCCTTAAACTGCAGTGGGCCTAATTGTTTGTAACTTTTGAGGAGGATAACTCAAGCAGGGGCTGATGGATGAATCTTGTATTTGGTATATATGTTCCTTAGGTGATGATACGCTCCTTATGCAGATCATGACCTACTTTACGTAATAAGTGGGCATATATAGGACTGCCGCACCATAGTACGCGGCATGCGTTAGTATTCACCTGGCGTCCAGAATCTACGTCAACAGCTGGCGTCCTGAATCTAGGTCAACAGCTAGCTTTCTAGCTGGGCAATTGAAAAAACAGGGCTAAAATGTATCTGTTATGTTTGGTATGAAGATCTTATGATTTATGTAACATGGTAATTATGCCAAACAGGACCTAATTTGCATGATTAATGAAATGTTATAAAATGCGCTGAGTTCTATGTTTGTGCCTGTTTATATGCAATTTAGTCGTATTCTAGTCTTTGTGAAAGCTTGTATCAAGGTCTGCATATTCTTCAGTTACCAGGGCTAACCCTTTGTAATAGCTTTAGCCTTTGCATTTGGTAGCCCTGGCTGTACTTATCTACAGCCTAAAAAACAAATAAAAACAAATCACATTTGAAAACTGTGTCATCCTTCACTGAGAAAAAGAGGCTAGTAATCATCGATTATAATCGAAACATCAATTATTCAAATGACCTCATTTGAATTATTGCTAAGATTATACTAAGATAATAACACTATGCCCGTAAATGACAGGACTTTTTATATTCATGTTGGGCATTTTAAAATAACTGAATCTGATAATTGACATAGCCAAGCCAAGTTAAAAAAATAAGATGCTGATTATGCAAAACAGGGTCTAATATTTGATAGAGTTATATTACTTCACTACGTTTCGAAAATCCATCCAGTTTTATTGCGTATCTTATTACCTGGATGTCTAACTGGCATTGACATTCCATGACAGGAATTTCAGACCTGTGGCATATCAAGCCACTGAGAAAGATCGGAACATTGATAGATATTATCTAAGCAACTAAAGACTAGAATTTAATTATTGTTTAGAAAAAGGGCTATGTAATGCCATATTGGTAAATGGCGGCAGTTTGGTACTTGCATCTGTCGGTACAATTCATATTATTTGGCGAAGATATGAGGTCGTGGAACTCTATTTTATAAAGACACAGGTTCCTCATTTTTGTTTTTGTTTACGATCCTTTTTTTCGCAACTGCTATTCCTTTGAAATATAATGTTGTTATAGATTTATGCGACATGCGAGCTTTGAAAGAAAAACCCTTTGAATAATCTTCACCAAAGATGTGGAAAACAGTTAAATATTCATTTGAAATAGCGCATAGTACGCTTCAAATTAAAGAAGATAAAAACAAAGGGAATGGAATTACAAGAACGTATAAAGAATACTCTTTTTTTGCTCATATTTTTGCACTGATGGAGAGTGGTAATGAATACAGAGTGGATTGAGCTCAGTTGTGAACAGCTGAGTACGCAGATGTCAAAGTAAATGGGACATTTGTGGCTGAAATAACCCCTCTTTAAAGGAAAAAAAAACATTGACGTTGTTGATTTACCATCTCAAAATAATCTTAGGGGACTTACATGTAGGCTCTATCATAAATGGTACTATTTGCTTGCCGTGGTGCTTGCATGACTGTACATGTGTGGCCCAAAAGCCATAGACGCGGTGATGTGCTCCACTAAATATATACGACGTGAATCGTGGATGGATTTCACATTTAGTTTGAACATTAAATCTTCTAGGATCTGATTAAGTTCACTGTAGATCAACACTCTTCCTGCAATATTTGTTAAGACGTGAAGTAAATGGCAGAGTCAAGAGCACTGTCAGATGCCACGAAGATTCAAACATCAGGGCTTGACCTCGACAGGTTGAGGTCAGCTGATCTCAGTGACCTCTCTTCGCAGATTTTTATTCCGATGCTATCAACAACATATATCTTACCATGCGTGACAGTCTGACAGTCCATGAATTATTCTATGACATGTAAACTTCACCGAGTAGGCATGTTTTCTACACACTAACAGCACGCGAACATGTTTGCTGCATTGCAGACACATCATTCCCTTAAAAAAATCATACTGCCGTAGTTGACGTTTCAACTGCGGTAGAATATAGTGAAATTTAAGAGACTGAAATGCCACATGATTATGGGGTATGGAAACCAGGCCAGCATTCAAACCATTATGAGTATTAAAAGTAGTAATGGATTGAGGTTTTGACGTCGATACAAACATGTGATGCCCCAACCATTGCTTCCCAATGGAATTCGGGAATTTGATTGGATAAGCTTGAAAAATCCCAAGATACGTAAATGTACGAATGATGGACTTTTGGAATGCCGAGGCTTCGTGTCGTGTCTTTGCTGTAATGGTCGCCAACGACTAGTATCTTGAGGCAACACGCACGGTTTATTGTTTGAATTTGTGTTCGGTTGTTTAGTTCTTCGCAGCTCCTTAGTATGATGTATCCCTTATCCTATTTGTTTCGGAAATAAGTAAAGCCCTTTGAAGAACAGACTTCATCTAGAATGTAACTTATAAAGTTTGTAAGCTCAGTCTGTTGATTTTGTATTGCGTCTGGTCGCCACTAGAGTCAGATTGTTTTTGAACTTGAAGGCAATGACACTGGAAGTGTAAACATGCGACCAAGTGGTTAGAAAACCGACATTATCTAAAGAAACACATAGAAGTGGCCATATCCCTGGAAAGTACCTTGCTTTAGTTGGCTTTAAGTTTTTTAACACGCGGTGTTGACATTGACGTAGCTGCTTAGGCTAAGGAACTATGTCCTTCGGGGAATTTGATATCGACCAGCTTCGGTTGAATAAGTGACCGATTGCTGGTTACAAATCCACAGATTACTCATTGCTGTCCTTTTTTTCCTGGTGGACTTTACTGTGGCTGATATTAGCCTCCTACCCGACCCATTTATAGAAGATCAATACAATTCAGGCACTTGCAGTTCTGTCAATGCGCTAAACCTCCACCCCCTCCATGATGAACAACATGAGCTCATAAAGCAAAAGGAGCTAATTGATATAGAATACAACCTTGTCTTGACTAAGTATTCTATCAAACCATCCGTAATTGTCTTCACTTCATTAAGTTAACATATCCGTTCAGATCTTTCCTTCTGAATGGAGTTTAAACTGTTGGACTTTCGACTGAACAGCTACAGTCTTTTGAGACATGTGACTCGGTGAGCAGTGAATCATATGTTGCAGATAGTCTATGGCACCCTCCGTCTCTGTTGAAAGATGGTTGCTATGCCCGGATGTAGATGGACTCTTTAATCTCTCTTGCAAAATATTCTGATTCTGTGTCCAGGATCTAAACCTTGTCCAATGAAACCAAGTGTCCAGGCGACTCTATGTATATGTGTTGAGATACTTCAGAAGAGGTTGTGCTCGGACGCTTGTGTTCGTTGAAACGGGTCTTGAGTGAACGTTCAGTCTCTCCAATGTACGTTTTTTTTGCACTGGCTTCTAATGTTTTGGCCTTGACACGGAATGAAATACACAACTCCGCTTTTGTCCTCCCTAGGTGTTTTGTCTTTCGGCGATACTAGGGCATTTCGAAGATGCGTCTAAGCCCTTCAGACACCATGTATGGACAAGTGACGTAGACCCTGATGGTTTCCATGTTGTTATGGGTCTTGTTGGGAGCCGTTGGGGTTTGGGCGCAGTGGCTTTCTCAATCGCCCATGTGGGATAACCATACTTTCTAAAGGCACTTTTGATGTGAATTTTCTCCTCTGCTTTGTCCTGTGGATCGGTGATAATGGTTTCCGCCCTGTGAAAAAGGGTAAGGACAACCCCGAGTTTATTATCCAAGGGATGGTTTGAATGTTAGTTAAAGTACTGGTCCGTGTGTGTGGGTTTGCGGTAGATCTTAATTCGTAGTGACCCGTCTTCTTGTACGGTTGTTAAAGTGTCTAGGAAAGCTGACGATCTATTCTCTTCCTTCTCAAACGTAAACTTGATGTCTGGGTCTAAGTTGTTTAGGTGTTCTGTGAAATCATTGGCGTACGCCTTCTTACGTCTGGTAAACGTATCATCGACATATCTGGACCACCCCACAGATAAATCAAGCAATCGTCGGCAAATAATCGAACATGTGAATCTACGGAGCTGGGAGGTCGTTAAGGTATAGTAGAAAGAGCAGAGGGCCTAACACCATACTGCGGAACTCCAAAGGTGACCCTGGCAGCTTTAGATATTCCGCCGTCAAAGACAACCCCTGGGTTCTCTCTGTAAGGAAGGCCCTAAGAAGAGACTGAAGAAGGTCAGAAATGCCGTAGTGCTCGAGCTTGTTTAGCAGTCACTCGTGAGGCACGGTGTCGAATACCTTGCTAAAGTCAAGCACTGCGACTTCAACCTGTTTGTTATGGTCAAGATTCTTGGCCAAGTCTTGGAGAGTACCAGCTGGCTCTCACAGGACAGACCCTTTCTGATACCGTGCTGCGCCGGGGACAGAACGCCATGAGTGTCTGTATTGTACGTACAGCCTTGCATAGATAGAAGAAAAGTTAATCGATGTCATAAGGTTATAAGTATTCACTTAATCTCAAATTGCAACGTAGTTGCTTTGACGTATAATTACGTTGAGATCCCCATCACCAATATAATGTGTGATTGGCTCTATATTGTAACAAGATAATGTTTTTTAATGTGGCTTCCAAAAAATTGATAATATGCAGGAAACTTCCCCAAGACAAGAGTTCGTAGACCTCATATCTCCATGAACCATCCTGTTAATGCAAATGACTTACACATTTACATAATATATGCGTGGTCATAAAAACCTATACAAGTTGCAATGATGACAGTCCTATTATTTTCCACTTAGATGAAGATACAAAAACGGAAGTTATGCTGCGGTACCAAGTCACATACCAGGGGCCCAAAATCGACCTTTAACTTCGGCTTAGCAACACCTGCCCACATATCAAATATCATCGAAATCTATCACGAGGTTCTTTAGTTATGCTGACTACAGTAGTGCGGAAACACAAACAAACAGACAGACCAACAGACACACTCTATTTTTCGTGTCGATATTAACTACAACACACACGCACACACACACACACATACGGACACGCATATTGATTTCTGTTAGAGTAGGGACTGGAATATTGCACAATCATCTTTATTCGCTCAAAAGACAGTCGGAACTTTTGAACTTCAATTCGTATTACCACTCTAAAACATTCTTGATTGTTAATACTGTCGATGAAGACTACGATAGCGTCCTCCGCTGACAGCTTCAGTGATTGCAATCAATCCCCTGAAATATACATTCAAAGTTGTAAACTCTGGGTATTTCCTACTACCTTATGTCATTATTATGTCATTTACTTTCGGATCGGTGGAATATATTTTCCATCTACAGCCACACAGGTGTTTTTTTTTTACCTTTAGACCACTGCTTTTCTTTAGAAGACATCATGAGACGTGGCGGCGAACTATTTCTAATTTTACAGCAGCAAAGTCAATTTGTACATTAATGAAATAAGATTATTGCCAGTCAGTTTCATTTCTTTGATATACAGGAGGAAAGGGCGTCCGAAAGTGTTTTTTATCTCCATGAAAATGGAGATATAGTTTTGAGTGTGTCTGTTTGTCTGCCTGTCTGCCTGTCTGTTTGCGTTTCCGCACCACCTCAGTCAGCATAACTCAAGAGCCTCTTGATGGATTACAATGATGAATAAAAATATTCTTTTTACACAACCAAGAGATTTACTCATGACCATCTGTCACCTTCTTCAAGGCAATTCTGACTGGTTCACTTAGCAATGCAGCACAGGAGTTGCTGCTTATAAAATATTAATGAGATGCAAACGCAAAAGAATCAAAGCGTTTAAAATGAACTGTTATCGCAGACTGCTACGATTGCACTGGACATTACACACCACAAACATAGAAGTCAAGAAACGCATCCATACTCTGCAAGGCTCACTTGACAGTTTCTTGTCCTTGTTAAAAAGAAGAAAAAAAACTGCAGTGGTTCGAGCATGTGTATAGGGCAAAAGGGACACTTTCACACACAATTCTTCAGGGAAAAGCGGAGGGTGCGCGGCCGTGGGACGTCCCCGTCGGTAGTGGATCGCGAACCTAAAGGAGTGGAGCGGTCACTCAGCCAACCAGATGACCAGACTGGCGGAAAACCGCCAGCAGTGGAGATATTTCACTGAGAGCCATGCTTCCCCAACGGCTGACTAAGCTATGGGAGAGAGTGGGTGAGAGTGAAACGCAAGATATTTACATATGTACAATCACAGGGGATGACATCACTATGCGGTCCCAAACGCAGAGAAGTGTAACACATACACAACTATATATATGTATATGTATATATCGATCAATAAACAATGCAACGATTATCCTCTATTTCTTAAGGATGCGGTCCCAAACGTGACTGAGTCTATATCCCCCTCATCACGGTTCATGACTGAAGCGGATTTCCTGATCCATACAGCCTCCTCAATCTAACGCGTAATCCAATGTATAAGCAGCAACACCTGTGCTGCATTGCTATGTGAACCAGTCAGAATTGCCTTGAAGAAGGTGACAGATGGTCACCGAAACGTCGGTTGAATAAATCTCTTGGTTGTGTAAAAGAGTATTTTTATTCAGTGACTATTACCAACCTGATGAAACTATTCACGGAGGGATTACAATGATATTTAGTATGTGGGCGGGTGTTGGGAAGCCGAAATTCAAGGTCGATTTTTGGCCCAGTGTTATGTGACCTTGGTACTGCAGCAGAACTGATTGGTATCTTTCGCCTCGGGAGTCTAGAAAGCCCCTTGTGGGAGGAGCTTCCCTATTTTCGCATAGAAAGGCCTCAGCCATGGCCTAACTATTACCAACGATATTGGAGTGCGGTCGCATATGAAAACACATGTAGTCAGCTGTGCTCACTCATTCACCAAAGACTGCCCAAATAAGCCACTATGCTGCCAGGTTTACAAAAGATTGTAACACATGGGCAAATTCAGCTACGCATCCGAAATAATTTAAGATCCTTAGCGCCCATGACGCAGATGAAAATTGTTAACTTAAGGCGACTGCATGTTGCTACGATATACCTGACACAAGATAGCTGCCACAATTCATAAACGCGACACGTCGATAAAGATTAGGCATCCTATTAGACAATACAAAATCAATCCAGCAACTGGATAAACTGTATAAACCCTTGAAGGTCAGGCGAATCGCTTGATGTATTTTCATATCATTATATTTTTATCACGTTTTGCTGAATTAAATGTTGAAATTAGATATTATTTCATGCCCCATAAAAGCTGAGCGTCAGGGATCCATTTACCCGATATCGATGGTTACGTTCTATGCGAGCTGAATAATTAGATGGCAAACCAGAGTGCTTTGTTGTAGACAACACTGACGCCGTTAGTTTATGACGAGAGTACCTACGTATTGATCATATTGATAAAGTTAACAATCGGGGCCTGCTAGGGATTCAAACAACAAGACCACCTTGCAACATATGCACCTGATAAGTCCAGTATAATTAGTTTCTTTATTTTTCTAAATTACTGTTTTGAGCTGTAAGATTGTCTTAGTGCTCTAACAAGCTTTTGATAATTTCGGGTCCTTATATACATCTGTTACCAATATATACTTTCTGTTTCCTTTTCAGAACTATTTAAACACGTTGACTCCATCCTGAGCCGCTCCACAACCCACAACTTAAAGCTATTAACACCATCATTACAAGGCAGTCGATAATGTGTTTGTTCTGCACCGAAATACAAACATAAGTGGTTTATGGCAAGTGGAAATAACCGGATACCAATTATGCAAAAGAATTCCTAATTTGCATCATCAATGAAAACGCCATAATTCATCTAAGTGGTAATTGATAGGACTGTCAATATTGCGACATGTGTACGTCTAGTTAAAGGACGGTGTTAATGGCCAAGCACAGACAATGTAAATATTGAAGTCATTTACTTAAATAGAATAGTTGATGGAGATATGAGGCCCCGAAACTCCTGTTCTCCATGTTCCGGCTTCTGCAAATTATGAGATACTCAGTGTCTCGGAAGGAGATTTTTCCGCGTAATAAAGCATTTGGGCGGCTTCCATCAGAGTACGATCTGTCAATGTCAAGACGTAATCATGAATATGGCCTTGGGGTAATGCCTGCTACACTCTGACGGGTTGCCTTCTCGGCCGGGTTTGTTTATAAGAGTTACATACAATATTTCTAACGGCCACACCGCGGAAGCTACCATAAACCTCAAAACGAGAGTGGGGCAAGGTGAAGCAGACTACAGTCTATTATAAAAAAACGTATACACCCCGGGCAATTTCTTGCAAAATTGCTAGAATAACATGGCTTTTTATGACCAAGAATCCTTATTAATCAGGATTACCCTTACGTGCATTTGACATAAACGGGCCGCATTGTTGATAAAAAAGGAAGCCATTAGTAAATATGTATGGTTTAGTACATGAAATGATTGCTTTCAAAAATACGCAAGAAGTTTAACTTTAACTGACAGTACACACTTGAACTGAGAGACATGTATTCAACAATGCACATCATAAAATATCGTTGTTTGTGTACCACATTTCTCCGAACTCGAGTTATTCATTAGTGCTTCATTAGACGTAAGAAGCGGAGCATAATCATAGCAAGCATATACCCGTGGAAATAGATTCGCGGTACGGAAATCTCCGCGAATCTGAACACACATTGGGTAAATTCGTAGACGTTCAGTAGTAGCATATCTAGTATTTTATTCAATTTTTAGGAAAACGAATATATGTCTAGTGAAAGGCATTCCAAACATAATATTAAACGTGTTGCTTTTTGTTTTAGGGTGGAGTCTCCTGCCAATGACAGAGTGATCAAGACTCTGCGGGCAGAGATCGTCAAAGATTACAGCGGCGAGAAGAAATGTCATGTTTCCCCCCAATGAAACGAGAGGTAATTGTTTGCACTTTTGTTTACATATGCAGTATGTTTCATTCTTTAAGGTCAATCTTTGTTATTTTTTCTTAAAAATTGGTAAACAACAGTGTCGTTTTTTTAAAGGTTTCTTTTAGTATATTATAAGTGAACATTTCTTTCATAATGGTTTGAAATAACCTCAGAGGCTTTAACTGGAAGAAGATGACACCTCTGTTATCCTTTTTATCAGTAAAACTTGTATTAGATACATCAAAGGTCTTCTCTAAAATATATAATTGCAATTGAATCAGTTCAAAACAACTTCGAATAGCATTTGACAACATTAAGATTGATTCCTCTATTGGTTGTGACAATGTTAGCTTTATTGATTCTTTCTAGATGCTGCGAGGCGGTACTACCGGTCGAAGAGGGACGACCGCGTAAGAAGAGATAAGGGGAGGATGACATCCCACAGAGAGGGGATCAGAAAGCGCCAGCGTCTTTTGCAAGTAAATCTTATGCATCAATTCTAAGTTAAGATAACTTATAACTGTAACAAAAACTTGACATAGCGTTACTCGCGCTTGAAACTTGGATATTAGGAATGGTGTGACGAAAGTGATATTTGGCAACTGGGCTCGCACATATCAGTAGTTAACTAGAGTTCCACGACCTCATACCTTCGCCGACTGATGTTAGCCTTTTCGAGTGAATGCTTATCACTCAGTATGTAAATAAGGTCCTCGATTGCATGAATTTCAAGTGATCCTTTTCTCTACACAAAGTATCACATGTGTCCTCCAGGGATGTCTCACAGGGAGCGCGCTTCCGGTAAACTAGGTCACCTGTCAGTGCAATTTAACCTGAATTTATAGACTTAAAAATAGCAAATTGAAAGGGAATTGTAGATATTTCCTTATAAATTATGTTAATGAGGCCGTGTCATGCATGATTTTTGTCTGATATTGTTCACCTTTACTTAGCTTCCTAATGATACAAGAATGAAATTCCAATCATTTACTTTTGTGGCATTTTCAATTAGTATTTTCTCATTAATTATGCAAAATAGGTAGCTATTAGCATTATTGGTATCTGTCGATACCTCTCTCTTTTTCAGCTATATATGTCACATGTTTGAGAGTCCTATTTTGAAAGGCAGCAGATTTATAAACTTTCCTTGCTAATTATGCAAATTAGCTTATGATTTGCATAATGAATATTCCATTATGTAAATCATTAATCGAGCTATCTACATACCATAAATCAAGACGATCCGTTGACCGTAAGTCTAGTTATTCATGTCCAAAGGTCAAAACAAATAAATTAAAAACACCCGCTGCAGCTCCAAACAAGACGCTAGAGGGCCCAAACGTGCACAACTTACTTCATGTGGCATGGACTATCTACCACACAAAAATCATGACCGTAGCACTTGCGGAAAATTCAACCTCAAACTTTGAAGCTACACTGCAGTACCCAAAGTACCCGCTAGGAGGCCCATCACCGAACTTGACCTTCCCCTTTAATAAATCTACCTATTCACTAAATATCATGCACAACCATCAACAGCTTCTCGAGTTATCCTGTCAACAAACAAATACGCATACATAAACAGGCCACTGCAGTACCGCAGGAAAATGCCAGGTGACCCATTTTTGAACTTGAGCTTCGTTTTTACAATCACTACGTACCCACCAAAAATCATGCAGATCCATCATCAATACGTTGAGTTATGTTGTCTACATACAAACACACTAACAAAAAAAGTCCACTGGAGCACTTTAGGAAAACGCCAGGTTAACCATTTTCGACCTTGACCTTTGTTCCCACAACCGCCACTTACCTACCAAAAATCAACAAGATCCGTCAAAGTTCTCTCGACTTATGATCTCGACATACATACGGACCCACTTTACAGCTGGCGTAACCGATAACATAACCTTACCGCGAATGCATACATTCCCGGCGAAGGTAACAATTGCACCTTTTTGTTACAGAAAGCGGAACGCAGGGAAAGGGGACTGGAGAAAGTGAAGAGCACCCGCAGCGCTACTTGGACTGAGAAAACCAAGAGGAGAGCGGGCAGGCGGAGGCATACATGTCCTCCTAGTCTTTCGGGGACGAGGGTCAGGAAGCTGGCTTGGGAGTCCAAGTCCCTCAGGAAACTGAAGGACTCCGTAGACAAGGTCTGTCCACAGAGGGGTGCTGCACGGGTGCCTTCTGCCGAGGTGTCCGTGGGCAATCAGCAGGCGCATGCAGCAGGGGGACAGGAGCCCCGACCAGCTGGACGACAGCCTTAATGATAGCTTGAACGAAAGCTTGTCTTGACAGAATTAGATATAGTCTCTAACAGACTAAGTGCACTGGCTGTAGGGAGAACATTTGCCGGGGGACTTTGGCTGTGGAAGGTTCCATTCGCAGGCACTGATAGGATTGCCTTATAGACCCTCTCTCCGTAGCTGATCTGCGACTCCGAATCCATTCATACAATTCACCAGATTTGGCCAATGTCTACTATTTTCCTAGCAATCCGCTGAGCCTGGTAGAGGCTTATAAGATACGGGAGGGAAGAAAAATTAGACGTAGGGTTAGTTAGTTATTGTTTGGGGTTACGTTTTGGTGTTGATGTAATAGTTAGCTAAGGTTGGAACTTGGAAGAACATTGTAATAGTTAGTAGTTGGGGTCTCGCTATAATGGCGCAACACGTTTTTGTGCAGTAACATCATCTTTCAAATAAATTGTTCTAAACTTTTATCGGCCCTGTTGCTTTTCACATTCATATTTACCTGTCTATGTAATGGTTCGGAATGTTTAAGCCATCCATAGCAAGTTAAGTCGTCGTAAAGGATCAAATTAGACACTGTGGAATGTAAATGAAACTTATTGTAGAGACTACGTTTTAGCAAGTTAATCTCGTGATTTTAGCACGTTTAGCTCGTGTTTTTAGCACGTTTAGCTGAAAAAAAGGCTGCGGAAAACTCTTGGAAAGGTATAGCTTTAGGTAGTCTTTCAGGCTGCTTGAACGGCACATAAAGGTAGGGAAATCGTGACGGAAAAAGATTATAAATATGGACGAAAGATTACGGTAATGTCTCAAGAAACTTACACTTCACATGTTGGATCTTCCGTATAGGTACGGAAATATTGTCCATAACGGCGCCTTTACGCCTAGCAGATACCACTTTTGTAGCACGCTAAGGACGTAAAAAGGTCACGAAAAGCCCGGGGAAAGTTATAGCTTTAGGTAACTTTTCAAGCTGTGTGAACGACATGTAAACGTAGGGAGAATCGTGACGGAAATGGATGATAAGGATGGACGAAAGGGTACGGAAAGGTCTCACGAAACTTACACTTTCCGTGTTGGAACGTACGGAAAAGTTGTCCTTAACCCTATCTAGATCGGGGGGGGGGGGGGGGGGGGCTAAAAGTGCCCGCGCCAACTTTGACATCGTATAACTGCCAAACGACGTATGGTAGGACAACCAAACTTGGTGACTTTTCCTAAAATTTAGTTGGCAACAATATTATGATAAAAGTATAAGGTTATCATTTTTCGTGTTGCCATGGCAATGGGTTTCTGAAGAGGCATTTTATGCAAATTTCACTAATTTTGATTCAAACATAGTTGTTTCCAATGTTTTCTTGCTCAACAACACTAGTTTACTACATGTTTAACATCACATGTGATTTGATGTAACTGTAATGATTTGATATTCATAAATTATGCTAATTTGATGACGTCAGCGGTCAAAATCCAAGATGGCGGACAAAACAATTATTTTCGGTGAAAACAGGCTTTTTCGCCTTTGAATTCTGGCATTTTCTTAACCAAAAACATTCAGATTAATGTTTTTAGTCAATTTTGATTGTTATTTGGGATCATACATGGAAAAAATATATTTTGAAAAATTTCAAAATGGCCGATCCAAGATGGCGGATCCCAGGGGTCGCTAACAACACATGACGTCATTCTTCGACGTCATTTTGACGTCAACTTAGTCACCACTGATGTTTAATTCATAATTTTATGGACGAAATAAGGCCACTCGGGAACAGAAGAATTAAGATGATTTCGTACTTGCTTCTAGTCAAAGGGCCAGTTTGTATCCAAGAGGAAGAAGGAGCACTTGTCGGAGTTCGTTTGATGTAAACAAATATTTTGTTAAGCAATCAGGAAATCAGACCTCTCAGATAGGCTAAAAATGCACCTCTTTACCTCGACCGTGGAGTCAGTGTTACTATATGTTTGTGAGAACTGGACCGTCACCCCAAAGTTGGAGAAACAATCAGACGGATGTTACACAAGGATGCAACGGCGTGTCCATAACATCAAATCGTATATGCACTATACGAACAAGGGATTTTTTGCCGGACTACCGGGGATATCCCAGAAAGTGAGAAACAGGCGACTCAGGTTTGCAGGGCAGAGCTTTAGGTACAACAAAGAAGTTGTGTCCAGCTTGGTGCTCTGGGTACCGCGGCACGGGAAGAAATGGCCAGGAAGGCAGCCTCTCACCTACATACAGTTGCATGCAAAATTATTCACCCCCCCTTCACATTTTGGACATTTTGGCAAAATGAGGAACAATACAACTCCAGAATATCACTAAATCATATAAGTCGTACACAGATAGTTTATTGCAATCTAATACCAGGGCAAAAGTCAAGATTTATTTCATTGTTCATCCAAAATTGCAACTTTCACACAAAAAGTAGGTTGCAGAATTATTCACCCCCCAAGAAGGTCTGTCTCTAGTACCTTGAGCAGCCCCCTAACTTGGGCCTAACCTGCAATGGCCTGATGCAAATGGGAACGATAGCCTGTCACAGGCTTCTGGCAGCTCTCTTTATGAATTCTGGCCCATTTCTCGCCGGCAGTGGTCTCCAGCTCAGCAATGTTCTGAGGTCCACGTGCCACAACAGCTTATTTCAGATCCCACCAGAAATTCTCAATTGGGTTTACGTCTGGAGGCTGTAATGGCCACTCAAAAACCTCCCAGCCCTTTTCTCTAACCTAGCTTGAAACTTTTATGGATTTTAATGTGTGTTTAACCCTAGTCCGGGCAAGCTGCCCGATATGATGATGATGAATGTGTGTTTGGGGTCATAGTCTTGCTGGAAAGACCAATGACGCCCCAGCTTCAACCTCTTGATAACAGACTCGGTGACATGCAGCCACAGTAAGATTCCTGAGAAGGCATGTGGATAAGGACCCTAGTCTTACTGTAAAGGACCTGAAAAACAATTTGGCTGAAGGAGGAACTAATGTTTCAGTGGACACAGTATGCCACACACTTCATGCTGAAGGGCTTAATGCCAGGACCCCAAGACCCACACCATTACTGTATCCATGCCACAAGAAATGAAGCCTCCAGTATGCTCAAACCAACCTTTTAATGCCTCAAGAGTATTTGGACACTGTTCTATGGACTGATGAAACAAAGCTTTACCTTTTCGGTCCTCTGGGTCAGAGATATGTTTCTCACAGGAAGAATGAACGCGTACGCGGAGAAGAACACCCTGCTTATCGTGAAGCATGGTGGTGAGTCTGTGGTGCTGTGTGGGTGTTTTGCTTCTAATGGCATTGGGGATATCATCCATGTTTAAGGTATCATGGATTCAAACTAGTACTAGTCTATTTGGCCAAGAATATCACCGAGTCTGTTATTAAGAAGTCGATGCTGGGGCATCATTCAACTTTCCAGCAAGACAATGACCCCAAACACACATTAAAATCTAAAAAGGCTTCAAGCAAGGTTAGAAAAAAAAGGACTGGAAGGTTCTTGAGTGGCCATTACAGCCTCCAGACGTAAACCCAATTGAGAATTTCTGGTGGGATTTGAAATAAGCTGTTGTGGCACGTGGACCTCAGAACATTGCTGAGCTGGAGACCACTGCCGGCGAGAAATGGGCCAGAATTCATAAAGAGAGCTGCCAGAAGCCTGTGACAGGCTATCGTTCCTGTTTGCACCAGATAATTGCAGTCTAGGCCCAAGTTAGGGGTGCTGCACCAGGTACAAAGTCTGACCTTCTTGGGTGGTGAATAATTCTGCAACCTACTTTTTGTTGTGAAAGTTGCAATTTTGGATGAAGTATGAAATAAATCTTGACTTTTGCCCTGGTATTAGATTGCAATAAACATCTGTTTATGACTTATATGATTTAGTGATATTCTGCAGTTATATTGTTCCTCATTTTGCCAAAATGTCCAAAATGTGAAGGGGGGGTGAATAATTTTGCATGCAACTGTAGATATGCTAAAGAAGGACACTGGCCTACCCTCTGAGTCACTGGAGAGGGGAATGGAAAACAGAAGTTTCTGAGCTGACAGAATGGTTCGAGTGGAGGAGGCGGACGGACACTCGACATGAGTCAAGTCAGGTCAAGCAAATGTCATATCTCAGTAAAGTTCGAAATAGTTTATCAACAGTTTTTTTTTTCTTTCGTTTGTCAAGACAAGCTTTATGGGGGGGGGGAGGGAATCTCAATGTCAATCTGCCTCTGTGCTAAGTAATTCTCGTCTTGACGGTGCCGGAGCGATGCACTGAACGATATACGTACCGATGATGACAGATACCATGTTAGGGCGTGAATTCCTGCTTTGGCAGAAACAGCACGCCTTCAATTAATATTTGACGTCAAGGTGAATTATTGTGCAATTGGGACCCCCCTCTATTAGAAAAAATGTCAGGGTTTTACTCGTATACGTACCTTGCTAACCGAAGGCAGCGTGTGGTAGTTAAGGCAGCCTCTCAGTCAGAGTAGCCCCCCGTTACCTCTGGTGGGCCAGTTCGAGACATGGAGACGATGGCCTCACAGCAGTCCGTCTTTTGTCTTTTAAACGGCGTCTTGTCAAGTCGCTATTAAACAAGTTCATGGATTACTTTGCAACTGGCAAGCTCTGTACATAGACATCTGTCTGGAGCTACGTGCCCGGCTTTAAGACGGCGCTCTGTATTGTGCTTATAGTGCCACTCTGAAAAGGTCCAATATGTTCATTAAGCCATTAACTACGTTGTTGTGAAAATTAGTGTAATATGTAGGATTACGCTTAGTTATTGATTATGTTCTTTAAAATTGTACAGTTTAAAATGTTCACTATATTTAAGGGTTAATGACCCGCCCCGAGGTGCTATAACCATCGAATAAAACCACCGAGTGAGCGAAGCGAACGAGGTGGTTTTATGAGGTGGTTATAGCACCTGACCAGGCGTTATGACACCATATAAACCGAGGAACAGGCGGGTCATTAACGTTATTATCACATAGCCTATCCAAACTGACCCATATATTTTTAATTTTCGACGGGTAAAATCCCTCACATAGCCTATCCAAACTGACCCATATATTCTTAATTTTCGCCTGGTAAAATCCCTCACATAGCCTATCCAAACTGACCCATATATTCTTAATTTTCGCCGGGTAAAACCCCTCACATGCCTATCCAAACTGACCCATATAATTAAGAGAGACAAATCCCCGTATAATACATAGATTCTTTATTTAGTACTATACATGTAAAATCAATCCAATGTACACACGATCTTTATATAATCCAATGTAAACAAGCAGTAACTTGTCTTATTGTTCTGGACACGTAGACTTTATATCGGGCGGTATAATTGTAAATTTCTGTTCAATTTTCACAATTCCTGACGCCCGATTGTTTAACGCTTAGTTGGCTGTGGTAAGAACAATCAAGCATGTTTACATCCCCTTTCATGATTTGCTTGTAGTTTCCCGGGATATTTTTTGCTCAAGCCGGAAAATAATCCCACAGAAGCGTACACGTATCTTGCTGAGATCCTTGTAGATAGAAACTTGTAAGAATTTTGGCGATTTTGACCGTAATTTTTTCGATGCCAACACATCGGTTTACGTGACGTGGGTCATGGGGAGGGGGGCGTGTTTAGTGCGTGTCACGTTTGTTTTGAACACGGCGACATCAATTTGCCGGCAAGATTTTTAATTTTCGCCTGGTAAAACCCCTCAGAAACGTGAACATACCTTCCTGGGGTCCCCCTGGGTAGAAACTGAGGAGGAGTTCGGCGGCTTCATGGGCGATTATTTTACTGCCAAGATTAGCTTGGGGAAATACGTTAGCCTGGAATCCAAACCTATTTTCGCTCCCGAGTCTCCTCTCCGCAAATTTGCGCCAGTTTCTCGCCCCTGAACTCCTTCCGCATGTTCCTGGGCGTCTTCCCCAGCTTCCCATGACCCGAAAACTGACTCTAAGTCGGCGTCTGACAGTTCTTTGACGAAAAACTGTGGTACTCAGCTCCGTCGAATTCGAGCGGGTTCCAATGTCGTCTGACCTGGGCCGGTTCCACTTTGACGGTGGGGGTGTGATAAATATTGTTTGTAGTCCTACCGTTTGAATTTTACTTGAATTGAATTTGTTTTCTTTTTTTCATGTATTGTCCATGTATGCTAAGGAAATGTTTGGGAATTTTAAGACATTAAAGATATTCTTAACAAGGTTAAGAAAAAGATTCATCAAAAAGATACCCCCTCTACAAAATGCAACGGTTGTGTTCTGACATGACGTCAATAAGTGGTGTGTTATGGCGTGATAACAGACCACTTATTGTGGGCAATGGAGGCTTCTGATTGGTCGACGCCATCTACCTATGTGATAATTAAGGGTTAATGACCAGCCCCGAGGTGTATATGGTGTCATAACGCCTGGTCATGTGCTATAACCACCGAATAAAACCACCGAGTGAGCGAAGCGAACGAGGTGGTTTTATGAGGTGGTTATAGCACATGACCAGGCGTTATGACACCATATACACCGAGGAACAGGCGGGTCATTAACGTTATTATCACATAGCCTATCCAAACTGACCCATATAAGAGAAACAAATTTCTGTATAATACATAGATTCTTTATTTAATACTATACATGTAAAATCAATCCATTGTACATATGATCTTCATATAATCCAATGTAAACAAGCGGTGACTTGTCTTCGAGCCCACACGGTTATAAATTGACAGGTTGTTAGACGCCTAGGTGTGGTAAGAATCGTACATGTTTACCTCCCCTTTGCCGCAAGTTGTAGTTTCCCCGGATAATTATTACTCAAGCCGGAAAAAAAATCCCACAGAAGCGTACACATATCGAGCCGAGATCATTGTAGGTACAAACCTGTAAGAATTTGGGCGATTTTGACCGTAATTCTTTCGATGCCAACACATCGGTTTCGGGAAGTTACGTGTTCGTGACTTGGGCCATGGGGAGGGGGGCGTTTGTTTTGAACAAGACGACATCACTTTGCCAGTAATATTTTTTAATTTTCGTCAGGTAAAACCCCTCAGAAACGTGAACATACCGGTCTGGGGTCCTCTTGGGTAGAAACGTAGGAGGTTTCATGGGCGATTTCTTTGTCTGCCATGATTTGCTACTTCGGGAAATACAATGTGATGAGTGGGGAGGGGACTCTGTGTGCCCGCTGCTTCTTGTTGGTCACACTCGTCAGCTTCCTTGCCCCTCAACATCTGAAGTATGTTCCTGGGCGTCTTCCCCAACTTCCCATGACCCGAAAACTGACTCTAAGTCGGCGTCTGACAGTTCCTCGACGAAAAACTGTGGTACTCTTATGGCGGACGTTCGAACGCGTTCTGCGAACGATCGCCTGATCTGGGCCGGTTCCACTTTGACGGCGGGGGTGTGAAAAATGTTGTTTTTAGTCCTTCCGTTTGAATTTTTCTTGAATTGAATTTTTTTCCGTTTTTCATGAATTTTTCATGTATTCTTAGGACATTTGGGGGAATTTGAAGACAATAAAGATATTTTAAACAAGGTTAAGAAAAAGATTCATCAAAAAGATACCCCCATCTACAAAATGCAACGGTTTTGTTATGGCATGACGTCAATAAGTGGTGTGTTATGGCGTGATAACAGACCACTTATTGTTGGCAATGGAGGCTTCTGATTGGTCGACACCATCTGGCCATGTGATAATTGATGTTGAATGTATCAATGGGGTGAGAGCTGGAAGAGCTGTTATTGCCCGTTCTCCCCATCCCATTCACATGTGTGGTGAATTTTGATAAATAAATAAATGTGCCTGTAAACCAATTGCCTTAATGTGGTTTATAGGGTTTTATATACATTTATATGCTGAATGTTATAAAATGGTGACCTTGAAAAAAACTCATTTCATCATAATGGAATTGATGTATAAACGATAAGCCATGCGGACGATTGAATTATCCTTACTGGTTATGCGCAGTTATCCTCGACAATTGCTATCGGCTTTAGACAATTGAGTTCTGGGCCTCTTAATACTACCAAATAACTTCTAGATCCAGTCCAAGAACTTCCAATCGCAGAACGGATTACTCTATAAGCCGTGTGGCTGACCCTACTCCTCAAGCATAACCTTGAAATACTTCTTAGGGGGATGCATGGTCAAGTGTTAATGGGACATTTATATATGTATAATATCAAAGGAAAACTCTCTATTCGTCTCTCATGGATATATATATATATACATATTTACATTTTTATATATACAAAAAGAGAAACAGAGTTTTCAAGTGAAAGGAGGTGCATTCGCATCAATTAACTCCGTAGCGAGTTAAAGCGGTTATTACTAATAAAAGATAGATTTACTAAGTAACGCATATCAAAAGTAGATAAATAAAAATAAAAGATCTTTGTATTGTCACAAGTAATGCCGATGTTTACAAGCAACAGATGAAGGTGAGAAACTGACAGTGCGCTGTACAGTATAAAGTGTTTGCTCTTACGTGACTTTGGCGAAAATAATGTCCGCCATGTATGTTGAATGGCTAAACACGAAACTTGGAGCTACATTAGAAAATGCGTATATCTGATTAGAGCTATGCATGTATGAATATTTATGTTTTGTTCACAAAAGTACACATACAAAATCATATAAATCTTTTGAGATTCAACCATTATGGTGCAAATGCAAATTACATGGAAGCATCCAACACTGTTTCCCCATCATGTAAAACTCATTCTCATCACAGTAATGCTAAAATTGGGGTGTAATCAAGCAGCGAGTAAAAGAAGAATACACCTGTCTTATACTTCTATCTCCAAGGCTAGGGCAATAAACAGTGATATATTGATTAGCTCTGTGTTTACGTACTTGATTCAGTCTCTGGTACTCTTTTGCCAGAAGTCCTAATGATGACAACTTTTATACCACTAAAAATAGCAAGTGAAGCAGGGGAAGAAAATTAATGGCCGTAAAAATCAAAGGTTCCATGAATATTTAATATAAGTCGAAGAAATTGCGGCGCGTATAAGATTTCACTACAATGAAAGGTCGTAATCCATTGGTAACAAAAGGCCTTTAAAAGTATGATATGGTACCAGGTTATTGTCTTAAATGAATTATGTATATTAGCAGTAAATTTCTCGCACCGATACTTCTACAAGCTATGACACAGGGCTGTCGGCAGAGGTAGTGGTGTCAAGCTAATCATTTCAACGATGCAACGCAAAAGACGTAAAATACTAGTATAAAAAGTTACAGCTCTACAATAAAGACAACGTGCGCAGACCTTTCAATTTTTTTAAAAGATGTATTAAACATTGGTCTTGATGGTTTTTGTAACCCATATGGTTGGAAAAGCGGTTAATAAACCGTTTAGCATAATGAGTGACTAAGAGGGGGGATAATCTGAGGAACTTTAAAGTCGACTTTCCTATCATTTCTTTTTAAAATATGTACAATTTAAAAGATAAATACAAATTGTACAATTCTATACCCGGTTTCAGCAGAGCCTCCTTACCAGATTTTTTTTCAATTTAAAGGGGAAAAGCCCACTTTATCAATGCCCTACATAACAAACTTGGCTAAGCTTATCATTATATGTTATACTCATGGGAAAATATACGAGTGTTTCCGGAGAAGATATTCATAACACCAGCTGTCGTCTTGATCCACTGAAGTGCACGTTGTATAGTTAGTTAGTTTCTAACCTTACTACAGAGTAATGAACAGGTTAACATAGTATGGCTTGTGACTTTCAAGTAGATTTATTTACATGTGTATTATTGAATAAATAATCAATGTGTTATACATGACTTTTGTTTGTTCAAAGCGTCAGTGTGGATAGACTCTATGATAATAACGTTAATGACCCGTCTGTCCATCAGTATATTGTGTCATAACGTTTGGTCAGTTTGCTTTAACCAAATCATAAATTCCCCTCGTTCGCGAATGTGAACCAAATTGTGACGCATAGAGGAAACTGTTCGCTATGCAATGCTTTTAAATGATTTAAAAGAATTAACACTGTTTTTGATTGTATCAGATTTCAGTCTGATTTGGACAGACTTGCATTCTGGAGTAAAACATGGCAAGTGAAATTTCATTCCTCTAAATGTTCCGTGGTCAGCGTTACACGTAAGTCGTCCCCTATATATTATACCTATAACGTAGATGGTATTGTACTTACTAGATCTGTAACATATGAGGACCTAGGTCTTCATATGTTGTACCAGGGGCTTTTTTTGCTTAAGCACGGTGAAGCCTTTGAGCTCTTGATGGCTTATGCCTTCATCCTTGAAACAGAAACGAGGGATATTTTAATGTTTGCATCAAATATTGTGTTCTTCTGACTTTATTGACGATCACTGATGATGTCTTGTGAAGACAGCGTGACAGGCACTGCATGATCTGCCTAGACGTAGACCAGTTTGCTATGGAAATAATAATTCGCTGAAATAACTAATGATGGGTGAATGCACGACATAATATTTTGACATGTACTGAGCTTTAGACAAGCAAATGATAAATACAGGGTTGATGGCCCTTCTCGGGTACCAGAGATGAATAACTTAAAAGACATGAAGAACATATCCCACAATGTAACATGCTTAGTCTTATTTCAAAAGCTACTGCGTACATATTTATTCTTGCAAGAAAATGGTGAAAGTTAGATCACTTTCAGAAATAAGTATATGGTCGGATGGTATGTGTAGTTAGAGGAACGAGTAGCATTTATGGAGTTATGACCAAGGCAAACAAAGATGACCATGGTCTCTGGATACACCATAGAAACATGGACATCATTTATTTTGCCAGACGAATGCCGTCGTACAAAAGGGCAGGTCTACGATGATCTCTTTGTGACGTGATGGAATATTTCAAAATTCTCTAATCCTCACCTGTGACAGAGCGTGTATATCTTACGTAAATCTAAATTACTTTTCAGCATTACCCCATCCATAAAAGTCATGTTTTTTATAATTCTGTGTTTCAAACAGAAGTCTACAACTTAACTCTTTAGACCCAAGGCATTCATTTCGCATCCTTTCTTATGGTATAGAATATAATTTTTCGTATTCCCTACAGACTTCTACATAGTACTGACTCTGATAGGCATGTGTTGTTTATGAGACGTCTGTATTTAGCTGCGTTCGCCATTACCAAGCGTTTTATATCACACAATATCAAATCAGGAGCTAATTTGCAATCATCAGCCCGTCCTGCCCTCCGTGGACCCACTTAGTTGCGACCCACTGAATATATCAAATATACATAAGTGATATCGATCGTATTTTCAAACGTGAAAGCAGAAATGGCAATACCAATTTCGTCTTGAAGGCTAACTGTTTGAATCTTGTCGTTACCAGAATATTCTTTAATGTGAGGACTCTAGTCTATAAAGAGGCGTCAAGGAAAATATCTATCTACTAGTATAAGAAAGGCATTGGACGAGGAAAAACTGTGTTAAAACTTATCCTGCCTTTTACATTTTTATACAGTGAATTCAAGTTGTTAATGCTGTGGTAAAGATGCCGCCTAGGAGATAGATATTGCACCTGCAATTTATGAGCGTAACTAAAGGTGATGTTGCATTGACGCCATTATATATATATCAGTGTCCTCACATTGAAGAACATACTGGAAACTACACGAATGCCAACCATGCTATCTCACAGTGAAACTTTACTTCAGCGGATATATCCATATTTCATTATCCTCATCGCCAAAGCTTCGCCATCGATACATTATACAGATGTAGAAAGTCATAGGTTTACAACAGAACTTTATATGCTTTATTTGTTATTTGTGATAGTCGAGCAGGAGGCATGGTAGCAAAGATATTGAAAAGCTTGGATATTGAAATTGCCCGGCATCTGATTGATGATAATAAGCCAAGAGTGTGCACCGCTGACATACTCTGTAAATAGTAGAATAGTTCGTTCCAAGAATGCTTATTGAAACGACAGTTTTGATATATCCAACACCGTTCAGTTTAGTAGAAAGTTCAAATACATAAGGTGTGCGTACTCACATGAAGTCACTAATGCCATTAAATCCCCTAACTAATGTCAAATTTTACAATCTGTGACATTTAGAGACGTTGTCAGGTAGAGTTACTAAAGCCGCTAACTATTATGAAACCGTGTATGATAAAGTACTATGAGTTTTATGGCAAAATTAAATTAGGAATGTTGTGCAGACTATTTAGAAACTGCGCATGTGAAGGGATATTGTAACAATGCCCCGTTAACTACATCATATGATTGTTTTTTAATGTGCACTGCCATAAAAAGTACACGTTTGTACTACCAGAGCTTCAATGGGTTGCAGTAAGAGTTGTTTCCCGTTGTGCGTGACGTGATGGTCAAATTATTGAAATTGATTGAAGATTTTCCCTACTTTGGGAATGGAATGTTATGCATATATGGAGTTCTAAACTGGCAAATTCAAAATAGATAAGTAAGACGGAAGCTTATCATTTCTTTTAAAATACTAAATGCATGTTAGATTCCATAAACTTTTAACACTTATCAGAAAATGTGGATATTCAGAACAAGCAGTCTACGTGGAAACGAGTCACATGTTATATGCCGCAAGGGAGCGTCCTAGGACCTCTATTATTCAGCTTATATGTGAATGACCTACCACAAGTTGTGCGGAAGTGCAAAATCCATATGTACGCCGACGATACTGTGCTTTATCACTCGGCACCCCTGTCAAAGGAATGTGACGAAGCTGTTTCAGAGGACATGAAATTGGCAGCGAACTGGTTCACTGAGAACAGGTTGTCTCTTCACCCTTACAAAACGAAATCCATGATCTTCGGATCACCCCAGAAACTGCGCCACGCAGGAAAAAACATGACTGTAACTGATGGGTTTAACTCGTTTGAGCAGGTGAACGTATTTACCTACCTTGGAGTCACCATGGACTCTTCGCTAAAATGGGTAGCACATACCGATCGGATCATAAAAAAGCTCCTTGCTGGCCTTAGTGCCGTAAGGCGGGCTAAACCCTTTGTCACTAAGGAAATCCTGCAAGTCATGTGTCGGACCCTGTTATAGTCATACCTGGATTATTGTGCTACTGCCTGGTTACCATCGCTCTTTCATTGTAATAAATCGAAGTCATACAACTGACCAGACTGCTAAATCGGGCAGCCAGGACTATCACAGGGCGGACACTCCAAGACCGTGTACCTACTGAAACCCTGCTAGCAGAGGCTGGTATGGTACCACTGGCTCAAAGGGTGAAAGTGAACGTACTGGTAGCTGTACACAGGGCAGTTCGCCACATTGCACCAGCCTACATGACAAAACTGTTTAAATGGCTATCACCTCCAGTGCTCAGAGCTCGGACACGCTCTATAGCTACGACCCTCACATGCTAGACACCCCTATTAAAGGCAAACGCGGAAACCTTCAAGGGGAACCTGCAGTATCAAGGGCCACTAATGTAGAACGATCTCGCTGCGGACCAACGGCACATTGCAACTACGCCAGCGTTAAGAAGCAGACTGTAGCGGGACTGTAACTAAGAACTGACTGGGATAAGTTGAAATACTATGATATATGTCTGTACAAGTAACGCTATCTGTATATTGTATCTGATTGTATTTTTTATATTTGTGCCCAGGGTCATCTGAAAAGCAGATCCGTGGATCTGAGATGTCTCCTGGTAAAATGAATAAAATTGAAATTGAACTGTAGATAAATGTAATACTACAACCAACAAGATGATAGATTACGGATATACTAGGTCGAGTTTTTATCCATAACACGTAAAGCTTGCGCCGCTTGAAGGACGTTCACCTTTGAACAGCATTTCGTGGTATCTCAAGGGGTCTGTCTGGCAGTCAGAGGTAATTTCTTTATCTCCGATGTTGTGATCAAACTGACACGTGTCAAAGAACACGGTTTGTAAGTCGCCCTAAAGTCTCCTCAAGGGAAATATGACCCTTTAATTATTCCTCACTTACAGCTGTGTTATCTCGCCTTTGACAATGGGATCTTTGAAGATTAAAAAGAATCGTCAGGCAGGCAACCTTTAATCAATATATAAAATGGCTAAGAGAGCTTTCGAAGTTTTTTTTGGAGGTTAAAAGGTGCTGGTGATCATTTAAGCGTGTTAGTCTCACTGAGGCTTAACACTCACGAGGTCGATAGTCAAGTCTGCTTTATAAGAATAGCGTTGAGCTGTATGGCAAAAACGGATGAAACATCAATGGATCAGCCACTCATGTTTTCTTTGAAGTTTGATCGAGAATTTCCCTATGTCCAAAAAGGTTTCACAACAATTGTTGTTTGAAAATGCGATTTTTTACTGCATTTCCTGTTAAGTTTGACTGTCTTGTCGCATTATCCGTAAGAACTTGAGAATATCTTTGTAAGGCCTTCCCTTTTCCTTAAAATGTCTGAAATATATACGTTTTCACGGTATTTATCTGTTTAAATGATTAAACTCTGATTGTGCTATGAATAGCATATGGATAAAGAATGTTTTCTGTCAAAACCAATAGATAAATCCATGTTTTATGTAACGTATCTTCTTTTGATGAATCGTTAATATGTTCAATACATTGTAAGAGTCATCACTTCAAGGTAATAAATCTTTGATTTATCAGGATTGCGAGTTATAATGGCAGTTGTTTAACTGTACCGTTTTCCTTAATCCCGTTCATTGTGCGTTTTTGCACTATTGAATAGATCGGAATTAGATGCATCTATATGCAAGATATGCAGGCACATCAAATAAATAATTCGAATGCCTTAATATTGTAAAAATGTCGGTTTCGTATAACATTTTGTACCAGAAATTATCTTAGAATTTAAAGGCAGTCAAATTAATTCAATGCGTACCTATAGCGCGTCTAATCCAGAAGATGTTTGCTGTGAAAAGTTTATCTAGCGTGTCTCAAATCTGATCATCTCGCATCGCAGTGATGATTTGAGCAAGATTAACACATTGGCCTTTGTGGCATTAGATGACTGTAGTTACTGCCATACATTCACCTAATATGTAAAATGCCATCCGTAGCTTAACGCTTTAAGCAACGTGATAGCGTGTTATCCATCGCATTTTGAAAGAATTTGCATGTGAATTGAGCAGCCCACTATGCGATCTGATCAACTCGTCCTTCGGGGAAGGAGTAGTTCCACGCCAGTGGAAAGAAGCCAACGTCGTTGCCCTACCCAAAACTTCACCACCGAATATAGAAGAACTAAGGCCAATTTCACTAACTGCCCAACTGTCAAAACACTGTGAACGCTTTGCTGCTTCCTGGATCTTGAGCGATATATCCTCAAATCTAGACCCACGACAATTCGGCAGTAGGAAGAACAGGTCAACAACGCATGCGTTGGTGAGTTTACTGGACTTTCTATTCAAGTCAACCTCAGTGCCAAACTCTGTCTGCACACTGGTCACGACAGACCTATCTAAAGCCTTCGACAGGATAGATCACCCTACGGCAATCAGATGTATGCTAGACCTTGGAGTTCGCCCAGCCCTGATACCATGGATTAGCAGCTTCATCACGGACCGTCGACAAAGAGTCTGCTACCAAGGCAAAAGCTCGGACTGGCTGTACCTCACTTGTGGCGTTGCACAAGGCACGATACTTGGACCTATAATTTTCTTATCAGTGATCGACAGTGCACTGCGTGACGTCATCAACCGCTGGAAGTATGTTGACGACATGAACCTTGCCCTGACAAGAACCATCCGTCAACAACGACTCCTACAACCAACACTGAACAACTTGAACAACTGGACTAACGACCACAAAATGAGTATGAATCCAAAAAAATGTAAAGCTATGCAAATTTGTTTCTCCAAGTCCCCACCTCAACCGGAACCACTCAGTATTAATGGACAACCCCTGCTGTATGTATCACACTTCAAAGTACTCGGCCTAACTGTACAAGACGACCTGAAATGGGAACTACAGGTTAATAGCATGGTATCATCCGCCAACAAGAAACTGTTCCTGCTTCGCCGCCTCAAGCGTTTTGGCGTGTCCGTCCCAGACCTTAAGTCAGTCTACGCGTCGTACGTGAGACCTGCACTCGAGTATGCGGCACCGGCATGGCACTCTTCACTGACAAGCGAACAGTCAGCAAAACTCGAGAGAATCCAAAAAAGAGCATGCAGGGTCATCCTCGGAACACTATACATAGGCTACACCTCTGCCCTGTCCACACTAGAACTAGACACCCTGGCTGACCGTCGGACCTCCATCTGTACCACCTTTGCCCACTCACTTCTACGATCGGACTTCCGCGACTGGCTCCCTCCATCCCGACAACACATCACAGGACGTACGACTCGCAGTTCCGCGAAACTAGACATACCACTGTGCCGAACAAATAGACACAAAAACTCTCCAATACCATACCTTGTACAACTATTGAACACCTGACTAGACCATTGAACTCGATATTATCGATATTATCTTACATGTACGCAATTACGCTCTATATTGATGTTTTTAACAGACGAGTATGAAGAACTTATGTGAATACGCATACGAGAAAAAATGACATCTAGTGATAAAATGATACGTTTGTGTCTTGAAAGATAAGTTTTAATGTTATGGACCGAAAATGGAGCCAACATGTAAATACAACAAAATTCAGGCTTGTTTGAGCCTGCAGGCTGTGTGAATAAAGATCAATTCAATTCAATTCAATTATTGGTGGTGGTACCTTTGTGACATGCGCCTTAGGCATACGGAAAAAGGGTCTGACATTCCGAGGATCGATGTGTAAGCGAGTCAGGCCAATAGGGTAGACATTGTTGTCAGGTATGCATTTTCTAAAGGCAGGAAGAGCAAACGATCAATAAAATGATTTGATGCCTCCTTCTCTATAATTACAAGTAACACACAATACTGGTCCCACCATGTCAGCGGTTAGATAGGTGGCGCTTTTACAGCTGCAATAATTTCGTCGGCTCCTGCACTTGCCAGGCCAAAAAAGTGTGTTTCTAGTGCAATAAATTGCCATCGCGGGTGAATCTTCAATGTAACAAGTATAAATAGAACTGGTCCTACTTCTGACCAACCATTTGAACCGTTTTTGGCAAGCGCCAGGACCAGACCAGTTGAGTACAAGGATATTGAAAGAATTCGCATGTAGAATAAGTCTTCCGGTAACCAACAGACATCATGAATGCATTATTTGATGAAGGGCACAAGTATGAAAAGAGGACACAGTAGTGCCCTAATTACCCAAGTCGCATCCCGCATCAGTTGACAAACTCAGACCAGTTTCACTTACTCGCCAACTCGCCAAGGTAGCGGAATCCTTTCTTTCTGAATGGATCTTAGAAGATGTAAATACATCACTAGACCTACAGCAGTTTGGTTGCTTAAAATGTCGCTCTACAACACTGTAACTGGTCATTTTGATAGACTTTTTCTGCAGGGAATCTGAAAATGCCCAGAAGTCTATCGCACGATGGATATGACAGACTTGGCCATTTAGAAGTTCTTACGTCTTGGAGTAAGAGAGAGTCTTATCCTGTGGGTCTGTAACTTTCTAACCCATCGGCGGCAAAGAGTCCGTTACGGAGGACATATCTCAGACCGGGAAGCACTGACTTGTTCAGTGCCACATTGAACGCTTCTTGGTCCGTTAATTTTTCTCGTAGTGTTCGATGGTGCTATGAGGGACGCACTGATTCATCACTGTAAATATGTTGACGACCTGTCTATGATATGACTGAATCACGCCACTACCTCAAGCCGCCGTCAATACAGAATGAGCTAGACAGTTTAACGGGATGGTGTCGGGCAACCCTATGTTACTCAACCCGGACAAGTGCAAGTGCAAGGCCATCACTTTTTGCTTTATGAAATGTCCGCCATCACCACCGACACTCACAATAAATGGATTTTCCTTTGTGGTTGTGCCTGCCACGTGCCTTTTGGGTGTGTAGCTTCAAGGAGACTTAGAATGGGAGACACAGCTGCAGGTTGCCAGAATGACAGGGAAAGCTAACAGACACCTCTTCTTCTTACGGAAACTTAAACAATCAATCTCCCCACCGAAGACCTTGTCACCATATCCTTTGAATGACCAGTACTGGAATATTGTGCGCCAGTCTGGCTTCCGGGGCTCACCTGTGCACAGTCGGACAAGCGCGAGGTACAACGGAGGCGATTCACAAGCTATGAACAAGACAGGAAAGACTTAAACCTTCCGTTGTTCCCAGACCGCAGGCGGATACTGTGTCTGAAGTTCGGGACTCAATTAGGATTACATATACCATCAATGCTGCCACCAAAATTAAAAGGATATGACTGTCACGATAGATCCACCAGAAATAGAACTATCAAATGCAGGACAGACAGACTTGTTAACTCTCCCATACAGTATATTGTACGACTTTTGAATTCTTGACCAAGTCGTCTAAAGCCTTGATGTCTATTGCGACTTCAGAATTGTAAACAATAACATGTTTTTTTAAAGTATATGTTTTGTTGTGGTGGTTTAATCAAGACTTTTCTAATGTATAGCCAACGTCAAAGTGATTATCATGGTCTTTAAGAATAATAATGTTGCAATGTTTTACTTAAGAACGAATTTTGCCTTTTTAATAGATCCACAATTCCACCAATTGGTTGCGAGGGATCTATATCAATGCCAACGACGCGGGTGGGCGGAGCGGAAACAGAGCCACTAATTAAAGTCACCCAGTTCTCGGGATCTATCTATTACATATGAATGTAAATTTGTACAGCAATTTAGCAAAAGCAAACAAAGGCATAACGAAGCTTAGCCCATCTGACATTCGAAATCAGATCGCAAAGTTTATCAAACGACCCATAGTATTTTTCAAACATGCAATTGATCTCATTAAACATATATTTGCTTACGTTGTTAATACGTCTTGTTAACATAGCAGAAGAGCAGTTCTGTGATGAATATCCCGTGTCCAATTTCTTTAAACAACGTTGGTATCTGACGCTAGTGATATCACCATGACAACAAGTGAAATGAAGTGTATCAAATTAAAGAGTATATGCTAGATAAGTAATTAATCCTCATATAGAAAAAAATTAATTAGATTGAACGATTAATTCAATCACATGTAAATAGTACATACTACAACCATATACTACTATGCAGTGATGTTACTGTTTACAAACTGATATTTGCCAGAACCGCATATTTACCCGGCATTCATGCTGCCTGATGTTAAGCCGTCTGGCGCCGACCAGACTCTAGAGAGCAAGCCTGATCTAACCGCGTTATTCCGGTTAGTCAGGCTTGACCTACAGAACCCTGCCTGTTCTGACCTCTTCCACTGATAAGGTGCGCATGTACCGGATCATTGCGTCGTTACAGTGGGCAAAATTGCTTTGTAAAACGCCACGATTCCTTTTTTTTTCAAATGATACGTGCAATAAAACCGTTTAGCAGAAAATGATTCTGCATTCATAAATATGTGCTCTTTTACAAATTACACCCACTTTTTGTCTTACGTAAGTATGCCTTTAATGTAGAAATGTTTTATTCCTATCACTTTCCTAATTCGTTCTTGGAAGATATCTCTTTCGAAGTTAATGCTACATATGGCTTCATCAACTCGTATTACTTAGGCTTTTTCTAGCTAATAGCAGGTGTATCTCACCATACTATGATGATTTATGAAAAAAAAAGGAATCAGACATGTGCATTACTGACGTGATCTTTAATGCGTATCGACAGGAATGTACAACAATAATAGTAAAGCACAAGAGATAAGTTGGATACCTGCAATCAATATTTCACACATTTACACATAAACATCAGGTGGAATGTAATTTTGAACTGCTGGTTCCCATCATAATGAAACTGATTAAAGATGCATGTACATCTCCAACGTTTTTTTTTTTCCAAAACTGATCTCACCACATACAACTTTATTTGTCTTAAGATATTATGCAAGGTGTTATATACATTACTATTAACTGTATCATACAGGAGTAGCCCATTGTAATAGCCATGGGCTAGTTGTGCAGTTCTGACTGTGTGTCCTCAATAGGCAAAACAACAAATAGATGAAATGAATAGTTTACGAAATTGTGAAGGAGATGGAATACAGATTCACTGGTGATCTAAGTAGGGTACAGGGTAGTACCCAGACTATGACTCAGGATCTTATTTATGAATCTTACGGGAAGTCCCCTTGTTAAAAAAAGTACTAGTAACTGATTCGCAAGGAGGCCTATGATAGTTCATGCTAAATAAAATGAGTGTGACAATTAAGAATTATTGCCATAGTGAAGGCGTCTGGATTGATCTTACTTCACTGTAAGGAAAGTACCAACGTAGCACTCTAGATCTTAGTTCTGTCATAAAATATAAAACGCACTTAGAAATCAGAAAGGCATCTGCCAAGCAGATATAGAAATGCACCATGTAACTCGAGGAGTTCCTACCATATATGGAACGGCAGGAGTACACTCCCAATGTAGTGTCTTTTTTCTCTGGCATTGTTGGATAGGTGGAGTGAGAAACTAGGCCGGAAGTTTAGAAAATCGGTTTGCTTGGGCTCCTATTATCGTTTTTGGCGACGCCTCAGGGGCGAGCCAAATTTTTACTGTATATTGTGTGCAGATTGCAAGAATTCTAGGAATTGTACAGGAATGTGAAAGTCCATGGGACGATAACTCACGAATGCCTGGATGTATTGTCTTCATATTTTGTAGGTGGGTAGGTCTGTGGGAGACCTTGTAATGATTGGATTTTGGGCCCTCTATCGACTTTCTATGGTACTGCAGGGGAACTTTCACTTTTCAAATCTCGTCTTCTTAACATGCTATAGTCATGATTTTTAAGTGGTGGATAGCTCTTTGTTAGGAAAATATGTCCTGTAGATTTGGACCCCTAGCGGCTTTTTTGGAACTGCAGGAGCTGATTTTGACTCAAACTTTGAAAGAGAATAACGCAAGAAGGGGATGACGGATCATCATAATTTTTGGTTTATAGATAGCTTAAGTGATGATTTACATAATCATATGCCAATTATGCAAATCAATATCTGATTTGCATAATTAATGAGGACAGTTGATAAATCAGCTGCATTCTATTATAGGACTCTCAAACACATGCCATATGTAACTGAGAAAGAGATAAGTATCGATAGATATCAATTATGCAAATTGATACTTAATTTGCATAATTAATGACAAGATACTATAAATCCATAGTGGTAAATGATGGGGATTTCATTTTTTCACCATTTGGAAGTTAAGTAAATGTGGCCACTATTAGATACAAATCTTGCATAGAGGGCCTCATTTACATAATTTATGAGGAAATGGTACGATATTTTTTTTTTGTGAAAACAAGATTTTCATACAATGGACAACTTGTGTTATTTTGGTGAGAAGGCCGGTGATCGACTGACATGATTTATGCCGAGATTATGCGAGGTCATTATTTGCATGTGGGATAAAAACGAAAACGTTAACAGAGACCACCGTCGCCATGGCAACATCTTTTTATGTTGCCAATCTTGTTGTTGTTATTCTAGGTCTGTAGGATGTGTTTTCGACATCGCACCCCTTCCCTTAAAGCGTTCAGTGTAGACTGCCCATGTGGTAACCCAGTTATTTATCGTTCCGTTTAAAACTTTGTTGAATCTCCTCAAGCTTTGGTTTCCACAGAGGTTTCTTGATGGGAGACATGATGTTCAGCACGCTCTTGTGATAATAGACCAACTGGGATGTACAGACCCTTTTCAAAGCTAGAATGCTAGATTCGGTGAACTCCCTGACACACTCCCGACAGTACGAAATCGGACACCACGTAAAAGTAGGTCATCTGTCATCGACAGCTGAGTGCCTGGATGTAAGACGTGCTAATGAGGTATCAAGTGACAGGAGGGCATCCACAGAGTTGGTCGGACGGATTCCTGAAATTCCTGTTGAATTCTGGAAATTCTTGCAAATCGGGCGTAAAATATACTATCAAGCTCGCCCCTAAGGCTTCGCTAAAAATGACATAAACATACAACAGATTTATAATTAAGTAGAAATCTAGGCGTGTTTCAGTCTTACACAACTGTTTTTATACTACTCCAAGCATCAAAGTCCTCGGACTTACTATCCAAAGCAACTTGAAATGGGACTGTTAAGTAGACGTTATAATTAATCAAACTCTCGAACGGGAAACCTTTCATGTTACGTAGACTAAATAGATTCGGCGTATCAAAATTTTTATATTTCTGTTTTATGAAATGTTTATTCCTAAAAAATACATAGCAGCCAACTGACCAATTTTCAAACGTGTTCACTTAGTCCAACTAATAGTGCAGGGTTATTGTATGTACTTTTTATCTTAAAACATAACAACAGTCTTGAATCTTGTGTAATGTGTGAGCATCAGCATGTAAATACTTATATAATCATGATTCAGACTTAACACGTCTGACAAGTGGTATACTCACTGAACATTTCAAAGAAATTACTTATATAACGATCTGAAAATGTATTACACAATATCATTTATATCAGCCATATAATAGATAAACAAAAAAGCTAGTACGCAGAATAGCTATACAGACATATTTTCATTCGATGAGTATTCCAGGACACTCTTTCTAAGATAAGGGTGAGTTGAAGTTGGTGAGAGAAGAGAAGATTGTTGTAAGGCAGGGTTGAACTCCACAATCCTGGTCAGCAACTTCAGGCTGTACTTGAATTGGAAGATAAAGAGAGCAATGATGACGAATGTAACATTTGCTTTTCTTTCTAATTTGTGCCGTTCTGTGAATGTTTCTGTGTATGCCCTTCCGAAAAGAATTATCATTTACTCAACTACTCACAAAATGTACCAAGGCTGATTGTATCACATATAGAGTTGCATGGATAATGACTATGTTTCTATTCATGAATTACTTGACTTTTGCTGTGGTCATAGTCGACTATGTGCATCCTCGCTACCCCTACAGTGACCGAGTATGTTTTCCTTACTGAGAATGATTTATTTACTGTTTCTTGTGGGAAGGGTACTAAATCATGCATTGCAAGGTGTACGATTGTAAAAATGTTAATCATAGGATAATATGATACATGTAAGAACAGTAATCTCAGTATCATAATAAAGTATGAAACAGATACAGGTATCAGTTGGTATCTAAAGTTACACATCAAAACAGATTATTTACTTAATTCTCCCAGTCCCTAAACATACCAAAGTGTAAACAGTATAGATGCCGGCAATTCATTGAAGCCCTATATTCTTAATGAAATACAGGGATCACTACGATATCCTGGAATATGTCTTAGTGATATACGTAGTCATATTTTTGATAAAGATCACACAGTGTAAAAAATATGGATGATGGTGTTAATGAATTTTGAATGCCTATATTTTCAATCAAATAAATGAATCTCTTCAATACCTTGGAATATGTAAGATTGATATATCTAGTCAAGTTTTAGATTACTTTAAAAAATAATTGATATTACACAATCACAATGGGGATGAGTACACATCGAACAATTTTGATAGCCTATCCTTTGTTTACCAAATAAGTGGATCTCTTGTGTATTTTGGAATATATTATATTGAGGGAACTTACCGGTGTGTGTGGATCAAATAATGTTTTATTCATTCAGATTTAACCACACACGCTTTACCAGATTGGCAATGTTAAGAAAAAATGAATGTAACGTTAGGATACAAGACTTAGGTTTAGAGTTTTAACAGAGCGGGCGCAATTTTTATCGGAAAACGGAAACTGTTCTTGCAAGAATTTTGTCTCCCTAAAAATAAACGGCGATCGAGTGCACACGGCTCGCGGGAAAAAGTGCTTGCGTTTAAACCTTTCAAAGTACACCAGCAAGACATTAAGAAACAACCCGCAGTAAACTGAGGTTTTTAAAGTGTGATGTGTTACATTTGTCGACTAAATTGTTGTTCACATTTGCCACAACGACACCGCCGCATCTTCAAATCCTTTGCTGTGCGCGTTCAGAGGAACTTTTGTGCGATATCTGTACACGATTCGATGGTTGCTTGTTCTTATCTCGAGTTAAATAAACCACACACGCTTTACTAGATTGCCAATGTTAAGACAAAATGAATGTAACGTTAGGATATAAGACTTAGGTTGAGGGTTTTTACAGAGCGGGCGCAATGTTTGTAAGAACACGGAAACTGTCCGTGCAAGAAGTTTGTCTCACTGAATACAAGTGGCGAGTGCACACGGCTCACGGGAAAAAGTCCTTACGTTTAAACCTTTCAAAGTACACCTGGGAGACCTTGAGAAATAACCCGTAGTATACTGAGGCTTTTGAAAGTTTGATGTGTTACATTTGTTGACTAAATTGTTGTTCACATTTGCCAAAATGCTAGGGCTTTTGAAAGTTTGATGTGTTACATTTGTTGACTAAATTGTTGTTCACATTTGCCAAAATGCTAGGGCGCCTGTGTTCTTGGAACCTTGTTTAAAGAGATCGTTCTGTCTCCCTATGTAAGTTTCTTTACAAGGACCTCTCCTGGTTTGACCTTGGCACTTCATGTGGTAAACCACCCCACACCTATTTTCCTTTGGCGTTTTGTCTTTCGGTGCCACCAATAGGTTCTTAAGTGTGCGAGTGGGTCTAAAACACGTCTTAACACCGTACGTGTTGAAAATCCTTCGAAGGGCCTCTGAGGAACCCTTTGGATAAGGTAAGACCACTAATCCTCTGTTTGAGGAAGAGGGCCGGTTTGCGGTATTCCCTGTGACTGAGGGTTTGGCACGTATGACCCGCTGACACTGACACAATTTGATGGTTGCTTGTTCCTATCTCGAGTTAAATTAACCACACACGCTTTACCAGATTGGCTATATTAAGACAAAACTAGAGTTCCACGACCTCATACCTTCGCCAAATGATTTTAACCTTTATGACTGACGTATGAGGAGTGTCTTTCATCAATTTCATCAATAGGCCAAAACCTATACCATTTACTCTCTGTCCAAAGAGCTATCTACCACTAAAAAATCAGTTCCACAGCTTGTCCAGAACATGAGATATCAAAACAGGAAATTCCGCTGCAGTACCTTAACAAGCCGCTAGGGGACCCAAAATCTAATCATTTTCAAGTCTCTTCAAGACATAGCAACCTACCAAATATCATGACAATCCATCCAAGCCTTCTTGAGTTACGCTGGTGGTTACAAACATACATACAAACGCTACCCTCTGCATAACCTTCTCGGCGAAGGTAATGACGTTATAATGACCCGACTATCCCTCGGTGTATATGGTGTCATAACGCCTGGCCATGTGCTATAACCACCGAATAAAACCACCGAGTAAGCGAAGCACATGACCAGGCGTTCTGACACCATATACACCTCCGGACGAGTAATTACAGGTTTGACGTATGTCAAAGCCTGTATTGCTTTAGTACGATTGTGATCACGTGGTCTATGGGCGCCGCCATGTTGTTACGTAGCAGTGCATCAGCCAATGATATCTAATTTTGTCACTGTGACGCAAGTCATTCCTCTTACTTATTCATCGCCTTTTTACTTATTCATGACATCTGTAGCTCAGATACATCTTCTACTGAATATATAATAGTCATATCAACATTAATCGGTACCTTTTTACAGGGTCGTCACTATTGCTTATTCATTACATCATCTGCTGAATATTTAACATTATCAATCATTGCCATCATTCAATATTCATTCATTTGCAGTTCAAGCTTTTTGTACTGTCTAGGCCAGCCAGTCTTCCCACTACAAATACCACCGAATAAGCTGGTAACTTTTGTTTGTGGGTTAACACTACATGAAAATGCAGTTGAATTGATGCTGAATAGAGATTAACCAATACTAAACTGGTATCAATTAATAGGCAAGAAGATAAGTTTTTTTACTATCTTGACGAAATACACGTTGTTAGATAATTAACATAGATAATTGATATATTCATGTGTAGTTCTGTCTCTGATCGAAGGTAATTAACATATTAATAGAAACTGCTATAACACCTCACTGGTAAAGGAAAGGTGTTTCATCTTTTAGTCATATGTACTTATCATTATCATCTTTATGTGTATTATGTTAATATGGACCTCATTTACATAATTTATGCAGAAACTTCATATTTCCCTTATGCTAAATGCTACACATGTCATATAAGAGGTGAATGTCGTTGTAGGACAGGCGAATACAATTGAATGTTCAGAATGCTAATTATGGCCTCATTTGCATTATTAATGATTTATGCAAAATCTATGTTTTCCTTACAATAAACGTTACAGATGTCATATTGGAGGTGTAAGCAGCTTTAGGATAGTCGAAAATAATGGAGGAGCATTATGCTAATGAGGGCTTCATTTGCATAATTTATGCAGAAAAGTTATACTTCCTTTAGGGTAAATGCTAGGGATGTGATATTAGTGATGTGGGTAGCTTTAGTAAAGGTGAATACAATGGAATGTATGTTATGCTAATGAGGACCTCATTTGCATTATTATTGAAGAAACTTCATATTTCCTGTACGATGAATACAACGGATGCCACATTGGATGTGTAGGTAGCTTTACTAAAACCATTATCTTTAGGTGTGTTATGCTGATGATGACTATATTTGCAAAATCAAATGCAAAAATGGTAGGGGCTTCATATTCGACATAAATGTAGCTTGAATAAACAACGATGCTGTTTCATACCTCTTTTATGAATGGAGATAAATATTCTTTATTTAGGTTGGCAGAAGTTAGGGTGGCAGAAGATGATTACCGAGTAGTTTTGAGGCTTCCGGGAGTCAGATGTGACGTCATAATATTATACCAGTGCAAAGGTGTAAATGGTAGGGTAGGGTGGCAGCCGCAGACAAAACAGACGAACAGTGATGCGCACATGGTATATGCGATGTCGTTCTTATAATCAAATTAACATGGCATTACTAATTAGTAAATTATTGTGAATAAAAAATACTTTTAATCTCCGTGGAGGAGGGTACTCGCGACAGTTATGAAAATCTGCAGTATGTGTGCCTCTGACCATGGATACGCTGGTGCAATGTCATTATTATCCCTATATAATGTTCTTGGTTGGTATTGATTAGGCTAGTAATGTCTTCTCCATAGGCAAACCTGTCTGTATTTGCCGCTAGCGCAAATATTTACTCTAGTTAACTCTTTATTATTGACTCATCATTCGAGGAGGAAATAAATGCGCTACTAGAATTATGGGGAACAAAAAATACATCTTTTTGCAGAGAGAACAAAAGAGACTCCAGAGTCGGGTTTAGATACCAGGCTGAAATTATTCTGACAATACAACAGGAATTACTATAGACGACCTCTAGCGAAGAGGAACCAATCTGCAGCAGACGTTTCAGACAAATGGAACAATTTAACTTTGAAAACTACCCTGTTTCAATACAATGAGCACTTTCATGGTAGACGTCACAGCTGCGTTGCGCAGTAGAGTGCGAAAATGGGAATACCACTTAAGTCCCTACACTAAACATTTGAAAACCCTTTTTTATGTGGAAAATTTTGGTCCATTTTGGACACTTTTGGGCCAGAAGGAACAGGTAGGGTCTAAGCTTTCCTAGTTTGGTCAAATCTTGTACGTTTCAGTAGTTTAGTTGGCGTAAGAAGATATCTGAGTGGTTTGGTTTCACATGCCCTGAGCGGATGGTTACAGTCTGAAAGTAGGTCAAAGCTGTGGTTTGTTTTCTTCTGTCGGCTGTCACGAGCGATCGAGCTGGTCAATTATCTGTTTTCTTTGCATTATTCTAAAGTAGACTTTAGAAGTTGTGGCTTTCTGGTGCATAAGAATTTTGGGGGCTTGCAATGTCAGTAAGTAATTTTCTGAGCCCCCAGGTTCATCCTGTGAGCAGTGCAATTATTTTTACTGCTGACAGGATCATCCTGTCAGCAGTGCAGATTTTTCCACTGCTGACAGGATCTTTTTAAAAATCTAAATTTTCTGACAAAAAGTGTTTGCCTGCTATTCCTCCATATGTTAGAAACGTACAACAACAAATGACTTATAGAACATGGCAAAGATTCAGTCAATTTACCCAGATTCAGTGGGAGGGGGGTGGGTACTTTGTAAAGTCCTTTTCTCAAGACTCGGTTCAAACGACTCAGTTTTCAGCATACTAAGTGAGTCCGAGTTGTGACAACGAACGGCTGTTAGTGTTACTTGCACGTCAAATCATTAGGGACAAATACGCGTCACTCATGGCTTAGTTCAGCGTAGAATCTCGCGTTTGCTTGTATATGTAGTGTCCTCAATCTGAAGTCGCCGCGGCTATGGTTGGAGTAATGCTTAGGTCACAATTGGAAAAAGGGGTCCTGCCGGGTAGTTCCCGGGCCGTTTTTGGCACTTCCGGGCGTGACCCCTACGTGGCCCCTTGGGGCACCCTGTGGCTTCCGGACTATTTTTGGGCCCCGGCGGGGACCCGAGAAAAATTTAGTTCTGACTTAAATTCTACCCGGGCCCCGCGGACTCAACGACACCGTGACCTCAACGTGAGAACACCGCGAGGTACCCCTCCGTTTGCCGGCGGTCCACCGGGACAAGAATAATGTGTCTGTTTTTTGTTTGTTTTTGTTTTTATTCATTTGCACAACAATTTATAATACATACTACGATAAACAATCGATAATAACAGGTTCAGGAGGAGGAAAAAAGCAATTATAGCTTATACTTGGCCCTCCTCGTCTATACTTATCAAACTTGATTGTATCTTATAAATAATATAGCAAAGTAATACATAGAATATGATTATCAAATAATGGTATAAATCAAAGTTAGATGATAACTGGACATGAGACTCTACTACAGGGGGCTATGATAGGTTTTCAGGGCACCTTTAGAAGTAAGAAAAAAGGGTCATTGTTTGTATGTTTGTCTGAAGACAGTTCCACATTGTGATATAATATTTGCACTTGACGAGAACTCTGCTAATGATGTACGAAAGAGAGGAATATGGATTTCTTTGCCTGGTATAATAGTTGTGAACAAGTGTGAACGAGGGTTTGGGAAAATATAAAATATATTGTTGAAATTGTTGGAATAGAAATTAAATGTAATTTATTGATATCGTGGATGTCTAGTATTTAAGTTTGAAATAGAGGAGCCATGTGTAAGTGAAAGTGCTATGCTTGTGAATTTCTTTTGGAGAGTTAAAAGCGGATGTAGAGTTGTACGGCAGGCGCATCCCCAAGCAATGTTACAGTAGGTCAAATATGAGTATATAAGGCTGTTGCATATAGTTGTGAGAATCTTTTCAGGGTTGATGTATTTGTTTTTCACAATAACACCAATTGTTTTAACATTTTTTTTTACTTATAGCAGAGACTGGGCTTTCGAGTTTAAATTTTCATCGACTATTATCCTCAATTAAAGTGTTGGTCTGTTTCTCTTGTATATTAGGAACATTTTGGACTTCTCTTATTGCTATCATAACTTTTGTTTTTACTACAGGAAATAAGGCAATTTGTAGTTCTGGAATCTGTTGGTAACATGTTTGCTTTAAACCATGTACTTTACACATATCTTGATTAGCCAGTTGTATCAGAGTCAACGTTTTTGTGGAAAAGGAATATGTTGGTGTTATCGCCCAAGGTTATAGAATAAGGTAGCCTTGACTGTTCGTTTTACAGTCGAATAAATCAAATCAAATTAAAAGGTATTGTTATGTTATGATACGGATCAAGTGCACAGACTAGAAGTGTGTGACGTTAGAGATCAGGTGAGCAGAACTAAAGCGTGAACTTCGTATATCGTGTTTCTTTTTTAGCTCCAGTTTTATATAAATTACCCCCGAGGTATGACAAGTGCCCGCCAGGAGCCTGCCTGATGGCCGACCGTCGTTCGAGGGGCATTCGGCAGGGACCCTACAACTGCCCCACCTGGATGTGATGAGCACGCGGTACCCTGTCGGACCCAAGAGGGGTCACTACAAGACATCGTCAGAGCAACTGACGGGTACCGGCCGGAGACCGACAATGAAGATTTTACAAAAATGCCACCGAGTACCTGCCGGAGCACCCCGGGACCCCTGTAGGCTAGGGCAGCGTGAAGGAAACTTTTAATTGTGACCAAGACAGTCGGTGCCCCCCGGACGTCAGAGCCCGGCCGGGGCTACATCCCCGACGGGCACCGGTGCAATTGTGACCTAAGCATAACCTGGCATCCAGTCTACCGTGGATTGGCCAGGCTCTTTTCGGGACTGAAGGGACTTTCCTCCGCAGTGAATATCTCTAGCGGCACGCGGTAGGAGTTTTACACGGGATCGTTGTGACAAACTACCGCGGCAAATTTACCGGGTACCAATGATGATTCAGGCAGCGGAAAACGTCTTCCGCCCCGTAGAGCGGCCGGTCAATTACGCCCGGCCTAATGACAATCTATAGTTTTCTAGACTGAATCGGTTTACGCCCAGATGAACACAGTTAAAATTGTAAAACATCCAGTGATACACCAATATCCACTGGTAAATAAGTAGCATGTGCCAATAATTCTTTGAAAAAAAAAAGGAAAATCTTGTCAGCAGTGGAAAAATCAGCACTACTGACAGGATCATCCAGTCAGCCGTACATTTTTTTCTACTGCTGACAGGATGATCCTGCTAATAGCCTTAGGCTTTTTTGAATGGTCCAGTATGAATATGGGTGTCTGGAAGAGCCCATGCATGCATAGGGTTTCAATTCGGAGGAGATCCATTTCTGACTGGTCTTCTATTCAATTCTTCATTCAAATAAAAACATTGCAGACATACAACAAACGTAAGTTTTTGCATTAGAACAGTCCCTTTTTGCATGGGGAGGGAAATGGGCGATACATGTTGTATTTACTCGTGCAAATGATGTCTATCTAGTTACATCTATCTTGGCCATTCAGCATGGTATGACAAATGTTTCCTTGAAAATCAGTAGAGAAAAAAATATTTGAATTTTGACCAGTACTATATGCAAATCTTCTCTTGTCATTGTTTTCAGCTTGAAGATAGTCTGTTTTTTTTTTTTTTGTTGGTTTATGTGGTTATGGGAGCCAATTCACCCTCAAACTGTTGGGAAAGCCACAGTGGGGAGTACTTCCTTATTACGTTATGCTAGGTTCGCATTTCCTAGCCGGGGCCCTGCCGGGCAGCTTGTGGGAACGAAAACTATGATATAAAAGACAACAAAACACACAAAACTTTTTAAAGATTTCTCCCTACCATACGCTATGTCTATTCTTGATAAGCATGCTTTATTCTTTGTTTTCTCAAACAGCCCTGTCGGGCCCGGCTTGGAAATGTGAATCAGTCTTACCCAGGGTAAGCCTGGCTTCTCTTTAAACCAACGCAACCTCCGCTGTCCTAGGCTGTGATTACTCTCTTCCTGGCACCGGACAGTGGGCGGGCCGCTAAAAGCGCGATTTAGCCAGGCAAGTCCGGAACTCTAAAGGATCTGTCCAGCTTGTGGGAAGAGCCAGTAAGTGTGCCGCGGAGATCGCATAAGGACATAGTCTTTAAGGAAATACATTCCCACCTGTAAGGTGGAACAAATCAAAATATAACACAGGTAGCCTTATTCTTCTCTTATCATGTATGTTTATGTACATTCTGTATATATTATGTTCCTTGGTGTCATGTAGTTTTGCGTAAAGCAAATGCAATGTACTTATTTTTGCAAATTGTTAAGCTTATGTGGATCTAAATAAACTCAAACGCAAGGTGTATGGGTTGATCTTAATTCACCGTAAGGAAAGTACTAACGTAGCACTCTTAGTTCTGAAATAGTATTTGTTCAAAACGCACCTAGAAATCAGAAAGACATCTGCCAAGCAGATATAGAAAGGCACCATAACTTGAGAAGTTCCTAGCATATATTGAAAGGCCGGAGCACACTACCATTGTAGGGTCCTTTCTCTGCCATTTTTGGATAGGTTGGAGTGAGAATCTAAGCCAGAAGTTTAGGAATTCGGTTTACTGGGGCTCATATGATCGTTTTGGTTGTTATTCTAGCTCCATAGGATTTGTTTTCGAGGAGCTACTGTTGTTTTTTGCGACACCCCACCCCTTCACATAAAGCGTAAAGGGTGGACTACCCACGTGGTAAACAAGTTATGTATTGTTCAATTAAAAAAAAATGCCTTTATATATATGCTTGCATCTGATCAAGTTTTGATGTTCACGGAAGTTTCTTGGCGGGAGGCATGATGTTCAGCACGTTCTTGTGATAATAGATAAACTGGGGTAGGTTGCAAACCCTTTTCAAAGCTACATGTACAATACTAGATTCGGTGAAGTCCCTGACACACTCCCACCAGTACACCCCATCCTGCCGCATTGTCTCAATGGCCTTATAAAGCGTCCTTGGAAAAATGTATTAACACCCACACTCACACCCCTTTTCCCCCTCCTACTGCAACATTGGGCTGCTCAAAAAAATAATTGAAAAAGGGGGAGGGGATGGAAGAGGCTGGATTGGAAGGCGGTAGGGTTCAAGCATCTGGATCAGGAAACAGGAAGGGTTTGGGCAATTTTGGATTAGGAATTAGGGGGGGTGACCAATTTTTGGATTGGAGCTAGGGTAGGGAAAAAACTGATTTTGTACCTCTTCCACCCCCCTCCATTTTTAGGAGCAGCCCTTTGAGTCCCCACCAACATGAATCACTTTACTGTACAATATCGACATTCTAGAGCACCAACCAACCAACCAACTAACAACCAACCAACCAACCAACCAACCAACCAACCAACCAACCAAACACCCAACCATCTTAATTATTTTAACAACTGGAGAAAAATGGAAGTCCCAGCCGTCAAAGTTAGATGTAAAACTTAACTCAGCATTTAATTGCTAGTTAAGTATTCAGCTATGTATCCTAACTATGACGTCACCTCCTCCGCGTCATAAACAGTGACGTAACCCTCGCTTAATTGTTCTGGATACTAATACTGCGCATGCGTATCCGAATGGTTTTACTTACCGGAATTAAACGCACCATAAAGGCAGCCAACATTGCAGGGGAACATTCACATCTGTGCATCGGTACCTTTGCAGAAGGTAGGAAACGACAGTTTTTTTTTTAGCATCCTTCTACCACAATGCGCTAGCCATGTGTCGATATGCGCCCATTACTTTGTATAAGTTTTTGTAGTTTATTTGTATCTTATTTCTAACTTCCATTGTATTTTATCATGAAGTAAGATTTCAATTATATGGCGACAGCGTGTGGTCGTTTGGCGTAACGGCAGGGTGTTCGGCCCAGAAGGCAAAACCTAGTAGTCTCGGGTTCGAATCCCCTGACACGACATCGATGTTGTGCCCTTGGGAAAGGCATTTTACACGACTTTCCTCACTCCACCCAGGTGTAAAATGGCTATATTGTTCTCTATACATGACAATGTTGAAATAAGTTATGAAGAGCGCGGTGCATTGTCTGTCCCAAACCAACAAAAACGGTTATCGAAATGCTCCATTGTCGAGTTTACTTTGTTAACTGCATCTGACAAACTGACTGCATATTGATTTGTAAGATCTACTGTAAATGCATTTAGGTTGGCATGGTTTTTATTTCGCGCTAAGGCGAAAATGGAGTGTTTGCGGTCGTTTTGAGTTTTCGGCAGCGCTATAGTCACCTACTGCTACAGTATTGGACAAAAATGTTCCCCGTGGTTTTAAGTTTCCGGCAGCGTTATAGTCACATACTGCTACAGTATTGAACAAAAATTTTCGCGGTGGCTTTAAGTTCGCGATAAAACGCGAACATAAAACCACCGCGAACATTTCTGTATTTACAGTATTTTATCCCTACTAAGCAATAGAAGCATGTACGATGCTTACTTTCATGAGCGATCCACCCACCAGTCTTTTCAAAAGAAATCAACAGGTGGAAATTGCGTATCTGTATGTACCTGTTACTCTCCAAACAGAGGTTGGTGGGGAAGATTGTGACCTTTTCATCATATGCCCCGCTTTTTGTCCGCTCTCCCACCAAGAGAGGTTGTTATCATATATAACACACCAGCTTATGTAGAGCATTTGCTAGATATAAGAAACACGCATTTCAAAAGAGCGACAAAACATTTCAATGTGCCTAACACTTGTCGACGCAACTCAATATCAGGTATTTTTAAGGTTAGCAATTCTTTATATCAAGTAAGTTTTCCTTGGTTTGCATTGTATATACGGGAAGCCAAGGGTACCATCCTTCGTAGTAATCGCTGGCTAGCTCTCTTTGCATGCTAACCTAGTTGTGTCCAAATATTTGACATAGAAAAACAACTTGAAGGCATATTGAGCAGCAAATGTTACGAAGAACGTTATCATAAAGTTAGCAATAAGTAACTGCCTGGGGTGCAAGAAATTAAAGGTCAGATGCTTAAGTCACAATTTGTTACACATTATTTCACATAAGTATTCGGAAATTGTATTCACTACTATATTGCACCCAAGGGGAATAATCAGAAGCAGAAATGAAGATTTCTCAAAAACAAGACGTCATTTTGAAAACCTTACGTCTTACATTGACAAAAGGTTGTGACTTAATTAAGCTTTGATTGAAAGCTTTGAGTACGCACAAGGACCTGCTTCTATATTATAAGCAGGCAGGCCTCTGGAAAAATAAGAAGGCTTTTTTTTCCAAATCTTACGTCTTATACCAAACGCCAAATAAGAGCTATCCAAGCAACTGGATATGGTTTTGGAAACGGTCTGGCGTTTCAAGTAGCATCTACTTCTTTTCGTCAGTGACTCTGGGCAAGATTTGTCGAACAGCAGGTTTTTAACAATGAACGACACTATAACTGAGTAGCCAATAACGGCCGCGTTGCGGACTATTCGCACCCTTAGTGTCATGTGTATAATTGAGATACCCAAGCCAAGCACATATTCTATAGTTTTTCACCGAGAGTTTTAAAGTCTTTACTACAAAACTACCATCCATTTGAAGGGTTAACGCTGTTGAGCCAAACGGGACCAACTCTTGGGTAATATAAACTCCTTTGCCAGTTGGATACGGTCTTTGCAACCGTTAGATCTGCTTGTAGATTAGGTTGAAAATGCAATATCTGAAGTGTGGCGCGACGGACTATACCGTATTCCAGTCTAGATGATATTGAAAGGTTCTCAGAGCGTCATTCTACTCCACATGACAAGCAAAGCTAATATAATTTGAATCTACTATGTAACTGGTAACAAAGAAAGCCTTGGAAAAGGTTTTTGTTTAAATGTCAAGGAGGTCCTTTGTAATGTATTGCCGCAAAAGTAAAGAACAGACAACGGGTGTGAAATACTCCCCCAGGCGTGCCACTAAAGCAAAATATTAGCGGTAATTGCCTACTCGGCACGTGAATGAATCAGGCTCGCGGGCCCTGATAGGTTATCAATCCACGGATCCCCGCTAGAAATCTACCGCATATCATCCAGCTTACGCGATGATTTTGTATGATTAGACGATGATTATGCAAATCATATTTTCATTTGCATAATCAATGATGTAATTTTACAAACCCGCTGTGTTCCATGATTTGACTATTCAAATATGTGACATTTGTAGCTGAGGAAGAGAGGAATGTTGATAGATAGAATATATGCAAATGTAGGCCTAATTTTGCATAAATAATGAGAAACTACTAGAATTCCATACAGGTAGACTGCAATTTCATACTTGTGAATGTGAACATCGTTGAATCAAATTATGCTGATAAGGACCTCATTCGCATAACTGATGATAAATGTTAGCATTGCCTTCTTTGTTAAGCTCATACTTTGGACAACTTCTGTTATTTGAGTGGAGAAGACGATCAACTTGTGTGATTTATAATTGATGAGACACACTCAATTGTATCCTGATTTGTTATGATATTGTAAGGACTCCCTTCTAAATCAATTACTTAGTTGACCGAATGGACTACCCTAAAGATTCATAAACAAAGGTCTAATGTGTTTGTTTTGTTTTTGCTTACAGAATCATGATGCGTAGACTTGCAGTCACTGTTGCATTGTTGGTAGGATGCTGCCTGGGTAGCTGGGATGTTCCATCAACCGGCTTAAATGGTGGGCAAGCGATACAGTTGTTATTTTCTCTAGAGTAGAGTTATCTGTTAGGAGTTCTTTTGCAGTTAAAACGGTAACCGTTTGTTTCGCTACATTGTCAGTTCGCTACAGTCGTTACGCTACATGGCAGAATTAATTTCGCTACATGGCAGACGTTTTTTTTCGCTACATTGCAGAAGTGGCTTCGCTACATTTGAATGTTATTTCTCCAGATTCCATTCCATGTCACCAAGAGGGATTTTGAATAACATTTCTAATAATTTCGAATTAATTCTAAGAAAAAAAATATCTGAGTGACAATAGTTCTATAATTTTTTCAAAAAAAATTGAATATGAAATTTGAATCTGTTCGAATTCAATTGGATAATTGGAAAAATAAAATAAAAATACTGAACAAATTTCTCAACATTTCCAACAACAATCAATATGACTCACTTTTAGAAATATTTACAAAAAATTTTAGAAAATGGTAAATAATATTTGTAGAATGGTAGTGGCCCCATAAAAGTAGGTGCTAATCCGGTTCTTCTTACTCTGCTTTTGTACATCTTTAGATTTCACTAGAGGACATTCTGGGTCCTTTGTGGAAAGCTTCATACCGTACACTTTGCAAGGATATGTGAATTACTTTCTTCCCAGCACTCTGACCTATTTATAAAGATATAACGAATGATGGTAAGAAATGTTAAAAATGGTAAATAATGGTAAAATGGTGATACCGTTATCTAGAAACAGTTGTTGAAATATCATATTCCACATCAAGAGTGTAAAGTTTTAGGAAACCGGAAAAATATTTATAAAGTTGAAATCACATTTAGAATATCAAATCTGTTTTGTAACAAATAATCACAATGAATTGAAAACACAAGTAAATTATTACAATAACAACCCCCTTGGTGACTCGGACTCTAGACTGTTAGCATTAGAAATGATTTTAAGATTGTTTACAACCAAGATTACGTTTGTCCATGAATGGAATCCGCGATATTACCATTCTTTTAAGTTTGGGCTGCATAAGGCTGTGAGCCCGAAGATTTTCATACGCGTAATACGGCGGACGATGCCGGTTCATGGGACGTGAGGATTCAGGCGAAATAGATTCAAATAAGTGTGTATGCTGAGTGCATGGATTGTGATAGGCGGCCATTCACTAATCCATGCATTCGTTTTGTAACGAAGAATGACAGTGTTTGTAGACGCGCTAGGCCCGCAAGTTTCTACTTGGGTTTAGGCGGGCGTATAAATCTGCCCTGGCGGGCGGGCATCACTCCCGGTGCCGTAGAGATATTAGAACGGGGAGCTCCCGATGGTATGGCTACCATGCAAGCTAAGCGCAGGCCTGTTTCTATAAGTCTGCCCTTTTAGCCGCTACGTAGTGGTCTTCTCTTTTCTGTGAGGGGTATGAATCATTGAAGTTTTCAAGAATTAAAGAGGAATAATACTTTAAGTGATCAAACTTTATGTTTACCCTGGCAAAACAAGGTTTGATTTACTGTATGTAACGTTAGCAACTCATATCCGTCTTATTGAATATCTGAAGTCCATATCACTTAACGGGCCTGTTAGTCTGTTCTCTTAATTGATCAAACTTTATGTGTACCCCGGCAAAACAAGGTTCAATTTACTGTATGTACGTTAACTATCAATATCTGTGATTTTCAATTGCTGAAGCCCGTAATACCTAACGGTATTAAACAAAAAGGTTAAGTTTTATGTTCGTCTGTATTTTGTAGTGACTTGTTTCATTGTTAATAAAATGGAAAGAAGAAAGAAAGAAAGAAAGAAAGAGAAGAGAGGAGAAAGAAAGAAAGAAAGAGAGAGAGAGAGAAAGAGAGAGAGAAAGAAAGAAAGAAAGATAGAAATATAGAAAGAAAGAAACTTGGTCAGTTGGACACAGTGTAGTTTTGTCTGGCGCATGGCAAATCGCATTTTCGTCATGCTTTTTAGCACCCGGACAAGCGGGCCTCCCGGAGCTTTTCTGATTACCGGTCTGTTGTAGATGTTATTCGACATCATCTTAGAAAACTCCAGTCTAGCTTTGTATGACCACTAATGACGTGTGTAACTAGTGTTATTGCCCAGTGAAATTATATTTTATCCATACATGTAAACCTTTATATGTACCATTTCAGAAACTAGGTCAATCCATACCTGTGTTCTTGAATATCTAAAGCCCTTAAAATCTTGAGGTGTTAAACAAATGGATACGGACATGGATCATAGAATTAGGCAAAACGAGGAATAATACTTTAAGTGATATTTAATGTGTACCCTGACAAAACAAGGTTCAATTTACTGTATGTAACGTTAACTATCCATATCTGTGTTTTTCAATTTCAAAAGCCTGTAATACCTAACGGTATTAAACAAATAAGTTAAGTTTTTTAAGTGTAATGACTAGTTTCATTGTTAATGAAATGAAAGGATGAGAGAAAGAAAGAAAGAGAGAGAGGGAGAGTGAGAGAGAGAAAGAAGGAAAAAAAAGAAAAAAGAAAGACAAGTTTGTAACAACTTGGTCAGTTGGACACACTCAATTGATCTAGTTTTGTCTGGCGCATGGCGGACCGAAATGATAAATCTCATTTTCGTCACGCTGTGATCACAAGCGTGCCGCCCGGAGCTTTTCTTATTACAACATCACTATGTATAG